>NC_056002.1:67706826-68351420 GCF_018446385.1 Zingiber officinale
CTCTTATGGAAATGGTTAGATCGATGATGAGTTATTCGAGAATTACCAAATTCGTTTTGGGATATGCTCTGAAACAGAGATACGTTCTGAACTTAGTACCTTCTAAATCAGTTTCTTCTACTCCCGTAGAATTGTGGAATGGGTGAAAACCAGCTAAGACATATTCGGATTGGGGTAGTCCGACATGTCTTTGAAACCAGATCTTGATAAGTTAGAATCTCGTCAGAAGTTGGCGTGTTTGTAGGATATCCCAAAGGCAAAGGTGGTTTATTTTATAGTCCTAAAGACCGGAAGGTCATTGTTAGCACCAATGCCCGCTTTTAGAAGAAGACTATATAATGGATCACAAGCCCGAGAGTAAAGTTGTTTTAGAAGAACTTAGAGAGGACATGTCTACTTCAGTACCAACAGACAAGATGAAGTACCACAAGAGACGCAACACGTGTCACACATGATACACAACCGCAGACGGTGCCTCGTCGTAGTGGGAGGGTTGTGAGGCAATGAAAGATTCATGTTTTGGGAGAGTCTTGGACTTGATCCGGGTAAACGTAGACTGATCCGATCGTATAAGCACTCCAAGATATAGATGACATCTTTGCAAAAGGCAATGAATTCTCAAATAGAGTCCATGTACTCTAATAAGGTTTGGGAGCTTGTAGAACCACCGATGGTGTAAAAGCGTTGGATGCAAGTGGATCTACAAAAGGAAAAGAGGACAGATGGGAATGTTTCAAAGCTAGGCTTGTTGCAAAGGGTACACTCAAAAAGAGGGAATCGATTACGAGGAGACCTTTTCACCGGTAGCTATGGTTAAGTCTATCCGGATACTCTTATCCATTCTTCGCTCATATGGATTATGAGATTTGGCAAATGGATGTCAGACAACTTTCCTTAATGGAAGTCTGAAGAGAACATCCATATGAAGCAACCGGAATGGTTCATTGAAAAGGCAAAGAGCATCTAGTGTGAAAGCTCAATCGGTCCATTTATGGACCCAAGCAAGCTTCTTGGAACATCCGGTTTAATGAAGTAATCCAGTCATATGGATTTATTCAAAGTCCGGATGAGTCTTGTGTATATAAGAAGTATCGAAACGTGGTGGTATTTCTTGTACTATCGTAGATGATATTTTGTTAATTGGCAACAATGTCAAGGTATTATCGGGCGTAAGGGTATGGTTGTCCAAACAATTTGATATGAAGGACTTAGGAGAATGTGCACACATTCTTGGGATCAAAGTTATAAGGGATCGTAAGAAAAGAATGTTGTGTCTATCCCAAGCTTCATATATAGATACAATCCTTGCTCGTTTTAGCATGCAGATTTCAAGAAAGGTTTCTTACCTTTTAGACATGGAGTAGCTCTATCTAAAGAGATGTCAAAGACATCAAAAGAGATAGAGGACATGAAAGCGATTCCTTATGCTTGGGTGGGAAGCCTAATGTATCGATACTATGTACGAGACACGATATCATTTCTTGGTGGCATGGTCGATGAATGTCGGTAACCACTGGACAAGGACATTGGACTGCTGTAAAGTAGAAGGACTAGAGATTATATGCTGGTTTACCAAGCGACGATCGCTCACTGTGGGTTACCGCAGTTCGATTTCCAATCGATAGGGATATGATAAGTCTACATCGGGCTATGTGTTTACTTTAGGAGGTGGAGCCATTTCATGGAGGAGTGTTAGGCAAATGCGTTTTGACTCAACCATGGAAGTCAATATGTAGCAACCTCTGAGGCGCTAAAGAAGCAGTATGGCTCAGAGCTTTCTAATGGACTTAGATGTGATTCTGGTTTGCCCAAAATCATCACAATTTATTGTGATAATAGTGGTGCAGATGCAAACTCAAGGAACCACGAGCTCATAAGGCAAGTAAACATAGAGCGCAAGTACCACCCAATACGAGATATTGTGAGCGAGGAGAAGTTGTCATCGCCAAGATTGCATCGGATAACCTGGCGGATCCTTTCACTAAGGCCCTTCAAAGCTTTCGATCGGCATGTGGAGGGAATGGGAATCAGATGTAGAAGATATGACTTAGTCATTAGTATAAGTGGAGATTGTTGGAATGTACTTAAAGCCTAAGCTTTGTAAACATTTATTATGAATAAAGAATCACATTTGGTCTAATTGTCAACATTTGGTTGAAGTTGTTCATTTAATTTATATTGTAGATAACATAGTATGTGGTGTCACATATGTAAGACGATGTTATCATTACCTTATAAATTATAAGAGTAGCTCACGACCAAAATGGAAAAGGAACAAACCATTAGAAGGTAGTATTAGATATTAGTTTATCTTGACTATATAATTACACTAGTACACTGTGAGTGTATTGAGTAGGACCATTTGAGGTCGTTTCTTTTATCTTGACTTTATAAAGGAACAAAGACCTCATTATTATGGAAGTGTGTGCTCTTAATCCTAATATAATAACAAGCATATATATTTAATATTTATTTCTTTAATTTATCAATGGGTGATTTAGTTCATTGAATCAATAAACCCGATAAGTTGAAATGGTATTACTTATAGTGTGTTGTTGATTATAGAAGGAACCGTGTCCTAGAGATACTAGGTTGATAATGTCCTCAAGAGGAGCTCATAAAGATTGTCATGTTAAACCCGCAGTGGACTTAGTCCGACATGACAATAAGGTTGAGGATACTACTCTTGGACTTAGATATTAATTAAATGAGTTGTCAAGAACTCACTTAATTAGTGGACATTCGATATCTTAAACACAGGGAGACTAACACACTCATAATAAGAAGGAGCCCAAAATGTAATTTGGGATTGGTGCGGTAGTTCAATGATAGTTCTCTAGTGGAATGAATTATCATTGATAAAATTAAGTTGTGTGTTCGGGCGAACACGGGCTTAATTTTATCGGAGACAAAACCAATTCCTCCTCTCGGTCCCGTAGCCTCTTATTTATAGAGTTCTATACCTACCCACCTTCTATACCTACCCAATAGGGGCCGGCCAAGCTAGCTTGGGAACCAAGCAGGCCTAGGTATAAATTGGTGGGCGGCCCTAGCTTGAACCCAAGCTAGTAGGGTCGACCAAATAAAAAAAGAAATTTAATTTTAATTTTTATTATTATGTGGAAGATATATTTTAAAGAGAATTAAATTAAAATATCTCTCTTTAAAGATCTACAAAGATTAAAGAAAGATTAGATCTCTTTCCTTATTTGTAGATTGAGAGATGTTTATTTTTCTAAAATTATTCACATGTTGATAAAATTAAAATTATAGAAATTTCCTTTACCAACCATGAAGAGATTTTAAAGAGAATTTTATTTTTAAAATTTCCGGAAACAAATTAGGAAGTTTTAATTGTTGATTAAAACTTGTCCTCTTTGTTTCCAATGATGTGGCCGACCATCTCAAGTTAATTGGGAAATTTTGTTTTATTTTTCTCAATTAATTCATGTCAAGAAAATTAAGAAAATTTTATTGTAATTAAATTTCCTAATTTGCCTAGGCCAAGGAATATAAAAGAAGGGTAGGGGTGCCTTCATGAGACACAACCTCTATTGTTTTCTCCCTTTTTCCTTGGTGTTGTGGCGGCCATTACCCTCTCCTCTCTTCCTCTTGTGGTGGCCGAATACTCCATCTCTCTTGGAGTTCTTGTGGTGGCGGATACTACTTGGAGAAGAAGAAGAAGGAGAAAGCTAGCATCTCTTGGAGCTTGGTTAGTATTTTGATTTTTCTTCTTTGGTGAAGTTCTTCCTTTGTGGCGAACTTGCTTGGAGGAGAAGAAGGTGGTTGGTGGTTTCTCATCTCGGAGATCATTGCCCACACAACATCCGAGGTTAGAAGAGGAATACGGTAGAAGATCAAGAGTTTTCTACAAGGTATAACTAGTAATTTCTATTTCCGCATCATAGTTATTTATGGAAATAATACCAAATACAAGAGGCTTACGTTCTAGAATTTGAATATGTTTTCGAAGTTGTGTTCTTTTGTTTTTCTTTTCCTTGTGATTTGATTGTTCTCTTTGGTTAACCTAAAGTTATTTTAGGAAATTAAATATTAGCTTTCTATTAAAGGTTTTGTCTAGTGGTGGTTGCTCCCATATCCAAGAAGGCCATGTGCCTCGCCACGTCAGTACTGGGAACCTTTTATGGAAATTAATATTTAATGAAATTAATAACTTAAGGAGACTTGGGTCGAACGTGTTAAGTTTCGCAGGAGATCCAAGTCAAAACCTAAAAGAACAAATAGATTAAGTTTTGGATCAACGTGTTAAGTTCCATGGCGATCCAAAATTTAATTTAAAAGAACACATGGTAGCTAGGAAAAGGTTCAGACCTTTGTACAAAATTTTGTACAGTGGAACGTATAGGTTTTCCGGTAGCAACCAACAAATTGGTATCGAGCTAGGGTTTTGCCTCTGTATTTGGTATTTAGTTTAATTATGACATGTCATACATAATTTAAGCGGGATAATAGTAGGATGTGCTAACTTTGTGGATCTGAGGATCCAACTATTATGGCTTTTAGTTATTATGTGTGTGATTGGACCCTTGGACATGTCAAGCATTGTGTGTGCATGATTGTATTAAAATACGTAGGAGTTGTATTTAGTTTTATTAAGATTTTTTTTTGATCTAGATACATGTACATTCCTTTTATGGAATATAGGATCAAAATGTAAAATTCTATTTATGTCATGGATCGAATCTTGCAAAGCGTGGAACCTTCTAAGGACCAGAGGCGCAGAGGAACTAGGAGCAAGATGGATCACGGACTAGACCGGTGGCGGTGGCCAAATATGGCACGGCTTGGGATGACAACACACGGAGGACAATTAGAGATAAAAGCCATAATAGTTGAAAATTAAATTTTCTATTTATTGCTTTCATATTGTCTTGTGTGCATGTTAGTTTACAAGTTTAAGTAGGCTAGCATAGTTAAAATTCCTCATTTATAAATAACTAAGTGGGAGAGGGATTTTTAAATAAATCCCATGGTCTCCATTATTGGTTTGTAAGTGATGCAAACAAGCTTGCGCGTTGGCTCGAGTGCCTTCCTCCATAACGGATGAGCTTGTTTGCGGATCACTAGAAACAGACTTCTATTTTGGATGACTATAGGAAGTTAATTAAGAGCGTGTGATCTTCCCCAACGGAAGGGGCATAATCTTATTAATGGACTTAGTGTCAAGTAATGGTATACACTAGACACATCTAATAGTATCCTCCCAACGGAGTCACTGCTATTATTTGTGTGACCAAATGATACCAACTATTATTTTTATTTGTCAAAAGTTAGGTTGACAAGATAATAAAATTAATGGTTAAAACCCTCCTTTTACAAATGTTGAATTTGTATCGTCCACACTAACGTGGCATACAAAATTCATGTTATGAGGTGTTGGTTAATTTAAAATAGTATTATTTGAGGAATCAATATTATTCTAAATTTAGAGTTCGACCAAAAGTTATTTGTGATTCTTAGGATGTCTTTCAACCCATTGTCCATCATACTCAATGAGAATAGACTTACTGGACCAAACTACATAGATTGGAAAAGAAACCTGGACATTGTTCTTCTGCTAAAAGCTATAAATATGTACTGACAGGTGCCCGATGCACCTCTTGGTGAATCTACCCAAGAGGAGATTGAATATCATAGGAAATGGGTAAAAGCAGATGAGATGGCGCGGTGTTACATTTTGGCTTCAATGTCAAATGTATTGCAACATCGGCATCAAGATTTACCAACTATGATATTATGAACAATCTCAAGGAACTCTTTGGTCATCGGATAGGGCTTCTAGGCAAGAAGCCATGAGAAAAATAATGACGGCCACCATGCAAGAGGGTACTCCTGTGAGGGATCATATCCTAAAGATGATGGCTTATCCGAACGAGATACAGATCCTTGGAGGAGAAATTGATGGAGAAACCCGGATCGATATGATCCTCCAAACGCTACCTAGAAGCGGTTTCGCTTGAACTATAATATGAATAAGAGGTTTATTCATTAGCGGAACTACTGCGAACTTCAAGCGTGAAGGATTATTTCGTCACAATGCTCAAATTCACTATCTTGAAAATGGTTCTACTTCTAACCAAAGGAAAGAAGAAGAAAAACAAAATTGGTTCATGAAGAAAGTGAATAAATCTCGATGCAGGTTTAAAATTTGGAATGAAGAAGCAGAAGGCAAGTGCTTCATCTGTAAGAAGGCAGGACATTGGGCGGACTGTCCTCGTAGGAACCAAAACAAAGGTATATCTCATACTCTAGTTGTTGAAACATGTTTAGCGGTGTTATCTACCAGACTGGTGTGTGAATCAGGAGCATCGATCATGTCTGCAATTCAGGGGTTCCGCGCGACCACTATCTGAAGGAGAAATTACTGTCTACATGGGCAATGCTACTAAGGTGGCGGCGAGACGTCTACTTATCTTTTAGTAGAAATAGGAATTTGGTTTTAAGAAATTGTACCCAGGTTTAGAAAGAATTTAATTTCGGTTTCTAAACTGTTTTTAGATGGATATTCAGTTTCCTTTAGTAACGATGTAGTTATTAAAAGAAATAAAGTGATTATCTGTTACGGTGCATTAGTTGGCAATTTGTATACTTGAAATCAATTTCTTCCACAAAGCAAAACATGGAAATTTATAACTCATCTTCTAATTCTAATAAGAGAAAAGAACCTTCGAAATGAACCAAGCATATCTTTGGCATCTAAGACTTGGTCATATTAATTTAAGTAGGATTCAGAGGCTTATAGATGGACTTTTGAGTTCATTAGAGTTGGAAAATTTTCCAACTTGTGAATCTTGCTTAGAAGGTAAAATAACCAAGAGGTCGGCTCAAGGCCAAGGGGTATAGAGCCAAAGAAGTGTTAGAGTTGGTTCACTCTGATTTGTGTGGTCCTATGTGTCCGGTAAGAGGAGGTTTGAATATTTTGTCTCTTTATGACGATTATTCAAGATATGGATACATTTACCTATGAAATGTCAAAGTGCTTTGACAAGTTCAAAGAATACAAGCTGATGTGGAGCGATTAGGTAAAAGTATCAAGACACTACGATCTGATCGTGGTGGCGAATACCTCTTAGGAGAGTTTAGGAATTACTTATCGAGGCTAGGATTCAATCCCAATTGTATGCACTGGAACACCCCAACAGAATGGTGTAGCGAGCGAAGGAATAAGACTCTTATGGAAATGGTTAGATCGATGATGAGTTATTGAGATTACCAAATTCGTTTTGGGGATGCTCGGAAAGCGATGGTATATCGTTCAACTTAGTACCTTCTAAATCAGTTTCTTCTACCATAGAATTGTGGAATGGGTGAAAACCCAGTCCTAGACATATTCGGTTGGGGTAGTCGACATGTCACCGAGATCTTGATAAGTTAGAATCTCGACTGGTTCGCGTGTTTGTAGGATATCCCAAAGGAGCGAAAGGTGGTTTATTTTATAGTCCTAAGACCAGATTAGCACCAATGCCCAGATTTTAGAAGAAGACTATATAATGGATCACAAGCCCAGTAGTAAAGTTGTTTTAGAAGAACTTAGAGAGGACATGTCTACTTGATCAACAGTACAAGATGAAGTACCACAAGAGGCGCAACACGTGTCACACATGATACACAACCAGAGATGGTGCCTCGTCGTAGTGGGTTGTGAGGCAACCTGAAGATTCATGTTTTGGGAGAGTCTTTGGACTTGATCCGGTTGACACGACCCTGATATAATATGTGAAGCACTAAGATATAGATCAGTCTTTGCAAAGGCAATGAATTGAAATAGAGTCCATGTACTCTAATAAGGTTTGGGAGTGTAGAACCACCCGATGGTGTAAAAGCCGTTGGATGCAAGTGGATCTACAAAAGGAAAAGAGGGAGACGAGGGAATGTAGAAACCTTAAAGCTAGGCTTGTTGGGTACACTCAAAGAGGAATCGATTATGAGGAGACCTTTTCACCGAGCTATGGTTAAGTCTATCCGGATACTTATCCATATGCTCATATGGATTATGAGATTTGGCAAATGGATGTCAAGAGCGACTTTCCTTAATGGAAGTCTTGAAGAGAACATCAACAACCAGAAGGGTTCATTGAAAAGGCAAAGAGCATCTAGTGTGAAAGCTCAATCGGTCCATTTATGGGTGAAGCAACTTCAATCTTGGAACATCCGGTTTAATGAAGTAATCCAGTCATATGGATTTATTCAAAGTCCGGATGAGTCTTGTGTATATAAGAGTAACGTAAGCGTGGTGGTATTTCTTGTACATAGATGATATTTTGTTAATTGGCAACAATGTCAAGGTATTATCGGCATAGGGTATGGTTGTCCAAACAATTTGATATGAAGGACTTAGGAGAATGTGCACATTCTTGGGATCAAAGTTATAAGGGATCGTAAGAAAAGAATGTTGTGTCTATCCCAAGCTTCATATATAGATACAATCCTTGCTCGTTTTAGCATGCGATTCCAAGAAAGGTTTCTTACCTTTAGACATGGAGTAGCTCTATCTAAAGAGATGTCTCCAAAGACATCAAAAGAGATAGAGGACATGAAAGCGATTCCTTGCTTGGTGGTAGGAAGCCTAATGTATGCAATGTATGTCAGAGACGATATCTGTTTTGCTGTGGGCATGGTCGGTGAATATCGAGTAACCCCGACAAGGACATTGATGATGAAAGCATATATTGAAGTACACGAGAAGGACTAGATTATATGCTAGTTTGTACAGAATCCCATCCTGTGGGTTACGATCTGATTTCCAAGATAGGGATAGATAAGTCTACATCAGGCTATGTGTTTACTTTAGAGGTGGAGCCATTTCATGGAGGAGTGTTAAGCGAATGCGTTTGGACTCAACCATGGAAATGTGAAATATATGTGACGACTGCAAAAAAGTGTCAGGAGCTTTCTAATGGACTTAGATGTGATTCTGGTTTGCCCAAAATCATCACAATTTATTGTGATAATAGTGATGCAATGCAAACTCGAAGGAACCACGAGCTCATAAGGCAAGTAAACATAGAGCGCAGTACCGATACGAGATATTGTGAGCGAGGAGAAGTTGTCATCGCTTGAGTTGCATCGATGGATAACTGGAGATCCTTTCACTAAGGCCCTTCCGGTAAGCTTTCGATCGGCATGTGGGAATGGGAATCGGATGTATGGTAGAAGATATGATGCAGTTAGTCAGTAAGTGGGAGATTGTTGGAATGTATGCTGAAAGCCTAAGCTTTGTAAACATTTATTATGAATAAAGAATCACATTTGGTCTAATTGTCAACATTTGGTTGTAGTTGTTCATTTAATTTTTATTGTAGATAACATAGTATGTGGTGTCACATATAGAAGATGATGTTATCGACCTTATAAATTATAAGCGATGCTCACGACCAAATGGAAAGGAACAAACCATTAGAAGGTAGTAGATATTAGTTTATCTTGACTATATAATTACACTAGTACACTCAATGTGTATTGAGTAGGACCATTTGAGGTCGTTTCTTTTATCTTGACTTTATAAAGGAACAAAGACCTCGGTTATTATGGAAGTGTGTGCTCTTAATCCTAATATAATAACAAGCATATATATTTAATATTTATTTCTTTAATTTATCAATGGGTGAGATTTAGTTCATTGAATCAATAAACCCGATAAGTTGGGAAATGTGTGTTGTTGATTATAGAAGGAAACTGTGTCCTAGAGATACTAGGTTGATAATGTCCTCAAGAGGAGCTCATAAAGATTGTCATGTTAAACCTGCGGTGGACTTAGTCGACATGACAATAAGGTTGAGTGATACTACTCTTGGACTTAGATATTAATTAAATGAGTTGTCGAACTCACTTAATTAGTGGACATTCGATATCTTAAACACAGGGAGACTAACACTCATAATAAGAAGGAGCCCAAAATGTAATTTGGGATTAGTGGTTCAATGATAGTTCTCTAGTGGAATGAATTATCATTGATAATAAGTTGTGTGTTGAGGCGAACACGGGATGTAATTTTATCGGAGACCAAAACCAATTCCTCCTCTGTCCTTATCGTAGCCTCTTATTTATAGAGTTCTATACCCACCCTTCTACACATAGGCGATAGGGGTAAGGGCCCGGAACAAATATAAGTAAACCTAGTCGGGTGGCAAGCCCTAGTAGTAGAAACGAAAATAAAAGAAATTTAATTTTAATTTTATTATTATGTGGAAGATATATTTTAAAGAGAATTAAAATTAAAATATCTCTTGTAAAAGATCTAAAAGATTAAAGAAAGAGATTAGATCTCTTTCCTTATTTGTAGATTGGAGATGTTTTATTTTTCTTTAAAATTATTCACATGTTGATAAAATTAAAATTATAGAAATTCCTTTTACCAACCATGAAGAGATTTTAAAGAGAAATTTTATTTTTTAAAATTTCCGGAAACAAATTAGGAAGTTTTAATTGTTGATTAAAACTTGTCCTCTTTGTTTCCAATGATGTCCGGCCATCTCAAGTTAATTGGGAAATTTTGTTTTATTTTTCTCAATTAATTCATGTCAAGAAAATTAAGAAATTTTATTGTAATTAAATTTCCTAATTTGCCTAGGCCAAGGAATATAAAAGGGGGGTGCCTTCATGAGACACAACCTCTATTGTTTCTCTCCCTTTTTCCTTGGTGTTGTGGCCGTCATCCTCTTCCTCTCTTCCTCTTGTGGTGGCCGAATACTCCATCTCTCTTGGAGTTCTTGTGGTGCGGATACTACTTGGAAGAAGAAGGGAGAAAGCTAGCATCTCTTGGAGCTTGGTTATTTTGATTTTCTTCTTGGTGAAGTTCTTCCTTTGTGGCGAACCTTGCTTGGAGGAGAAGAAGGTGGTTGGTGGTTTCTCATCTCGGTAGATCATTGCCCAACATCCGAGGTTAGAAGAGTACGAGAAGAAGAGGTTTTCTACAAGGTATAACTAGTAATTTCTATTTCCGCATCATGCTAGTTATTTATGGAAATAATACCAAATACAAGAGGCTTACGTTCTAAATTTCGAATATGTTTTCGAAGTTGTGTTCTTTGTTTTTCTTTTCCTTGTGATTTGATTGTTCTCTTTGGTTAACCTAAAGTTATTTTAGGAAATTAAATATTAGCTTTCTATTAAAGGTTTTGTCTAGTCGGTGGTGGTTGCTCCCATATCCAAGAAGGCCATGTGCCTCGCCACGTCAGTCCTGGGAACCTTTTATGGAAATTAATATTTAATGAAATTAATAACTTAAGGAGACTTGGGTCGAACGTGTTAAGTTCCGCGAGAGATCCAAGTCAAAACCTAAAAGAACAAATAGATTAAGTTTTGGATCAAGCGTGTTAAGTTCAGCGATCCAAAATTTAATTTAAAAAACACATGGTAGCTAGGAAAAGTTCGACTTTGTACAAAATTTTGCACATGCAGTGGGCGTATAGGTTTCGGTAGCAACCAACAATTGGTATCGAGCTAGGGTTTTGCCTACTGTATTTGGTATTTAGTTTAATTATGCACATGTCATACATAATTTAGGCGGGATAATAGTAGGATGTGCTAACTTTGTGGATGCAGGATCCAACTATTATGGCTTTTAGTTATTATGTGTGTGATTGGACCCTTGGACATGTCAAGGGCATTTTAATGTGTGTGCATGATTGTATTTAAAATACAACAGGAGCAGTATTTAGTTTTATTAGGATTTTATTTTTGATCTAGATACATGTACATTCCTTTTATGGAATATAGGATCAAAATGTAAAATTCTATTTATGTCATGGATCGAATCTTGCAAAGCGTGGAACCTTCTAAGGACCAGAGGCGCGGAACTAGGAGCAAGATGGATACGACAGCTAGACCCGGTGGCATATGGCAGCAACTTGGGATGACAACACACGGAGGACAATTAGAGATAAAAGCCATAATAGTTGAAAATTAAATTTTCTATTTATTGCTTTCATATTGTCTTTGTGTGCATGTTAGTTTACAAGTTTAAGTAGGCTAGCATAGTTAAAATTCCTCATTTATAAATAACTAAGTGGGAGAGGGATTTTAAATAAATCCCATGGTCTCCATTATTGGTTTGTAAGTGATGCAAACAAGCTTGCGCGTTGGCTCTGAGTGCCTTCCTCCATAACGGATGAGCTTGTTTGCGGATCACTAGAACAGACTTCTATTTTGGATGACTATAGGAAGTTAATTAAGAGCGTGTGATCTTCCCCAACGGAAGGGCATAATCTTATTAATGGACTTAGTGTCAAGTAATGGTATACACTTAGACACATCTAATAGTATCCTCCCAATCGGAGTCACTATTTGTGTGACCAAATGATACCAACTATTATTTTATTTGTCAAAAAGTTAGGTTGACAAGATAATAAAATTAATGGGTTAAACCCTCCTTTTACAAATGTTGAATTTGTATCGTCCACACTAACGTGGCATACAAAATTCACGGTGTTATGAGGTGTTGGTTAATTTAAAATAGTATTATTTGAGGAATCAATATTATTCTAAATTTAGAGTTGACCAAAGTTATTTGTGATTCTTAGGATGTCTTTCAACCCATTGTCCATCATACTTCAACAGAATAGACTTCTTGGACCAAACTACATAGATTGGAAAAGAAACCGGACATTGTTCTTCGCTAAAAGCTATAAATATGTCTTGGCGAAAGGTGATTGCACTGATGCTCGGTGAATCTACAAGAGGAGATTGAATATCATAGGAAATGGGTAAGCGGATGAGATGGCGCGGTGTTACATTTTGGCTTCAATGTCAAATGTATTGCAACATCACATCAAGATTTACCAACGGCCTATGATATTATGAACAATCTCAAGGAACTCTTTGGTCATCGGGATAGGGCTTCTAGGCAAGAAGCCATGAGAAAGATAATGACAGCCACCATGCAAGAGGGTACTCCTGTAAGGGATCATATCCTAAAGATGATGGCTTATCTGAACGAGATACAGATCCTTGGAGGAGAAATTGATGGAGAAACCCAGATCGATATGATCCTCCAAACGCTACCTAGAAGTTTTGAGCAGTTTCGCCTGAACTATAATATGAATAAGAGGGTTTATTCATTAGCGGAACTCCTGACAGAACTTCAAGCGGCAGAAGGATTATTTAATGCTCAAATTCACTATCTGAAAATGGTTCTACTTCTAAACCGAAAGGAAAGAAGAAGAAAAAACAAGTTGGTTCAGAAAGAAAGTGAATAAATCTCAGTACGGGATTTAAAGCTGGAATGAAGAAGCCGAAGGGCAAGTGCTTCATCTGTAAGAAGTCTGGGCGCTCTCCTCGTAGGAACCAAAACAAAGGTATATCTCATACTCTAGTTGTTGAAACATGTTTAGCGGTGTTATCTACCCATGGTGTGTGATCACGAGAGCCTTGATCATGTCTCTGCAATTCCTTTGGTGGGTTCGGAAACCGACGACTATCCGAAGGAGAAATTACCAATCTCACAATGCTACTAAGGTGGCAGGTTATGATGGGAGAGCGTCTACTTATCTTTTAGTAGACATAGGAATTGGGTTTTAAGAAATAGTCTTTATGTACCTAGTTTTAGAAAGAATTTAATTTCGGTTTCTAAACTGTTTTAAGATGGATATGCAGTATCCTTTAGTAACGATGTAGTTATTAAAAGAAATAAAGTGATTATACGTTACGGTGCATTAGTTGGCAATTTGTATACTTGAAATCAATTTCTTCCACAAAGCAAAACATGGAAATTTATAACTCATCTTCTAATTCTAATAAGAGAAAAGGACCTTCAGAAATGAACCAAGCATATCTTTGGGATCTAAGACTTGGTCATATTAATTTAAGTAGGATTCAGAGGCTTATAGCCGATGGACTTTTGAGTTCATTAGAGTTGGAAAATTTTCCAACTTGTGAATCTTGCTTAGAAGGCAAAATAACCAAGAGGTCGTTCAAGGCCAAGGGGTATAGAGCCAAAGAAGTGTTAGAGTTGGTTCACTACGATTTGTGTGGTCCTATGTCTGTCCGGGTAAGAGGAGGTTTTGAATATTTTGTCTCTTTCATAGACGATTATTCAAGATATGGATACATTTACCTAATGCACCGCAAGTGCTTTGACAAGTTCAAAGAATACAAGGTGATGTGGAGAAGCGATTAGGTAAAAGTATCAAGACACTACGATCTGATCGTGGTGGCGAATACCTCTTAGGAGAGTTTAGGAATTACTTATCGAGGCTAGGATTCAATCCCAATTGTCTGCACCCCAACAGAATGGTGTGGCAGAACGAAGGAATAAGACTCTTATGGAAATGGTTAGATCGATGATGAGTTATTCAGAATTACCAAATTCGTTTTGGGGATATGCACTGGAAACAGCAGTATACGTTCTGAACTTAGTACCTTCTAAATCAGTTTCTTCTACTCCCATAGAATTGTGGAATGGGTGAAAACCCAGTCTAAGACATATTCGGATTTGGGGTAGTCCGGCACATGTCTGAAACCAGATCTTGATAAGTTAGAATCTCGTCTGAAGTTCGCGTGTTTGTAGGATATCCCAAAGGAACGAAAGGTGGTTTATTTTATAGTCCTAAAGACGAGAAGGTCATTGTTAGCACCAATGCCAGTTTTAGAAGAAGACTATATAATGGATCACAAGCCAGTAGTAAAGTTGTTTTAGAAGAACTTAGAGAGGACATGTCTACTAGTACCAGCAGTACAAGATGAAGTACCACAAGTCGCAACACGTGTCACACATGATACACAACCACAGACAGTGCCTCGTCGTCGTAGTGGGAGGTTGTGGCAGCCTGAAAGATTCATGTTTTTGGGAGAGTCTTCGGACTTGATCCCGGGTAAACATGAACCTGATCCCCGGTCATATGACGAAGCACTCCAAGATATAGATGCAGCATCTTTGCAAAAGGCAATGAATTCTGAAATAGAGTCCATGTACTCTAATAAGGTTTGGGAGCTTGTAGAACCACCTGATGGTGTAAAAGCCGTTGGATGCAAGTGGATCTACAAAAGGAAAAGAGGGACAGACGGGAATGTAGAAACCTTCAAAGCTAGGCTTGTTGCAAAAGGGTACACTCAAAAAGAGGGAATCGATTATGAGGAGACCTTTTCACCGGTAGCCATGGTTAAGTCTATCCGGATACTCTTATCCATTGCTGCTCATATGGATTATGAGATTTGGCAAATGGATGTCAAGACAGCTTTCCTTAATGGAAGTCTTGAAGAGAACATCCATATGAAGCAACCAGAAGGGTTCATTGAAAAAGGCAAAGAGCATCTAGTGTGAAAGCTCAATCGGTCCATTTATGGACTGAAGCAAGCTTCAAGGTCTTGGAACATCCGGTTTAATGAAGTAATCCAGTCATATGGATTTATTCAAAGTCCGGATGAGTCTTGTGTATATAAGAAGTGTAACGGAAACGTGGTGGTATTTCTTGTACTATACGTAGATGATATTTTGTTAATTGGCAACAATGTCAAGGTATTATCGGGCGTAAGGTATGGTTGTCCAAACAATTTGATATGAAGGACTTAGGAGAATGTGCACACATTCTTGGGATCAAAGTTATAAGGGATCGTAAGAAAAGAATGTTGTGTCTATCCCAAGCTTCATATATAGATACAATCCTTGCTCGTTTTAGCATGCAGGATTCCAAGAAAGGTTTCTTACCTTTTAGACATGGAGTAGCTCTATCTAAAGAGATGTCTCCAAAGACATCAAAAGAGATAGAGGACATGAAAGCAGTTCCTTATGCTGTAGGAAGCCTAATGTATGCAATGCTATGTACGAGACCTGATATCTGTTTTGTCGTGGGCATGGTCAGCAGATATCAGAGTAACCCTGGACAAGGACATTGGACTGCGGTAAAGCATATATTGAAGTACCTGAGAAGGACTAGAGATTATATGCTAGTTTACCAAGCAAACGATTTGCTCCCTGTGGGTTACACGGATTCAGATTTCCAATCAGATAGGGATAACAGTAAGTCTACATCAGGCTATGTGTTTACTTTAGGAGGTGGAGCCATTTCATGGAGGAGTGTTAAGCAGAAATGCGTTTCGGACTCAACCATGGAAGCTGAATATGTAGCAGCCTCTGAGGCAGCTAAAGAAGCAGTATGGCTCAGGAGCTTTCTAATGGACTTAGATGTGATTCCTGGTTTGCCCAAAATCATCACAATTTATTGTGATAATAGTGGTGCAGATGCAAACTCGAAGGAACCACGAGCTCATAAGGCAAGTAAACATATAGAGCGCAAGTACCACCTGATACGAGATATTGTGAAGCGAGGAGAAGTTGTCATCGCCAAGATTGCATCAGTGGATAACCTGGCAGATCCTTTCACTAAGGCCCTTCTGGCGAAAGCTTTCGATCGGCATGTGGAGGGAATGGGAATCAGATGTATGGTAGAAGATATGACAGCTTAGTCATTAGTATAAGTGGGAGATTGTTGGAATGTATACTGAAAGCCTAAGCTTTGTAAACATTTATTATGAATAAAGAATCACATTTGGTCTAATTGTCAACATTTGGTTGTAGTTGTTCATTTAATTTATATTGTAGATAACATAGTATGTGGTGTCACATATAGAAGATGATGTTATCAGTACCTTATAAATTATAAACAGTAGCTCACGACCAAAATGGAAAAGGAACAAACCATTAGAAGGTCATAGTGTAATTAGATATTAGTTTATCTTGACTATATAATTACACTAGTACACTCAGAGTGTATTGAGTAGGACCATTTGAGGTCGTTTCTTTTATACTGACTTTATAAAGGAACAAAGACCTCAGTTATTATGGAAGTGTGTGCTCTTAATCCTAATATAATAACAAGCATATATATTTAATATTTATTTCTTTAATTTATCAATGGGTGAGATTTAGTTCATTGAATCAATAAACCCGATAAGTTGGGAAATGGTATTACTTATAGTGTGTGTTGTTGATTATAGAAGGAAACTGTGTCCTAGAGATACTAGGTTGATAATGTCCTCAAGAGGAGCTCATAAAGATTGTCATGTTAAACCCTGCAGGTGGACTTAGTCCGACATGACAATAAGGTTGAGTGATACTACTCTTGGACTTAGATATTAATTAAATGAGTTGTCAGTAACTCACTTAATTAGTGGACATTCGATATCTTAAACACAGGGAGACTAACACACTCATAATAAGAAGGAGCCCAAAAATGTAATTTGGGATTGGTGCGGTAGTTCAATGATAGTTCTCTAGTGGAATGAATTATCATTGATAAAATTAAGTTGTGTGTTCGGGGGCGAACACGGGATGCTTAATTTTATCGGGAGACCAAAACCAATTCCTCCTCTCGGTCCCTATCGTAGCCTCTTATTTATAGAGTTCTATACCCACCTATACCCACCTTCTATACCTACCCAATAGGGGCCGGCCAAGCTAGCTTGGGAACCAAGCTAGGGCCGGCCTAGGTATAAGATTAGCTTGAACCCAAGCTAGTAGGGCCGGCCAAATAAAATTAAAAAGAAATTTAATTTTAATTTTTATTATTATGTGGAAGATATATTTTAAAGAGAATTAAAATTAAAATATCTCTCTTGTAAAAGATCTACAAAAGATTAAAGAAAGAGATTAGATCTCTTTCCTTATTTGTAGATTGGAGAGATGTTTTATTTTTTCTTTAAAAATTATTCACATGTTGATAAAATTAAAATTATAGAAATTTCCTTTTATCAACCATGAAGAGATTTTAAAGAGAAATTTTATTTTTTAAAATTTCCGGAAACAAATTAGGAAGTTTTAATTGTTGATTAAAACTTGTCCTCTTTTGTTTCCAATGATGTGGCCGGCCATCTCAAGTTAATTGGGAAATTTTGTTTTATTTTTCTCAATTAATTCATGTCAAGAAAAATTAAGAAAATTTTATTGTAATTAAATTTCCTAATTTGCCTAGGCCAAGGAATATAAAAGAAGGGGTAGGGGTGCCTTCATGAGACACAACCTCTATTATTTTCTCTCCCTTTTTCCTTGGTGTTGTGGCCGGCCATTACCCTCTCACTCTCTCCCTCTTGTGGTGGCAGACTACTCCCTCTCTCTTGGAGTTCTTGTGGTGGCCGGATACTACTTGGAGAAGAAGAAGAAGAAGGAGAGAAAGCTAGCATCTCTTGGAGCTTGGTTAGTATTTTGATTTTCTTCTTTGGTGAAGTTCTTCCTTTGTGGCCGAACCTTGCTTGGAGGAGAAGAAGGTGGTTGGTGGTTTCTCATCTCAGTAGATCGTTGCCCACACAACGTCCGAGGTTAGAAGAGGAATACGGTAGAAGATCAAGAGGTTTTTCTACAAGGTATAACTAGTAATTTCTATTTCCGCATCATGCTAGTTATTTATGGAAATAATACCAAATACAAGAGGCTTACGTTCTAGAATTTCGAATATGTTTTTTTGTGTTCTTTTGTTTTTTTTCTTTTCCTTGTGATTTGATTGTTCTCTTTGGTTAACCTAAAGTTATTTTAGGAAATTAAATATTAGCTTTCTATTAAAGGTTTTGTCTAGTCGGTGGTGGTTGCTCCCATATCCAAGAAGGCCATGTGCCTCGCCACGTCAGTACTGGGAACCTTTTATGGAAATTAATATTTAATGAAATTAATAACTTAAGGAGACTTGGGTCGAACGTGTTAAGTTCCGCAGGAGATCCAAGTCAAAACCTAAAAGAACAAATAGATTAAGTTTTGGATCAAACGTGTTAAGTTCCGCAGGCGATCCAAAATTTAATTTAAAAGAACACATGGTAGCTAGGAAAAGGTTCAGACCTTTGTACAAAATTTTTGTACAGTGGAACCTATAGGTTTTCTGAGTAGCAACCAACACTTGTGACTACTAATTGTGACTCCTCATAATATATGACAAGTGACCTTCTATCCTAGACATCTAGATTGATCAACGTGAGGCATAGACCGTGTCATCCTCTGATCAATCTAAATCTTGAACTCCAAGTTGACTCACTAAATCAAATGAGCTCAATATCTCATATTGACTCATTTAGGCATGGTCATGCACTTCGTGGTCTCACTCTATCAAGAATATCGATGTCACTCCCGTCATATAGGAGGGATAGATCCCATCTACATCACTCACATCCTTCTGCATAATTTGTTACATACCTAGTAATCGCCATTATAGTCCACCCAGTTACGGGTGAAGTTTAACGAAACTAAAGTACATAACTCCTTATGTAGGGATCCATGGTGACTTCAAGTCCGAGGACTAGTAGTCATACTAATAGCCACATGAGAAAGTATATGACACTCATATAACGATCCATGATACTTTCTCATGGCGGGTCATTCAGTATACATTCTCCAATGCATACCCATGTGTTAACTTGATATCTCTATATCCATGACTTGTGAGATCAAGTCATCGAGTTGACCTACATGCTAGTCTTATTGCATTAACATTGTCCCTGAATGTTAATACTTGACTAGGAATGATTAAGAGTAGTGTTCCCTATATCATCTCACTATCGTATCAACTAACCGATTGATATAGGTGAGAATCTTCTACTTAAGGACGCTATTATACTTAGTTTATTTAGCACCAATACAAGTAAGTATAATAACCAAAACAAATGCCTTTATTTATATATAAGAATATGATACAATAAGTCCATAATACAATCATCAAATGATTGGCTCTAGGGCTCTAACTAACAATAATAGTTGGAGCCTGCAACCACAGAGTTAGCATATCCTACTATTATCCTATCTAAAATATGTATGACATGTGCATAATTAAACTGAAAACCAAACACACAGAGGCAAACCCTAGCTCGGATACCAATTGTTGGCTGCTACTCAGAATATCGTACTGGTTCCCCTGTATAAAATTTTGTACAAGTTCTGAACCTTTCCTTAACAACCTATTGTGTTCTTTAGAAATTAAACTTGGAATCACAAACAGAACTTAACATTATTGATTCCAAATTTAACTTATCTGTTCTTAGAGGTTTAGACTTGGATCTAAAACGATGCTTAACATTATTGATCCAAATCCACCCATGTTACAAATTCAATTAAATATTAATTTCAGAGATCGGCTTCCAGGTTAAACATGGTGAGGCACTAGGTCTTCTTGGGTATGGAAGCATCCACCACTTCCTAGACAAAGCTTTTCAACGAAATTTAATATTTAATTTCCTTATAGTAACCCTAGGTTTAACCAAAAAGAACAATCGAATCACAAGTTTGAAAAACAAAAGAAACACAAAATCGAAAACATAAATTCGATTACCTAGATTCATTAGCCTCTTATATTTGGTATTTCAAGATCTTAATAAAAAGATAAATTAGTTATGATGTGGAAACTATTAACCAGTTATACCTTTTATATCTTAAAAACCTCAAGATCTTCTGTCATATTCCTCTTCTTATCTCGGACGTCGTGTGGGCGACGATCTACCGAGACGAGAATCCACCCAAGCTACCTTCTTCTCCAAGCAAGTTACGGCCACCACAAGAACTCTAAGAGAGGATGAGGTTCGGCCACCACCACCAAGCTCCAAGGGATGCTAGAAACAAAGCCTCCTATCTCTCCTTCTCCAAGCAAAATCTGGTCACCACAAGAACTCCAAAAGAAGATGAGGTTCAACCACAAGAAGAAGAGTGGGGAAGATGATTAGGGCTGGCCACACCAAGGAAGAAAACAGAGAGGAATAATAGAAGATATGTTATGAGGTGAGGAGCCTCTACCCTCTCTTTTATATTCCTTGGTCTTGGAAAATAAGGAAAGTTTAAAAAAAAAAAACTTCCATATTCTCCTTTCCAATGAAAGGAAAATTTAATTAAAATTTCCTCTTCTTATTTCTATTGGCGGCAACCTTAAATCCTCCAAACAAGGAAAGTTTTAAACACAAAATTAAAACTTCCTAATTTATTTCCGAAAATTTTTAAAATAAAAATTTCTCTTTTAAAAATTCCATTCATGGTTGGGTATAAAAGGAAAGTTTTAAAAATTAAAATCTCTCTATTAAAACATGTGGATGATTTACAAAAAGGAAAGTTTTCTCTAAAATTAAAATCTTCCTTTTAACTACAAATAAGGAAAGATATTAAATCTTTCTCTTAATCTTTTGTAGAAAGCTATAAAAGGAATGATTTAAATTTTAAAACTCTCTTTCAAAATCATGAGGATGGTTACAAAAAAGAAAGTGTTGGTGCAGGAAGCATCCGACGATCGAACCTAAGTTTTGATAATGGCAAAGGGATTCAAAGTTATGATTCTCTGTTCTCTAACATGTTGAATGAGTATTTCAGGAAAGTCCTAACTGTGGTTAGGCAGGTGAAAACCCTAGGGGGTGGTAACCCTAGGTCCTAGGGGGTGGTAACCCTAGGTGGAGAAAAGTCCTAGCTGCGGTTAGGCAAAGGGAAAACCCTAGGGGGTGATAACCCTAGGTCATAGGGGGTGGAAACCCTATGCGGAAAGTCTTGGTAGGTCGATGTCTTCAGGCAAAAGTCCTAGGGGGTGGTAACCCTAGGTGGAAAGTCCTGGTGTCGCGAACCAGGTGAAAGACTAGACTAGCCGGGGAAGCGGATGTCCAGCAGAAAGTCAGGAAGCATCGAGTGTCGAGCAAAAGTCGAGTCGATCTGGAGGATCGACTGGCAACAGGTAAATCTCCTGAGAGGAGTAGGTGAGGACGTGTTTCCCGTAGAGGGAACAAAAGGCGTCGGGTCGACCTAGGGTTTTCGGTTGGAAATCCAAAGTCAGACTCGGACAGTCCGAAGACTGTCAATTATTACTTACTGTGTTTTATCAGATTCTAACATTGTCTTGCAGGGTATTTTGCTCGGACTAACCTTTGTTTGCAAGTGAGGAACCTGCTGGAAAAAGGCTATCCGGGCGCCCGGGACCAAATTCTATCCCCTGCGCGACTTCGCCACGTGGAGCATCCTGGTTGGTTGCCCACGTCACACTCCAGGCGCCCGGAAGGGATCCAGGCGCCCGGAACCGCATATAAAAGGAGGGTTGAGGTGCAGCTTCAAAGCACAACGAATTCTAAGTGATCTTTCATCTACACGCTGCTCCAAAAGACGCTCCGAAGTGCTACTACAAGTGCCCGACGACCTGAAGCTTCAGAATTAACATTTCTTGTTGTCGGTATAATTTTTGATAGCTTTTATTTGTACTCATAATTGTAATCTTTTAACGAGCTTATAGTTGTTGCCCACCGGAAGTGATCAAGGATCGCGGGCCTTCGAGTAGGAGTCGACTTAGGCTCCGAACGAAGTAAAATCAACCTGTCTCTTTGTGTTGTCTTTTTATTTTATTTCCGCTTATTCCGCTGCACGTTTTAACTCCGATAGTTTTCCGATAATCAAACGAAATAGCCACGAGCGCTATTCACCCCCCCTCTAGCGCTTCTCGATCCAACAATTGGTATCAGAGCGGGGTCGCTTTGAATTGGTGCAACCACTATTCAAGGATTTTTTTTGTGGCTTTGTCGTTTGTATAGGTTAAAAATAGAACCTTACGCCTTTTGTTTTTTTTCCTCCAAAACTGTTTTTGAAAAATTAATTTTCATTTCTTCACCATTGGTTGGAATTAGCGAAATATTGCGTTTTCAAAAATTTGTAGTAATATTTTTTAAATATTTTTTAAATAATATTTTAATAATATTTTATTATTTTTTCTCAAAATTCCTGAATTACTATTTTTATTTCTCTCCCGCACTACTAATCCAAGACTAAGTCTTGGAACAAGCTTTATTGTGTTTATTTTGCGAGATTGTGTTTCTAAAATGGCCCATCAAGAAGGCTACAACACTGCTCGCCCACCGCTCTTCTCCGGAGATGATTTCGGAGACTGGAAGGGTCGGATGGAAGCGTATCTCCAGACTCACTTTGAAGTCCGGATGATCATCAAAACCGGGCTTCACCTGCCAACTGACGGTGTTGGCAAGCCACTACCGTACGAGAACTGGGACGCGAACCTTATCAAAAAGGTAGAAGCAAACGCAAAAACAACGTATACACTTCAGTGCGGCTTAACGAATAAGGAGCTGAATCGTGCCGGCCCATTCTCAAGCGCCAAGGAGCTGTGGGAGAATCTGATAGAACTTCACGAAGGTATGTCAAACACAAGTAAGCATGATTTAAATGATTTATTTGAATTGGATGAACAGAATGATACTACTTCGACCGAGGAAGGTATTACGATGGTTGCAGGTACAAGTAAGACAGAGAAACATATGTTGAAAGCAACCTGGTCTGAGTCATCAGATGAATCCGGATCCGTTGAAGAGCAACCAAGCCTTCTCGCTCTACCAGTACTAGCGAACATTATCGACACTGAGTCCGAGTTCGAGTCCGATTCAGAGACCGAGAGCGAATCAGACACCGAGTCCAAGCGAAGCCACGGATCCGCATCCGTTTCCGAAGGACCAAAACCCACAGTAAGTGCTTTAATGTCTAGTATTAACTTAGATGACTCGCAAAATTTAATTCCATACTTGCTTAAAAAATTGGCTAAATCCAACGTCCGGGTTAAGTCGCTCCAAAAGGAGGTAACAACCCTTAAGGAAGCGACTGACTCGAGTTCTTTAACTGAGTCAGTTCAAATTGGAAGTTCAACTCAAGTCCAACAACTTGAGGAAGAAAATTCCAATCTGAAAGCTCAAATTAAAGAACTCAAGAACACATTAGAACGGTTCACCTTGGGTTCCAAGAACCTGGATCTGATTCTTGGAAAACAGCGAGCCGTTTACAACAAAGCCGGACTTGGATTTAAGACCAAAACGAAATACAAATCGTATTTATCATTAGTTAATAGAAATAATATAAAGGTAGTCCAAGTATGGGTACCTAAGTCCAACTTGGTCAATCAAGTTGGACTTGGCCAATACTGGGTTCCGAAGGATCAAATACACTACCTCGATAGACCATATCGAGGCCATGATCCAGGGGGAGCAAAAAGAAAAACGATATTAATCAAACCAACTTAATTCAAAATTCAAATTACAAATTCTAAATTTGAAATTAAAATTAAATTTAAAATTCAAATTACAAATTCTAAATTCGAAATTAAATTAAAATTCAAAAATTCAAAATTCAAATTATAAATTCAAAATTCGAAATTAAAATAAAATTCAAAAATTCAAAAATGAAATTACAAATTCTAAATTCGAAATTAAATTAAAATTCAAAAATTCAAAATTCAAATTATAAATTCACAAGTCGAAATTATAAAATTGAAAAATAGATGGAGGATTCAAACTAGCTGGCACACCAACTAAACTACCCGACAGGGTAACTAAACCTAATTTACCTGGAATGGGTAAAACAAGAATAGATTACCCGGCAGGGTAATTAAGGTTAGATTAAAACGGGATAAGTTTAACTTGAACCACAGTACTGGTGAAGTTTTTGGATGATAGTACGTTAGGGAAGCTTGGGCATCGCATGTCTAGGAAGATATGACTTCAACCTGGTGCATTTGGCCAAGTGGAACTGACCAAAGCTACCCTTAAATGGATCCTAACTAGTTAGACCAAGTCTTAGTATTAAGTTCAATGGGTAGGACTATTTGGAAATCTCGAAGGCTTGGTTACTTTAATGAGCTCCTTGTGACTCACCATAGCCCAGAAGTTTATCCGAAGAATGCTTACTTGTTGAACCCAAAGCTAAACCTGAATCTAACACAAGACTAAACCAAATCCTTAAATTGAACCTCAATTCATCTCACAAAAATTATAGGATTCCCTGATTGAGAATTTAGATCGGGTGAGATGACTAAGTAATTAAAATCAAACTGATAATTAATTCAAATTGAAATTAATGTCAAAGTTATTTTAAAAACTTAAATTTCAAAGTTATATTAAAAACTTAAATTTCAAAGTCCTTTCAAAACTTAATTTCGAAATCATTTTAAAATCTTTTCAAAACTTAATCATTTCAAAATCCTTTCAAAACTTAATTTCGAAATCATTTTAAAATCTTTTCAAAACTTAATCATTTCAAAATCATTTCAAAATCTTTTAAAAATCATTTCAAAACTTAATTTCGAAATCATTTTAAAACTTTTTCAAAACTTATTCTTTTCAAAAATCATTTTAAAATCTTTTCAAAACTTATTCTTTTCAAAAATCTTTTCAAAACTTAATCATTTCAAAAATCATTTCAAAATCATTTCAAAATCTTTTAAAAATCATTTCAAAACTTAATTTCAAAATCATTTCAAAATCATTTTAAACTTAATTTCAAAATCATTTCAAAATCTTTTAAAAATTCTTTTCGAAAATCATTTTAAAATCTTTTCAAAATCATTTTAAACTAAATTTCAAAATCATTTCAAAATCTTTTAAAACTTCTTTTCGAAAATCATTTTAAAATCTTTTCAAAACTTCATTTCAAAATCATTTTAAACTTAATTTCAAAATCATTTCAAAATCCTTTCAAAACTTAATTTCGAAATCATTTTAAAATCTTTTCAAAACTTAATCATTTCAAAATCTTTTAAAAATCATTTCAAAACTTAATTTCAAAATAATTTTAAAAATTATTTCAAAACTTAATTTCAAAATCATTTTAAACTTAATTTCAAAATCATTTCAAAATCTTTTAAAAATTCTTTTCAAAAATCTTTTTAAAATCTTTTCAAAACTTAATTTCAAAATCATTTTAAACTTAATTTCAAAATCATTTCAAAATCTTTTAAAAATTCTTTTCGAAAATCATTTTAAAATCATTTCAAAACTTCATTTCAAAATCATTTTTAAATCTTTTCAAAACTTAATCATTTCAAAATCTTTTAAAAATTCTTTTCAAAAATCATTTTAAAATCTTTTCAAAACTTAATTTAAAAAATCATTTTAAATCTTTTCAAAAATTAATTTCAAAATCCTTTCAAAACTTAATTTCAAAAAATCATTTTAAAATCTTTTCAAAACTTAATTTCAAAATCATTTTAAAATATTTTCAAAAATCATTTGAAAACCTTATTTCAAAATCCTTTGAAAAATACTTGAAAAACTAATTTCAAAATCCTTTGAAATATACTTGAAAAACTAATTTCAAAATCCTTTGAAAAATACTTGAAAAGCTAATTTCAAAATCCTTTGAAAAATACTTGAAAAACTAATTTCAAAATCCTTTGAAAAACTAATTTCAAAATCCTTTGAAAAATATTTGAAAAACTATTTTCAAAATCCTTTGAATAATATTTGGAAAACTAATTTCAAAATCCTTTGCTCCCCTAAATTTACTAGACTTACAAAAACATGGAATTAGCCCTGAAGGAAATGGAGATTTGAAGTTTAAGCATGCTCATACTTTAGGGCTCTGATACCTGAACAAAACAATCTGGATAACTTAAAATCTATTTAACCTCATGGTTGGACTTAAAGACCAGCTAAAATAAATAACCTAAATTAAACATTTAGTCACTCCCTCTTTGTATTAACAAATTCTTACTTCTATCTTTTCAAAATTAAGTTTTAACGCTAAGTACCTTTTAAACTGAACCTACATTCTCAAAATTCATTGTTTGCAAAAGGCTAAGCTAAAGTGACTCATATAGCAACCTTCAAACTTTCTCAATATTAGCCCCCTTATAAATTTTAACTCTAAATTCTAAAATACTTTTCTGAGTTAAAAATATTTCGATTAACTAAGTTTCACAAGCCTTCTTCTTCCTTCTCTCAAAAAGATTATTTTCTTAAAATCTTAAAACTTGCTTTCAACTGATTTTTGATATATGGCAAAGGGGGAGAGTAGAAGAAAATTCAAATAATTAAAGAAAATTGAAAGAAATTCAAATTTCAAAAAGTGAGCTTTTATTAAGGGGGAGTCTTTATATTAAGGGGGAGCTCAGGGGGAGTCTTTATATTAAGGGGGAGTTCTGCACTTAATTTAGCTCTGCACTTAACTATCATTATGCTTGTATTTTCATGCTTATCTTTTAATGGCATTATTTTCTTAACTTTGAATTTTTTGTTGCCATAATCAAAAAGGGGGAGATTGTTGGTGCAGGAAGCATCCGACGATCGAACCTAAGTTTTGATAATGGCAAAGGGATTCAAAGTTAAGATTCTTTGTTATCTAACATGTTGAATGAGTATTTCAGGAAAGTCCTAACTACGGTTAGGCAGGTGAAAACCCTAGGGGGTGGTAACCCTAGGTGGAGAAAAGTCCTAGCTGCGGTTAGGCAAAGGGAAACCCTAGGGGGTGATAACCCTACGTCATATGGGGTGGTAACCCTATGCGGAAAGTCTTGGTAGGTCGATGTCTTCAGGCAAAAGTCCTAGGGGGTGGTAACCCTAGGTGGAAAGTCCTGGTGTCGCGAACCAGGTGAAAGACTTGACTAGCCGGGGAAGCGGATGTCCAGCAGAAAGTCCGGAAGCATCGAGTGCCGAGCAAAAGTCCAGTCGATCTGGAGGATCGACTGGCAACAGGTAAATCTCCTGAGAGGAGTAGGTGAGGACGCGTTTCCCGTAGAGGGAACAGTAGGCGTCGGGTCGACCTAGGGTTTCCGGTTGGAAATC
This sequence comes from Zingiber officinale, assembly GCF_018446385.1. Classification (NCBI taxonomy): domain Eukaryota; kingdom Viridiplantae; phylum Streptophyta; class Magnoliopsida; order Zingiberales; family Zingiberaceae; genus Zingiber; species Zingiber officinale. The sequence goes on from NC_056002.1 coordinate 67,734,331, forward strand.
CAAAGTCAGACTCGGACAGTCCGAAGACTGTCAATTATTACTTACTGTGTTTTATCAGATTCTAACATTGTCTTGCAGGGTATTTTGCTCGGACTAACCTTTGTTTGCAGGTGAGGAACCTGCTGGAAAAAGGCTGTCTGGGCGCCCGGGATGGATCCAGGCGCCGGGAGGTCCGGGCGCCCGGAACAGGTACGGGCGCCCGGGACCAAATTCTATCCCCTGCGCGACTTCGCCACGTGGAGCATCCTGGTTGGTTGGCCACGTCACACTCCAGGCGCCCGGAAGGGATCCAGGCGCCCGGAACTGCATATAAAAGGAGGGTTGAGGTGCAGATTCAAAGCACAACGAATTCTAAGTGATCTTTCATCTACACGCTGCTCCAAAAGACGCTCCGAAGTGCTACTACAAGTGTCCGACGACCCGAAGCTTCAGAATTAGCATTTCTTGTTGTCGGTATAATTTTTGATATCTTTTATTTGTACTCATAATTGTAATCTTTTAACGAGCTTATAGTTGTTGCCCACCGGAAGCGATCAAGGATCGCGGGCCTTCGAGTAGGAGTCGACTTAGGCTCCGAACGAAGTAAAATCGACCTGTCTCTTTGTGTTGTCTCTTTATTTTATTTCCGCTTATTCCACTGCACGTTTTAACTCCGATAGTTTTTCGATAATCGAACGAAATAGCCACGAGCGCTATTCACCCCCCCCCCCCTCTAGCGCTTCTCGATCCAACAGAAAGGTTTTATCAAAAATTAAAATTTTCTGTTTAACTACAAATAAGGAAAGATATCAAACCTTTCTCTTAATCCTTTGTAGAAAGTTATAAAAGGAAAGATTTAAATTTTAAACTCTCTTTTAAAACCATGGCTTCCACAAAAGAAATATTTTTTAAAAAATAGAATCCGTTTAATTTATTGTGGCCGGCCAACCAAAGCTTGGGTTCAAGCTAGGGTCAGCCACATCTCACCTTGGTTTGGTCGGCCCTAGCTTAGGCTTCAAGTTAGGATTGGCTGGCCACCTTAAGGTGGGTAAGAAGGTGGGTATGGGTGGGTATAATACTTTATAAATTAGAGGCTACGACAGGGACCAAGAGAAGGAATTGGTTTTGATCTCCTGATAAACTTGAGCTTACCGTGATCGCCCCGAACACCCAACTCAAGTTCATCAATAATAACTCATACCACTAAAGAGTTATTATTGAACTACCGCACCAATCCCATATTACTATATGGGCTCCTTCTTGTCATGAGTGTGTTAGTCTCCCTGTTTTTAAGAAATAGAATGCCCACTAATTAAATGAGTTACTAACAACTCACTTAATTAATATCTAGCTTTAAGAGAAGTATCACTAAACCTTATCGTCATGTCGGACTAAGTCCACCTGCAGGGTTTACATGACAATCCTGATGAGCTCCTCTTGGGGACATCATCAACCTAGATTACTAGGACACAGTTTCCTTCTATAATCAACATCACACACTATAAATAATATCATTTCCTAACTTATCGGGCCTATTGATTTATCGAACTAAATCGCACCCTTTGATAAATTAAAGAAATAAATATTAAGTATATGTGCTTGTTATTATATTAAGATTAAGAGCACACACTTCCATAATATCAGAGGTTTTGTTCTTTTATTCATTCAATATAAAATGGTCCTCAAATGGTTTGTACCTCAAATGGTCCTTCTCAATACACTCAGAGTGTACTAGTGTAATTTTATAGTTAAGATAAACTAATTCCAAATTACACTACGACTATTCCAATGGTTTGTTCCTTTCCATCTTAGTCATGAGCCACTGTTTATAATTTATAAGGAATTGATAACACGATCTTCTATGTGTGACACCACACACCATGTTACCTACAATATAAATTATTGAATAACTACACTTAGCATATAAATGTAGACATTTGACCAATGTGATTCTTTATTTCAAAATAAATATTTACAAAAACCTAGGCTTTTAGTATGCACTCTAATATCAACAATAAAACCAAATCAAATAAAGTCAATCTAAAATCATGCGAAATTTTGAATACTCATCAAATAGAGGCAAAAACATAGGGTGCCAACAGTTAGAACATCATAAGAAATATGAAAAAAAGTTAACAATCATTCTTCATTACAGAAACATTTTGAAAATTAAATCTAGAATTAGAACAGTTTGGGGAACAAATCGGGGGGTATGCTATCAAGTAATTCCTGATGATCTAAGAAGTTAGCTAGAGGGGCAGAAACTAGGTGTCCTTTGTTTTTTAATTACCTTACACCCCCCCTCAACTCCATAGGTGAAGGCTTTGACAATTGATGTAGTAATAGGAGCATTGAATTTAGGAAATTCTAGCAATATTATTTTTTTTCTTCTCAAACCTATTATCTTCACCCGCTATATAATCTGCTAGAGCATCTTGAGAAGCTTTTAATTCAGACTCTTTGGAGGAAAGCTCTACTTTAACTATAGTTAAGGATGAACATAGAGAGTTTAGCTCAGAGTTTTTGGATTCCAAATTAGAATATTTAGCAACTAATTCTAGAGTATGGGTATCCTTCAAACACTTGTAACTGAGATGATAATTGAGTATTCTCAGCAGTATACTTATCCAATTTGGATGTCAATTCAGTGTGAAAGATGGTCTCTCATTTAGCTTAAGATTCAAAATTCTCTGCAGAAGCTTTCCATTTACTTGAATTTTCAAGTTCTGCCTTGAGAAGTTTTTGAGTCTCTTGTAATTAGCTGGATAACTCCGCTAACTCTTTAGAAGCATGAGAAGAGGACGACCCAATGGTTTTCTACCTCAGTGTGATATTTTCTTGAGATAAATCATATAATTGGTGGGCCACACTCATACTTATTACCCACCGTTGTACAAAGGAAAGTTATGGTTAGAATCCATTAATGAGGGAGAAGAAAGGGACGAAAGGCATGTTACCTTAGTTTCCTCGAAAGAAAACTTATCAGTCATATCAGCAAAGGTAAGCTTTTCAATTTCTTTACATGGCTCTACCCAAACTGTGGTCAAAGAACCCCACCAATAATATTGGTAGGATAGAAGAAGATGATAAGGAACAGAGAAGGAGGAGAGAAAAGAAGAATAGGAGGACCTTGGGTTCCTTAGTTAAGTAAAGGAATTGGTTCTGGGAAAGTCATCATAAACTCGGGATCCAAACCGGAACTTAGAAGGGAAGGATGTTCTGGTGGTTGAATAGGTGGAGAAGCAAGCATAGGGTATAAAGAAGATAGGGTAGGTTCCGGAGAAGAGGGTTGAATATCGCCTATAGGTATATCCTCAGGAGCAAATATAGTCCGTTTCTTGGGGAGGGGCGCTAATATTAACCTCCGCCCAGGGCATTTTCTTATGGAAGTAGCTTCTAGTGCCTATTCTTGTAGCTCCAAAGGGGAGTCCTCCGGAGGTAAACTTGTGGATTCCTCCCCAAAAGTTGTATGAGAACTAGAAGTGAGCGTTGGTTGCGTAGAAGGCTCAGGTAAAAGAGCATTAGATGTTTGAGTTGATGCGATGTTAAGTTCTGCCCTGAGCTCCTATTCCTTGGATAATAATTCATCCTCTTCTAAGCGGATTACCTTGTCAACCAAAGCTCTGAATATAGCATTCACTGCAACAAATAAAAGAGCATTTTAGTTAGTAAAGGAGGGATAGTTAGAATGTCAGAACTTACCAAAGGAACATTGTAGGCTCTTTTGAACAGGGCTTAGGCCAAAAAGATATAAAAGATCATCGTGTATCCATTGGTGACTGTGAAAGCGATGACCTAGTAATTTATTGGAATATTCAGAAAAAATTGGTTGTTGATGAAGCTCTCTTATGTCAGGGAGAGAGGGAAAGGAAGATTTGGTAGACCACGCGACGGGCCCAAAAAATTTGATAAAGAAAAAAATATAATTTCCAACCCTTGATGGATGAAGGCATTTCTTCAAAGAACACCATCTTCAGGTGAGATTGAAAAAGAAATACTCTTGGCTTCAATTTTTTAGGATAAGAAAACATGAAAAAATTTTGAGGAGTAGGAGGTATACTGAAGAGGAGAAATACCATATACAACCCACATAGATATCTAAAAGCATTTCAAGAAAATTATTGTAAAGGAATACCAAAATATTGACTTATATCTATTAAGAATGGAGGAATGGAAAAGCATAAACCTACAACTAACGGATCTTTGAAAAAGGAAATGCAGTTATCAGAAGGAAGGTAGGGATGAGCGTCAGGTTGCGGGACCTTAATATGATATTCTTTGGGATTTCATATAGAGAACGGATGGAAGTTCGATTAGCAGTAGTGAAGGAAGAATGAATGAGTGTACCAAGGGGTTAAGGATTCTTCAGCCATGGTGAAAAACAGAAACACTCAAGGAATAAGCAACTTACTGAGTCCTTAAGGAAAGAAAGTCACAGAAGAAGACCAGGGAAGATGGAGAAGCACGGGTTGTCGAAGGGAGTTGGAAAAGAGAATCGCCAAAGAGCAACTAGAGGAAGACGAAGAGTAAAAAGTTAAAAAAGACTTAGGGTTTTAGGGAAATATAAGGATCGTCGTTAAAATAAAATGTTTAACAAAGGAGAGTCATTGATATGCTAAGAAGAATGTGTGATAAGACAAAAAAAAAAAAGCATACCAAGGGTTGCTTCGAAAAAGAGGAAAAAATACTACATGGCACTTGCCTAAGAAGAGGCATTTATGATAGACAAAATAGATCGAATCATATACTAAGTCGTCATATCTTTGAACATTCTCTTTCCGTTGAAGGACCAATTACCAACAAGATCATTTTGAAAAACCATGCAAATCTCAAAATATAAGTGAATAAATAAAATTTGTAAAAGGTGAAGAAGGAGAATACCTCTTATGGAACATCCCAACCGATCATAATCTCAACCGATCCTATATACAGAATGGAACCCTGAAGCTTGGCCGAACTCATAACTATTCAGGCATATGCATGGAACCCTTCATTTGATCATCCCTCACTCGACCGATCACATACTTCTTTATATTGCCCTCAGCTATCCTTCTATTCCAAATTTAACTATCCCGTCATTCTTCCTAGCTACTAATGTGTATGCATTAAGAGTTCATCTGTGAATTAGGGGAAATTTGTATAGTAAAGAGATGAACAAAGTGAAAACTTAGGTTTGGCTAGTGATATATGTTAGAGTGAGCTAGTATCTCAAGTGGTAGGATGACTAAAGCCAAGAAGATGTTTACATGCTCGAACAGAAAACACCAGTTGGACTCAAAGTTGGTAGGCTTTAATTAAGATATAACATATGATTGTCTGGGTGAGTATATACCTAGGCAGGTATAAATCCGTCCGAATTCGAAGGCTTGTAGCTTTATCCAGTTCATGACGTATGATTAACCAAATTAAACTTGGGTGAACCAAGAAATACTTGGCGAGGTAAGTAGCATAACCAGATATAAACATAGACCTTTATATTATCATCAGTAATCATACAATCATAACTCTAGAATTTTCATAAATCTTCCATAAATAGATACAGCAGATAAATAGTTTTCTACTTTTCCTTCTTCCTGGAGCTACCAGATTCTTCTGCCCATCCCAAGTATGGGTGTGTGGTAGAATGATAGCCTAGACAAAGAGGAGATGTTTGTCATGTCCTCTTGCGCATGTGTGATTCACCCTCTTGGGTTTGTGGCAAAGAAGCTAGCTCTGATCTAGCCCAATCTAATTCAGTTTGCAAAAAATTTACCTTAGCTTTCTGCTCGTCCAAGTCTTGTTATTGCCGCAATATCTGTAAACCATCTACATGAACCTTCTTGGTCAAAATGATTATTTCTGAAGCATGTCGAGCTCTCAGATCATCTAATTCTTCAGTCTTCTGCTTTTAATCCAAACAAGCTTTGCTTCTCAAAGCCACTTCAGACCGAACTTGAGACTGAGCTGCTAGTAGACGTACTTCCAACTCTCTTTGGTGAGAGTGATGGAAATCTAAGGCTTCCATAGCCTCCGCCAAAGACTTCTCTTTATTGGACAATAGTTGATACCAAGGAGGAAGATTTGAAGCCATAACTCTCAATAATATCTCTGAAGAAAGTGAAGCGAGAAAGAGTAAAGGTTGGTGTTGTAGAAATTAGGATCACACCTCTATTTATCTTGGTCACAAGATATATACTGAGGGTGTCACAGGATCACTGTAGTAGATATGAAATTTTTAGAGAAATAAATATTTATCAAAAGGGGAAAAGTAAACTTAGGTCTAGTCAATCGACTATACCTCCTTCGACTAGACTTGAAGGGGAGGCTAGTGATACGGGTTATGATAGGTCAGCCTGGCGAGTGAAGGAGGGGTCAAGGTCGAGAAAGATAGGAAAGATACATAGCCGATCGAGTGAAGGCCGAGCGAGCACCCATGTGCTCATATACGCTCGGTCGGGAGAAGCCCGACCAAGCATAAAGGCACTCAGCCTTATTTATTACTTCTAGTACATTACTGATCGATCAAAGGCTGAGCGAATACCCACGTGCTCGTATATGCTCGGTCGGGCAAAACTCGCCTGAGCATAAAGGCATTTAACCTTATATATGATTCTCACCATATTACCGGCCGACTGAAGGTCGAGCGAGCACCCAGTGCTCGTATATGCTCGACCGGGCAAAGTCCACCCGAGCATATAACCATTTAACCTTATATATGTTTCTCAGCATATTACTGGTGGACCAAAGGCCGAGTGAGCACCCATGTGCTCATATACGCTCGGTCAGGTGAAACCTGACCGAGCATAAAGGAATTTAGCCTTATATATGATTCTCAACATGTTACCGATCAACCGAAGGTCGAGTGAGCACCCACGTGCTTGTATATGCTCAATCAGGAAAAGCCTGCCTTAGAATAAAGGTATTTAGCCTTATATATGATTCTTAGCATATTACCGGTCGAGCGAGCACCCATGTGATCATATACGCTCGGCTAGGAAAGCCCGCCCGAGCATAAAGGCACATAATCTTATGCATAGTTTCAATATATCGTCGGTCAATTGAAAATCGAGCGAGCACCCACAAGCTCATATATGCTCGGTCGGGCAAAGTCCACCCGAGCATAAAGACACTTAATTTTATATATGGTTTTTAACAAGTAGGTACCCATGAGCTCATATATGTGGCCATCTTTAACGACCGACCGAGACATGACCAACAAGAGATATTCTTAACATATGCAACTAGCTTGAACAACCGACCGAGACACACCTAACAGATGCCATTCTTATTATATATATGACCGGTTTAAAGGACCGACTGAAAATATAACAACCTAGCAGATTTGGCGGGAAATATCTTCTAAAAGCTTCTTCAGTTATAATGGCGGGTCCCCATCACAAATATAAGTCACAAATGACAAAAGAGGTATAACTAGAGTACAATAAAGATTCCTTAAAGGATTATTGCATGAAGTATAGAAGATGACTTCATCTCCTAACAAACCCTAATGAACTGGGGACTACTGCACGACTATGGAGGTCACATGAGATAGTATAAAAAAGGGTTCCTCTCCATTGGCAAGGTACACAAGTTCTAACGTCTAAACTCTATTTCCAAATACTTGAGTTACTGTTCTTCTTCTTCTTCCTTCCATCTTTGAGAGAGGAAACTGACTTGAGGGTCAGAGGGCCCAGCCAAGGATCCCCACCCTAGTCTTAGGTTACTAACACTTTGTTGATTTGTCTCACTATGCGTAGGATCATGGAGGGCTTCTTTCGGATCTCTAGGAGGCTATCTTCAGCGAGGAGCATCGTTGACTAGAGCCAGCGCACATCTTTGCAAATTTCAGACAAGATCAGTTGCCATAGGGCTATTAATTTTTTTATAATTTTTTATTCTAAATTTCTTAATTAATTCTTTAGCATATTTTTTTAATAAACATAAATTCCCTCTTTTGTTTATTTTATTTGTAATCCTAACAAAAAATTAAGTTCTCCGACTAGGCTCATTTCAAATTCATTTTTCATTAATTTAATGAATTCTTTTAAAAATTTTAATATTTGTTGAGCTAAAGATTATGTCGTCTACATAAATTTAAGTTATAAAAATATTCTTTTCTATGGTTTTAATAAATAAGGTTTGGTCTATTTGAGTTATAAAATTCATTTTCCTTGGTATATTGATAGTTGTTCATACCAAGCCCTAGGTGCTTGATTTAGTCCATATAGAGATTTCTTTAACCTAAGGATATGGTTTGGGTTGTCTAAGTCTTCAAATCCTAGGAGTTGATTTATAAAAACTTCTTCTTTGATGAACCCATTAAGGAATGCAGACTTTATGTTCATTTGATATAGCTTAAATCCCTTATGTGTTGCATAAGCTTGCAGCATCTTAATAGATTCAAATCTAGTTACAGGTGCATAAGTTTCATCATAATCTAACCCTTCTACCTGGCTGAACCCTTTAGCTACTAGTCTAGCCTTATTTCATACAATTTCACTTTTATCATCTAGTTTATTTCTAAACACCACTTAGTATCAATTATTGATTTGTTTGTGGGTTTAGGTACTAGTTCCCAGACTTATTTTTTTCAAATTGAGCTAGTTTCTCTTACATTACATTTATCCAATCTTGATCAGGTAGGGATTCTTCTATAGTTTTGGGTTTAATTTTGAAAATAATAGCTATTTAACTTAGGGTTTTATAAGATGATCGAGTTTAAACTCCTAGGGTTGGGTTACCCAAATTTAATCAATGGGTGTTTAGATCTAATCCTAGGTGGTCTTATTTCATAGTGAGTACTTTGTTCTTTTGATTCACTTGATTTATCTCAAATCTTATTATCTCATCATATTCTACATTTCTTGTAATTTAATTATTATTTTCATTAATTAAATTAGGTAGTTTATTTTCTTCAACAAAAATTATATTGTTTGTTTCTTTACCATTTAGTGTATTTTTATTATAGACTCTATAAGCTCTACTGATTGTGGAGTGCCTTAGAAATATGTCAGATGTTGATTTGGATGTAAATTTATCTAAATAATCCTTAGTGTTTAATATATGTACTTTATATCCAAAAACTTTTAGATAATTTAGGTTGGGTATTTTATTGCAATATATTTCCTAAGGGGTTTTATTATAAAATTTATTAATTATTATTTTATTTTGAATATAACATGTTGTATAGAAATTTTATGCAAGTAAATCTTGAGTAACCATCAATTATTATTAAGTAGTATTGATTTCTCCTTAGTGACTTGGTTCTGTATGAATCAAATAGGTCTAATATAGGAGCTCAAGTATTGAGTAGGTTCGATTTAGGTTTGTTGGTTTGTGGGTTAACTTAGTTTGTTTACCTTGTTGACAAGCATTACAAATTGTAGTTTCTAAACTTTTTTAGTTTAGGTAGACCTCTAACTAAGTCATTTTGACTCATTTTTTAAATGAATCTGATAATAGTGTGACCTAGTCTTCTGTGCCACAATTTGGTTTCCTCTTATTGTGTCAATAGACACTTGAGTGAGGAAGTTGGTAGGTCAATTGTATAAATATAATTTTTTCTAATTCCCTTAAGTGTAATTTTAGGATTTTAACATTTTAAATTAAATATCCAGAGTCAGAAAAAGTTACTAAGTATCCAGAGTCACATAGTTGACTTATGCTAAGTAACTTAAAATTAAATTTATCAACTAATAAAACTTTTCAAATAATGAAATCGGAACTCAGTTTGATATTATCTATTTAGATTATCTTAAGTTTTTCATCGTTGCTAAATGTAACCGACCCTAAGTTCTTGAGTTTTAGCATGGTGAACTTCAATCAGTTTCTAATCATGTGTCTGAAGCATTGTAGTGTCCAAAAACTCAAATTTTCAATTAAGAGGGGTTATTTGATTAATTTAAATTTAATTAATAATTTATTTAATTAATTTAGCTAGCCCACAATTATGGGATTTAGATTAATCAATTTTATTAAGAAAAATAGTAGGATATAAATATGTATAAAATTTATTATCCAAATGTGTATAGAAAAAATATATATATGACTTAGTAAGTTTAAAAAAATTTATAACCCATGTGTATAAATTTGTATATATATGAAAATTTATAGGGATTAGTAAATAAAATATTTATAGGACGCATGTATAGAATTTATAAAACTTAGTATAAAAAATTATATTACATATGAATATAACTTTTTATGACTTAGTATAATAAAATTTATATGACTTTGTTGATAAAATTTAGACAAAGTCCTAAGCTTCCATCTCTTTAAAACCCCTACCTTCAAAAGCTACATCTTCTTATTCATTTATTGACCCTGAGAAGCTCCACCCTCCTCATTGTTTTCCACCAGTTCTAGAGCTCCAAGGGAAGACAAGAAGAGGGAGTTAGTAGCTAAAGATTTGAAGGCATGCTCTCTACCATGTTAAGGCTTTAATTAGTTTCTATGTCTTGTGGAATTCGGAACCTATATCTTCTAATGTTTGTTTGGTTTTGAGGAAGATGACCCCACGGTTTAGTTTCTTTCCTTGTGCCCCCAAATTTTTGGTATGAATGTAAGTTTCAGATCTTTCTAGTGGATAGTTTCCTCACTAAATTTTATGGGTTGTTCATCATGATTTTGCTTCACAAGTTTGTGCATTTTCTCTACTTGTGTTTACTTTAGTTAGTTCTAAAATTTGGTGTGAATTTCATATTCTAAATGCTTGATTTTATCCACTAATTTTAAAGGTTATGCATCTTGATGATTACTTCACAATTGCTTCATGCTTCCTATGTGTTTACCCTTAGATGATAGAGAACTTTGCATGCTCAAAATGTAGTGTAGTAATTGTAAGTTTCAGATTTATTTAAAAGGAGTTTTATTCACTGATTTTTAAGGTTATTCATCTTGATGAAAACTCCATAATTGCTTCATGTTTTCCATGTGATTACTATTAGAAGATAGGGAACTTTGCATGCTCGAATTGCAGTGTATGAATTCTAAGTTTTAGATTTATTTAAGGAGAGTTTTATTTATTGATTTTATAGGTTCTTAAGCTATTAGTTTTAGAAGATGATACCATGTTAGTTCCTATGATTTGTAGGTTTCAGATTTAGTAGTTCCTTATGCTCTTTTATGTTTTAAGAAGGTGATACCATGTTAGTTCCTATAATTTGTAGGTTTCAGATTTACTAGCTCCTTATGCTCTTTTATGTTTTAAAAAGGTGATACCATGTCAACTCCTATAAATTTGTAGGTTTCAGATTTTATAGGCTCTTAAGCTCTTAGATTTAGAAGATGATACCATGTTCTTTCCTACCATTTGTAGGGTTCAGATTTCATAGATTCATATGCTCTTTTGTTCATTTAGAGGATGATACCATGTTAGCTCCTAGAACTTGTAAGTTTTAGAATTTGCTTAGTGTACTTGTGCTTACTCTTGCTTCATATCATGATAGTTTTATAAGCTATAGGTATGTTATGAATTTGCATGCTTATGTTTAGGTTTATGATTATGCCATGTTTCGGTTGCTATACATGCTCATACTATATTGATGAACCCGTCTATTCTTAAGCTTATGATATGAATTAGCATGCTTATGTTAAGATTTACGATTATGTCCATATTTAAGTAGTGATCAAGTTTATGTTAAGTGCATGATTATGCTTATGTCCATGTTTATGTAATTATGTGGTTGAGTGTGAAGGGTGTTCTTAGCCTGGGAGCTCACTAAAATTCTATGTGGTTGAGTGTAACATGTTTCCTTAGCCCTGGAGCTCACCAAAATTCTATGTGGCTGAGTGTGACCGGTGTTCTTAGCCTGGGAGCTCACCAAAACTCTATGTGGTTGAGTGTGACCAGTGTCCATAGCCTGGGAGCTCACAGAAATTCTATGTGATTGAATGTGAAAGGTGTCCTTAGCCCAGACCAAAACTATATGGTTGAGTATGACCGGTACCTTAGCTCGGGAGATCACCAAACCATAGGTAGTTGAGTGTGACCGATAACCTTAGCTTGGGAGCTCACTAACCCTATGTGGTTATATTTATTTTCATGCTTAGCTTATTTACACACTGATGCTTATGTTTATGCTCATCCTTAGTATGTATCTTTATGTCATGCAAGTATGCTTATGTCTATGCTTATGTGCATGCTCATGATTATGTCTATTTCATGCTTAGTTATTTACATGCTTATGCTTATGTTTATGCTCGTATGCCTATGTCGACGCCTATGCTCATGTCCATAATATGTCAGTGGGTAAGTCCTAAGTAACCTAGCTTAGGGTATCCCTTAGTACACTAGATTATAAGCATTAACTATTGCATAACATGATTCTGAATATACTGAATCTCTTGACTCATAGATTATGACTTTTTTCAGGAAATGAGACAAATGAGGTAGGAGGTAATGACCAATTTGGTGGGAGGCAATGACCAGTGAGCCAGCTCAGAACAATGGTAGTCAAACTGAAGACCTTCCAATTTAGTTTCCACAGAGCTAAATATTACCTTTCCTAGAAAAAGTTCTGGGACCATATGACCAGTGCCAAATTTTATTAGTAGTTATTGTTGGGGATTGGTGGCCGGCTAGAAGGGGGGTTGGATAGCTAGGTCACCCCCAAATTCCCTTTCTTCTCTACACGATTAGTTTACACATGTTAGTTAGAGCCCTAGATCCAATCATTTGATGATTGTATGGACTCATGTATATCATATTCTTGTATATGAATAAAGGCATTTGTTTGGTTATTATACTTATTTGTATTAGTGCCAAATAGACTAAGTATAATAGCGTCCTTGAGTAGAAGGTTCATACCTATATCAATCGATTAGTTGAATCGATAGTGAGATGATATAGGGAACACTACTCTAAATCATTCCTAGTCGAGTATTAACATTCAGTGACAATGTTAATACAATAAGACTAGCATGTAGGTCAGCTCGATAACTTGATCTCACAAGTCATGGATATAGAGATATCAAGCTGACACATGGGTATGCATTAGAGAATGTATACTAAATGACCCGCCATGAGAAAGTATCATGGATCGTTATATGAGTGTCATATACTTTCTCATGTGGCTATTAGTATGACTATTAGTCCTTAGACCTGAAGTCACCATGGATCCCTACATAAGGAGTTATGTACTTTGGTTTCGTCAAACGTCACCCGTAATAGGGTGGACTACAAAGGCGATTACTGGGTATGTAACAAATTATGCAGAGGGATGTGAGTGATGTAGATGGGATCTATCCCTCGCATATGACGGGAGCGACATCAATATTCTTGATAGAGTTAGACCGCGAAGTGCATGGCCATGCCCAAATGAGTCAACATTAGATGTTGAGCTCATTTGATCGAGTGAGTCTACTTGGAGTTCAAGATTTAGATTGATTAGAGGATGACACGGTCTATGCCTCATATTGATCAATCTAGATGTCTAGGATAGAAGGACAATGACATATATTGTGAGGAGTCACAATTAGTAGTCACAAGGTGATGTCGGATCTCGACATTCTTGTAACTTGGGTAGTAATGATGTGTTCCTAGATACCGCTCATTACTTATGCTCCTAAATGGGTTTAGGGCATTGCCAACGTTACAAGAACCTATAGGGTCACACACTAAGGACAATTAGATGGAGATTTGGTTCATATGATGAACTAAGAGGATTAGATTCATTTGATGAATCATATTGGATTAAGAGTAATCCAAATTGGGCTAATTGAGTTGGACTCAAGTTGATTCATGTATTCAATGAGTCTAATTTAGATTATGACTCATTAAATCAACTTAATTTAATGAATTAGATTCATTATATTAAGTTGGCTTGAATCATATGGTTGGATTAGATCAACCATGAGAGAGATTTGATCAAGTTTGACTTGATTTGAGAGGAAGAGAAAAAGTCATGTTTGACTTGACTTTTTGCCACATCACTAGTGAATTGGCAAGATGTGGACCAATAGAATTGCTCCACATCATCAATGTGTGCCACCTCATGGAGGTTACAAGCCTCCATAGCATTTAATGTGGCCGGCCCACATTAAATGAGGAGGTTACACTTGTTGCCATGTCATTTAGTGAGGTGGCAAGATGTGGACCAATAGTGTTGATCCACATCATCCTAGAGTGCCACCTCATGGGGGTTACAACTCTTAATGGTCTCCACATTAATTGGAATTAATGTGGGGGTTACACCTCCTAGAAGGTGGCCGGCCACTTGAATGTGGAGAACAATTTTTCATTTTTGAAAATTGATTCTATCATTCATTCCTTCTTCTTCCTCCTAGAGTTCTTCTTGCACTCTCCCTCTCCTCCTTCCTTGGCCGAACCACATAGGTGCTAGCACACCTTGGTTTTTGGTCACCTCCATCTAGTGTGTCCGTGTGGATACTTCTAGAGGACCGTGCGCTTGACGGTCTTGAGATCCGGCAACATTTGGACGAGCGGGATTCGCGTGGGGCGCGCATCAAGGGTATTGATCTTAACTTTAGTGTAGATCTAAAGTTTTTACAAACTCGTACAAGAAAAGGTTTTTCGAAAAGTTTTGTTTACGAATCTTTGCACGAGATCCATGGCTTCGGGTGACTCGGTGTTTCCACGACGCGAAAAAGCGGTTTTCGCGGCCCGACGAACCCAACAACACAAGCGGATATGAAACTAAAATAATGAAAACAATAAGTAAGAACACAAACGCTAACACGATTCCTTTACGTGGTTCGGAGATTACTTGCTCCTACTCCATGGTGTGTCCTTGATGTGGACGAACCCTTGATCCTTCGGTGGATCAGTCCCCATCAATCTTTGGCTAGAACTTACTCATTGTCGGTGGAGTACAACCTCTCACAAAGCACTCTTCTTCTTTTACAAGATAGAGATTAAGAGTAGGAAGAAGAGTATGGCTTGGAAACTTTAGACAATGACAAAGGAGTGATTCAATAATGATCAGTAACCTCCTTCAATTCCAAAGCTTCCCTTAAATAGAAGGAGATTAGTTGAACAACAAATTAACTCATCTAGACACCAGTCGACTGGTACTACCGTTGAAGGCGCTGGAGTTCCGTTCTGTTTAAATTTCCCTGTACAAAAATTGTATAAGTACATAACTTTTCCTAGCAACCCGCATGTTCGATCAGACATGTGTTTGATCAATCAAGCAAGTTCTTGATGGATCAAAGCACACCTTGATCGAAGTACAAGATTGTTGGCCTTTTGTGTTGGCATTCAAAATCGATACAAAGAAAACTTGACTAATTTCATAGCAAAATTAAAGAATTAGTTGTAACTTTCCTTTGAAGCTAAAGACCTCTTGATCTTCTACTGTATTCCTCTCCTCTTCTTGGACGTCATGTGGACGACGATCTACCAAGACAACACCACCCTTCTTCTCTTCTTTGTTTCCAAACTGCTGGCCACCAAGGAATCTCTAGGATGGGGTGCCTACTCCTCTTCCTCCTTTTCTTCCTCTTCTTCCTCTTCTTCAAGCCGCCACCCACCAAGGGAGAAGGGGGCATCGACCCTAAGCAAGGAGGAGAGGAGTGCCAGCCCTAAGTAAGGAGGAGGGGAGGGGCGCTGTCCACAAGGAGGGAGGAGGTGAGGGGCGCTGGCCACAAGGAGGAGGATGTGTGCTGCCGACCCTAGGAGGAGAGAAGAGAATTGTGGGAAAATTAAGTTTTTGGGGCCACCACCTACTCCTTTTATAGACTTGCCGCCGACCCTAGGAAGGTAAGAAAAAACCAAACCAAAACCTAAACTGGATGGGTGGATGCGAGGCTTTATATAGAGGCTACAACAGGGACCTAGAGGAGGAATTGGTTTAGGTCTCCTGTTGGGCTTGGGCTTCCTGTGTTCGGCCCGAACACCCAACTCAAGTCCATCAATAATAACTCATACCACTAAAGGGTTATTATTGAATTACCGCACCAATTCCATATTACAATATGTGCTCCTTATTATGAGTGTGTTAATCTCCCTGTGTTTAAGATATCGTATGTCTGTTTATTAATTGAGTTACTGACAACTCAATTAATTAACATCTGATTCCAAGAGTAGTACCACTCAACTTTATTATCATGTCGGATTAAGTCCACCTGCAGGGTTTACATGATAATTCTTATGACCTCCTTAAGGGGACATCATCAGCCTAAATAATTAGGGCACAGATTCGTTCTATAATCAACAACACACTATATAAATAGTACTATCTCTCAACTCATCGGGCCTATTGATTTAACGAATAAATATCACCCATTGATAAGTTAAAGAAATAAATACTAAGTATACGTGCTTGCTATTATATCGGGATTAAGAGGATGCACATCCATAATAACACAGGTTCTGTTCTTTTATGTAGTCAGTACAAATAAAAAAATCTCAAATGGTCCTGCTCAATACACACATAGTGTACTAGTGTAATTTAATAGTCAAGACAGACTAATACCAAATCACACTACAACCGTTCCAATGATTTGTCCCATGCTATCTTGGTTGTGAGCTATTATTTATAATTTATAAGGAACCGATAACATGATATTATGTGTGGCACCACACTCCATATTATCTACAATATAAATTAAATGGACAACTGCATTGACATATATATAAATATAAAATGTAAATATTTGACCAAGGTGATTCTCATATTAAAATATTTCAAAACAGATGTTGCTTGAATAGTCATCTATAAAAGAGACAAAATATTCGAAAACACCTCTTGCTTGGATAGTCATAGGCCCACACAAATCAGAATGAACTAATTCCAACACTTCTTTGGCTCTATACCCCTTTGCCTTAAAAGGCCTCTTGGTCATTTTTCCTTCCAAGCAAGACTTGTAGGTCGGAAAGTTTCCACTACCAATGAACCCAAAGGTCCATTAGCTATTAACCATTGAATCCTACTCAAGTTAATATGACCCAACCTTAGATGCCAAAGATATATTTGGTTCATTTCTGAAGGTTGCTTTCTCTTATTAGAATTAGAAGATGTGTTATTAATTTCTCTTTGTTGTATCGTGGGAGTTATTGGATTAAGAGTATACAAATTACCAACCAACGCACCAGAACAGATAACCATCCTATTTTTCTTGACAACTACTTTGTCATCAAAAGAAACAGAATATCCATCCATGAATATTTTAGAAACTGAAATCAAGTTCTTTCTAAAACATGGTACGTAAAGGCAATTTTTCAAAATCAAAGTTTTATTCCTATCAAATGATAAATAAACATCTCCCACTACAACAGCCTCCACTCTCGTAGCATTGCCCATGTAGACGGTGATCTCGCCTTCATATAGTCGTCTAGTTTCTTGGAACCCCTGCAATGAATTAAAGACATGATCAGTGGCTCCCGTATCTACACACCAGGTACCGGTAGATAACACCGCTAAACATGTTTCAACAACTAATGAATAAGATATACCTTTATTATTCTCCTTTCTACAAGGACAGTCCACCTTCCAATGTCTAGAATGCTTGCATGTGAAGCACTTGCCTTTCGCTTCTTCACACCTGCCTGCGGCTCAGTCCCTTGAGGTCGAATCACTTTCTTTGCCAAACCAACTTGTTTCTTCTTCTTCTTTCTGCCTTTCGGCTTAGAGGCGGAAACGTTTTCAGTAATGTGAACTTGAGAACTTTAACGAAATAGCCCTTCTGCCGCTTGGAGTTCTGTCAGAAGTTCCGCCAATGAATAAACCCTTTTGTTCATGTTGTAATTTAGGCAGAATTGGTCAAAACTTTTGGGCAACATTTGGAGAATGATATCGCCCTGGGGTTTCCCATCGATTTTAGCTCCAAACACTTTCATCTCATTCAAATGAGCCATCATCTTAAGGATATGATCCTTCACGGGTGTCCCCTCAATCATGGTGGTCGTCATTAAGTTTCTCATGGTCTCCTGCCTGGTAGCACGATTCTGGTGTCCAAAGAGTTCCTTGAGATTGAGCATCATGTCATAGGCAGTGGGTATGGCCTGATGCTGATGTTGTAGCACATTTGACATAGAAGCCAAAATTTAACACCACGCTATCTCATCTGCCTTGACCCATTTCCTATGTCTATCTATCTCCTCTTCATTAGAATCCTTATTAGGCATGCTAGGACAAACCTCAAGAAGTACGAACTTGTATTCTTCAGCAATTAAGACAATATCCAAGTTCCGTTTCTAATCAATATAATTTGGACCAGTAAGTTTGTTTTCTTTTAAAATAACAGCAAGAGGATTAAAAGCCATTTTAAAATCTTGAGAATCATAAAATAAAATATTTTGTCAAAACTTTAGAATTTAAAATAATATTGATTCCTTAAACAATATAATTTAAATTCATGAACACCTCAAAACATTGTGAATTTTGTATGCCACGATAGTGTAGACGTATACTAATTCAAATATTTGTAAGAGGAGGTTTCAGCCATTAATTTTATTATCTTTTTAACCTAACTTTATGATAAATAAAATTAATAGTTGGTTCATCTTCGGTCACACAAATAATAGCAGTGACTCCGATGGGGAGGATACTATTAAATGCGCCTAAGTATATACCATTACTTGATACTTAGTCCATTAATTAGGATTATGCCCTTTCAGATGGAGAAGATCACACATACCTAAATAATTTTTTATAATCATCCATAGAGGAAGTTTGATCTAGTGATCCGCAAACAAACTTATCCGATATGGAGGAAGGCACTTAAAGCCAACGCGCAAATTTGAATGCATCACTTATAAACCAGTAATGGAGACCGTGGGATTTATTTAAGTAATCCCTTTCCTACTTAGTTATTTAAATTGAGAAATTTTAACATGGACACACATCACAACACATAGCATCACAACACATAAAACAACATATAAAGGCAATAAATATGAAAATAAAATTTCCAACTATTATGGCCTCATCCATCTTGTCCTCCAATATGCGCCTCAACCATCGCTGTCCTCTAATATGGCACCCATGGATCAAGCCGTTGCATCTATCTCGCTTCCTTCTTCACCGCACCTCCGGTCCTTAAAATAGCACCACGCATAGCAAGGATACAAGCTGCAACAAAAAAAAATTACATTTATCGATCCTATATTCCACAAAGGAATTTACATGTAATTTAGATCGAATAAAATGTAAACAATGATACGGCAACCAGCCGTATTTAATTATTGCAATCATGCACACAAAACAACCTTGACATGCCTGAGGGTTCAAATCACACACAAACACACAAAGCCATAATAGTTGGAGTTAGGACGCCAACAACCACAGAGTTAATCTTTTTTGCACATGCTACTATTATCCGGCCTAAACTTATATATGATCAGTGCATAATTTAACTGAAAACCAATCACACAGAACCAGAAAACATGCTTTGATACCACTTGAAGGCACTGGAATTTCGTTCTATTTAAATTTCACTGTACAAAAATTATATAAGTACATAACTTTTCCTAGCAACCCGCATGTTCGATCAGACATGTGTTTGATCAATCAACTAAGTTCTTGACGGATCAAAGCACACCTTGATCGAAGTACAAGATCGTTGGCCTCTTGTGTTGGTATTCAAAATGGATACAAAGAAAACTTGACTAATTACGTGGTGGAATTAAAGAATTAGTTGTACCTTTCCTTTGTAACTAAAGACCTCTTGATCTTCTACCATATTCCTCTCCTCTTCTTGGACGTCGTGTGAGCGATGATCTACCAAGACAACACCACCCTTCTTCTTTTCATTGTTTCCAAACTGCTGGCCACTAAGGAATCTCTAGGATGGGGTGCCTACTCCTCTTCTTCCTTTTCTTCCTTTTCTTCCCCTTCTTCCTCTTCTTCAAGTCGCCACCCACCAAGGGAGAAGGGGGCTTCGACCCTAAGCAAGGAGGAGAGGGGTACCAGCCCTAAGCAAGGAGGAGGGGAGGGGCGTCGGACAAAAGGACGGAGGAGGTGAGGGGCGCTGGCCACAAGGAGGAGGATGTGTGCCGCCAACCCTAGGAGGAGAGAAGAGAATTATGGGGAAATTAGGTTTTTGGGGCCACCGCCTACTCCTTTTATAGACTCGCCACCCACCCTATGAAGGTAAGAAAAAATCAAACCAAAACCTAAACTGGATGGGTGGATGGATGCAAGACTTTATATAGAGGCTACAACAGGGACCTAGAGGAGGAATTGGTTTAGGTCTCCTGTTGGGCTTGGGCTTCCTGTGTTCGGCCTGAACACCCAACTCAAATCTATCAAGAATAACTCATACCACTAAAGGGTTATTATTGAACTACCGCACTAATCACATATTACAATATAGGCTCCTTCTTATCATGAGTACATTAATCTCCCTGTGTTTAAGATATCGTATGCCCGTTAATTAATTGAGTTACTGACAACCCAATTAATTAACATCTTATTCCAAGAGTAGTACCACTCAACTTTATTATCATGCCAGACTAAGTCCACCTGCAGGATTTACATGATAATCCTTATGAGCTCCTTAAGGGGACATCATTAGCCTAAATAATTAGAACGCAGATTCCTTCTATAATCAACAACACACCATATAAATAGTATTATCTCCCAACTCATCGGGCCTAATGATTTAACGAATAAATCTCACTCATTGATAAGTTAAATAAATAAATACTAAGTATACGTGCTTGTTATTATATCGGGATTAAGAGGAGCACATCCATAATAACACAAGTTCTGTTCTTTTATGTACTCAGTAGAAATCAAACAATCTCAAATGGTCCTGCACAATACATACATAGTGTACTAGTGTAATTTTATAGTCAAGACAGACTAATACCAATTCACAATACAACTGTTCCAATGATTTATCCCAATCCATCTTGGTTGTGAGCTACTATTTATAATTTATAAGGAACCGATAACATGATCTTTTATGTGCCACCACAGACTATGTTATGTACAATATAAATTAAATGGACAACTGCATTGACATATATATAAATATAAAATGTAAATATTTGACCAAGGTGATTCTCATTTTAAAATATTTTAAAATAGATGTTCATACAAAAGCTAGGCTTATAGTATATATCCCAACAACCGTTGGAGGTAGCCAATGGCTACTTACCAGTCGACTGGTCACTACTAGTTGAGTGAACAGAATGCTTTTATTCGCTACCAGTCGACTACAGTCGATTGGACCAGTCGACTACAACTTCAATCAGTCGACTGGTTTCGGTTACACACTCACACTCATCCTCTCCAGAGTCACCCTTGAAGCCCTCTTCCTCGGTCTTCGTCCCTCAGATGCACCTGAGCCCGCAGCTCCTCTCTGTGTCATCCTTCACGTTGCCTTGAAGTCCACTTCCTTTGTCTTCACTCCATTGCTCCTCGTCCGGTGGTCCCTCGGATTTCTTCCACATCATCCTTCACCGACTCAAGGATCCGAGCCCTTGGATGAGCTTCCTAAACTTGGTCGCACCAAGTTCCTCATGTGTTTTCACCAAGTCCTGCAAGACTCAAACTCATATCAAACATATATGAAAGCCTAACTTTAACTCTTTGACACACACACATTAAAACCATGATCACACCGATCAAACTTAGGTCAATTGCACCAATAGTTATTTGTTTTAAATAATTCAGATAAATTGAGAATATGTATGGGTGTAAGAACATTTATGATTCGGACTTCCACATGCTTGGACATGTACATGAATAAAAAAAAGGGACTTGGGATGTTTCAAGCATCCACTGTCCAACATCTATTGGTTCAAATCATTATATTCCTATACATAAAATATTTGATTTGGATAAACTTTAAATGGATTATAAGATACATTGATTGAATTGAACCCCTTATTTTCTGTCTCACCTAATCTAGGTTGCCAATCATGTTATACTTATGGGTGATTGTGAGATGGTTAATTGAGTTTAGCTTTGTTTTTTTTTTAATGTTTGATTAGGTTAAGGTTTAATTGAGTTTGGGTTAATTGAGTTTAAGTTTAATTAGATTAAATAAATTAGTTTTAATTGAATTAGGTTTAATTAGATCAATTGAATTAGGTTTAATTAGATTTAAGTTTAATTAGATTAATTTAATTAAGTTGAATTAGATTAATTGAATTTGGTTTAATTGAATTTGGTTTAATTAGTTTAAGTGAAATTTTGTTTAGGTTTAATTGAATTTAGTTTGATTAGTTTAAGTGAATTTGGTTTGATTAACTAATTTTTATTTTAAACCTAAATCCATCTCACCCTTTTTTAGATTGTCAATTAGGGAACCTTATAAGTTTTATTAGATGGTTAATTTTATCCTCAATTTAGATTAAAATCTAAGGATTGATTTACATTTGAGTTAGACTAAGGTTTAACAGTTACTCAAACATCTATTTCAATAATTAGCTTCCAGACTGTGGCGAGGCACTAGACCTTCTTGGTTATTGGAGCAACAACCACTTCTATATAAAGCCTTTTAAAAAAATTAAATAGTTAATTTTCTTTCTGAAAATCCTTGATCTAACTAGTCAAGTGTCAATCAAGCCTAGTCCTTATCTATCCTAATCTAAGCATGTATAAGGAAAGCGATAAAGCAAAAATCAATCAAGTTTA
The DNA here is from genome assembly GCF_018446385.1 of Zingiber officinale. NCBI lineage: Eukaryota > Viridiplantae > Streptophyta > Magnoliopsida > Zingiberales > Zingiberaceae > Zingiber > Zingiber officinale. Next base: position 67,756,839 of record NC_056002.1, read on the forward strand.
TCTAACAATGAACATGGTCTTTCTATTGGCTCCCTCTAGATCATAGCCTCGATAAGGTCTATCAAGGTAGTGGATTCGATCTTTGGGGATCCAATATTGATTAAGTCTAATTTGATTAATCAAGTTAGACTTGGATACCCATGGTTGGACCAATTTTCTATTTGTTCGATTAACTAAGGATAAGTATAATTTGAATCAACATTTGGCATTATATTTGAGTCTGAATCAGTTGTATGTGGCCTTTTGTTTCCCAAGAATTAGATCAAGGTTCTTGGAACCCAAAGTGAACTGTTCCAATGTTTACTTAAGTTCTTTAACTTGAGTTCTCAGATTAAAATTTTCTTCGACAAGTTGGACATGAGTTGGAGTTCCAATTTGTGTCTTCTCTGTTAATCTACTTGGATTAGTCTTTTCCTTGAGGGTTTTGACCTCCTCTTGGAGTGACTTGCTCCAGAGGTTGGATTTAACCAACTTTCTAGACAAGTAGGAAATTAAATTATGTGATCTAATTAAGGAAATACTTACAGTGGATTGGGAACCTTCTAAACTAGATATGGATCCGTTGCTTCACTCATACTAGGCTTCTGATTCGCTTTATGTTATGAATTTGATGACTTTTTCTTGGGTTGGAAGCACTAGGAAACTAATCTATTCGAGATCTTCTTCGAAATCTTCTAATGAAGATTTATCCCACGTTGCTTGTAGTGTCTTCTTCCTCCATTGCCTCTTTACTTCCTTCAATTTTGGACAATTTGCCTTAATGTGTCCCTTTTTGTTGCATCTATAGCAGGTGACTTCTGACTTGGCCTTCGAATTCGAGTTTGGACTCGATTGTTTCATCTTTGACTGGATCACTTTCTTGATCTCCCATTTTGTGAAGCCCATCTTTTTCTTGTACAGTTTTCGTACTAGGTTAACGAGCTCGACGGTGATTTCATCATTGTCTTCTAAGTCCGATTCATCTTTAAACTCAGATTCGGTCTAGTGCTTGTTCCTAGACTCTTTTGTCTTGCTTGTACCTACAACCAATGCAATACCTTTCTCAACTGGAAATGCATTAGTCTATTCGTCAAGTTTAAATTCAGAAAATAATTCATCTAATCTAATTAAAGAGAAATCCTTAGAGACTTTGTAAGCATCCCCCATGGATGCCCACAAAGTGTTCCTTAGAAAAGCATTAAGGGTATACCTTATAACATCACGATTTTCCACCTTCTGACCAATTGATTAGAGACTGTTGAAAAGGTCTTAGATATGTGCATGCAGTTGACTCGCTAACTCACCATCCTACATTTTAATATTGTATAGTTTGTTTAAAATTAAATCTCTTTTGCTTACCTTTATGTCGGAGGTGCGCTCATATAGCTCAATTAGCTTTTCCCATTACTCCTTGGCGCTATTGAAGGGCCCGACATAGTTCAACTCTTCTTTGGTTAAGCTACATTGGAGGGTTTGGGTTGTCTTTGTTAGAGTGTATACTGAAAGCCTAAACTTTTGTAAACATTTATTTTGAATAAAAAATCACATTTGGTCAAATTGTCTACATTTAGTTGTAGTTGTTCAATTAATTTATATTATAGATAACATAATATGTGGTGCCACATACAGAATATGATGTTATCAGTACCTTATAAATTATAAACAGTAGCTCACAACCAAAATGGAAAGGAACAAATCATTGGAAGGTCGTAGTGTAATTAGGAATTAGTTTATCTTGACTATATAATTACACTAGTACACTTAGAGTGTATTGAGTAGGACCATTAGAGGTCGTTTCTTTTATACTGACTTTATAAAGGAACAAAGACCTCAGTTATTATGGAAGTGTGTGCTCTTAATCCTAATATAATAACAAGCACATATATTTGATATTTATTTCTTTAATCTATCAATGGGTGAGATTTAGTTCGATAAATCAATAAGCCCGATAAGTTGGGAAATGATATCACTTATGGTGTGTGTTGTTGATTATAGAAGGAAACTGTGTCCTAGTAATCTAGGTTGATAATGTCCCCAAGATGAGCTCATAAGGATTGTCATGTTAAACTCTGCAGGTGGACTCAGTCCGACATGATGATAAGGTTGAGTGGTACTATTCTTAGATTAAGATATTAATTAAATGAGTTGTCAGTAACTCACTTAATTAGTGGACATTTGACATCTTAAACACAGGGAGACTAACACACTCATAAGAAGGATCCCAAAAATGTAATTTGGGATTGGTGCGGTAGTTCAATAATAGTTCTCTAGTAGAATGAATTATTATTGATAAAATTAAGTTGTGTGTTCGGGGCGAACACGGGATGCTTAATTTTATCAGGAGACTAAAACCAATTCCTCCTCTCGGTCCCTATCGTAGCCTCTTATTTATAGAGTACTATACCCACCTTCATACCCATGATAAGGGGACCAGCCAAGCTAGCTTGTGGATCAAGCTAGGGCCGGCCAAGCCTTGATTCATGGGTGGCCGACCCTAGCTTGAACCCAAGCTTAGGTGGCCGGCCCCCATTAAATTTAAAAGAATTTTAATTTAAAATTTTTCTTATGTGGAAGATATAATTTATTGGAGAGAATTAAAATTAAAATATCTCTTCTACAAAAGATTAAAGAAAGAGATTAGATCTCTTTCCTTATTTGTAGATTGGAAAGATATTTTATTTTTTCTTCTTTATAAATTATTCACATGTAGAAAAATTAAAATTATAGAAATTTCTTTTTATCTACTATGAAGGGATTGTAAAGAGAAATTTTATTTTTTAAAAATTTCCGAAGACAGATAAGGAATTTTTAATTGTTGATTGAAAATTTTCTTATTTGCTCTCCATGAGGTGGCCGGCCATATACAATTGATTAGGAAGTTTTATTTAATTTTTCTTAATTAATTGTTATCAAGGAAATTTAAGGAAATTTTATTGTAATTAAATTTCCTTATTTACCAAAGCTAAGGAATATAAAAGAGGGGGTTGGGTGCCTTCTTGAGACACAACATCTATTATTCTCTCCCTCTTTTCCTTGGTGTTGTGGCCGGCCATCCTCTCTCCCTCTCTTCCTCTTTGTGGTGGCCGAAACCTTATTTTTCTTGGAGCTCTTGTGGTGGCCGGATACTACTTGGAGAAGAAGAAGGAGGAGGAGAGAAAGCTTGCATCCCTTGGAGCTTAGTTGGTTGAAAAAGTTCTTCATCCTTGGTTTTTGGTGCTTGGCTGAAACTTGAAGGAAGAAGAAGAAGGTGCTAGGTGGTCCTCATCTTGGAAGATCGTTGCCCACACAACGTCCGAGGTTAGAAGAGGAATACGGTAGAAGATCAAGAGGTCTTTCTAAAAGGTATAACTAGTATTTTTCCTTTCCGCATCATACTAGTTATTTTTGGAAATAATACCAAATACAAGAGGCATGCGATTCTAGTATTTTGAATTTGTTTTCGATGTTGTGTTATTTGTTTTTATTTTCCTTGTGATTTGATTGTTCTTTTCGGTTGACCTAAAGTTATTTAAGGAAATTAAATATTAACTTTCCTTAAAAAGCTTTGTCTAGTCGGTGGTGGTTATTCCCATATCCAAGAAGGCCATGTGCCTCGCCACGTCAGTACTGGGAGTCAATTTTGGAAACTAATATTTAATGAAATTAATAACCTAGGTGATTTGGATCGAACGTGTTAAGTTCCGCAGGAGATCCGAGTCTAAACCTAAAAGAACAAATAGATTAAACTTTGGATCAAACGTGTTAAGTTCTGCAGGCGATCCAAGTTTAATTTAAAAGAACACATGGAGCTAGGAAAAGGTTCAGACCTTTGTACAAAATCTTTGTAAAGTGGAACCATTAGGTTTTCCCAGTAGCAACCAACAATTGGTATCAGAGCTAGGGTTTTGCCTCTGTGTATTTGGTATTAGTTTAATTATGCACATGACATACATAATTTAGGCAGGATAATAGTAGGATGTGCTAACTTTGTGGATGCAGGATCCAACTATTATGGCTTATAGTTTTTTTTTTATGTGTGTGATTGGACCCTTGGACATGTCAAGGGCATTTATATGTGTGTGCATGATTGTATTATAAAATACAGAAAGAGCTGTATTTAGTTTTATTAGGATTTTATTTTTGACCTAGTTACATGTACATTCCTTTTATGGAATATAGGATCGATGGATGTAAATTTTTATTTTATGTTCGATCTAGTTTACTTGTACATTCCTTCGAGGAATATAGGATCGAAAAATGTAAAATTCTATTTGTGTCGCGGATCGAATCTTGCAAGGCGTGGAACCTTTTGAGGACTAGTGGAGCAGCGGAACAAGGAGCAAGATGGATGCGACAGCAAGACCTGGTGGCGGTGGCCAAATATGGCAGCAGCTTAGGATGACAACACACGGAGGACAACCATAGATAAAAGTCATAATAGTTGAAAATTAGATTTTCTATTTATTGCTTTTATATTGTGTTGTGTGTGTATGTTAGTATACATGTTTAGTAGGCTAGCATAGTTAAAATTCCTCATTTATATATAACTAAGTGGGAGAGGGATTTTAAATAAATTCCACGGTCTCCATTACTGGTTTGTAAGTGATGCAAACAAGCTTGCACGTTGGCTCTGAGTGCCTTCCTCCATATCGGATGAGCTTGTTTGTGGATCACTAGAAGAAACTTCCATTTGGGATGACTATAGGAAGTTAATTAAGAGCGTGTGGGGCACAATCTTATTAATGGACTTAGTGTCAAGTAATGGTATACACTTAGGCACAACTAATAGTATCCTCCTCATCGGAGTCACTACTATTATTTGTGTGACCAAAGGATACCAACTATTAATTTTATTTTTCAAAAAGCTAGGTTGACAAGATAATAAAATTAATGGGTTAAACCCTCCTTTTACAAATGCTGAATTTGTATACGTCCACACTATCGTGGCATACAATATTCACGGTGTTTTGAGGTGTTGGTTAATTTAAAATAGTATTGTTTGAGGAATCAATATTATTCTAAATTTAGAGTTCTAACCAAAAGTTATTTGTGATTCTTAGGATGACTTTCAACCCACTGTCCATCATACTACAACAGAATAGACTTACTGGTCCTAACTACATAGATTGGAAAAGGAACCTGGACATTGTTCTTACTGCTGAAAGCTATAAGTTTGTACTGACTGAACCTTGTCCTGATGCACCCACTGGTGAATCTACCCAAGAGGAGATTGAATATCATAAGAAATGGGTAAAGGCAGATGAGATGGCGTGGTGTTACATTTTGACTTCAATGTCAAATGTATTGCAACATCAGCATCAAGATTTACCAACAGCTTATGACATTATGAACAATCTCAAGGAACTCTTTGGTCATCAGGATCGGGCTTCTAGACAAGAAGCCATGAGAAAGATAATGACAGCCACCATGCAAGAGGGTACTCCTGTGAGGGATCATATCATAAAGATGATGGATTATCTGAACGAAATACAGATCCTTGGAGGAGAAATTGATGGGGAAACCCAGATCGATATGATCCTCCAAACACTACCTAGAAGTTTTGAGCAATTCCGCCTGAATTACAATATGAACAAAAGGGTATATTCATTGGCAGAACTACTGACAGAACTTCAGGTAGCAGAAGGATTGTTTCGTCACAACTCTCATATTCACTATGCTGAAAATGGTTCTGCTTCTAAGCCGAAAGGAAAGAAAAAGAAGAAACAAGTTGGTTCAGCAAAGAAAGTCAATAAATCTCAGAGTACAGGACCTAAAGCTGGAATGAAGAAGCCGAAGGGCAAGTGCTTCATCTGCAAGCAGTCAGGGCATTGGAAGGCAGACTGTCCTCGTAGGAATCAGAACAACAAAGGTATATCTCATGCTCTAGTTGTTGAAACATGTTTAGCGGTGTTATCTACCAGCACCTGGTGTGTAGATACGGGAGCCACTGATCATGTCTGTAATTCCTTGCAGGGGTTCCAGGAAACCCGACGACTAACTGAAGGAGAGATTACCGTCTACATGGATAATGCTACTAAGGTGGTGGCTGTTGCAGTGGGAGACATCTACTTATCTTTTATTAGAAATAGAAATTTGGTTTTAAGAAATTGTCTTTATGTAACCAGTTTTAGAAAGAATTTAATTTCAGTTTCTAAACTGTTTTTAGATGGATATTCAGTTTCCTTTAGTAACGATGTAGTAATTAAGAGAAATAAAGTGATTATCTGTTCTGGTGCATTAGTTGGCAATTTGTATACTTTAAATCCAATTTCTCCCACAAAGCAAAACAAGGAAATTTATAATTCATCTTCTAACTCTAATAAGAGAAAAGAACCTTCGGAAATGAACCAAGCATATCTTTGGCATCTAAGGCTTGGTCATATTAACTTAAGTAGGATTCAGAGGCTTATAGCTGATGGACTTTTGGGTTCATTAGAGTTGGAAAATTTTCCAACTTGTGAATCTTGCTTGGAGGGTAAAATGACCAAGAGGCCTTTTAAGGCCAAGGGGTATAGAACCAAAGAAGTGTTAGAATTGGTTCATTCTGATTTGTGTGGTCCTATGTCTGTCCAGGCAAGAGGAGGTTTTGAAATTTTGTCTCTTTTATAGATGATTATTCAAGATATGGATACATTTACCTAATGTGCCGCAAGTCCGAGTGCTTCGATAAGTTCAAAGAATACAAGGCTGATGTTGAGACACGACTAGGTAAAAGTATCAAGACACTACGGTCTGATCGTGGTGGCGAATACCTCTTAGGAGAGTTTAGGAATTACTTATCAGAGGCCGGGATTCAATCCCAACTGTCCGCACCTGGTACACCCCAACAGAATGGTGTGGCAGAATGAAGGAATAGGACTCTTATGGAGATGGTTAGATCGATGATGAGTTATTCAGAATTACCAAATTCGTTTTGGGGATACGCTCTGGAAATAGCTGTGTACATTCTGAACTTAGTACCTTATAAATCAGTTTCTTCTACTCCCACCGAATTGTGGAATGGGTGAAAGCCCAGTCTAAGACATATTCGGATTTGGGGTAGTCCAGCACATGTGCTGAAACCAGATGCTGATAAGTTATAATCTCGTACAGAAATTCGTGTGTTTGTGGGGTATCCCATAGGAACGAAAGGTGGTTTATTTTATAGTCCTAAAGACCAGAAGGTCATTGTTAGCACCAATGCCTAGTTTTTAGAAGAAGACTATATAATGGATCACAAGCCCAGTAGTAAAGTTGTTTTAGAAGAACTTAGGGAGGACACGTCTACATCAGTACCAACAGTACAAGATGAAGTATCACAAGAGACTGCAACACGTGTCACACATGATACACAACCACAGACTGTGCCTCGTCGTAGTGGGAGGGTTGTTAGGCAGCCTGATAGATTCATGTTTTTGGGAGAGTCTTCAGACTTGATCCCGGGTAAACATGAACCTGATCCCCGAACATATGACGAAGCACTCCAAGATATAGATGCAACATCTTGGCAAAAGGCAATGAATTCTGAAATAGAGTCTATGTACTCTAATAAGGTCTGGGAGCTTGCAGAATCACTTGATGGTGTAAAAGTCGTTGGATGCAAGTGGATCTACAAAAGGAAAAGAGGGACAGACGGGAAGGTAGAAACCTTCAAAGCTAGGCTTGTTGCGAAAGGGTACACTCAGAAAGAGAGAATCGATTATTAGGAGACCTTTTCACCAGTAGCCATGCTTAAATCTATCCGGATACTCTTATCCATTGCTGCTCATATGGATTATGAGATTTGGCAAATGGATGTCAAAACAACTTTCCTTAATGGAAGTCTTGAAGAGAACATCCATATGAAGCAACCAGAAGGGTTCATTGAAAAAGGCAAAGAGCATCTAGTGTGCAAGCTCAATCGGTCCATTTATGGACTGAAGCAAGCTTTAAGGTCTTGGAACATCCGGTTTAATGAAGTAATCCAGTCATATGGATTTATTCAGAGTCCGGATAAGTCTTGTGTATACAAGAAGTGTAACGGAAACATGGTGGTATTTTTTATACTATACGTAGATGATATTTTGTTAATTGGCAACAATGTCAAGGTATTATCAGACGTAAGGGTATGGTTGTCCAAAAAATTTGATATGAAGGACTTAGGAGATTGTGCACACATTCTTGGGATCAAAGTTATAAGGGATCGCAAGAAAAGAATGTTGTGTCTGTCCCAAGCTTCATATATAGATACAATCCTTGCTCGTTTTAGCATGCAGGATTCCAAGAAAGGTTTCTTACCTTTTAGGCATGGAGTAGCTCTATCTAAAGAGATGTCTCCGAAGACATCAAAGGAGATAGAGGACATGAGAGCAATTCCTTATGCTTCAGCTGTAAGAAGCCTAATGTATGCAATGCTATGTACAAGACCTGATATCTGTTTTACCATGGGCATGGTTAGCAGATATCAGAGTAACCCTGGACAAGGGCATTGGACTGCGGTAAAGCATATATTAAAGTACCTGAGAAGGACCAGAGATTATATGCTAGTTTACCAAGCAGACGATTTGCTCCCTGTGGGTTACACGAATTCAGATTTCCAATCAGATAGGGACAACAGTAAGTCTACATCAGGCTATGTGTTTACTTTGGGAGGTGGAGTCATTGCATGGAGGAGTGTTAAGCAGAAATGCATTTCAGACTCAACCATGGAAGCTGAGTATGTAACAACCTCTGAGGTAGCTAAAGAAGCAGTATGGCTCAAGAACTTTCTAATGGACTTAGATGTGATTCCTGGATTGCCCAAAATCATCACAATTTATTGTGATAATAGCGGTGCAGTTGCAAACTCGAAGGAACCACGAGCCCATAAGGCAAGTAAACATATAGAGCGCAAGTACCACCTGATACGAGATATCGTGAAGCGAGGAGAAGTTGTCATCACCAAGATTGTATCAGCAGATAACCTGGCAGACCTTTTCACTAAGGCCCTTCCAGCAAAATCTTTCGATCGGCATGTGGAGGGAATGAGAATCAGATGTATGGCAGAAGATATGGCAGCTTAGTCATTAGTATAAGTGGGAGATTGTTAGAGTGTATACTGAAAGCCTAAGCTTTTGTAAACATTTATTTTGAATAAAAAATCACATTTGGTCAAATTGTCTACATTTAGTTGTAGTTGTTCAATTAATTTATATTATAGATAACATAGTATGTGGTGCCACATACAGAAGATGATGTTATCAGTACCTTATAAATTATAAACAGTAGCTCACGACCAAAATGGAAAGGAACAAATCATTGGAAGGTCGTAGTGTAATTAGGAATTAGTTTATCTTGACTATATAAATACACTAGTCCACTTAGAGTGTATTGTGTAGGACCATTAGAGGTCGTTTCTTTTATACTGACTTTATAAAGAAACAAAGACCTCAGTTATTATGGAAGTGTGTGCTCTTAATCCTAATATAATAACAAGCACATATATTTGATATTTATTTCTTTAATTTATCAATGGGTGAGATTTAGTTCGATAAATCAATAAGCCCGATAAGTTGGGAAATGATATCACTTATAGTGTGTGTTGTTGATTATAGAAGGAAACTGTGTCCTAGTAATTTAGGTTGATAATGTCCCCAAGATGAGCTCATAATGATTGTCATGTTAAACTCTGCAGGTGGACTCAGTCCGACATGATGATAAGGTTGAGTGGTACTATTCTTGGATTAAGATATTAATTAAATGAGTTGTCAGTAACTCACTTAATTAGTGGGCATTCGACATCTTAAAAACAGGGAGACTAACACACTCATAATAAGAAGGATCCCAAAAATGTAATTTGGGATTGGTGCGGTAGTTCAATAATAGTTCTCTAGTGGAATGAATTATTATTGATAAAATTAAGTTGTGTGTTCGGGGCGAACACGGGATGCTTAATTTTATCGGGAGAACAAAACCAATTCCTCCTCTCAGTCCCTATCGTAGCCTCTTATTTATAGATTACTATACCCACCTATACCCACCTTCATACCCATGATAAGGGGGCCGGCCAAGCTAGCTTGTGGATCAAGCTAGGTCCGGCCAAGCCTTGATTCATGAGTGGCCGGCCCTAGCTTGAACACAAGCTTAGGTGGTCGGCCCCCATTAAATTTAAAAGAATTTTAATTTTAAATTTTTTTATGTGGAAGATATAATTTATTGGAGAGAATTAAAATTAAAATATCTCTTCTACAAAAGATTAAAGAAAGAGATTAGATCTCTTTCCTTATTTATAGATTGGAAAGATATTTTATTTTTTCTTCTTTATAAATTATTCACATGTAGAAAAATTAAAATTATAGAAATTTCTTTTTATCTACTATGAAGGGATTGTAAAGAGAAATTTTATTTTTTTAAAATTTCCGAAGACAAATAATGAATTTTTAATTGTTGATTGAAAATTTTCTTATTTGCTCACCATGAGGTGGCCGGCCATATACAATTGATTAGGAAATTTTATTTAATTTTTTTTAATTAATTGTTATCAAGGAAAGTTAAGGAAATTTTATTGTAATTAAATTTCCTTATTTACCAAAGCTAAGGAATATAAAAGAGGGGGTTGGGGTGCCTTCATGAGACACAACATCTATTATTCTCTCCCTCTTTTCCTTGGTGTTGTGGCCGGCCATCCTCTCTCCCTCTCTTCCTCTTTGTGGTGGCCGAAACCTTATTTTGCTTGGAGCTCTTGTGGTGGCCGGATACTACTTGGAGAAGAAGAAGAAGGAGGAGAGAAAGCTTGCATCCCTTGGAGCTTAGTTGGTGGAAAAAGTTCTTCATCCTTGGTTTTTGGTGCTTGGCCGAAACTTGAAGGAAGAAGAAGAAGGTGCTAGGTGGTCCTCATCTTGGAAGATCGTTGCCCACACAACGTCCAAGGTTGAAGAGGAATACGATAGAAGATCAAGAGGTCTTTCTAAAAGGTATAACTAGTATTTTGCCTTTCCGCATCATACTAGTTATTTTTGGAAATAATACCAAATACAAGAGGCATGTGATTCTAGTATTTCGAATTTGTTTTTGATGTTGTGTTCTTTGTTTTTCTTTTCCTTGTGATTTGATTGTTCTTTTCGGTTGACCTAAAGTTATTTAAGGAAATTAAATATTAACTTTCCTTAAAAGGCTTTGTCTAGTCGGTGGAGGTTGTTCTCATATCCAAGAAGGTCATGTGTCTCGCCACGTCAATACTGGGAGCCAATTTTGGAAACTAATATTTAATGAAATTAATAACCTAGGTGATTTGGATCGAACGTGTTAAGTTCTGTAGGAGATCCGAGTCTAAACCTAAAAGAACAAATAGATTAAACTTTGGATCAAACGTGTTAAGTTCCGCAGGCGATCCAAGTTTAATTTAAAAGAACACATGGTAGCTAGGAAAAGGTTCAGACCTTTGTACAAAATTTTTGTACAGTGGAACCATTAGGTTTTCCGAGTAGCAAACAACAGTCTTTGCATCAACTTTGATCTTCTTCATTATACTTTGGTCCTAGTTTTCGCATGATACTAGTTTTCTAGTGTCGTCAAGTGGAAGTGAGAAGCTAGTTTCAATGATGATCCACATTTCGACTTGTGTTTTGAGATGGTACTCCATTTAGCTCTCTTCTAGTAGCTGAAATCTTCATCGGAGAATAGTGGTTGGCGTGCTGTGTTGTAACCTTCTTGGCATGCTATTTAAAAGAATCTTGCACACAATAAAACAAGGAGACTTGTCCCAAGACTTAGTCTTGAATTAGTAGTGTTGTATAAAGAACTTATGAAAAACTGAAGAACTTGAATGCTATTGTACCAAGTTCAAGAAATAAAAAAACTTGATTGCAAAAAAAGTGATTGAAACGGGTGATCGTACTGATTTCGATCGACTCTGAAAAATTTAAAAATAATACCACAAAAAAAAATTACTTGAATAGTGGTTTCACCAATATAAAGCAGCCCTGCTCAAATATCAATTGTAGGATCGTTATGCTAGAGGGGGTGAATAACACTCATGACTTTCACGTTCGTTTAAAGCTCGGATAGACAAGTGGCAGCAGAATAAAGAGAGAGACAAAAAAGAAAATAGATAACACTAACATGCCCCGCTCTTACTCCAAGGCTCACGTGAGAGTACTTTCGTTGTACAATCACTAATCAATTCAGAAAGTTACAAGAATGATTACAATTAAATAAGTAACTTTAATAATAACCAAATGATACTGACGACTTGGAGAATCAGATATGTAGTGTAGTCATCGTCGGCCAAGCTTTTGGGCATCGTAGAGGTCTTTTCAGAGCAGCGCACAGAAGCAGAAGTTATTTACGTTGATGTATTAAAGTTGTTGGTCGAAGCCTCCTTTTATAGCCCCATTCGGGCACCTGGATCTCCTCCCAGGCTCCTAGACTGTGTTGACATGGTGAGCTCTCATTGAAACTTCATCCCTGAAGTTTAACCACGTCCGGGAGCCCGGACCCCCTATGGGCACCTAGACCACTAATGTGGGTCGACCAATCATTGTGCTCCAACTCTGTGTATTGATCAAATTTTGTCCGTCTGAGCACTTGGAGCACCTCCGGGCACGTGGACCACTAGGTTGCTTGGACAGGCACCTGCCTAGGTTGCTACTTCACCAAAGCCTTCCCGAGTGCTCGCAGCGGACCACCTTTTTCCAGCACTTTTCTTTCTATAAAAACAGAGTTAGTCCAGGAAATAAACAATATATAAAGTATAATTTTGAAAACCTCTGGACTGTTCGGTCCAAACTTTGAGTTTCGTTGAAACTCTAGGTCAGACCTACGCCTACTGTTCCCTCTTCGGAGAACACATCCTCACCTACTCCTCTCAGGAGAGATTACCTTTTTCTAGACTGGTCCTCCAAATAATCTGGACTTTTGCTCAGCATCCTATATATCAAGATTCATGTCGGATGCCCTATCCCTGACCCATCCAGTTGTTTGCCTAGTGTCCGCGATCCCCAAAACATTCACCTTGCATCCTCGACTTTAGGATTTCGTCCAATGTCCTTGACCACCAAGACTTTGGCTAGTCTTCTAAACCAGAATTTTATGGCCTAACTGCAGTAAGGATTTTTCCTTTGCCTAAGATCACTTAGGACTTTCCTACACACTCAGATTAACTTATTTGAACAATAATAACACTTAACTTAAAACCCTTTTCCATTATCAAAATTCAAGTTCGATCATCTGGTGCTCCCTGCACCAACAAAATATGCCTAGAAAAATAGATAGGTCTAGGAATGTCCAATGTGGATAAATTAATTCTAGAATTAGGGGTCTAGAAAAGGAAAATTAAATTTTGAAAGCAAATCTTGATAATTTAGAGAAAACCCTAGAGAGATTCAATGTTAAATCTAAGGGGTTAGGTATGGTGTTGGGTAGTCAAAAATTCAATAAAGATAGATCAGATTTGGGATACCAATCTAATCTCTCCAACGCCAAAAGGAGATCATATGTCAGGGTGGCACATGATAATGGTAAGGGAGGAGTAACCAAGGGCAAGGGAGAGTCATCTAAGGCCAATGAGAAGAATATGCTATGATTTCATATGATTATGGCAAGGATGAGGTGTCTAAGGTGGACCATTGTGGTTTAGCCATAGTACAGAAAGTATCTAAGAAGATGGCTAAGGTTAAGAGCTCTAGGGGGAGCTTAAAGAGTCAATTTGGGGCCTATGGCCAATGCATCTCAAATGGATATTACCTGGGAGTCTAGATGGGTCATGGAATATGTCAAAGTGGTTTGGATACTTACTTAAGTCTCAAACCTAAGGAATTGGCACAATTGGGTTGAGTTTTATGCATCAAAATATGAATTGAGTTTATATTGCATGAGAATTAGTTTTAGATATATAGATGTCATATAAACTAATGGTAGCGATGCATTGTGGTTTAGTATGTGTATATACATCAAACCAAAACTAGAACTTTAGATTATGATTCAATTAAACCATTTAGATAGTTTTGAATTTTATATCAATCTTGGGATTCATGATATGTAGATTTTTAAATATATTTTTTCCAAGTAGATACAGATAAAACTAACCTCTCCATAAAATTTAGGGATTTTGGATGTCTATGAAATTTTTAATGAATTTATTAAATTTGGTCAGAAATACTATTTGGGCTAAAAATAAGGTGTCAGAAAACTGATGCAGATACCAATCGTCTGGTAACAGTGTTTATTGAGCATTGAATGGTCATGTGAGTTTGTTTTGATAAGGACAGTTAACTGGAGTCTGGGGCAGTCAACTGGAGTCTAAGGCAGTCGATTGATACAAGTCTGAAACTATTTTTTAGCATTAAGTTTAACTGGGGTAGTTTGTATAGGTGTATGAGAACCTTAGGGGATAAATACACGAGTTTGGGGTAAGTTTGGATTATTAAGTTTTGACAATTAGGATATTGTTCGAAGCTTTTTGATATTAGGCAAAGGGGGAGAAGTAAGGTTTAACTGGAAAACTTTAGTTGTGAAAACCTTAAGAGCCTAGGTGTAGGGGGAGTCTTGTGATAGGTTCTTAAATATCCTGATGGTGAAATTCCTAGCTCAATGGGGAGCTTAGGTGTAGGGAGAGCCACGTGATAGGTTCCAATGCATGTTGCATGTTTTATTAGCGTGTTTATTTGCTATTATGTTTTACCTAACTTAAACATATTATCAAACATCAAAAAGGAGGAGATTATTGAAATCAATCTTAAGAGTACGATGTGACCATGAGTTTTGATATTTGGGCTAAGGATTTAAGTTAGGTTTACCCTTGTATTTGATATGTGTATTTGAGTTGTGCAGGTTTGTAGGATACATATATGACTTAGCTTGATGACTTCTAGTCCGGTGAAGGATGGAGCATCTGAGGGATCATGGATAAGGTGGCAAAGACAAGCATAGGGAAGCACGCTTTGAGGCATACATAAAGGATGGCGTTGAGACAAGCCGCAAGCTTGAATGCATCCAAGGGACGAGAGCGAAAGGAAGTAGGCTTTAAGGCAAGAGGTCAAGGCTGAGAAGAAGAGTCAAGTGAGTCGTGAGGATCCAAGTGCTGAGAGATTATACTCGGGGTAAAATCCTAGGTTTGGGGTCTACCAATCGACTGGTGACTTTACTAATCAACTATGCTGTCAATTGGAAGCGTACAGAATACTTCTGTTCACTCACCCAATGTGAAGCAATTGACTGGTAAAGCCACCAGTCGACTGATATCGAGTAGTTGGGATGTAACGGTTGAATTTTCACAGAGGTCAGTCGACTAGTATACTTATTAGTCGATTGATAGGCAGGGTTTTCCAACCCTTGGCCTATATAATCAAGACTTCAAAGCTTGGTTAGAGGTGATGAAATTAGTGGTAATTAACTCTAATTAGTAGTCAACAAGTTCTCAAGTGCTCTTTGTAATCCAAGAGGTCTTGGTTGCTGTTATGGTGAGGTTTCTCCACCCACAAGGAGACTTGAGGTAGCTAGAATTTGTCGAGGGCTAATCCACTGATGGATAGGGGGCATCCACCTTACGGGCATCCATGGAATAGGAGTAAGTTATCTCCGAATCACGTAAATAGACGTGTAGTGGTTTACATTTCTTTTCTTGTATTTAGTTTGTGTATTTGTATTCTTTGTATTCTACTATGCTAACGAATACTTAGAAAATCAATTTAGAGTAATGAGCTATTCAATCCCTCTTCCAATCGGCCACTAATCCCCAACAAGTTATCCATAGGCATGGGGGCATTGGGGAAGAAGATGCCATGAAAATAGGGCAAAGAAAAGATGGGTCAGAATTTCACACAGCCTACCCGTTCCTGTAAGGCATAGGCCTTGTCTTCAAACAGTGACAAGGACATGCCCTGATGGAAGCAAAACAAAAACACATGGTCGTGTCATGCTTCATAGGCATGGCCCATTCATATGAGACATGGGAACCATCTGATTAAAATTTAGGGCATGGGGTGCTTTATTTACACGGGTGTGCCTCCTCCCTATACGATCGTGCCTAGCCGCCACTCATCTCCCCCTTCCTTCTTCCTCCCCATCCACTTCCATAAGATGTTGAAACGGCTTAAGAAGGGGTTGAACTCTCAAATGGCTAGGGATACAAAGGGAAAAGGAAAAGTCAAGGAAAACCTAGAGATTTTGAAAGACAAAAGAGCATGCTTCAAAGGTATGAATAATAACTTTGGTATCATTTTTGGGAATGATGAACACAAATGTAGTGTATAAATATTACAAATTCTTAGATAGTAGAAAGCATTGGTTTCCTATTTGCCCTAAACTTTTTGGTTTTCTAGATGTTTCCCCTACACGACCTTACTAATTTCATTGGGATAATGAAATGTCCAAGTTTGGGGGACATTGTATAGTGTACAGTCTTATTTGGCTTCTTACAGTTGCCTTTTTTTTTGCAGTTTCAGTTTTAGATCCGATCAATTCTAGTTCATTTTTATTGTCTACATGTTGAGGCTAGTATTACATCGTTGATCAGGTTATTGTCGACTTGTTCTTAAGAAATAATTCTAACATGTTGGTTCTTTATTCATGTTGTTTGACTTGAGTGTTAGTATGTTTTGTGATTGATTTTTCTCTATTGTTAGTAGAATGAAATCAGCATAACTTTATTTAAAATATTTGGATTATAGTCTAATCTTATGATCTCTCTTCACTTTACCTAGTCTGGATAGATGATAACTTTGTAAATAATCATGATTCATGAAACTTATTAGTACTTGTGGTTCTATGGTAATTTCTTGAACTATATTTTGGTTACTAGATGAAACTCGGATCACGCTAGCTCACTCAGAAAAATAGTTATCCCTACATTTTCATTTGTATATATATGCATTTGTGTTAGTACTACCCTCAAAGCACATAAAAAAATCATTTTAAATAAGGGATTAAAAAATAGTTTCATAAGTGGAATGTAGCAATTTATCCCTTTGAGACTAAGTTATGTCATTGAGGAAAAAAATGTTAAACTTCTCTTGATACTGAGTTTGCCTTTGAGATCATGGGTAGTTTAAGAGGAATAAACCAAGCGTGTGGCAGATAAGTTTCTATCACATGAACCATAGGGAATTTAGTTGGATGACATTAGATATAGAGTTTGAAACTTGAGAAACTTAGGTCACTCATCGCACCGCACACAGAAGACTACTATTTAGGTCACTTTTGGATTGCTTTGATATCATGCTGATCAATAAAACTAATTGATAGAGTGAGATTAATTCACTGAAGATTATGATGCACTTTATTGAAACATGAGTTTAGATTGCAGGTTTTACGCACATTCACTTGCATTTCCTATGTATGACTATGTTATTTTGCCTCTTTCCATCATTTATCAGCATAATTACTCTTGTTTGTTTGGAGATATGCTATGTATTGGTTTTTCACTTTCAGGGCACAACTGGAAGCTTAAACAGACAGAAAAATCTATCGAAGCAGCTTTGGGATAGAAGAAAGACAAAAATTCTAGAGCCCGCTATTTTAAGGCATGGCCCGTGTGTACTAGACACGGTTGTGCCATATATCCTACATCAAGGGAACACGCAGCCATGTGGTTCCCAGTAGCACGGTCCATTCCTCCTTCCAGAGATTTGCATGGTTGTGCACTAAGGGAACATAGGGCCTTGTCGTGCCATGCCCCGATGGCACGACCCGTGCCTCATTCTAGAGATTTGCACGCCCGGGCCATGCCTGTATGACACAACCCATGTGACAAGTCATGCCAGACCCTATAAAAGGGGGTCTCTCACACTATAAGGGAGACATAGTCGTCAGCATGCATACATAGCAATGATGTGCGAGATATTAATACTCATGACTTAAACATGGTCATTAACAATGTAATAGTATGATAATCATAAGTACATTATATTTAGTAGACACCTATTATATATATATGTTGGTTGCTACTCGGAATACCATTCTGTTTCCCCTATACAAAAATTTGTACAAGCACAAAACTTAACCTAGCTACCCATGTGCTATACTGAAGTTAAACTTGGATTGCAAACGATGCTTAACATTATTAATCCAAGTTTCCCTTCAAAAGTTAAACTTGGACTGGAAATGATACTTAATAATTTTACTCCAAGTTTAATCGATGTGATCTTCCTAACTTAAACCATATTACAGAAGTTGATCAAATATCTATTTCAAAGATTGGCTTCTGGGTTAAACATGGCGAGGCACTAGGCCTTCTTGGTTATGGGATCATCCACCACTTCCTAGATAAAGTCTTTCAAAGAAATTGGATATTTAACTTCTTACAGTAACCCTAGGTTTAACTACAGAGACCACAATAGAAACACAAGATTAAAATGCAAAATCAAAATACAAAATCGATAGCACGAAATCGAAACATAAAATCGCTAGCCTCTTATGTTGGTGTTTCAGAATCCATACAAAGAAAACTAACTAATTAATTTGAAGCATAAACCATTAATTAATTATACCTTTCTTTGTAGCTAAAGACCTCTTGATCTTCTATTGTATTCCTCTCCTCCTCTTGGACGTTGTGTGGGCAACGATCTACCAAGATGGAATCCACCCGAACCACTTCTTCTCCTCCAAGACTCTCAAGCCACCAAGGGATGCCAAAATAGGAAAATTTCTTCCTCTTTTTCTCCTCCAAGCAACCGGCCACCAAGTGCTTCTCCTCTTCTTCTTCTTCCTCTCCAAGCAACCGAGCACAAGGACTTTTCAATCCTTGATACCACCGACCCGAAGGAAGCTAAAGAGGAGATAAGTGGGGTGCCAGCCTAAGAGAAAGGGAGAAGGAAAGGGGTCGGCCACACCAAGGAACATAGAGGGGGCTTAAGGTTATGTGAATATATATTTTATGAAGCACCCTCTACCTCTCTTTTAAAAAGGAAAGTTTTAAACATAATTAAAACTTCCTTATTTGTGGCCTCCCCTTAAAAAAGGAAATTTTAACAACAATTAAAATCTCTCTTTTCTAAATTTCCTATTGTACATGGAAATAAAGGAAAGTTTTAAAATTAATTTCTCTCTTTTAAAACATGTAGACAACTACAAAGAAAAGGAAAGATTAATTAAAACTTCTCTTTTTAAATCATGGTTACAAAAAAGGAAAGTTTTATCAAAATTAAAATATCTTTTTTAAGCATTATAAATAACTACAAATAAGGAAAGATTTTAATAAAATTAAAATCTTTCTTTAATCCTTTGTAGATAGTTATAAAAGGAAATATTTTAAAAATTTAAAACCCTCATTTAAAACCATGTGGATGCCTATAAAAGGAAAGATTTTAACAAATAAAATATCTCTTTTTAACTATATGTGGCTGGCTATAAAAGAATATTTTTTAACACAAAATTAAAAACTACTTTTATTCTTTGTGGTGGTCGGCCCCTTGCTTGGGCACTAAGCAAGGCTTGGCCAACCACCTCTTAGGTTCCAAGCTAATGCTTCACTGGCCCCCTTGCTCCAAGCAAGGATGTATCCGACCCATTACTTGGGTAAGAAGTGGACTTGGTGGATACAAGATTTTATAGAGGCTACAATAGGGACCGACAGGAGAAATTGGTTTTGGTCCCCTGATGAGCTTGAGCTTCCTGTGTTCGCCCCGAACACCCAACTCAAGTTCATCAATAATAACTCATACCACTAAAGAGTTATTATTGAACTACCGCACCAATCTCAAATTACATTATGGGCTCCATCTTATCATGAGTGCGTTAATCTCCCTGTGATTAAGATATCGAATGCCCACTAATTAAATGAGTTACTGAAAACTCACTTAATTAATATCTTGCTCCAAGAGTAGTACACTCAACTTTATTGTCATGTCGGACTAAATCCACCTGCAGGGTTTACATGACAATCCTTATGAGCTCCTCAAAGGGACATCATCAACCTAGATTACTAGGACACATTTTCCTTCTGTAATCAACAACACACTATATAAATAATATCATTTCCCAACTTATCAGGCCTATTGATTTATCGAACTAAATCTTACCCATTGATAAATCAAAGAAATAAATACTAAGTATACATGCTTGTTATTATATCGGGATTAAGAGTACGCACATCCATAATAAAAGAAGTTTTGTTCTTTTATGTAGTCAGTATAAAAAGAAACAACCTCAAATGGTCCTTCTCAATACACACATAGTGTACTAGTGTAATTTTATAGTTAAGATGAGCTAATACCAAATTACAATACAATCATTCCAATGGTTTGTCCCATTCCATCTTAGTTATGAGCTACTATTTATAATTTATAAGGAACTGATAACATGATCTTCTATGTGGTACCACACACCATGTTATCTATAATATAAATTAAATGGACAACTACATTTAACATAAATGTAGACATTTGACCAATGTGATTCTTATTTCAAAATAAATGTTTACAAAAAGCTAGGCTTTTAGTATACATCCTAACAATCTCCCCCTTATACTAAAAGACTATACTATCATATATATTGTCATACATCTGATATCCATCCTCTCAACATGCCCATCAAAAGCTCTCGCTGGAAAGACCTTAAAGAAAGGATCTGCCAGGTTATCTACTGATGTAATCTTGGCAACAACCTCTCCTCGTATTAGGTGGTACTTGTGCTCTATGTGTTTACTTGCCTTATGGGGTCATGGTTCCTTCGAGTTTGCTACTGCACCAGTACTATCACAAAAAACTGTAATAATTTTGGGCAAACCAGGAATCACATCTAAGTCCGTCATGAAGTTTCTGAGCCATACAGCTTCTATGGTTGCCTCAAAGGCTGCCACATACTCAGCTTCTATGGTGGGGTCTGAAACGCATTTCTGCTTAACATTCTTTTATTGTTATGGCTTCACCTCCTAAAGTAAACACAAAACCCAGAGGTTGACTTACTATTATCCCTATCAGTCTAAATCCGTGTAACCACAGGGAGCAAATCATCTGCCTTGTAAACTAGCATATAATCTCTGGTCCTTCTCAGGTAATTTAATATATGTTTTACGGCAGCCCAGTGTCCCGGTCCTGGGTGACTTTGATATCTGCTAATCATTCCTATTGAAAAATAGATATCCAGTCTCGTACATAGCATTGCATAGAATAGGCTTCCTACAGTCGAAGCATAAGGAACTGCCTTCATCTCCTCTATCTCCTTTGATGTCTAAGGAGACATCTCTTTAGATAAGGGTACTCTATGTCGAAAAGGTAGAAAACCTTTCTTGGAGTTTTGCATGCTAAAACGAGCTAGGATAGTATTGATGTATGAAGCTTAGAATAAGGACAATATCCTTTTCTTGCGATCCCTTATTACTTTGATTCCAAGAATATGTCCACATTCTCCCAAGCCCTTCATATCAAAACACTTGGACAACCATAGTCTTACATCTGACAACACTTTAACATTGTTGCCAATGAGCAAAATGTCATCTACGTATAGTACAAGAAATACCACCACGTTTCTGTCACTCCTCTTGTATACACAAGACTCATCTGGTCACTGAATAAATCCATAAGACTGGATCACTTCATTAAACCGGATGTTCCAAGATCTCTTTCTTCATCATATGTCCAGGGATCAGGTTCATGTTTACCAGGGATCAAGTTCGAAGATTCTCCCAAAAACATGAATCTATCATGTTGCCTAACAACCCTCCTACTACGACGAGACACTACTTGTAATTGTGCATCATTTGTGACATGTGTTGCAATTTCTTATGGTATCTCGTCTTGTATCGTTGGTACTAAAATAGACGTGTCTTCTCTAATTTCATCAAAAATAATTTTACTCATGGGCTTGTGGTTTATTACATAGTCCTTTTCTAAAAATTGAGCATTGGTGCTAACAATGACCTTCTGATTTTTTTAGGACTATAAAATAATCCTTCTTTCATTCCTTTAGGATCAGTGTCTCTCTTCAGTACATGTGAAGGACTACCCCAGCTTCGAATATGTTTCAGATTAGGCTTATGCCCATTCTATAATTCTGTGGGAGTAAAGGGTACTGACTTAGAAGGTACCAAGTTCAGAATGTACACTGTCGTTTCCAGAGCATATCCCTAAAACGAATTTTGTTGTATTGTGGGAGTTATTGGATTTAGAGTATACAAATTGCCAGCCAACGTACCAAAACAGATAACTACTCTATTTTCTTTACCAAAAGAAATAGAATATTCATCCATAATTTTAGAAACTGAAATCAAATTCTTTCTAAGATTTAGTACATAAAGATAATTTCTCAAAATAAATATTTTATTCCTATCTAAAGATAGATAAACATCTCCCATTGCAATAGCCGCGACTTTCGTAGCATTGCCCATGTAGACGGTAATCTCCTCTTCATGTAGTCATCGAGTTTACTGGAACCCCTGCAATGAATTGCAGACATGATCAGTGTTGGTTGCTACTCGAAATACCATCCTAGTTCACCTGTACAAAAATTTGTACAAGCATAGAACTATCCTAGCTACCCATGTGTTCTACTAATGTTAAATTTGGATTGCAAACGATGCTTAACATTATTAATCCAAAATTTTCCTTTAGAAGTTAATCTTGAATTGGGAACGAAACTTAACATTCTTACTTCAAGTTCAACCGATATGATCTTCCTAAGTTAAACCATATTACAGAAGTTGATCAAATATCTATTTCAAGGATCGGTTTCCAAGTCAAACGTGGCGAGACACTAGGCCTTCTTGGGTATAGGATCATCCACCACTGCCTAGACAAAGCCTTTCAGAGAAATCAGATATTTAAAATTCTCACAGTAAACAAGGTTTAACAATAGAGACCTCAATAGAAACACATTATCAAAACATGAAATCGAAATGAAAATTGATAACAAAAATGATAATTTAAATCGATAACCTCTTGTGTTTGGTTTTACAAGATCTATACAAAAGGATGCACTAGTTATGATGCGAAATTAAATAACTAGTTATACTTTTTGTAGCTTATAGACCTCACGATCTTCTATTGTATTCCTCTTCTTATCTCGGACGTCATGTGGGTGATGATCTACCAAGATGAGACTCCACCAAAACCTGCTTCTTCTCCTTGCAAGTTTCGGTCACCAACAATCTCCTAGAGATGAAGAACTTTTTGGCCACCAACCAAGCTCCAAGGGATGCTAAGAAACAATGCCTCCTATCTCTCCTTCTCCAAGCAAAATCCGACCACCAAAAATCTCTCCAGGACTAGATGCCGCCGGCCACCGAAGAAGAAGAGAAGAGGAAGAGCAATGGAAGAGGGCTGGCCACACCAAGGAAGAGAGGAGAGGAATAATAGATATGTTATATGAGGTGAGACACCTCTACCCTCTCTTTTATATTCCTTGGTCTTGGCAAATAAGGAAAGTTTTAAACATAATTAAAACTTCCTTATATTCCTTGCCAATGTCTAAGAAGGAAAATTTAATTAAAAACTTCCTTATAAACCTTTAATGGTTGACCCCTACCTTGTCCTCCAAACAAGGAAAGTTTTAAACAAAAATTAAAACTTCCTTAATTGTTTCAGGTAAGAAATTTTAATTAAAAAATTTATTTCTTTAAATCCCTTCATGGTTGGTTAAAAGGAAAGTTTTATAAATTAAAATCTCTCTTTTAAAACATGTCGATGGTTAAGAAAGGAAAGTTTTATCAAAAAATTAAAATCTTCCTTTAAACTACAAATAAGGAAAGATATCAAACCTTTCTCTTAATCCTTTGTAGAAAACTATAAAAAGAAAGATTTATAATTTTAAAACTCTCTTTCAATATGAATGTGGTTGGGCACCCTTGCTTGGGCTCCAAGCTAGGGCCAGCCACAACTTGAACCCTTCTAACCTTGGTTTGGCCGGCCCTAGCTTGGGCTCCAAGCTTGGCTTGGCCGACCACCTTAAGGTGGGTAAGAAAGTGGGTATTGGTGGATATAAGACTTTATAAATAAGAGGCTACAATAGGGACTGAGAGGAGGAATTGGTTTGGTCTCTCGATGAGCTTGAGCTTCCCGTGTTCGCCCCGAACACCCAACTCAAGTTCATCAATAATAACTCATACCACTAAAGAGTTATTATTGCATTACCGCACCAATCCCATATTATTATATGGGCTCCTTCTTATCATGAGTGTGTTAGTCTCCCTGTGTTTAAGATATCGAATGTCCATTAATTAAATGAGTTACTGACAATTCACTTAATTAATATCTAGCTCCAAGAGTAGTACCACTCAACTTCATTGGCATGCCGGACTAGGTCCACCTGCAGGGTTTACATGACAATCCTTATAAGCTCCTCAAGGGAGCATTATCAACCTAGATTACTAGGACACAGTTTCATTCTATAATCAACAACACACCATCTAAACAATATCATTTCCCAACTTATCGGGCCTATTGATTTAATGAGCTAAATCACACCCTTTGATAAATCAAAGAAATAACTATCAAGTATATATGCTTGTTATTATATCATGATTAAGAGCACGCACTTCCATAATAATAGAGGTATTATTCTTTTATATAGTCAATATAAAAAGATACAACCTCAAATGGTCCTGCTCAATACACTCATAGTGTACTAGTGTAATTTATTAGTCAAGATAAACTAATACCTAATTACACTACAACCACTCCAATGGTTTATCCCATTCCATCATGGTTGTGAACAACTATTTATAATTTATAAGGAACTGATAACAAGAACTTCTGTGTGTCTCCTCACACCATGTTTTCTTCAATATAAATTAAATGGATAACTACACTTTGCATAAATGTAGACATTTGACCAATGTGATTCTTAAATGTTTATACAAAAAACTAGACTTTTAGTATACACTCTAACAATCAGTGGCTCCCGTATTTACACACTAGGTACTGGTAGATAACACCACTAAACATGTTTTAACTACTAGAGAATAAGATATATACCTTTATTGTTCTCCTTTCTAAGAGGACAGTCCACCTTCCAATGTCCAGACTACTTGCATGTGAAGCACTTGCCTTTCAGCTTCTTCACACCTGCTTTCGGTCCAGTCCCTAGAGATCGATTCACTTTCTTTGATTGTTCTTCTTCTTCATGCCTTTCAATTTAGAAGGAGAAACGTTCTCAGCAATGTGAATTTGAGAACTTTGATGAAATAACCCTTCTACTGCTTGAAGTTCTGTCAGAATTTCCGCCAACGTATAAACCCTCTTTTTCATATTGTAGTTCAGGCGAAACTACTTAAAACTTTTAGGCAGTGTTTGGAGAATAATATTAACCTGGGGTTCCCCATCGATTTCAACTCCAAGGATTTCTATCTCATTTAAATGAGCCATCATCTTGAGGATATGATCCCTTATGGGTGTCCCCTCAGTCATAGTGGTCGTCATCAAGTTTCTCATAGCCTCTTTTCTAGCAACCCGATTCTGGTGTCCGAAAAGTTCCTTGAGATTGTGCATCATGTCATAAGCAGTAGGCATGGCCCGATGCTGATGTTGCAGCACATTTGACATAGAAGTCAAAATGTAACACCGCGCCATCTCATCTGCCCTGGCCCATTTCTTATGACACTCAATCTCCTCTTCACTAGAATCACTATTAGGCAAGCTTGGATAGATCTCAAAAAGTACAAACTTATAGCCTTCAGCAGTTAAGACAATGTCCAAGTTACGTTTCCAATCAATGTAATTGGGACCAGTAAGTTTGTTCTCTTTCAATATACAACAAGAGGATTGAAAGTCATTTGAAATCCTAAGAATCATAAAATATTTGGTCAATACTTTAGAATTTAAAATAATATTGATTCCTTAAACAATATCATTTAAATTCACCAACACCTCAAACATCGTGAATTTTGTATGCCACAATAGTGTGGATGTATACAAATTTGAACATTTGTAAGAGGGCATTTTACCCATTAATTTTATTATCTTGTCAACCTAACTTTATGACAAATAAATTTAATAGTTAGATTTTCTTCGGTCATTCAAATAATAGCAATGACTCCGATGGGGAGGATACTATTAAATGCGCCTAAGTGTATACCATTACTTGATACTAAGTCTATTAAATAGGATTGTGCCCCTTCAGAAGGAGAAGATCACATGCTCCTAAATAATTTCCTATAATCATCCATTAAGGAAGTTTGATCTAGTGATCCGTAAACAAACTCATCTGATGTGGAGGAAGGCACTCAGAGCCAACGCGTAAGTTTAAATGCATCACTTACAAACCAGTAATGGAGACCGTGGAATTTAATTAATTCCTCTCCCACTTAGTTATTTAGAAACGAGTAAGTTTAACATGCACACAAGCACACAAACACAGCACATCACAGCATAAAAGGCAATAAATATAAAAACTAATTTTCAAACTATTATGGCCTCATCTATAGCTATCCTCCGTGTGCCACCACCAATGGGTCATGTCATCGTGTCTATCTTTCTTTCTTTTTCTGCTACGCCTCTGGTCCTCAAATAGCACCACACCTCACAAGGATACGATCCGTGACAAAAAATAAAATTTTACATTTATCGATCCTATATTCCATGAAGGAATGTACATGTAATCTAGATCGAATAGAATATAAAATCCTAAAACTAATACAGCTCCTGCTGTATTTAATAATTACAATCATGCACACATATAAAATGCCCTCGACATGCCCGAGGGTCTAATCACACACAATCACAATAGACCATAATAGTTGGATCCTGCAACCACAGAGTTAATCTATTTGCACATCCTACTATTATCCTGCCTAAACTTATGTATTAAAAGTGCATAATTAACTAAAAACCAAACACACAGAGGTAAAAACCTAGCTCTGATGCCAATTTTTGAATGCTACTCGGAATACTTTTCTGTTTCCCCTATACAAAAATTTGTACAAGCACAAAACTTAACCTAGCTACCCATGTGCTCTACTGAAGTTAAACTTGGATTGCAAACGATGCTTAACATTATTAATCCAAGTTTCCCTTCAAAAGTTAAACTTGGACTGGAAATGATACTTAATAATTTTACTCCAAGTTTAATCGATGTGATCTTCCTAACTTAAACCATATTACAGAAGTTGATCAAATATCTATTTCAAAGATTGGCTTCTGGGTTAAACATGGCGAGGCACAAGGCCTTCTTGGTTATGGGATCACCACCACTTCCTAGATAAAGTCTTTCAAAGAAATTGGATATTTAACTTCTTACAGTAACCCTAGGTTTAACTACAGAGACCACAATAGAAACACAAGATCGAAATACAAAATTGATAGCATGAAATTGAAACATAAAATCGCTAGCCTCTTGTGTTGGTGTTTCAGAATCCATGCAAAGAAAACTAACTAATTAATTCTTAGCGGAAACCATTAATTAGTTATACCTTTCTTTGTAGCTAAAGATCTCTTAATCTTCTGTTGTATTCCTCTCCTCCTCTTGGACGTTGTGTGGGCAACGATCTACCATGATGGAATCCACCCGAACCACTTCTTCTCCTCCAAGACTCTCGAGTCACCAAGGGATGCCAAAATAGGAAACTTTCTTCCTCTTCTTCTCCTCCAAGCAATCGGCCACCAATTGCTTCTCCTCTTCTTCTTCTTCCTCTCCAAGCAACCGACCACAAGGACTTTTCAATCCTTGATACCACCGGCCCTAAGGAAGCCAAAGAGGAGATAAGTGGGGTGTGGGCCTAAGAGAAAGGGAGAAGGGAAGGGGTCGGCCACACCAAGGAAAAGAGCGGAGGCATAAGGTTATGTGTATATATATTTTATTAGGCACCCTCTACCTCTCTTTTATAATCCTTGGTCACGACAAAAAAGGAAAGTTTTAAACATAATTAAAACTTCCTTATTTGTGGCCTCCCATTAAAAAAGGAAATTTTAACAACAATTAAAATCTCTCTTTTCTAAATTTCCTATTGTACATGGTAATAAAGGAATGTTTTAAAATTAATCTCTCTCTTTTAAAACATGTAGACAACTACAAAAAAAAAGGAAAGATTAATTAAAACTTCTCTTTTTAAATCATGGTTACAAAAAAGGAAAGTTTTATCAAAATTAAAATATCTCTTTTAAGCATTATAGATAACTACAAATAAGAAAAGATTTTAATAAAATTAAAAATCTTTCTTTAATCCTTTGTAGATAGCTATAAAAGGAAAGATTTTAAAATTTTAAAACTCACTTTTAAAACCATGTGGATGGCTATAAACGGAAAGATTTTAACAAATAAAATCTCTCTTTTTAACTCCATGTGGATGGCTATAAAAGGAAAATTTTTAACACCAAATTAAAACCCCCTTTTATTCTTTGTGGTGGCCGACCACCTCTTGGGCACCAAGCAAGACTTGGTCGGCCACCTCTTGGGCTCCAAGCTAATGCTTGGCCGGCCCCCTTGCTCCAAGCAAGGATGTGTCCGGCCCATTACTTGGGTAAGAAGTGGACTTGGTGGATACAAGATTTTATAGAGGCTATAACAGGGACCGAGAGAAGAAATTAGTTTTGGTCTCCCGATGAACTTGAGCTTTCTATGTTCGCCCTGAACACTCAACTCAAGTTCATCAATAATAACTCATACCACTAGAGAGTTATTATTGAACTACAACACCAATCCCAAATTACATTATGGGTTCCTTCTTATCATGAGTGCGTTAATCTCCCTGTGTTTAAGATATCGAATGTCCACTAATTAAATGAGTTACTAATAACTCACTTAATTAATATATAGCTCCAAGAGTAGTATCACTCAACTTTATTGTCATGCCAGACTAAGTCCACCTACAGGATTTACATGACAATTCTTATGAGCTCCTCAAGGGGACATCATTAACCTAGATTACTAGGACACAGTTTCCTTCTATAATCAACAACACATCATATAAATAATATCATTTCCCTACTTATCGGGCCTATTGATTTATCGAACTAAATCTCACCCATTGATAAATCAAAGAAATAAATACTAATTATACGTGTTTGTTATTATATCGGGATTAAGAGTACGCACATCCAAAATAATAGAAATTTTGTTCTTTTATATAGTCAGTATAAAAAGAAACAACCTCAAATGGTCCTTCTCAATACACACATAGTGTACTAGTGTAATTTTATAGTTAAGATAAACTAATACCAAATTACACTACAACCATTCCAATGGTTTGTCTCATTCCATTTTAGTTATGAGCTAGTATTTATAATTTATAAGGAACTAATAACATGATGTTCTGTGTGGCACCACACACCATGTTATCTACAATATAAATTAAATGGACAACTATATTTAACATAAATGTAGACATTTGGCCAATGTGATTCTTATTTCAAAATAAATGTTTACAAAAAGTTAGGCTTTTAGCATACATCCTATATATATATAAAATAGGTGTCTACTAAATATAATGTATAGTCAAATAGAAACACCTATAGTATACATCACACTCATGTGTACACTACAAAATATAGATAGTCAAATATAATAACTCCTATAGTACACAACATACACGTATGCACGATTGCTGCATATGAATAATCATAATAATAACTCATATTGTACACATCATATGCGTATGTACACTATAGAGTAGGAATAGCCAAAGATAAGATGGTATAAACAATAAATAGATCATCTCTATGATCAAGCACGCAAGTATCAAACTCAGCTAATATGAGTTGAGTGAAGGTAAAGTAAACTAATTTGTCAACTAAATTCATGCACTAAGGTCAATGAACTATAGAGGTCAAAGAAGAAATATCCGCCTTTATATATAGTGATAACTATTGCACTTAGAATATTTCTCAAATCACTATCCTGCAACACAGAATACATACTATAGCTAAGTTCTATCATAAATCAATTAGATAAACCTAATCCTAATCTGATTAAGAAACCCTAATTTGATTAACCTAATTAAGCCACAATTCTTTCATGATCAAAACATACTTAATTCATCACCATAATCAATTAGATAATAAGCTTATCCTTAACCCACTGATTAATTACTAGATTTATTCCATTAATTACCTAAACACGCAAGTAATCAATATATCAAATTATAAATCTCCCAAATAGCCAATTCATTGATGTAAATTTAATCAGAAGTAAGATTTTGTTACCCTACAACTCCTTTAGCAATGGCTCACAATGGTCAAGGAGCCTGCTAACTGGGGGTTAAGGCACATATGATAGAGAGCGGAGATGGGTCTCACATGACCGACGGTGAACAGGAGTGGGGTAACAGTGGCACGGGTCAACAGCATCATTTCATAGTAGTGGCACACAACGACCTAGTAGTCGATGGTTGTACAACTCAAGTTCACCCAATGAGTCTAACCCATTAATTCTCATGCAATTCGAATTCAACGAATCTAGTTTGAATTGAACTCAATCCAACAATTGGATCTATTTGAGGCTAACTCAATGAGTCTAATTCGGATTACACTTAATCCAATGATCCATCATATGAACCCAACTCCAAATCTACTTGTTCTTTGTGTGTGACCCAATAGGTTCTCGTAATGTTGGCAATGTACCCAAATCAACATTTAGATACATAAGAAATGAATGACATCTAGCAAGGCATCATTGCTACCCAAGTGACGAGAAAGTCGAGATCCGATCTAACCTGTTTGTGGCTATTATCTTGTATGACTTGGTCCTTCTATCCTTGATATCTAGATTGATCAATGAGACATAGACCGTGTCGTCCTCTTATCAACCTTTGTGTTTTTTGATCTCTAAGTAGACATACTCAATCAAATAAGCTCAATATCTCATATTGACTCATTTGCGCATGACCATACTTTCTTGTGTCCTACTAATCAAGGGGTCCACAGATATCGATTCTGTCATATGAAAGGGATAGATCCCATCTACATCACTCACATCCTCCGTATAATTCATTGCATACCCAGTGATCGACTTTATTGTCCACCTTGTTACAGATGACGTTTGACGATACCAAAGTATACAATTCCTTATGTAGGGAACCGTACTGACTTCAGGTCTAAGGACTATTCATACCAATAGCCACATGAGAATGTTTATGACACTCATATAACAATCCATGAAACATTCTCATGGTGGGGCATTC
Source organism: Zingiber officinale (assembly GCF_018446385.1). Taxonomy (NCBI): domain Eukaryota; kingdom Viridiplantae; phylum Streptophyta; class Magnoliopsida; order Zingiberales; family Zingiberaceae; genus Zingiber; species Zingiber officinale. The sequence goes on from NC_056002.1 coordinate 67,787,776, forward strand.
AGTATATATTCTCTAATATATACCCATGTGTCAACCTGATATCTCATATCTATGATTTTCTAGATTAAGTCATCCGTTAACCTACATGCTATTCTCAATGCATTAATATTGTCCTTGTATATTAATGCTTGACTAGGAATAGTTAAGAGTAGTGTTCTATGTATATCTACAATATCTCACTATCAATTCAACCAATTGATATGTTGTAGATAAGATCCTACTATCCAAGGACATTATAATACTTATTCAATCGGTACTGAATTGAAATAAATATAATAACCAACTTTGCCTTTTATTAGTAATGAAATATGATACAACAAGAGCCCTTTACAATCATCTCATAATTGGTATTAGGGCTAATACTAACAATCTTCCACTGGCACAAGTGTCAATCACTAAGATATCAAATACCCACTGACCTAGTGTGACCATCATACTTCCTTCATGCCAAATCCTTGGTCAAAGGATCCGTAATGTTAACATCAGTCGGGACTCTTGTTCGCTCTCCGCAAGTGTACGGAAATGTCGCAAGTAATATAAAAGATTATCGTATCCACAGGGACTAGAATAAGCACTAGAGATATCTCAAAGCGAATTAGCTAAACAACTAATCAACTGGTTCAAATGCTAAGGATGAAAACAAATCTAAAATGAAAGATTAACAAACAAGAGTTTGGGGTTTGAGTTATGATAAAGGGAGGTTATAGGAGTTTTGGTTTCTTTGTGAAATCTCTTGAATGTATATGGATTACCAATTCTTATTTCTCAATTGTCTAATATTTGTAGAAGGTTGTCGGTTCTCTCTTGCAATAGATAACCGGCATAGGACTGATAAATGTACCTAAATGTGATCAATTAGATATGAACCTATGTTGTCCTTACACAGGATTGCACCTATTACTATGCTTCCCTCGGATACCAACATAGAAGTTCATAGCTTCTTAACCCATAAAGATATAACGATTTAATCATAAAATCTATCCTACCCTCTTGAATAATCTCATTTCCCCTTCAAGGTTATCCCTCAAACATCCTTACACGGGCTTGCACCTGTCACGTGGATCCCTCGGAAAATCGAGTGAGAGTTAATCTTTACAAAGACTACAAGATATCCAAACAATCAATCAAGAATGAGAATTAAGCCCTAATCATAATTAATCATTTAAGATCCAATCAATACAAACTAGGCAACATCATAGAAACAAAGAAATGGCAAATCCACAAGAGTTTACATCAATTTATCTCACAAATACTCCCTCCATCCTACAACAACAAGATCTACTCCATAAAATGAAGAAAGAAAACTAAAGATAAGAAGATTACAAGCATTTCTTCCATCCCAATCCAAGAAGAGGAGAGAAAGAAAACTTATCTACAATATAGCTCCATCTTCGGATCCAATCTTCGCTCCCGGAGTCGAATTCGCCGAGATCTCCCTTTAGATCGGTCAAAAATCCTCCCATGAATGAGAGGAATCCACCAAATCTTGCTTTCTCCCAAAGGGGAGAAGATCCCCTTTCAAATCTCCAACGAGGCTTTAAATAGAGGGAGGCTTTTGGGTGCCACACGACCCCGAGGCATGGCCGTGTGAGGTTCACACGGCTAGAGCCTTTCCCCTCTCTGCCATCTATACACGGTCGTGTGTGGTACACGGTCGTGGACAACTGCCATCAAAACCTTCAAGCACGGTCGTGTAGATCCACAGGCCTGGACTGCCCCAGCATCTGGAAACCTGGCACGGTCGTGTGGTGCACACGGCCAGAACACTTTTAAGCGCTGGGAACCTTGCACGGCCGTGTGATGCACACGGCCAGGGCCTTCTTGATCTCTGGAAACCTTACACGGCCATGTAAGGATTGAACTCTGATTTGCTTCAAAACTTGGCGCGGCCGTGTGAGGTTCACACGGCCAGGCCTTCTTCCTTTGCTGTTGCTGCCACACGGCCTCTAAACTCCACACGGCCAGAGCTCCCTACCAATACAGGGCCGTGTATGGTACATGGCCAGGTGCCTTCTCGCTTGCTTAGCTCATAAGTTTTGTCCAAGAATGCAGAATCTTCATTGAATTCGACTCCTGTGAACAAAAAATGCACAAAAGTAGATCTCCAAACAAAAAGAGTAAATATGCTAAAAGAAAAACTGGAAGTACAAAAATGTATAGATCAAGCATGCTCAAAGTATGTAAATGTGCGTCAAAACATGCATAAAAGTATATAAAATCTATGCACATCACACCCCCAGACTTAAACCTTTGCTTATCCTCAAGCAAAATGCTGCAATCTAAATTCATATGTTCTACAACGCATTCATAAATCCTAATGCACTTTCCTAACTCTATCAAAGAGTTCCACTAACAAGCTTAATCATGGAAAAAATATCAAGTATGGCTCAAGCTTAAGTATCCTGTGCACAGTGTAAAAGTAACTCAAAAAACCTTCAAGTTTCAATCTATGTCCTAGTCAAGTCGTCATCAAATTTTAATTCCTAATGTTTCTGGTGAAAGACAAGTAACCTGTGATAGGCACTTACTTGCCACTCACTTGGTTCATATTTCTCAAACAACCCAAGGTCTCACAGGTGTGCTCAATCTCAAGAGAAGCTAAGCAGTCATTTCCCCAATAACCTAACTCGGTCTCAAAGGGGTGACTTGCAAGATTCCACTCACGACAACTATTTTTTTATATCCCATATTCACTTTTTTTCATTGTTTTTTTTTTCAATTTTTTTCATAAGCATTTGCATTGTGCAAATCTTATTTCACAAGTGTACTTTTAGCACAAATGTTGGGATATTTTGATTTTTCCAAATGAGCTTTCATGAGTTGAGCCCCATCAAGTAACCAAAATGAAGTTTGAAAAATCACCATGGAAACCAAGTACTAAGCAAACAAGATGAATCATGACTATTTCAATGATATCAACCATTCAAGCATCAAGTCAAAGTGTAGTGAAAGTAAGATTCTTAAGGTCAAACCAAGACTAAGGGGGCGTTTGGTTCTCTCCTAGGAATCGGAATGGGAATGGGTATCATAGTATTATGGAATGGGAATGGGTATGAGCTTGGGTATCATTCTTAAAAATGATATTTGATTAGTTAAATATTTTCAATCGGAATGAACCTAAATTTCCTTTTTTACCCTTACGGGAAAATAAGAGAAAAAATTAGATGGGAGAGAAAGTTGAATGTGATAGAAACATATGATGAGAAAGAAAGTGTGATGAGAGAGAAAGTGTGTTGGGAAAAAATGAAGAGAGAGAAAGTATGATCAAAGAAAATGAGGAGAGAGTGCAGATAGGAGAGATTGAGAAGAGAAAAAGTATGATGAGAGAGAAAGTGTGATGAGAGAGAAAGAGTGATGGGAAAAAATGAAGAGAGAGAAAGTATTATGAGAGAAAATGAAAGAGTGAGGAGACAAAAAGTATGATGAGAGAGAAAGTGGGTTGAGAGAGAAAGAGTGATGGAAAAAATGAAGAGAGAGAAAGTATGATGAGAGAAAATGAGAGACTGAGGAGAGAGAAAATATGCTGAGAGAGAAAGAGTGATGGAAAAAATGAAGAGAGAGAAAGTATTATAAGAGAAAATGAAAAAGTGAGGAGAGAGAAAGTATGATGAGAGAGAAAGAATGATGGGAAAAAATGAAGAGAGAGAAAGTATGATGAGAGAAAATACGAGACTACGAGAGAGAAAATATGATGAGAGAGAAAGTGTGCTTAGAGAAAATAAAGAGAGAGTGTGTATGAGAGAGAAAGTGTAATGAGAGAAAATGAGGAGAGAGAGTATGTTGAGAGAGATTGAGGAGAGAGAAAGTATGATGAGAGAGAAAGTACGGTGAGAAAGAAAGTATGATGAAAAAATAAGTAAAAAGTGTGTAATGAGAGAGAAAGTGTGATAGAAGAGAATGAAGAGAGAGAAAATAAGGAAAGAGAGTATATGTTAGGATAGAATATAGAGAGAGAATGAGGAGAGAGAAAGTATCTTGAGAGAGAAAATGTGATGATAAAATAAGGAGAAAGAAAATATGATGAGAGAGTGTGTGAAATTAAAAAAAAATTGAAGAAATATAGGAAGGGTATTTTTGTCTAAAACTTAAGTCATAATCTTATTCCATCAAAACCCAAGGGAGGGGGTGGGTTTCATCCATACCCAAATTTTTGGGTTTCATTCCAAAATCTTGATTCCATTCCCATTAACCAAACACAAGGTTTGGGAATGAATCCATTCCCTCATTCCCAAACCCATAAACCAAACGCCACCTAAAGCTCATCTCCATATGATTCTTAGCTTATTTCATGCTACCCAAGATAGAGAAAAGAAATACATAAAGCTTACTACTAGCATCATTTACAACATCATGAATCTAGATAATGAACGTGCTAACATTTTATCTTGAAGACAAGAAAGCATAAAAGTGAAGATTGATGTTCTCAAGATGTTTGCCAAAATTATTTCAAAAGATAATCAAATGACTATCAAAACATTCACTCAAGCAAGACAATCAAAACAGAATGCAAAACAAAAACTACACATGCAGAAAACAAGAAAACAATCAAAAACTGAAACAAAAAGAAATCAGGTTTGACACCCCCCCCCCAGACTTAAACTTTTCATCGTCCCGATGAAATCAATATAGTGGAGGTGGAGGTGGAGGGGGACGAGGAAAAGGGTGCCTACGACGTGGCTGACCAACAGGGAAACTAGGGAAACCTGGAGTTTCACTCAGGACTATATGATACTCAAACAAAGCATCAACTTTTTGGCGAATGACACTCATGCTTTGCATAAAGTCTCTCATTCTAGCTTGATCAGTATCATAATCCTGGACAAATTCAGCTACTTGACCCTGAAAATTCCTTGTGAACTGAAAGTGCTCTTGTACTTCTCTAAACTGATTATCTAATAAAGAGAAGCGGCCTTCCAACATTCTTCATTGGGAATCATGCTTATCGTTGAGCGATTGTAGAGAAGTAAAGAAATCAGACAAATCAAATCTGGAGGAACCCGTACCGTAAGCAAAAGAATGCCTAGCAGGATCCGGATGTCCAGAAGGTTGCGGCTATCCAGATATTGAGGGTTCAATGTGTGGCTCTGTGTCTCCGGATATAGAGGGAACATATTCAGGATCGATATCGGTGATTACCCAATAAGCAGGGTTACGAATAGATGTTCGTCCAGGACAAGGGAGAGGTAGAGGAAAACCATTCCTCCTAGGAAATGCAAACCCATTCTCATCCCAAACAATCATTTTCATGGCAAGACATGCATCAATGTCTATCATATCATTTCCATGAATTATTTCCAACCCATCTAAATCAAGATCTAAATTATAAGCTATTCGGGTAGTCAATCCTCTAAAGACAATTGATCCTGACGATGCCCTTGCGGCTCTTAACAAGGTTTGTACAAAATGAAAACCAGAATCGAAATCAACCTTATGAAGCATGGCCCATAAAGCATAAAGCTCTATCTTTTTAACTACCCCATCACTCTCTCCCCTACCAAAAATTGTTTTGCTCATAATTCTATGTAGGTACCTAAAAATGGGGTTTTGCATATGAGAAGCCTTAGCTCTTGAAGGCTCATAAGGTTGATCCAATCCGGTTAATGCATTCCAAAAATGATTCCAATTAAACCTTGAATCAAACCTACGAGGGCTACCGGTAGACAATCCAAAACAAGAATTAAAATCACTAAATGTCCATTGAAATTCTTGATTTATCAATCTAAATGAAAATTTTCCAATATAATCATCCTCGTTAGTAAAATGGACATCTAATGAACTTAAAAACTCCAAAACAAGACGAGGATATGTAGGCAAATGTGTGTACATAATATCACCCCACTCTAAAAACCCAATCAACAAATCTACATCTTCCTTAATTCCAAGCATATCAAGAACAGTTGGGTCCATATACTGAGTACACACAATCTTTCTATTTACAAGAATTGCAAATCTAGTAATTTGATCATTATTTCTAAATACAATATTGAATTCATTGTCATAACCTTCGTTGCGTGATGTCCTCTTTCCTTTGCCCTTCATCGGTTGTTTTCCTTTATCCCTAGATGGTTCCTTCTCTTTATCTCCACTAGATCCACCACCTCCTTTACGAAGTTTCTTCAAAAGATTGGACATCTTGTTGAGTTTAGATGAGGGAAGGGACTATTTAGGGTTAGAGAAGTAAGATCTCAAAGAAACAAATTTTTGAAGAACAAGAATTGAGGTTAGGAGAACAAAGATCTTGAGTGTTGGAGAGGAAAATAATCTGGATCTAAGAGAGTTTGAGGAAAAGGTTGAAGAAAAGAGGGATTTTAAAGAGATTGAAAGAAAAGAAGATGTTTTAAGAGAGGTGGGTGTGTGCGGGACACGGCCAAAACCTGGCCGTGTAAGGAGAACACGGCCTCTTAAGGGATTCTCCACACGGGCCGTGTAGATCTACACGACCCCTCCCTTTTCCTCCGCTGCTTTACTCACACGCCCGTGTTTGGGGCACGGCCACATCCTTGTTCTTCTCGGATTTCTCCACACGGTCGTGTCTGGTACACGGCCTTCTGAGTTCTCTTCTCTGGATTTGGCACATGGCTGTGTTTGGTACACGGCCGATGCAAGCTTTTGCTCTGATTTCTCCACACGGCCGTGTCTGGAACACGGCCAAAGAACTCTCCTTCTCTGGATTCTATTGCACGGCCGGGTCTGGTACACGGCCATGCTCCCTTCCTTCTCTGCAGACTTCACACGGTCGTGTCTGGTAGACACGGCCAGATCCTTTTCCTTCTCTGCATCCTTTGCCTAACCAATATACATATAAAATCATGGCAGCGGAAACAGTTATAAATTTTTTTTCTAGACTAACTACACCTAACATCATGCTTATCATATTGAACATGTAGACATGCTAATGTTCATGCATATAACTTAATTAGTATCAACTACTTGAAACATGATTCATGATATCATCAGCATACTAACATGAAATAAGGAGAACATAAGTGCATACTATCCATACTAGTGCAAGTACCATCAAAGCATAATGACAACACATGGTTCATATGCAAACTTAAAACATATAAACATAAAGCAGTTTTTTTTCTTCCACCATGCCACTGCCACACACACACTTGCCCTACCTGCTGCTCCTCTTAATCTAGTCATTCCTTTCCTTTTTCTGCAGTACAAGGAAACATAAAAAGACTATAATCCCATAGGCTTAGTAAGTTCCTTTCCTACTCACAAAAACCATGAATCATGCATAAACATAGAGTGATAACATGTTCATTTGGCATATCATAACATAACATGTGAGAGCATAATATAAAGTCATATCATATCATGTGAGAACATAAACATAAAGTCATATCATGTAAAATCATAAACATCAAATCATATCATATCATGTGAGAACATATGATCATATCATAGCATGTGAGAGCATAACATAAAGTAATAACATGATCATATAAGCATCATTGACATAATTTCAAAAGCATCTTAAGTAAGCATAAAAGAAAACATATAACATGAACTTGTAGATGCAAGATGTTCTTTTGAAAACATGTGACATGAGATGAGTATATGCAAGATGTCCTTTTGAAAACATATATCATATACATACATAAACATAATCTCAACATGAGGGCCCAGCTTGTACCACATACATACATGAATGCGCGCATCCTAAATAGATCCAAGGTAGCTAATCTTGAACCTATTAGGAACTAGGCCCGTTTCATAGACCATCGACCTAGGGGCAAATTAGGAACCCATCCCTTTTACTAGGCCCGTTTCATAGACCATCGACCTAGGGGTGCTTATGGAGCCCACCCTTGGCACAAGACATACAAAGTAAAATAGCATGTCATATCATGTCATATCTTAACATATCATGTTCTTGTCATATCATAACATTTCATGTTCTTGTCATATCATAAAGAAAGCTCTTGATCTCATCTCAAGGGAAGCATCTCTTAGGCTTTTCATCTTACATAAGCCTTTCATAACATATCATAATAGCATGAGGTGCACATAACATAAAGCTTATCATAAGGAATCATAACATAATGTCATAAGTGCACATACATAAAGCATATCATAAGGAATCATAACATGATGTCATAAGTGCACATACATAAAGCATATCATAAGGAATCATAACATGATGTCATAAGTGCACATACATAAAGCATATCATAAGGAATCATAACATGATGTCATAAGTGCACATAACCTAAAGCATATCATAAAGAGTCATTATCATGCATGGTTGGGGTTTTGATCTTCCTACAAATCCTAAATCATCCTTGGTCGAACCTTAAGGTGAGGTTCCAATTTTTTTTTAATACAACATGTAGCATCAAACTAACAACATGTAAGAAATCATATATCATAAGGAAGCATAAATAAGCATGGTTAGGTTTCAAAACTTTGCTTTAAGTCTCAATTTCAACCTTGGCCGAAACCTAAATGTGAGGTATTCAAACTTTTAAATACAACATGAAGCATGAAACTTAAACTAACCATATATTTAAAGATCATACATCATAAGGAAGCATATACAAGCATTACTAGATTTCAAAACCTTGCCCTAGACCTTGTATCCCAACTTGGACGAAACATCAAGGTGGGGTTTCTCAACCTTTAATACCACATGGAGCATAAAACTCTTAACTAACAACATATAAGAGATCATGTATCATGAAGGAGAATAAACAAGCATGTTTTCATTTCAAAACTTTGCCCTAGACCTTGTCTCTTAACTTGGCCGAAACTTCAAGGTGGTATTTCTAGGTTTTTCATGCAACATAAGCCATGGATATTTAACCTAACATAGCATAAGAAAGCATACATCATGAAGAAGCATAAAACAAGTATAGTTAGGTCAACAACTTTCTCTAAGCCTTTAATTCAACCTTGGCCGAAACTTCAAGGTGGTATTTCTAGGTTTTCATGCAACATAAGCCATGGATATTTAACCTAACATATCTTAAGAAAGCATACATCATGAGGAAGCATAAAACAAGTATAGTTAGGACTCAAAATCTTGCCCTAGACCTTGTGTTCATCTTTGGCCGAAACCTAAAGAAAGGTTCTAGGTTTTGTTTATACATCATGTAGTATGAAAACTTATCTAACAACATATAATAGATCATGTATCATGAAGGGGCATAAATAAGCATGTTTAGATTCAAAATCTTACTCTACACCTTATATTTTCTCTTGGACGAAACCTAAGGTAGAGTCCTAGGTTTTATTTATACAACATGTAGCATGAACACTCAACTAACAACATGTAATAAATCATGTGTCATGAAGGAGCATAAACAATCATGTTTAGGTTTCAACATTTTCATCTAAACCTTATATTCCATCTTGGCCGAAACTTCAAGGTGGTATTTCTAGGTTTTCAAGCAACATAAGCCATGGATATTTAACCTAACATTGCATAAGAAAGCATACATCATGAGGAAGCATAAAACAAGTATAGTTAGGTCTCAAAATCTTGCCCTAGACCTTGTGTTCATCTTTGGCCAAAACCTAAAGAAAGGTTCTAGGTTTTGTTTATACATCATGTAACATGAAAACTTATCTAACAACATATAATAGATCATGTATCATGAAGGAGCATAAATAAGCATGTTTAGAATCAAAATCTTACCCTACCCCTTATATTTTCACTTGGCCGAAACATCAAGAGTGGGGTTTTAGATTTTTTTTTTGTTACAACATGAAGCATAATTTGTAACCTGACAACCATAAGTGACCACAACTTCTTATCTTGGCCAAAACTTGAAAGGAGATCCCTAAGTCTTTTTTTTTTCAAACAAAACGTAAAGCGTACGATAACTATTGTACTGCAGGTGAGAGGATACTTACATCTCTTGCTTAATTCTCTAAGAGAAGAAATCCTTGGTTGTGAAGCTTTTCCTAGAGGGCAAACCTTCTTGCTTGGTTCGGCAATGGTGAGGAAGAAGAGAGTGGTTTCGGTGGAGAGAAGGAGGAAGGAGAAAGAGAGAGCAAAAATGAAGATTTTAATTCTTTTTATCCTTTTATTCCAATTAAGAGGAAGAAGGAAAAATGATCTTTTCCTTCCCTCTTCTTTTACTCATCCTAAATGAAGGGAGAAAGTAAAAACTCTCTTTTCATTTTAAGAAGAGAAGGAAGCTTGAATTTCTCCTCCTTAGTGAAGTGAGCCTTCACTTTCCTTACCTTTAACCATAATTTCTCTCTTTTCATATCATCACACCCCTGCTGGGGCTACTGGTTATGACATGGAACCACCTACCAAGAGGTCCAAGGTTCAATCCTTGGTCATGCCTCTTTTTGGTTCTTTTTCTTTTATATTTTTGAAAATCCACATAAGGCCCATACTATATCATGTATAAATCTATTTGAATTATTAAGGCCCATTTTAATCATGTATAAATCTATATTAATCATGCATAAATCTACATGAATTATTAGAGATCCTATGGGTGTTACAGTCCCCCATACCTCATAAAAGTTCGTTCTCGAACTTAAAATAACTCCGGGTACTTTTGTTTCATATCGTCTTCGCGTTCTCAAGTGGCTTCTTTGAACCGTTGATTTTGCCACAGGACCTTTACTAAGGGTACCTCTTTGTTCCTTAGTCTTTTGACATCTCGGTCTAATATCTGAACCGGTCGGCTCTCATAACTTAGGTCCTCTTGAACTTGCACTTTCTGTGGCTCGATCACTTGGTTTGTGCTAGGAATACACTTCTTGAGCATTGCAACATGGAACACGTTGTGGATTGCCGACATTTCTTGAGGCAACTCTATCTCATAAGCTACCTTGCCGACTCTTTTCAAAATTGGATATGGTCCCACGTAGCGCGGAATTAGTTTTCCCTTCTTTCTGAATCCCATCACTCCTTTCATAGGAGCTACCTTGAGAAATACTGAATCTCCGACGCTGAATTCTAACGGCCTACGCTGTTTATTGACATAATTTTTCTGCCTGCTCTGAGCAATTTCTATTCTTTGGCGGATATTCTGTATAGCACGGGTGGTGTTGTCAATGAAATACATTCGAAATCCCATTTCCTTCTTTTCACCACCTTCGTACCAGCATATAGGGGACCTACATTTCCTCCCATACAAAGCCTCATAAGGTGCTATTCCAATAGTAGCTTGGTAGCTATTGTTGTAGGTGAATTCCGCTAAGCACAGATAGCGGCACCAGCTTCCTTTAAAGTCTAAGGTGCAAGCCCGTAACATGTCTTCTAGTACTTGGTTCACCCTTTCTGTCTGTCAGTCGGTCTGAGGGTGGAAGGCAGTACTAAACAATAGCTTCGTGCCAAGAGCCTTCTGAACACATTCCTAGAAATGTGAAACGAAGCGACCGTCTCTATCAGAAATGATGGTCTTAGGAATCCCGTGTAATCTAATAATTTCCCTGACATATATTTGAGCCAGTTGCTCAATTGGGTAAGTCATCTTGATTGCTAGGAAGTGGGCGGATTTCGTCAGTCTGTCCACGATTACCCATATGGCATCGTAGCCGTTCGTCATTTTGGGTAGTCCCGAGATGAAATCCATAGAAATATCCTCCCATTTCCATTCTGGAATCTGGATTGGCTGCAGTACTCCTCTAGGTCTCTGGTGTTCTGCTTTAACCCTCTGGCAGGTCCAGCAGGTACTGACATACTGAGCCACATCTCTTTTCATACCGAACCACCAGAATTTCTTTTTTTAGGTCTTGGTACATCTTGGTGGATCCAGGATGCATCGCATAGGGCGTTGCATGGGCTTCTTCCAGTATCTTCTTTCGCAACTCTGGATCCTTGGGAATACATAAGCGATCCCTGAGGTATAATATTCCACTGTCAGCGATACGAAATCCCTCATTCTTTCCTTCTAAGACCTCTTTTTTGATCCTTTGGATGCTTGGGTCACGGGTTTGCTTCCCCAATATATCGTCGAACAGCGTCGGTACTATAGTTAGGGTAGAGAGCTGTTCGGACACATTTTCGACCCCTTAGCACCAAATTTCTCTTGGTTTCCCAATAAATTCAAGCATCGGTTCTGTGCTAATGGTAGAAGCATTCGCCACATCTTCCTTGGTGAGGGAGAAAATTCTGGCATTCGTCGTAACTGGCGAGGCCTCCAATCTCCCTTAGCTTATCTGAGGACCTTCTATCGCAGCTTACATCAGGTGTAGCTGTGGGGGAGTACCTCTGTTCTGGACATACTACTGAGGAGGTGTCTGGTTCTGAGTAGGACAGTTTCTGGCCATATGTCCTTCCAATCCACAGTTGTAGCACTTATTTGTGCCTATACGACATTTTCCCGGATGCTTCTTCCCACATGTGGTACACTGAGGAAACATAGGTTGCTTGCTTGCTGGACCACTCTTAGAGTCGTTCCATTGCTTTCTCTTGCCACTGTGGTTTCCTTTCCAGCTGGCTTTGGTGTTTTGAGATTTCTGTCCTCCCGGCTGGGCTTGACTTTTGCCCTCGTTCAGTGCCTTCAAGTAGTGTTCGGTGATCAGGGCACTGCTAATTAACTCTTCGGCAGTCTGTGGTCTATTAAATCCGCCAGCCACATTCAGAGCTATCTCGGGTCTGAGCATCTTCAGCATAATTCTGACCCTTTCTCTTTCTGTGCTAACCAATTCTGGGCATAGGCGCGCTAGACGGTTGAATTTCTTCACAAATTCATTAACTGAGAGGTCACCTTGTCGGAACTCGGTGAACTCGTCATAGTGCTTGTTGGTCACACGCATGTGAAAGAATTCCTCGAAGAATTTAGTCTCGAAGTCTGCCCATCTCATTTGATTCACTTGTCTCTTTGCTTTGACTCGGTCCCACCACATTCTGGCATCGCCCGTAAGGCAAAACGATGCACATTTGACTTTCTCGTGTTCGGGCCAATCCAATAGCTCCACTATGCTCTCCACAGTCTTGAACCAGGCTTGGGCATCCCATGGCTCACAGTTACTGGAGAAAGCTTCCGGCTTCAGTCTCTGCCATTGAATCAGATACGCCTCCTGACGAACCACTGGAGCTGGGCCTACCGGTGGTACAGGTGCCGGTGGCACTGGTGCAGCCGCAGGTATAACTGGCAACGTATTCTGATTTCCTGGTGGGGTAGCAGGGTTCCCTTGCTGATTCATTAGAGTATTTATTATTTACAGCTGTTCTATGACCTGACGCTGAAGTTCAGTGACTACATGCATCAGATCAGGTGGAGGTATTGTCTCATCGGCTCTAGTATTGAGTCTTCTAGCCATGCTTATCTTCATGAATGACAACAAGGCTAGCGTAAGTTATTATTATTCCTAATCTACCATCATGCATACTTAAACTAAAACTGTAACTTATCAAATAATAAAAATGGAGTAGACATGCATACTTAAATTAAAGCATTCTTTATCATACATAAAAAAATATAGAGTAGGCATAGAAATTCTTACTTGGAGCGGCAGGATGTAGGCTTGACGAGTGTGTGTAGTGGAAAGGCAGACCTGCTCTGATACCAAACTGTAACGCCCGCCCTCCCGCTGCTCAAGGAGGGACGGGGTTACGTACTTACATACGTGCATACATATAAAATCATGACAGCGGAAACAGTTATAAATTTTTTTTCTACACTAACTACACCTAACATCATGCTTATCATATTGAACATGTAGACATGCTAATGTTCATGCATATAACTTAATTAGTATCAACTACTTGAAACATGATTCATGATATCATCAGCATACTAACATGAAATAAGGAGAACATAAGTGCATACTATTCATACTAGTGCAAGTACCATCAAAGCATAATGACAACACATGGTTCATATGCAAACTTAAAACATATAAACATAAAGCAGTTTTTTTCCTTCCACCATGTCACTGCCACACACACACTTGCCCTTCCTGCTGCTCCTCGTAATCTAGTCATTCCTTTCCTTTTTCTGCAGTACAAGGAAACATAAAAAGACTATAAGCCCATAGGCTTAGTAAGTTCCTTTCCTACTCACAAAAATCATGAATCATGCATAAACATAGAGTGATAACATGTTCATTTGGCAAATCATAACATAACATGTGAGAGCATAATATAAAGTCATATCATATCATGTGAGAACATAAACATAAAGTCATATCATGTGAAATCATAAACATCAAATCATATCATATCATGTGAGAACATAAGATCATATCATAGCATGTGAGACCATAACATAAAGTAATAACATGATCATATAAGCATCATTGACATATTTTCAAGAGCATCTTAAGTAAGCATAAAAGAAAACATATAACATGAACTTGTAGACGCAAGATGCCCTTTTGAAAACATGTGACATGAGATGAGTATATGCAAGATGTCCTTTTGAAAACATATATCATATACATACTTAAACATAATCTCAACATGAGGGTCCGACTTGTACCTGTTGGTGCGGGTAGCACTAACGGTCTAACCCAGGTTTTGATGAATGACAAATAGGTTAAGTTAGTTGTGTTGTTGTCTGACACTTTGATCAAGTGTGCAGGAAAAGTCCAGCTAGGTCGACGGGCTGACCGGATAGCTGGCGAGAAGTCCAAGCGGGTCGACGGGCTGACCGGACGCTTGGCGAGAAGTCCAGCTAGGTCGAAGGGCTGACCGGATAGCTGGCGAGAAGTCCAAGCGGGTCGACGGGCTGACCGGACGCTTGGCGAGAAGTCCAGACGGGTCGACGGGCTGACCGGACGTCTGGCAGGTAAGTGAGGTAAGTCACTGGAGGGGAGTGACTGTGAGGACGCGTTCCCGGGAAGGGGACATTAGGCATCGATCCGGCTTAGATCCATTTCGGATGTCTAAGTCGAGATCGTGACTAGATTCCGGTCTCGGAAAGACGGAATCTAAGTCATACTCTCTTTATCTATCTGTTGAACTTTAACTGTGCTAACCATTTGTTTTACAAGATATATATTTGCCTCGGACTAACCTTGTTTTGCAGGAAAAAGGAGTATTTCTGGAACAAGGTGGTCCGGGCGCCCGGAGGGGATCCGGGCGCCCGGAGGTCCGGGTGCCCGGAAGGCGAATTTTATCCAGACACCTCGTCGATACGTGGAGCATATTGATTTGAGCGGTTACATCACACTCCAGGCGCCCGGAAGGGATCCAGGCGCCCGGAACAGCATATAAAAGAAGCCCCAGACAGGAGCTTCAGAATCAACTTTGACTGAGAACTCTTTTGCTGATCTTGCTGCTCGACGTTCAAGTGCGACGTCAATGACGCTCCGACAAAAGTGCTCTTCCGGTTTTTGTTTAATTTTCCTTTTGTCGGTATTGCTTTATTATTACTAGCATCTCCTGTACTTTTTTTGTAATCATATTTCGACTTGCTAGTGATTGCCCAACGAAAGTGGTCAAGGACCACGGGCCTTCGAGTAGGAGTCGTCACAGGCTCCGAACGAAGTAAAAATATTTGTGTCTACTTTATCTTTTTCCGCTGCGCTTATACTCTTATTTTGCGAATCGATATTCACCCCCTCTATCGACTCTAACGGTCCTACAAGTGGTATCAGAGCAGGTACCGCTCTGATTTGGTGCAACCACCAATCAGACAAGGGTGAATTTTTTTAATTAATTTTAAAACTGGTGTTTCGATAACTTAATATTTAACTAATCAATTTAAATTAGTGCAACACGAATCTAGTTTTTTTTTCTTTTTCTTCCCGCACTACTAATCCAAGACCAAGTCTTGGGATATTTTTTAGTTATCTGTGCACAGAATGTCCCAACAAGAAGGATTCAGCACAGTGCGACCTCCACTCTTCAACGGGGACGACTTCCCTTACTGGAAGAAGCGCATGGAGGTCTACCTCAAGACAGACTTCGACCAGTGGATGAGCATTACGAAACCTTACAAAATTCCAGTGGACAACGCCGGGAATCTAGTGGATCCTGAAGACTGGACAGCAGATCTCAAGAAAAAAGCGTCAACAGAAAACAAAGCGATCAACACTCTACAGTGCGGACTAACAAGAGAAGAGCTAAACAGAGTCGGTCCACACAAGAACGCTAAAGAATTATGGGACAAACTGATCGAGCTGCACGAAGGAACAAGCGACGCTAAGGTAACAAAACGAGACCTGCTTTTAAATAAAATTTTTAATATAAAAATGCAGGAAGGAGAAACAGCGAATCAACTCCACGCGAGGATCAAGGACATCCTCAACGGGCTCCATGCGATTGGTCACCAAATGGAGAACAGAGACTTAATAAGGTACGCTTTAAACGCTTTTCCACGTAATAGTTTGTGGGCATCAATAGTGGATGCCTACAAAATTTCTAAGAATCTTTCTAAATTAAAATTGGATGAGCTTTTCTGTGAATTAGAATTGCACGAACAAACTAATGCTGGAGCCGAGAAAGGTGTAGCCTTATTTGCAGGTTCCTCCAAGAAAAGCAAGCCTGAAGTTGAAGAAGAATCTGACCAAGACTCCGAAAACGAAGAACACCTGGTGAACTTGGTAAGAAAAATGTTCACCAGGAGAAAGAGGAGCTTCAGCAAAAAGGATCTTCAAAAGATCAGCTCTCCCTCAGAACAAAAGAACGTGACCTGCTACGGCTGCAACAAAAAGGGACATTACAAGAACGAATGTCCAAAACTAAAGTTCGACAAACCAAAGCCAACCAAAAAGAAGGCACTCAAAGCAACGTGGGACGACTCCTCGGACGAATCGGAGGAAGAAGAGCAGAAACATCAGAGCCACATCGCACTGATGGCCCGCGAAGCCGAAACAGATAACGAGTCGGAAGATGAAGACGGGTCTGAACCCGAAACAAGCCACGAGTCCGTACTCGTTTCCGAAGGCCCGAATGAGGTATACTTTAATTTAAACAAAAAATTTTTTAGAATTATTTCCTGTTTAAATAGTAAATTAACTAAATTAGAAAATGAAAACAAATCACTTATTGAGGAAAATCAAAACCTCAAGGAACAATTAAAGAATTCGAATCCAACTCAAGATCTAACACTTGAGGAAGAGAATTTATCATTAAAAAATGAAATAAACAATTTAAAAGAGATGTTAGAAAAATTCACAACAAGATCAAAAAATTTAGACTTAATCTTAAATAATCAAAAAGCATGTTATAATAAAACCGGACTAGGATACAAGTCGAATTCAAATAAAACCTTCAAATCATTAATAACCCGATACAAGTCAACCAATCTAGCTTGGGTTCCGAAGCGTGTCTAACCACGCAAGTAGGACTTAATCAATATTATATACCTAAAGAAAAAATACATTATATAAATAAACCAAACCAAAATCCAAAATACAAACCTAAATCAAATTCAAAATCTAAACAGTTTAAAAAACAACAAAATTATCACCAAGTTAACTATAACTATAAAAAGAATCGACACAAGCCTAAAATCAAAATTTAAATTAATGGCCAATAATTCAGGGGGAGGCTCCAGAGTAGCTGGCACCTCCAAAACTAACTTACCCGACAGGGTAACCCAAAACTAACAAACCCGGCAGGGCAATTAGAATTAGAGACCAAGTTTAACTTGAATCATGGTACTGGTGAAATTTTTGGATGATAGTACGTTAGGGAAACTTGGGCATCGCATGTCTAGAAAGATATGGTTTCGATCTGGTGCATTTGGCCAAGTGGAACTGACCGAAGCTACCCTTAAACGAATCCTAACCAGTTAGACCAAGATTTAGTACTAAGTTCCGTGGATAGGACTATTCGGAAAACCTCGAAAGGTTGGTTACTTCTAATGATGTCCTTGTGACTCACCAAGCTTAGAAGTTTATCCGAAGAATGCCTATTTGTGAAAACCAAAGCTAAGTCTGAATCTAACACAAGTTAAAACAAAACTCTGTAATCAAACTAATTTCATCTCACAAAATCATAGGATTCCTTGATTGATAATATAGATCGGATGAGATGAATAAGGCTTAAAAATTAATTTCAAAATTTTAATTTTAAACTTAAATTAATTTCAAATTTTCAATTTTAAAACTTAAATTCAAAATTTTAATTTTAAAACTTAAATTAATTTCAAAATTTTAATTTTAAAACTTAAATTAATTTCAAAATTTTAATTTTAAAAACTTAAATTAATTTCAAAATTTTAATTTTAAAAACTTAAATTAAATTCAAAATTTTAATTTTAAAACTTAAATTAATTTCAAAATTTTAATTTTAAAACTTAAATTAATTTCAAAATTTTAATTTTAAAACTTAAATTAATCTCAAAATTTCAATTTTAAAATTAAAAATTAATTTCAAAATTTCAATTTTAAACTTAAAAATTAATTTCAAAATTTTAATTTTAAACTTAAATTTCAAATTTTCAATTTTAAAACTTAAATTCAAATTTTTAATTTTAAAACTTAAATTAATTTCAAAATTTTAATTTTAAACTTAAATTAATTTCAATTTTAAAACTTAAATTAATTTCAAAATTTCAATTTTAAACTTAAAAATTAATTTCAAAATTTTAAAAACTTAAATTAATTTCAAATTTTCAATTTTAAAACTTAAATTAATCTCAAAATCTTAATTTAATGCATGCTCGAAAGACTAACCTCAAAATCCTACTTACTGTAGGAAACCAAGTGGATTTTGGACAGTGGTTGCTCCAAACATATGACTGGAGATCACACCAAGTTCACTCAACTCACTTACAAAAGCCTAGGAACAGTTGCCTTTGGAAATAACGGCAAACTCAAGGTAATTGGTATAGGTAATATTGAATTAAAATCAGACTTTATAATTACAAATGTCTTACTTGTCGAAAACTTTAAATATAATCTTCTAAGTATAAGTCAATTGTGTGATACTAGGTATAAGGTCAAGTTTCTATCTACAGAATGCTCAATCAAACATCTAGATAATCCTACCATAAGCCTAAAAGGTTTTAGAAAAGACAACATCTATGTCATCAACTTACCCATTTCTTCCATTAAGTGTTATTTAACACAAAAAGAAGAAACTTGGTTATGGCATAGGAGAATGTCTCACACCAACTTTAGAAATATAAGTAAACTAAATGGACTTGTAAAAGGCTTACCGAAGTTACCTAACTTAGATTCAACTATATGTAATGCTTGTCAACAAGGAAAACAAACTAAGTCAACCCACAAACAAACAAATCAACCACAAACTAACTCAATCTTAGAACTTCTACATTTAGATCTTTTTGACTCCCATGGAGTCAAATCCATTAATGGAAACTTATACTGTTTAGTAATTATAGACGATTACTCTAGGTTTACTTGGGTAAAATTCTTAAAACATAAAGATGAAACTTTTGAAATTCTTACAAATTTTTGCAAACAGATTGAAAACGAAAAAGATATTAAAATTAAAAGAATTAGGAGTGACAATGGGGGAGAATTTAAAAATCATAACTTTAACAGTTTTTGTCTAGAAAACGGTTACCATCATGAGTTCTCATGCCCTAAAACCCCCCAACAAAATGGAATTGTAGAAAGAAAAAATAGAACCCTACTTGAAGCTTCTAGAACAATGTTAAATGAGTATAACCTACCTAAATACTTTTGGGCAGAAGCCGTTAGTACAGCCTGCTATGTACAGAACAGAACAACAATAAATAAAACTCATAACAAAATTTTCTTTGAAATATTTTATAATAAACAACCAAACATAAAATACTTTAAGGTATTTGGGTGCCCAGTTTTTATCTTAAATACAAGAGAACACTTAGGAAAATTCACCTCCAAAATTGAAAATGGAATTTTTGTAGGGTATTCCCTAAATAGTAGAGGCTACAGAATTTACAATAAGGTTACCTTAAAAATTGAAGAAACTACTAATGTAAAATTTGAAGAAACTAAACAAGACATAGGATCTACACAAACACCTGAGTTTGTTCCAGAAACCAACCAAACTCTAAGTCATGAAGAAGAGGAACAATATCAGGAGGATCAACCTCCTAGAACAATAAGGATTAACCCAAATCATCCAACTGATCAAATAATTGGTGACCCAGAATTAAGAGTTCAAACCAGATCATCGTTTAGAAACCTAAGTCAAATTTCATTAATTTCAAAAATTGAACCCAAAACTGTGGATGAATCCCTACTAGACCCAGATTGGATCATAGCTATGCAAGAAGAACTAGCCCAATTTGAGCGTAATGAGGTCTGGGACCTAGTTCCACCACCTAAGAACAAGAAAATAATAGAAACAAAATGGGTATTCAGAAACAAACTAAGTGAAACTGGGGAAATTACTAGAAATAAGGCTAGACTGGTTGCCAAAGGATTTAGTCAAGTTGAAGGACTTGACTATGACGAAACATATGCCCCAGTAGCCAGATTAGAATCCATTAGAATGTTACTAAGTTATGCAGCCCATAAGGGATTTAAACTATACCAAATGGATGTTAAGTCTGCCTTTCTTAATGGACTAATCAGAGAAGAAGTTTATGTAGGTCAGCCTCCTGGATTTGAAAGCTTAGAACACCCTGATTATGTTTTTAAATTAAAGAAAGCCCTATATGGACTTAAACAAGCACCCAGGGCGTGGTATGAGAGGCTAACATCTTACCTAACATCTAAAGGATTCAAACAAGGTCAAATTGACCCAACCTTGTTTGTCAAATCATTAAATACAAACATATTTATTGCACAAATATACGTGGATGACATAATATTTGGCTCAACAAATTCAGAATTTTTAGAAGAATTTATTAATCTAATGGAAAAAGAGTTTGAAATGAGCTTAGTGGGAAAACTAACCTATTTCTTAGGATTACAAATCAAACAGACAAATGAAGGAAACTATATCTCTCAACATAAATACACCAAAGAATTACTTAAAAAATTCGGAATGGAAAATACAAAAGAAATAAAAACACCGATGGCTGTAAACACAATCTTAGATAGTGACCCAAATGGAAAACCAATTGACTTAAAATATTATAGAAGTGCAATAGGTAGCCTACTGTACCTAACTGCAAGCCGACCTGATATTTTATTTGCAGTTAGTATGTGTGCTAGATACCAAACTTGTGCTAAGGAATCCCATTTGACACAGGTTAAAAGAATTTTTAGATATCTTAAAGGAACAACAAATGTAGGAATCTGGTATCCTAGGATAAGTAATTTTGAACTAATAGGGTATTCTGACTCAGATTATGCTGGATGCAAATTAGACCGCAAAAGCACAAGTGGTGGATGCCAATTATTAGGTTCATCACTTGTTAGCTGGTTTAGTAGAAAGCAACATTGTGTTGCTCTGTCTACAACTGAGTCAGAATACATAGCTATAGGAGAATGTGTTGCACAAATATTATGGAAGATACATACTCTAAAAGATTTCAACTTAAATATCACAAATGTAAAAGTATTAATTGACAATATAAGTTCAATTAACTTAACCAAGAATCCTGTGCATCATTCAAGAACCAAACATATTGAAATTAGACACCACTTCATCAGGGATCATGTTATTAAAGGCGACATTGAACTCAAGTACATTGAGTCCAAATCAAATTTAGCTGACATTTTTACAAAACCTATCCCTGAAAGTGAATTTAGCAACTTACGACGAAAATTAGGGATGTGCTTAATAGACTAGTATCTTTAAAAAATACTTTCAAAAATGATTTTACCAACTTATAGGCTAAACTTGTTTGTTTTCAAACTTTCCATTTTTAGATTTTCAAAAACAGTTTTGGCCTTAGACTAGTTTTGAATCCTTAGAAAGCATGTACCCATAGGACTAGTTTTTGAGCATCTCACCAACACCCTAGGTTTACCTTGCTTGTGTTTGACAAACATAGAAAGGGGTGAGATGCATAGGCCAACTGTCTGGACTTAAGATGCTTATTTCAGTGCATCAACATAAGTCTGGACGTTAAATACAATTCAGATATTAATCAGATTAAAGTTCATCAGTCAAGTCAAACACTGACTGGTTGTAATTAACTTAATCTGACTAACCAAGTGAAAGCTACTATCTTCTGATAGTTAGTTAGTACCTAATTGGTTAGACAGCTGGTTAAAGTTATGTCAGGTTCAGGGGGAGGAATTAATTAAAAATTTTCCTTTATATAAAATATTTTAAATTTTGTTTGAAAAATGTTTTCTTAAAATTTTTTTAAAACCTACTTTTGAAAACTAACTCTTATAAAACTAAGCTATTTTTAAGAATTAGGTCTTACATCCTATTGAAAATTGATTTTGAAAATTAGATTTAACTTAGTTTTGAAAATTGTGGAAATTAGAATTTCCAAAACTTAAGTTTACAAACTAAGCTTCTCAAAACTCAACTTTTCAAGTATTTTAAACCATGGTTTTGAAACTAGTACTTTTGAACTTTAAAAGTTTGATTTTTTTTTATTTTACTTTATCAAAGTTAGTTCTCCCAAACTCCTTTGAAAACTAAAAGTAAAGTTCAAAATCAATATTTGCAAACTGAAATTTGATTTGCAAAACTCAGTGTTGAAAATTATGAAAGTTAGATTTTTCAAACTTAAATCATTGTCAAAACTTAAGTTTTAATTGTTTACAAATTTAGTTGTGAAAAATAAATCAGTTTTGGAAAAATAGGTTTTTCAAACTTAGTTTTGGAATTTTTTGTTTTTGAAAACTTATGTTTGAAAAAGCGTTTCAAAGTTGAAACTTGTTTTGAAATTTAGACCTTATACACTTATGTTTATAAATTTAAATCTTGAAATTTTTCTAAAAACTACTGCTTTATACAAGTTTTCAAAACTTTATACTCCCCCAAGTTAACTTGATCTTTTCTTGGATTGAAAAATTGTACTTTTGTCCTTAAATTCTGAACTATGATTGTTTAAGTGTTATTCAGTAACTCTACACTATGATTGTTTACCCTTGTTCTTTTTGATGATGAATGCCAAAGGGGGAGGAGGGTTAGGTGGTTAAGTTAGCTAAACCAATTTGAAAACACAAACTGACTTTAAAACCACACAAATGCATGTTGTTTCGTAACATATGCTTTCACTAACTTAACCAGGTTGTCATTCCATCAAAAAGGGGGAGATTGTTGGTGCGGGTAGCACTAACGGTCTAACCCAGGTTTTGATGAATGACAAATAGGTTAAGTTAGTTGTGTTGTTGTCTGACACTTTGATCAAGTGTGCAGGAAAAGTCCAGCTAGGTCGACGGGCTGACCGGATAGTTGGCGAGAAGTCCAAGCGGGTCGACGGGCTGACCGGACGCTTGGCGAGAAGTCCAGCTAGGTCGACGGGCTGACCGGATAGCTGGCGAGAAGTCCAAGCGGGTCGACGGGCTGACCGGACGCTTGGCGAGAAGTCCAGACGGGTCGACGGGCTGACCGGACGTCTGGCAGGTAAGTGAGGTAAGTCACTGGAGGGGAGTGACTGTGAGGACGCGTTCCCGGGAAGGGGACATTAGGCGTCGATCCGGCTTAGATCCATTTCGGATGTCTAAGTCGAGATCGTGACTAGATTCCGGTCTCGGAAAGACGAAATCTAAGTCATACTCTCTTTATCTATCTGTTGAACTTTAAGTGTGCTAACCATTTGTTTTACAGGATATATATTTGCCTCGGACTAACCTTGTTTTGCAGGAAAAAGGAGTATTTCTGGAACAAGGTGGTCCGAGCGCCCGGAGGGGATCCGGGCGCCCGGAGGTCCGGGTGCCCGGAAGGGATCCGGGCGCTCGGAAGGCAAATTTTATCCAGACACCTCGTCGCTACGTGGAGCATCTTGATTTGAGCGGTTACGTCACACTCCAGGCGCCCGGAAGGGATCCAGGCGCCCGGAACAGCATATAAAAGAAGCCCCAGACAGGAGCTTCAGAATCAACTTTGACTGAGAACTCTTCTGCTGATCTTGTTGCTCGACGTTCAAGTGCGACGTCAACGACGCTCCGACAAAAGTGCTCTTCCGGTTTTTGTTTAATTTTCCTTTTGTCGGTATTGCTTTATTATTAATATCATCTCCTGTACTTTTTCTGTAATCATATTTCGACTTGCTAGTGATAGCCCAACGAAAGTGGTCAAGGACCACGGGCCTTCGAGTAGGAGTCGTCACAGGCTCCGAACGAAGTAAAAATATTTGTGTCTACTTTATCTTTTTCCGCTGCGCTTAAACTCTTGTTTTGCGAATCGATATTCACCCCCCCCCTCTATCGAATCTAACAGTCCTACAGTACCACATACATCCATGAATGCGCGCATCCTAAATAGATCCAAGGTAGCTAATCTTGAACCTACTAGGAACTAGGCCCGTTTCATAGACCATCGACCTAGGGACAACTTAGGAGCCCATCCCTTTTACTAGGCCTGTTTCATAGACCATCAACCAAGGGGTGCTTATGGAGCCCACCCTTGGTACAAACCATACAAAGTAAAATAGCATGTCATATCATGTCATATCATAACATATCATGTTCTTGTCATATCATAACATTTCATATTCTTGTCATATCATAAAGAGAGCTCTTGATCCCATCTCAAGGGAAGCATCTCTTAAGCTTTTCATCTTACATAAGCCTTTCATAACATATCATAATAGCATGAGGTGCACATAGCATCAAGCATATCATAAGGAATCATAACATAATGTCATAAGTGCACATCATAAAGCATATCATAAGGAATCATAACATGATGTCATAAGGGCACATACATAAAGCATATCATAAGGAATCATAACATGATGTCATAAGTGCACATAACCTAAAGCATATCATAAAGAGTCATTATCATGCATGGTTGGGGTTTTGATCTTCCTACAAACCCTATATCATCCTTGGCCGAACCTTAAGGTGAGGTTCCAATTTTTTTTAATACAACATGTAGCATCAAACTAACAACATGTAAGAAATCATATATCATAAGGAAGCATAAATAAGGATGGTTAGGTTTCAAAAATTTCCTTTAAGTCTCAATTTCAACCTTGGCCAAAACCTAAATGTGAGGTATTCAAACTTTTAAATACAACATGAAGCATGAAACTTAAACTAACCATATATTTAAAGATCATACATCATAAGGAAGCATAT
Organism: Zingiber officinale; assembly: GCF_018446385.1. Classification (NCBI taxonomy): domain Eukaryota; kingdom Viridiplantae; phylum Streptophyta; class Magnoliopsida; order Zingiberales; family Zingiberaceae; genus Zingiber; species Zingiber officinale. Next base: position 67,812,766 of record NC_056002.1, read on the forward strand.
ACAAGCATGACTAGATTTCAAAACCTTGCCCTAGACCTTGTATCCCAACTTGGCCAAAACATCATGGTGGGGTTTCTCAACCTTTAATACTACATGGAGCATAAAACTCTTAACTAACAACATATAAGAGATCATGTATCATGAAGGAGCATAAACAAGCATGTTTTCATTTCAAAACATTGCCCTAGACCTTGTCTCTTAACTTGGCCGAAACTTCAAGGTGGTATTTCTAGGTTTTTCATGCAACATAAGCCATGGATATTTAACCTAACATAGCATAAGAAAGCATACATCATGAGGAAGCATAAAACAAGTATAGTTAGGTCAACAACTTTCTCTAAGCCTTTAATTCAACCATGGCCGAAACTTCAAGGTGGTATTTCTAGGTTTTCATGCAACATAAGCCATGGATATTTAACCTAACATAGCATAAGAAAGCATACATCATGAGGAAGCATAAAACAAGTATAGTTAGGACTCAAAATCTTGCCCTAGACCTTGTGTTCATCTTTGGCCGAAACCTAAAGAAAGGTTCTAGGTTTTGTTTATACATCATGTAGTATGAAAACTTATCTAACAACATATAATAGATCATGTATCATGAAGGGGCATAAATAAGCATGTTTAGATTCAAAATCTTACTCTACACCTTATATTTTCTCTTGGCCGAAACCTAAGGTAGAATACTAGGTTTTATTTATACAACATGTAGCATGAACACTCAACTAACAACATGTAATAAATCATATGTCATGAAGGAGCATAAACAATCATGTTTAGGTTTCAACATTTTCATCTAAACCTTATATTCTATCTTGGCCGAAACTTCAAGGTGGTATTTCTAGGTTTTCATGCAACATAAGCCATGGATATTTAACCTAACATTGCATAAGAAAGCATACATCATGAGGAAGCATAAAACAAGTATAGTTAGGTCTCAAAATCTTGCCCTAGACCTTGTGTTCATCTTTGGTCGAAACCTAAAGAAAGGTTCTAGGTTTTATTTATACATCATGTAGCATGAAAACTTATCTAACAACATATAATAGATCATGTATCATGAAGGTGCATAAATAAGCATGTTTAGATTCAAAATCTTACCCTACCCCTTATATTTTCTCTTGGCCGAAACCTCAAGAGTGGGGTTCTAGATTTTTTTTTGTTACAACATGAAGCATAATTTGTAACTTGACAACCATAAGTGACCACAACTTCTTATCTTGGCTGAAACTTGCAAGGAGATCCCTAAGTCTTTTTTTTCAAACAAAACGTAAAGCGTACGATAACTATTGTACTGGAGGTGAGAGGATACTTACATCTCTTGCTTAATTCTCTAAGAGAAGAAATCCTTTGTTGTGAAGCTTTTCCTAGAGGGCAAACCTTCTTGCTTGGTTCGGCAATGGTGAGGAAGAAGAGAGTGGTTTCGGTGGAGAGAAGGAGGAAGGAGAAAGAGAGAGCAAAAATGAAGATTTTCATTCTTTTTCTCCTTTTATTCCAATTAAGAGGAAGAAGAAAAAAATGATCTTTTCCTTCCCTCTTCTTTTACTCATCCTAAATGAAGGGAGAAAGTAAAAACTCTCTTTTCATTGTAAGAAGAGAAGGAAGCATGAATTTCTCCACCTTAGTGAAGTGAGCCTTCACTTTCCTTACCTTTAACCATAATTTCTCTCTTTTCATATCAGCACACCCCTGCTGGGGCTACTGGTTATGACATGGAACCACCTACCAAGAGCTCCAAGGTTCAATCCTTGGTCATGCCTCTTTTTGGTTCTTTTTCTTTTATATTTTTGAAAATCCACATAAGGCTCATACTATATCATGTATAAATCTATTTGAATTATTAAGGCCCATTTTAATCATGAATAAATCTATATTAATCATCCATAAATCTACATGAATTATTAGAGATCCTATGCGTGTTACAGGAGTTCTCCTCCCAACAACCTCCACCAAATTGTTCTTTTCATTAGGTGGCCTTCCATGAGGATGGAAATTCCATTCCTCAAGTTTGTAAATGCTTGCCTGCTACAAGCATTTAAAAGAGAAGAAACATGGTTAGAGACATTAGATAAATCATACTCCAACCGTTCCTTACCAATTACCAATGCCAACTTATGATTTTTAACATCAATAATTGCTCCAGCAGTAGCAAGGAATGGTCTTCCTAATATGATAGGAATTTTGGGGTCCTCTTCCATGTCCAACACAACAAAATCTGTGGGAATAATACTCCCACCAACTTCTACTGGCACATCTTCAATAATACCCATAGGGTACCTGCAGGAATGATCAGCAAGTTGTAGTGTCATAGTAGTAAGTTTAATGTTTTTGAGACCTAACTTATTACAAATTGAATAGGGAATGAGGCTAACACTTGCCCCCAAATCACAAAAAGCTTTTTCAATGAATTCTATTCCTATATTGCAAGGAATATAAAAGCTCCATGGATCCTTCAACTCCGGGGAAGTGTTCTTCACCAAAAGAGTGTTGCTCCTCAATTAGTGCAATGGACTCTACATCTCCTCTCTTTCTTTTATTTGGCATGATGTCCTTCAGAAATTTGGCAAACTTTGGCATTTGAAGAATAACATCTATAAGAGGAACTTCAACGTATATCTCTTTAACCTTCTCCAAAAATTTGCCAAATTCTTCATCCTTTTTAAGCATATTGAGTCTTTGAGCAAAAGGGATAACTTTGCTCTGATGGTTCAGTGGAAGAGTCTCTTCAACCTCAACGGTAATCTCCTCATTATCAAAAATTTGACTAGGTGTAGGAGGAGAGAGCTCTTCTTCATTTTGCATCCCTTTTTTAGCAGTCACTTGGGGATTTCCCAAGGTCCGTCCGCTCCTAAGCTCAATTATGTTGCAATGCTCCATAGGATTTACATCAGGTTTTCCAGGAAGTTGTCCTGGTGCTCTAGAAGATGAGGAAGCTAGCTGGGCAATTTGGCTATCTTGAATCTTTTGATGCTTTTCAGAATTATCCATTCTCTGAGTAAGCTTCAATAGATCCTGCTTCATTTCATTTTGATTAGAGATAATTTCTTCAAGCATCTTTCCATTTTTGGGTGTAAGAAAGCCTTGAAAAGATTGTTGCTGAAAATTTTGTTGGCCAGATTGAAAATTTGGTCTTGCCCCCATAGATGGTCCTTGATCCTGATTATTTCTGTAAGAGAAATTTGGATGATTTTTCCATCTAGGGTTGTAAGTATTTGAGTATGGGTAGTTCTGTCTTTGATTGAAACCCATGATTGCATCGCATTACTCCAATTGATTAATTTGTGCAGTGATAGCTCCCAATGGACATAAGTCATTTGAATGTTCTGAACTCCCACATACTTCACAAGATATAGCAATGACATTTACCATATTTGAACTAGTCCCCATATTCTCAAATGTTTTGGTAAGAGCATCAAGTTTTGCAGCCAATAAAGTCACTGCATCAACATCAAACTTTCCTGATGCTTTTGTTATTGAGTTTATTGAAGGATGACCACCACTTCTTTCATTTTCCCATTGATGATGATTTTGTGCTACACTCTCTATGATTTCCTTAGCTTCATCCAAATTTTTATTCATGAGTGCCCCTCCAGCAACAGAATCAACGGACACATTGGTATGATAATTAATACCATTATAGAAAGTATACAACACTAACCATCTCTCCAAACCGTGGTGAGGGCATTGTCTAAGCATACTATTGTATCTATCCCAAGCTTCAAATAGAGATTCTGAGTCAGCTTGTTTGAAACTTGCAATCAAATTTCTCATATGAGCAGTTTTACTTAGGGGATAGAATTTATCAAGGAATTGTTGCTCACATTGTTCCCAAGTGGTGATACTGTTGGGAGCCAAAGAATTCAACCATTGCTTGGCCCTATCTCTCAAGGAAAACCCAAATAATAATAAGCGCACTGCTTCTGAAGGAACATCATTCATTTTCATTGTCCAACATATTTCATAAAAGACCTCTAAGTGTTGATTAGGGTCTTCATGTGGTCCTCCACCAAATTGATTTTGCTGCACCATGGAAATAATTGCAGGTTTGATCTCAAAATTATTTGCCTCCACTAAGGGTCTTTAAATACTAGATCGAAAACCCCTTGCATAAGGTGCTACATAATCCTTTAGTGGTTTATTAGCCATGTTCAAATACTCTTGTTCTTCAATTTGTCTCTGCAGAATTCTTCTTCTATGAAATGTTCTATCAATTTCAGGGTCAAGAGGAAAAAGTTCTCCTGCAAAGTTAGATCTTCGCATACACAAGAACAAGATTGCAATAGAAACAAAATCAAACAAAGAAATTAAAAATAGAGAAAGGAAGATTGGAATGTTAGAAAACAAAAGAAATGCAGAATTAAAATTGCTATAAAAGAATTTCCAAGAAGTTAAAAAGTATACAGGAAAAGGAAAACAGAAAACTAGATATTAGTTACAAATATGCAAATGAAAAGAAAGAGAAATGTTATGTTTAGTCTAACTAAATTGATAATCTCCAATGTTATAGCGCAGTCCCTGGGAACGACATCAAAAACTTGTTCACTCTCAGCAAGTGTACGGAAATGTCGCAAGTAATATAAAAGATTATCGTATCCACAGGGACTGGAATAAGCACTAGAGATATCTCAAAGCGAATTAGCTAAACAACTAATCAATTGGTTCAACTGCTAAGGATGAAAAACAAATCTAAAATGAAAGATTAACAAACAAGAGTTTGGGGTTTGAGTTATGATAAAGGGAGGTTCTAGGAGTTTTGGTTTCTTTGTGAAATCTCTTAAATGTATATGGATTACCAATTCTTATTTCTCAATTGTCTAATATTTGTAGAAGGTTGTCGGTTCTCTATTGCAATAGATAACCGGCATAGGACTGATAAATGTACCTAAATGTGATCAATTAGATATGAACCTATGTTGTCCTTACACAGGATTGCACCTATTATTATGCTTCCCTCGGATACCAACATAGAAGTTCATAGCTTCTTAACCCATAAAGATATAAGGATTTAATCATAAAATCTATCCTACCCTCTTGAATAATCTCATTTCGCCTTCAAGGTTATCCCTCAAACATCCTTACACGGGCTTGCACCTGTCACGTGGATCCCTCGGAAAATCGAGTGAGAGTTAATCTTTACAAAGACTACAAGATATCCAAACAATCAATCAAGAATGAGAATTAAGCCCTAATCATAATTAATCATTTAAGATCCAATCAATACAAACTAGGCAACATCATAGAAACAAAGAAATGGCAAATCCACAAGAGTTTACATCAATTTATCTCACAAATACTCCCTCCATCCTAGAACAACAAGATCTACTCCATAAAATGAAGAAAGAAAACTAAAGATAAGAAGATTACAAGCATTTCTTCCATCCCAATCCAAGAAGAGGAGAGAAAGAAAACTTATCTACAATATAGCTCCATCTTCGGATCCAATCTTCGCTCCCGGAGTCGAATTCACCGAGATCTCCCTTTAGATCGGTCAAAAATCCTCCCAAGAATGGGAGGAATCCACCAAATCTTGCTTTCTCCCAAAGGGGAGAAGATCTCCTTTCAAATCTCCAACGAGGCTTTAAATAGAGGGAGGCTTTTGGGTGCCACACGACCCCGAGGCATGGCCGTGCGAGGTTCACACGGCTAGAGCCTTTCCCCTCTCTGCCATCTATACACGGTCGTGTGTGGTACACGGCCGTGGACAACTCCCATCAAAACCTCCAAGCACGGTCGTGTAGATCCACAGGCCTGGACTGCCCCAGCTTCTGGAAACCTGGCACGGTCGTGTAGTGCACACGGCCAGAACACTTTTAAGCGCTGGGAACCTTGCACGGCCGTGTGATGCACACGGCCAGGGCCTTCTTGATCTCTGGAAACCTTACACGGCCATGTAAGGATTGAACTCTGATTTGCTTCAAAACTTGGCACGGCCGTGTGAGGTTCACACGGCCAGGCCTTCTTCCTTTGCTGTTGCTGCCACACGGCCTCTAAACTCCACACGACCAGAGCTCCCTACCAATATAGGGCCGTGTATGGTACACGGCCAGTCATGTGGATCCCTCGGAAAATCGAGTGAGGGTTAATCTTTACAAAGTCTACAAGATATCCAAACAATCTATCAAGAATGAGAATTAAGCCCTAATCATAATTAATCATTCAAGATCCAATCGATACAAACTAGGCAATATCATAGAAACAAAGAAATGGCAAATCCAAGAGTTTACATCAATTTATCTCACAAATACTCCCTCCATCCTAGAACAACAAGATCTACTCCATAAAACGAAGAAAGAAAACCAAAGATAAGAAGATTACAAGCATTTCTTCCATCCCAATCCAAGAAGAGGAGAGAAAGAAAACTTATCTACAATATAGCTCCATCTTCGGATCCAACCCTCGCTCCCGGAGTCAAATTCACCGAGATCTCCCTTTAGATCGCCCAAAAATCCTCCCAAGAATGGGTGGAATCCACCAAATCTTGCTTTCTCCCAAAGGGGAGAAGATCCCCATTCAAATCTCCAAGGAGGCTTTAAATAGAGGGAGGCTTTTGGGCGGCACACGACCCCGAGGCATGGTCGTGTGAGGTTCACACGGCCAGAGCCTTTCCCCTCTCTGCCATCTATACACGGTTGTGTGTGGTATACGGCCATGGGCAACTCCCATCAAAACCTCCAAGCACGGCCGTGTAGATCCACATGGCCTGGAATGCCCTAACTTCTGGAAACCTGGCACGGTCGTGTGGTGCACACGGCCAGAACACTTTTAAGCGCTAGGAACCTTGCACGGCCGTGTGATGCACACGGCCAGGGCCTTCTTGATCTCTGGAAACATTACACGGCCATGTAAGGATTGAACTCTGATTTGCTTCAAAACTTTGCACGGCTGTGTGAGGTTCACACGGCCAGGGCTTCTTCCTTTGCTGTTGCTGCCACACGGCCTCTGAACTCCACACGGCCAGAGCTCTCTACCAATGCAGGGTCGTGTCTGGTACACGGCCAAGTGCCTTCTCGCTTGCTTAGCTCATAAGTTTTGTCCAAGAATGCAGAATCTTCACCGAATTCGACTCCTGTGAACAGAAAATGCACAAAAGTAGATCTCCGAACAAAAACAGTAAATATGCTAAAAGAAAAACTGGAAGTACAAAAATTCATAGATCAAGCATGCTCAAAGTATGTAAATGTGCGTCAAAACATGCATAAAAGTATATAAAATCTACACACATCACACCCCAGACTTAAACCTTTGCTTGTTCTCAAGCAAAATGCTGCAATCTAAATTCATATGTTCTACAACGCATTCATAAATCCTAATGCACTTTCCTAACTCTATCAAAGAGTTCCACTAACAAGCTTAATCATGGAAAAAAATCAAGTATGGCTCAAGCTTAAGTATCCTGTGCACAGTGTAAAAGTAACTCAAAAACCCTTCAAGTTTCAATCTATGTCCTAGTCAAGTCGTCATCAAATTTGAATTCCTAAAGTTTACGGTGAAAGACAAGTAACCAGTGATAGACACTTACTTGCCACTCAATTGGTTCATATTTCTCAACCAACCCAAGGTCTCAAAGGTGTGCTCAATCTCAAGAGAAGCTAAGCAGTCATTTCTCCAGTAACCTAACTCGGTCTCAAAGGGGTAACTTGCTAGATTCCACTCACGACAACTATTTTTTTTATATCCCATATTCACTTTTTTTTCATTTCTTTTTTTTTAAAAAAAATTTTCATAAGCATTTGCATTGTGCAAATCTTATTTCACAAGTGTACTTTTAGCATAATTGTTGGGATATTTTGATTTTTCAAAATGAGCTTTCATGAGTTGAGCCTCATCCAGTAACCAAAATGAAGTTTGAAAAATCACCATGGAAACCAAGTACTAAGCAAACAAGATGAATCATGACTATTTCAATGATATCAACCATTCAAGCATCAAGTCAAAGTGTAGTGAAAGTAAGATTCTTAAGGTCAAGCCAAGACTAAAGCTCATCTCCATATGATTCTTAGCTTATTTCATGCTACCCAAGATAAAGAAAAGAAATACATAAAGCTTACTACTAGCATCATTTACAACATCATGAATCTAGATAATGAACATGCTAATATTTTATCTTGAAGACAAGAAAGCATAAAAGTGAAGATTGATGTTCTCAAGATGTTTGCCAAAATTATTTCAAAACATAATCAAATGACTATCAAAATATTCACTGAAGCAAGACAATCAAAACAGAATGCAAAACAAAAACTACACATGCAGAAAACAAGAAAACAAGAAAACAATCAAAAACTGAAACAAAAAGAAATCAGGTTTGACACCCCCCCAGACTTAAACTTTCCATCGTCCCAATGAAATTAATATAGTGGAGGTGGAGGTGGAGGGGGACGAGGAAAAGGGTGCCTATGACGTGGCTGACCAACAGGAAAACTAGGGAAACCTGGAGTTTCACTCAGGACTATATGATACTCAAACAAAGCATCAACTTGTTGGCTAGTGACACTCATGCTTTGCATAAAGTCTCTCATTCTAGCTTGATCAGTATCATAATCCTAGACAAATTCGGCCACTTGACCCTGAAAATTCCTTGTGAACTCAAAGTGCTCTTGTACTTCTCTAAATTGATTATCTGATAAAGAGAAGCGGCCTTCCAACATTCTTCGTTGGGCATCATGCTTCTCGTGGAGCGATTCTAGAGAAGTACGGAAATCAGAAAAATCAAATTTGGAGGAACCCGTACCGTAAGCAAAAGAATGGCTAGCAGGATCCGGATGTCCGGAAGGCTGCGGGTATCCAGATATTGAGGGTTCAATGTGTGGCACTGTGTCTCCGGATATAGAGGGAACATATTCAGGATCGATATCGGTGATTACCCAATTAGCAGGGTTACGAATAGACGTTCATCCAGGACAAGGGAGAGGTAGAGGAAAACCATTCCTCCTAGGAAATGCAAACCCATTCTCATCCCGAACAATCATTTTCATGGCAAGACATGCATCAATGTCTATCATATCATTGCCATGAATTATTTCTAACCCATCTAAATCAAGATCTAAATTATAAGCTATTCGGGTAATCAATCCACCAAAGACAATTGATTCCGACGATGCCCTTGCGGCTCTTAACAAGATTTGTACAAAATGAAAACCAGAATCGAAATCGACCTTATGAAGCATGGCCCATAAAGCATAAAGCTCTATCTTTTTAACTACCCCATCACTCTCTCCCCTACCAAAAATAGTTTTGCTCATAATTCTATGTAGGTACCTAAAAATGGGGTTTTGCATATGAGAAGCCTTAGCTCTTGAAGGCTCATAAGGTTGATCCAATCCGGTTAATGCATTCCAAAAATGATTCCAATTAAACCTTGAATCAAACCTATGAGGGCTACCAGTAGACAATCTAAAATAAGAATTAAAATCACTAAATGTCCATTGAAATTCTTGATTCATCAATCTAAATGAAAATTTTCCAATACAATCATCCTCGTTAGTAAAATGGACATCTAATGAACTTAAAAACTCCAAAACAAGAGGAGGATATGTAGGCAAATGTGTGTACATAATATCACCCCACTCTAAAAACCCAATCAACAAATCTACATCTTCCCTAATTCCAAGCATATCAAGAACAGTTAGGTCCATATACCGAGTACACACAATCTTTCTATTTACAAGAATTGCAAATCTAGTAATTTGATCATCATTTCTAAATACAATATTGAATTCATTGTCATTACCTTCGTTGCGTGATGTCCTCTTTCCTTTGCCCTTCATCAGTTGTTTTCCATTATCCCTAGATGGTTCCTTCGCTTTATCTCCATTAGATCCACCACCTCCTTTACGAAGTTTCTTCAAAAGATTGGACATCTTGTTGAGTTTAGATGAGGGAAGGGACTATTTAGGGTTAGAGAAGTAAGATCTCAAAGAAACAAATTTTTGAAGAACAAGATCTGAGGTTAGGAGAATAAAGATCTTGAGTGTTGGAGAGGAAAAGAATCTGGATCTAAGAGAGTTTAAGGAAAAGGTTGAAGAAAAGAGGGATTTTAAAGAGATTGAGAGAAAAGAAGATGTTTTAAGAGAGGTGGGTGTGTGCGGGACACGACCAAAACCTGGTCGTGTAAGGAGAACACGGCCTCTTAAGGACTTCTCCACACGGGCCGTGTAGATCTACACAACCCCTCCCTTTTCCTCCTCTCCTTTACTCACACGGTCGTGTCTGGGACACAACCACATCCTTCTTCTCCTCGGATTTCTCCACACGACCGTGTCTGGAACACGGCCTTCTGAGTTCTCTTCTCTGGATTTGGCACATGGCCGTGTTTGGTACACGGCTGATGCAAGCTTTTGCTCTGATTTCTCCACACGACCGTGTCTGGAACACGGCCAAAGAAATCTCCTTCTCTGGATTCTATTGCACGGTCGTGTCTGGTACACGGCCATGCTCCCTTCCTTCTCTGCAGACTTCACACGGCCGTGTCTGGTAGACACGGCCAGATCCTTTTCCTTCTCTGCATGCTTTGCCTGGCCGTGTACAGTACATGACCATGCCCTGTTTTACTCCATTTGTTGTTTATTCTCCTAATCCACTTCTCCAATACTTCCATGCCAATGAAGAAGTCATGGCCAGCTCATGGAAGTAGATTTCAACCTGAAAACAAAACCAAAACATAGTGAAAACAAAATAAAGATGAAAATACAAAATACAACTCATAAAAAGAACCCTTGGGCTGCCTCCCAAGAAGTGCTTATTTAGGGTCTTTAGCTCGACCAATCCAACTTATTCTTCTCGTTTCCTTGCCCTCGGAGGGCAGATATATTTTTCATTTTTGTTGGGAGTTCTCCTCCCAACATCCTCCACCAAATTGTTCTTTTCATTAGGTGGCCTTCCATGAGGATGGAAATTCCATTCCTCAAGTTTGTAAATGCTTGCCCTGCTACAAGAATTTAAAAGAGAAGAAACATGGTTAGAGACATTAGATAAATCATACTCCAACTGTTCCTTACCAATTACCAATGCTAACTTATGATTTTTAACATCAATAATTGCTCCAACTGTAGCAAGGAATGGTCTTCCTAATATGATAGGAATTTTGGGGTCCTCTTCCATGTCCAACACAACAAAATCTGTGGGAATAATACTCCCACCAACTTCTACTGGCACATCTTCAATAATACCCATAGGGTATCTGTAGAAATGATCAACAAGTTGTAGTGCCATAGTAGTAAGTTTAATATTTTTGAGACCTAACTTATTACAAATTGATTAGGGAATGAGGCTAACACTTGCCCCCAAATCATAAAAAGCTTTTTCAATGAATTCTGTTCCTATATTGCAAGGAATATAAAACCTCCCTGGATCCTTCAACTTCGGGGATGCATTCCTCAGTTAGTGCAATGGTCTCTACATCTCCTCTCTTTCTTTTATTTGACATGATGTCTTTCAGAAATTTGGCAAACTTTGGCATTTGAAGAATAGCATCTATAAGAGGAACTTCAACGCATATCTCTTTAACCTTCTCCAAAAATTTGCCAAACTCTTCATCCTTTTTAAGCATATTGAGTCTTTGAGGAAAAGGGATAACTTTGCTCTGATGGTTCAGTGGAAGAGTCTCTTCAACCTCAATGGTATTCTCCTCATTATCAAAAATCTGACTAGGTGTAGGAGGAGAGAGCTCTTCTTCATTTTGCATCCCTTTTCGAGCAGTCACTTGGGGATTTCCCAAGGTCTGTCCGCTCCTAAGCTCAATTATGTTGCAATGCTCCATAGGATTTACATCAGGTTTTCCAGGAAGTTGTCCTGGTGCTCTAGAAGATGAGGAAGCTAGTTGGGCAATTTGGCTATCCTGAATCTTTTGATGCTTTTCAGAATTATCCATTCTCTGAGTAAGCTTCAATAGATCCTGCTTCATTTCATTTTGATTGGAGATAATTTCTTCAAGCATCTTTTCAATTTTGGATGTAGGAAAGCCTTGAAAAGATTATTGCTGAAAATTTTGTTGCCCAGATTGAAAATTTGGTCTTGCCCCCATAGATGGTCCTTGATCCTGATTATTTCTGTAAGAGAAATTTGGATGATTTTTCCATCCAGGGTTGTAAGTATTTGAGTATGGGTTGTTCTGTCTTTGATTGAAACCCATGATTGAATCGCATTGCTCCAATTGAATAATTTGTGCAGAGATAGCTCCCAATGGACATGAGTCATTTGAATGTTCTGAACTCCCACATACTTCACAAGATATAGCAATGGCATTTACCATATTTGAACTAGTCCCCATATTCTCAAATTTTTTGGTAAGAGCATCAAGTTTTACAGCCAATAAAGTCACTAGATCAACATGAAACTTTCCTGATGCTTTTGTTATTGGGTTTATTGAATGATGACCACCACTTCTTTCATTTGCCCATTGATGATGATTTTGTGCAACACTCTCTATGATTTCCTCAGCTCATCTAAATTTTTATTCATGAGTGCCCCTCCAACAGCTGAATCAAGGGACACTTTGGTATGATAATTAATATCATTATTAAAAGTATGCAACACTAACCATCTCTCCAAACCGTGGTGAGGGCATTGTCTAAGCATACTATTGTATCTATCCCAAGCTTCAAATAGAGATTCTGAGTCAGCTTGTTTGAAACTTGCAATCAAATTCCTCTTATGGGCAGTTTTACTTGGGGGATAGAATTTATCAAGGAATTGTTGCTCACATTGTTCCCAAGTGGTGATACTATTGGGAGCCAAAGAATTCAACCATTGCTTGGCCCTATCTCTCAAGGAAAACCCAAATAATAATAACCGCACTGCTTCTGAAGGAACACCATTCATTTTCATTGTCCCACATATTTTATAAAAAACCTCTAAGTGTTGATTAGGGTCTTCATGTGGTCCTCCACCAAATTGATTTTGCTGCACCATGGAAATAATTGTAGGTTTGATCTCAAAATTATTTGCCTCCACTAAGGGTCTTGAAATACTAGATCGAAAACCCCTAGCATAAGGTGTTGCATAATCCTTTAGTGGTCTATTAGCCATGTTCAAATACTCTTGTTCTTCAATTTGTCTCTGCAGAATTCTTCTTCTATGAAATGTTCTATCAATTTCATGGTCAAGAGGAAAAAGTTCTCCTGCAAAGTTAGATCTTCGCATACACAAGAACAAGATTGCAATAGAAACTAAATCAAACAAAGAAATTAAAAACAGAGAAAGGAAGATTGGAATGTTAGAAAACAAAAGAAATGCAGAATTAAAATTGCTACAAAAGAATTTCCAAGAAGTTAAAAAGTATACAGGAAAAGGAAAACAGAAAACTAGAGATTAGTTACAAATATGCAAATGAAAAGAAATAGAAATGTTATGTTTATCTAACTCAATTGATAATCTCCAATGTTATAGCGCAGCCCCCGGCAATGGCGCCAAAAACTTGTTCACTCTCCGTAAGTGTATGAAAATGTCGCGAGTAATATAAAAGATTATCGTATCCACAGGGACTGGAATAAGCACTAGAGATATCTCAAAGTAAATTAGCTAAATAACTAATCAATTGGTTCAAATGCTAAGGATGAAAAACAAATCTAAAATGAATGATTAACAAACAAGAGTTTGGGGTTTGAGTTAAGATAAAGGGAGGTTCTAGGAGTTTTGGTTTTTCTTTGTGAAATCTCTTGAATGTATATGGATTACCAATTCTTATTTCTCAATTGTCTAATATTTGTAGAAGGTTTTCGGTTCTCTCTTGCAATAGATAACCGGCATAGGACTGATAAATGTACTTAAATGTGATCAATTAGATATGAACCTACGTTGTCCTTACACAGGATTGCACCTATTACTATGCTTCCCTCAGATACCAACATAGAAGTTTATAGCTTCTTAACCCATAAAGATACAAGGATTGAATCATAAAATCTATCCTACCCTCTTGAATAATCTCATTTCCCATTCAAGCTTATCCCTCAAACGTCCTTACACGGGCTTGCACCTGTCACGTGGATCCCTCGGAAAATCGAGTGAGGGTTAATCTTTATAAAGTCTACAAGATATCCAAACAATCAATCAAGAATGAGAATTAAGCCCTAATCACAATTAATCATTCAAGATCCAATCGATACAAACTAGGTAACATTATAGAAATAAAGAAATAGAAAATCCACAAGAGTTTACATCAATTTATCTCACAAATACTCCCTCCATCCTAGAACAACAAGATCTACTCCATAAAACGAAGAAAGAAAACCAAAGATAAGAAGATTACAAGCATTTCTTCCATCCCAATCCAAGAAGAGGAGAGAAAGAAAATTTATCTACAATATAGCTCCATCTTCGAATCCAATCCTCGCTCCCAGAGTCGAATTTGTCGAGATCTCCCTTTAGATTACCCAAAAATCCTCCCATGAATGGGAGGACTCCACCAAATCTTGCTTTCTCCCAAAGGGGAGAAGATCCCCTTTCAAATCTCCAAGGAGGCTTTAAATAGTGGGAGGCTTTTGGGCGCCACATGGCCCCGAGGCATGGCCGTGTAAGGTTCACACGGCCAGAGCCTTTCCCCTCTCTGCCATCTATACACGGCCGTGTGTGGTACACGGCCGTGTGTGGTACACGGCCATGGACAACTCCCATCAAAACCTCCAAGCACGGCCGTGTAGATCCACACGGCCTGGACTGCCCCAGCTTCTGGAAACCTGGCACTGTCGTGTGGTGCACACGACCAAAACACTTTTAAGCGCTGGGAACCCTGCACAACCGTGTGATGCACACGACAAGGGCCTTCTTGGTCTCTGGAAACCTTACACGGCCATGTAAGGATTGAACTCTGATTTGCTTCAAAACTTGGCATGGCTGTGTGAGGTTCACATGGCCGGGCCTTCTTCCTTTGCTGTTGCTGCCACACGGCCTCTGAACTCCACACGGCCAGAGCTCCCTACCAATGCAGGGTCGTGTCTGGTACACGACCAGGTGCCTTCTCGCTTGCTTAGCTCATAAGTTTTGTCCAAGAATGCAGAATCTTCACCGAATTCGACTACTGTGAACAGAAAATGCACAAAAGCATATCTCCGAACAAAAAGAGTAAATATGCTAAAAGGAAAATTGGAAGTACAAAAATGCATAGATCAAGCATACTCAAAGTATGTAAATGTGCGTCAAAACATGCATAATAGTATATAAAATCTACGCACATCAACTCTGCATATGCTCACTCCTCTATCGATGATCTCTCGAATAAGATGGAATCACCGGAGTATGTGTTTGGATCTTTGATGAGAGCAAGGTTCCTTAGCCTATGCAATAGCCCCATTGTTATCACAATAGAGGTTTATTGGGTTCTCTACACTAGGAACAACACCAAACTCTGTAATGAACTTCCTGATCCAAACAACCTCCTTTACTGCAGCTGAAGCAGCAATGTACTCAGTCTGTTGTAGAATTAGCGACTATATACTGCTTTGAACTCTTCCAGCTCACAGCACCACCATTTAAGCAAAACACATACCCTAACTGTGATCTATAATCATCCTTGTCAGTTTGGAAGCTAGCATCGATGTAACCCTTTACAACAAGCTTTTCATCACCTCTAAAGATCAAGAAATAATCTTGAGTCCTTCTCAAGTACTTAAGAATATTCTTGATTGTTGTCTAGTGACCTTCACCTGGATCTGACTAGTATCTGCTCATCATGCTCAATGCATACGAGACATCTGGGAGAGTACAAAGTATGGCGTACATGATAGACCCTATAGCAGATGCATAAGGAATCTGATCCATGCGGTCCCTTTCTTCCTTAGAAGAAGGACATTGAGTCTTCGAAAGACTCACACCATGTGACAAAGGCAGGAACCCCTTCTTGGAATTCTCCATAGCAAAATGTTTAAGCACTTTGTCAATCATACTTTGGCTTAGGCCAAGCAATCTTTTAGATCTATCTCTATAAATCTTAAGGCTTAAAATATAGGATGCTTCACCTAAGTCTTTCATTGAAAAATAATTCCCAAGCCAAGTCTTCACTGACTGAAGAGTAGGGATATTATTTCCAATGAGAAATATGTCATCTACATACAATATGAGAAAGATGACTATGCTCCCACTAACCGTCTTGTAGACACAAGGTTCATCTTTATTCTTAATGAAACCAAATGTTTTGATTGTATCATCGAATCGAAGATTCCAGCTTCTAGAAGCTTGATTTAATCTATAAATGGATAGTTGCAACTTACATACCTTTCTAGAATCCTCTGGATCAACAAAATCCTCAGGTTGTGTCATGTACACATCCTCGAGTAGATTTCCATTAAGAAATATGGTTTTGACATCCATTCGCCAGATCTCATAATCATAGTAAGCTGCAATAGCAAGTAAAATCCGAATGGACTTAAACATCGCAACTGGTGAAAAATTTTCATCATAGTCTATACCATGAATTTGTTTGAACCCTTTAGCTACCAATCTACCTTTATAGGTATGTATATTTCCATCCATGTCAGTGTTCACTTTGAAGACCCACTTACACCTAATGGGTTTGATCCCTTTAGGTGGATCAACCAAAGTCCATACTATTGGTGCAATTGACCCAAGTTTGATCGGTACGATCATGGTTTTGATGTGTGTGTCAAAGAGTTTAAGTTAGGCTTTCATATGTGTTTGATATGTGTGTTTGAATCTTGCAGGACTTGGTGAAACACACATGAGGAGCTTGTTGCAGCTAAGCTTCGGAAGCTCATCCTAGGGATTGGATACTTAAGTTGGTGAAGGATGATGTGGAAGACATCTGAGGAACCGTCGGACGAGGAGCAACGGAGTGGAGCCGAGGGAAGCATACTTCAAGGCAACGTGAAGGATGGCACGGAGAGGAGCCACAAGCTCGGGTGCATCTGAGGGACAAAGGCAAAAGGAAGAGGGCTTCAAGGGCGACTCCGGAGAGGATGAGTGTGAGTGTGTATGGACCAGTCGACTGGTGCAGTCGACTGGTGAAGTTGATTGGGAGCGAACAGAAGCATTCTGTTCGCTTAGCCAGCAGCTACTAGTCGACTGGTAAATGACCGTTGCCAAACCGTTGGTGCTGCGAAGTAGCCATTGGCTACCTCCAACGGTAGCACCAATCGACTGATGGTTTTGTCAGTCGACTGGCGTCGAGATGAGTTGATATGTTGATCAACTCTCTCCTCTTATTTAAGGGAAGCTTTGGGGCATGAGGAAGGTTACTCATGCTTATTGAATAACTCCTAGTCTTTGCCCAAAGCTTCCAAGTCTACTCTCTTCCTCCCAAACTAAAACTTCATCATTGTAAAGAGGAAGAGATCCTTTGTGAGAGATTTACTCCACCGAGAAGGAGAAAGCTCTAGCCGAAGATTGTCGAGGATTGATCCATCGAAGGATCAAGGGTTCATCCACCTCAAGGACACGTTGTGGAGTAGGAGAAAGCAATCTCCTAACCACATTACATTGAGCTTGTTAGCGATTTGGTATTCTTTCTTTATTGTTTTCATTAGTTAGTTGTATTTCCACATGCGCACTAACCTTGTAGAGAAGAAATCGATTTGGGGGTGACCTAGCTATCCAATCCCCCTTCAAGCCGGCCACCAATCTCCCAATAATTAGTATCAGAGTGAGAACACCTTCAATGAACTAATCGCCAAGAAGAGCACTATCAAAATGGCCGGTTCAAGCATTCATCCACCCAAATTCGAAGGAGACTTCTCTTGGTGGAAGAAGAGAATGGAGGTATTTTTTGAAACCGACTTTGACATTATGATAATCATAGAAAATGGTTTTGAGATGCCTAGGGATCAAAATAATGAGTTAATTGAGAAAGTAAGATGGAGCAAGAAGCAAACAGAAGAGCATGTAGCAAACTCAAGAGCAATGTACCATCTCTTCAGTGTTCTTCCTCAACAAGAGGTAACTCGGATTGGGAACTACACAAGTGCCAAGGATTTATGGGAAAGACTCATAAAGCTTCATGAAGGCACATTGGAGGCAAAGTTAGCAAGAAGAGACCTTCTCCAAACTCAACTCAATAACATTAAACTTGAAAAAGGAGAAAAGGTATCTTCACTTAATGCTAAAATTAAAGAAATTTTAAGTGGACTAACAAGTGTAGGTGAGAAACTCTCCAACTGGGACATTATGATGAAAGCCATCAATGCTTTCCCAAGAAACTCGACATGGAGCTCAATTGTAGACTCATTCTACATTTCAAAGGACCTAGAGAAGAGCTCTCTAGATGAATTCTTTTCAACTATGGAGCTTCATGAGACACGAGTTGAAGGGCTAGATGGAGAAAGATCAAGAGGAGTAGCCCTTGTGGCAAACAAGGGAAAGGGAAAGAAAAAGAAAGCTCCATCTCAATCATCTTCCGATTTCGAGGAGTCAAGTGCCTCAATAGATAGTGATCAAGAGGCATATATGGTAAGGAAGATGAGAAAAGCATTTAAATCTTTTTCTTCTAACAAATCTCATGCTAGGAAAAGCTCAAGAAGCAAAAGTAGGACAAGAAAGATCATTTGCTATAATTGTTAAGGAGAAGGACACATAAGAGATGATTGTCCTCTCTTGACGAAGAAAGAAGAAGGAAGCTAAGAAGAAGTCAAAAGAAAAAGGGAAGAAAGTCAAAAACCTAAAGGCGACATGGGATGATCCATCTTCATCGGAGGAAGAAGAGCACCATGTGTCCATTTCGCTCTATGGGAATTGATGACATTGCCTCCACCTCATCCGAACAAGAAGAAGGAAGGAGCTCAAGTGAAGGGGGGGGGGGGTCAAACTTCGGATTCGGACTTCTCAGTAAGTGAGGTACATAATCTTCCTCCCCATATTTTAATTAACATTATCTTAAGTACAAATGATGATTTGTTTAATGTAAAAAAGAAAGAAAAAATCTTTGAAAAAATGATATTTGCATGCTTAAGGAAAAATTAGAATCCATGTCTATTAAGGATAATGATATGCATGTTTCTTCTACTAATTCGAATGATTCATGTTTAGAAGAAGAAAATAGGAAATTAAGGGAAAAGGTAGAATACCTTACAAATGCCCTTAGAAAATTTGAAATTAGTTCTAAAACCCTAAACATGATTATTGAGAGCCAAAGGGCAAGTTTTAAGAAAAATGAGTTAAGTTACAATGAACCCAATAATGAAAAGACCTACCATTGTCTACTTGCTAGGGGGAAATCAAAAACCAAGACCATAGATAGAAAATGGATCCCCAAGGAATATTTGGTTAATCCAATTAGAAAGAATTTCTATTGGGTGCCAAAATTAAAGGTTAGAGGATTATGGGTTAGTCAACCATGGAAATCATAATTCCAATTTTTTATATATATGGTTGACTTGAGACCTTAAGGGGGAACACTTGGCATTGATAGAAATTCATGATCAAAAGAGCTAAGCAGAGGTTACCTTTATCTCATAATGACTTGTATTATTTTCTAACCATAAATGTGAGATACTAGGATGATACTAATAATTCACTTATGCCTATAGCATTTTGATGAGTTATGAAATGTATCAATTCTTAGTGATCATAGGCCAGCTATGGGGAAGGCAAATATTTAATTAATGGGCATATTGCCCATAGATCATAGTTGGACATGTCAAATGTTTTGAAAATAATTCTATGTTCTATTTGCCGTAGTATAGTTATGTTGAAACATATGATTGCAAAACTAAGGCTTAAATTGATACAAACTTGAATGAGTTTTAAGGTGTTTGAGTTTTTATCAAAACTTTAAAAATATGATAAATTTTCATGAAAACATATTTTTCCTTGTTAAAAATATTATAAGAAATATGTGTTCAAAATTTCATGATTTTTCAAAATTTTCTGGAATTTTCTATGCATTTCTGAAGTTGGCTTCAGAAGGTTGAAATTCATATTAGTAAGTGCCAGTCGATTGCAACAGATGGCAGTCGATGTAACGACCACCCTTCTTACTACTACTACTCTCTAAGAGTGACCGTTACTTAACTACTAACTCTACTTAACCGGTATGATTAAAAATCACATGGAAACCCTACCAAAAAATTTCGACAGAGTCTCCCCTGTTCCGGTGACCTTATTCAACAATACATGCAATATATACTCAGCCACAAGCGGCTGGAACACATATCAATCAACCACGCAGTATAATAAATCCAAAATAAAGAAAACAACACAAGAAATCATCACACAAGATTACAATTCTTCTACTACGTCCTAATCATATCAAAATAACAAATACTATCTCAAATACTCCTAACATAGCAAAAGACAATAAAAACTAAACTAAAACTTCTTTCCTAGTCCCAAGGCTTCCATAGTCCTGGCATCACACATTCTTCGAACACCTCCTTGTCGCCTTCCTTTCTATATCTTTTCCTTTCCTGTATCTGCAGTAAGAGGAAGTGTAGTCTATAAGCAAAATTTGCTTAGTAAGCGCTATCTAACTCACAAAATCTCGATATGCATGAGGATATACTGAAATCTAAAACTGAATGCTCAAAAGGAAATCTACTCATGCTCATCTACTAGTGAAAGAAACATACTGAAAGGCTAAACATGTAGAGTAAATCTATACGATCATGCTAGCATAAAGAACTAAGCTTACTGAATTCTAAACACCTTCTGAATCTTATTTCACTTGTTTAAAGACTTATTCTTTAAATACTTTATACTTATGTAAAACTTGCTTTACTTGTTCAAAAACTTATACTTATAATACTTCAAAATAATAATCATCTTCTTCTTGGGCCCGGCAACTGTGCTTTTACTTTTGTATTGACCCGACCCATTCGGCGGCCCATTTGGCGACCCTATGGTCGTCGACCGTCGACCGTCGGCCGAACCGTTACTACTAGGTTATCTAAACCTAGGGACGACTATGGGAGCCCAACCCAAGGACAGAGAGTCCAACATAGTGCCACTGATAAAAGTAAAATACTTGTTATCTTTTAATACTTCTATATAATGCCTCGGCATTTTCTTTAGCGCCTTGTGTGCCAAAATCCCTAAAGTCTTGACTTTGGGATCTACTTAAGGCCTTGGCCTTTTTCTTTCTTTTCTTTATCTTTCTTATACTCGTTAATACTTTTAAAAGAATTTAATAGAACTCTTAAAAAGAATATAGGCATGCTACAACAGAATTAAATCAAAGGAAAACAATCCTAACTTCTTTAAAAATAGAATATAAGTCTCCTTTTATCATGTTCGTAATATGCAAAAATCTAACTTTTACTTTGAACATTAACATGGTTGAAAACATGCACTTTTGATTTATCCGAAACATGATGTCATAGCAAGATCAATCTGAACCATTCCATTTACATTAATCCGAAGCAAATGCAAAGCTATAAAACTAAACTAAAGCACTTCCTTAATTACAAACATGCACCGTTCATATTAATTATAGCAAGGATAACAGTTAACCTTTAATTCTCAACTAGCAAACATGCACTTTCAAAAGAAAAATGAAACAATGAAAACATCTGCTAGCACACCTAAACCTATCCCTTCTAATTTGTTCGGAAATTCTGCAGTCAACTCATATCAATCTAAGCTTAAACATAATAGCATTATATTGGTCATGGAAAAATCTTAACAAAACACAAGAAACCATTGCAAAATAGTCCTTAGGTTCTTTACTGTCGAAAAGGAGAAGAAATCCCAAAGCCATCACCAAATACAGAAACTCATCTCGAAAATCCCATGGTCACATACTGAATTAAGCAAATCTCGGAAATCTCCTTTGAATCCCTAGCAACAATTTACTTACAAGCAAGTTCTAAGGTTTCATGCAAAGCTTCAGACACAAAGAAAGAAACAAGGAATAAACCTCGGAGCTATCCTACTACAGGTGAGTAGCGACTTACCCCTTGTTTGCTTGGACTTACAACCGAGAGGAGGAAGGAGGTCTAAGGTTCGGGTGAAGCTTCAAACCTCGAGATTCCAACCCTTCCTCGTGCCCACGAGCTCTCTTCGACTAGGGAACATCGAATCTGTAAAGACCGGCCGGAAAAAGGCCTTCGCCGGCGCCGGAGAACAAAGCCCTAGCTTTTCTGCGGTTCCGCCGATCACCGTCGCGCGCGTGAGGGAGGAGGAGAAATTTGGTTTCGGCTAAAACCTAAGTTCTCCTTTTAATACTGTTGGGTTCGTCGGGCCGCGAAAACCGCTTTTTCGCGTCGCAGAAACCCCGAGTCACCCAAAGCCGTAGATCCGTGCAAAGATTCGTAAACAAAACTTTTCGAAAAACCTTTTCTTGTACGAGTTTGAAAAACCTTTCGATCTACACTAGATGAGAGTTATACCTTCGAAGCGAAGCCCTTCGCGTTCCCGCTCGTCCAAGAAGTTGCCGGATCTCTAGACCGTCAAGTGTCGGTCCTCTAGAAGTATCCACACGAACAATTCTTGATGGAGAAAACCTAAACAAAGGTGTGCTAGCACCTTGATAGGTCACGTCAAGGCAAGGAAGAGGAGGGAGAGCAAGGAGAGAACCCAAGGAAGAAGAAGGAGTTACACCACTTGAATGAAAATGAAATCCACACTAATCACAAAGTGGCCGACCACTCTCCCTTGTGAAAACACCCAAATTAATTGCATTAATTGCAATTAATATGAAACCATTAAGAGAGTGGCTTTGTAACTTCCATGAGGTGGCACCCATGATGATGTGGAACATCATTATTGGTCCACCTAATGCCAACTCACCAATGAGGTGGCAAAAGGTCAAGTCAAAATTGACCTTTGGTCTTCCTTCTCAAGTTAAGTCAAACTTGACTCAATCTCAACCATGGTTGATCTAATCTAACCATTTGATTCGAGCCAACTTAATATAATGAATCTAATTCATTAAATTAAATTGATTCAATGAGTCAAAATCTAAATTAGACTCATTGAACACATGAATCAACTTGAGTCGAACTCAAGTTAGCCCAATTAGGATTACTCTTAATCAAATTTGATTCATCAAATGAATCTAATCCTCTTGGTTCATCATATGAACCTAATCTCCATCTAATTGTCCTAAGTGTGTGACCCTATAGGTTCTTGTAACGTTGGCAATGCCCTAAACCCATTTAGGAGCATAAGTAATGAGCGGTATCTAGCAACACATCATTACTACCCAAGTTACAAGAATGTCGAGATCCGACATCACCTTGTGACTACCAATTGTGACTCCTCACAAAATAATGACAAGTGTCCTTCTATCCTAGACATCTAGATTGATCAATGTGAGGCATAGACCGTGTCATCCTCTAATCAATCTAAATCTTGAACTCCAAGTAGACTCACTCGATCAAATGAGCTCAACATCTAATGTTGACTCATTTGGGCATGGCCATGCACTTAGTGGTCTCACTCTATCAAGAATACCGATGTCGCTCCCGTCATATGGGAGGGATAGATCCCATCTACATCACTCACATCCCTCTACATAATTCGTTATATACCCAGTAATCGCCTTTATAGTCCGCCCAGTTACGGGTGACGTTTGACGAAACCAAAGTACATAACCCCTTATGTAGGGATCCATGGTGACTTCAGGTCTAAGGACTAATAGTCATACTAATAGCCACATGAGAAAGTATATGACACTCATATAACGATCGATGATACTTTCTCATGGCGGGTCATTCAGTATACATTCTCTAATGCATACCCATGTGTCAGCTTGATATCTCTATATCCATGACTTGTGAGATCAAGTCATCAAGCTGACCTACATGCTAGTCTTATTGTATTAACATTGTCCCTGAATGCTAATACTCGACTAGGAATAATTTAGAGTAGTTTTCCCTATATTATCTCACTATCGATTCAACTAATCGATTGATATAGGTATGAACCTTCTACTCAAGGACGCTATTATACTTAGTCTATTTGGCACTAATATAAATAAGTATAATAACCAAACAAATGCTTTTATTAATATACAAGAATATGATATACATGAGTCCATACAATCATCAAATGATTGGCTCTAGGGCTCTAACTAACAATCTCCCACTAGCACTAGTGCCAATCAGTATAGGCTCTAAGGCCTAAAGACCTAGTGTGACCATCATGCTTCCTCTGTGCCAAAGCCTTGGTCAAGGGATCTGCGATGTTAGCCTCTGTAGGTACTCTGCAAATCTTCACATCTCCTCTATCGATAATCTCTCGAATGAGATGGAAGCGCCGTAGTATATGCTTGGTCCGCTAGTGTGAGCGAGGTTCCTTCGCCTGTGCTATAGCTCCATTGTTGTCACAATAGAGCTCAACTGGGTCAGCGATGCTAGGAACCACCCCAAGTTCAGTGATGAACTTGCGGATCCAAACTGCCTCCTTTGCTGCCTCTGATGCAGCAATATACTCGGCTTCTGTTGTAGAATCAGCTACTGTATCCTGCTTCGAACTCTTCAAGCTGACAGCACCACCATTAATGCAAAATACGAACCCTGACTGCGATCGGTAATCATCCTGATCGGTCTGAAAGCTGGCATCACCGTAACCCTTTACAGTTAGCTCATCATTGCCTCCATATATCAAGAAATATTCTTTAGTCCTTCGTAAGTACTTAAGAATATTCTTGACCGCTATCCAGTGACTTTCACCTGGATCTGACTGGTATCTGCTCGTCATGCTCAAAGCATACGAGACATCAGGTCGAGTACACAGCATGGCGTACATGATCGATCCTATGGCTGAGGCATAAGGGATCTGATCCATGCGGTCTCTCTCCTCTCTAGAAGAGGGACCTTGAGTCTTCGAAGACTCACGTCATGTGACATCGCGAAATCTCTTCTTGGAGTTCTGCATGGCAAACCGAAGGAGTACCTTGTCAATGTATGTACTCTGACTTAGGCCAAGCAATCTCTTAGATCTATCTCTATAGATCTGAATCCCTAGAATGCGGGATGCCTCACCTAAGTCCTTCATTGAGAAGCAACTCCCTAGCCAGGTCTTGACAGACTGAAGCATAGGGATGTCCTTCCCAATGAGTAGTATGTCATCCACATACAATATGAGGAAGACAACTATGTCCCCTACAACCTTCTTGTAGACACAAGGCTCATCTTCGTTCTTGATGAAACCAAACTGTTTGATCGCATCATCGAATCGAAGATTCCAGCTCCGAGAAGCTTGCTTTAGTCCATAAATGGACCTATGCAGCTTGCATACTCTACTAGTATGCTGTGGATCTACAAAACCCTCAGGTTGTGTCATGTACACATCCTCGAGTAGGTTTCCATTCAGAAACGTGGTTTTGACATCCATCTGCCATATCTCATAGTCATGGTAGGCTGCAATAGCAAGCATGATCCGAATGGACTTAAACATCGCTACTGGAGAAAAGGTTTCATCATAGTCAATACCATGAATCTGCTTGAAACCTTTAGCTACCAAGCGACCCTTATAGATAGGTCCATCCATGTCAGTCTTTCTCTTAAAGACCCACTTGCACCCAATGGGTTTTACCCCTTCAGGTGGATCAACCAAAGTCCATACTTGGTTAGTGTACATGGATTTCATCTCGGATCCCATGGCTTCTAGCCATTTCTCGGAATCTGGTCTCATCACAGCTTCTTGATAGGTGGTCAGCTCATCCTCTATGAGCACAATGTCGTCATGGTCAGACAAGAGAAATGAGTATCTCTCAGGCTGACGACGTACCCTATCAGACCTGCGAAGAGGTATGTCTACTTGAACTGGTTGTTGTTCCTCAACTCTTTGTGGAACAACATCATCCACAACACTTTGTGGTTCCAGTTCAATTTCCATCGAGGCATCAGTGCTATTGTTCGCATCTTGAACTTCTTCAAGATCGAACGTGCTCCCACTAGTCTTTCTAGAAACAAAGTCCCTTTCTAGAAAGACCCCAGTCTTTGCCACAACCACCTGACTGGGAATGTAGAAGTAATATCCCTTAGTTTCCTTGGGATATCCGATGAAATAGCACTTGTCGGATTTGGGTCCTAACTTGTCTGAGACTTGACGTCGAACGTAAGCCTCACAACCCCAAATCCTCATGAAAGATACCTGGGCATCTCTCCCAGTCCATATCCTATATGGTGTCTTTATCACGGCCTTTGATGGAACTCGGTTGAGTATGAAAGCTGCCGTGTCTAGAGCATATCCCCATAGATATGTCGGAAGATCTGTGTGACTCATCATAGATCGTACCATATCTAATAAGGTACGATTCCTCCTTTCGGATACACCATTCCACTGTGGTGTTCCAGGAGGAGTGAGTTGAGATAAAATCCCACACTCAGCTAAGTAGTCACGAAACTCATGGCTTAAGTATTCACCACCTCGATCTGATCGAAGTACCTTAATACTCTTGCCAAGCTGGTTCTGTACTTCATTCTTGAATTCTTTGAACTTTTCAAAGGATTCAGACTTATGTGTCATCAAGTACACATAACCATATCTACTGAAATCATCAGTAAATGTGATGAAGTACCTATAACCGCCTCTAGCAGCAACATTGAAAGGGCCACATACATCACTATGTATGAGTCCTAACAAATCAGTTGCTCTCTCGCTATGCCCACTAAAGGGCGTCTTGGTCATCTTGCCTCGTAGGCATGACTCGCATATCTCATATGATTCAAAATCAAATGAGTCCAAAAAACAATCTGGGATAAGCGCTTGTCATTTATATGACCTAAGCGACAGTGCCAGAGGTAGGTTTAGTTCATGTCATTTGACTTGAACCTCTTGGTACTAATGTTATAGATAGGGCTCTCAAAGTCTAGAATATAGAGTCCATTTATTAGTGGTGCATTACAATAGAACATATCTTTTAAACAAACAGAACAACATTTGTCTTTTATTATAAAAGAGTATCCTTTCTTGTCTAAACAAGAAACTGAAACTATGTTCTTAGTAAGAGCAGGCACATAACAACAATCATCTAAATTTAGTACAAGCCCAGAGGGCAGAGATAGCTGATAAGTTCCTACAGCAACAGCAGCAACCCGTGCTCCATTGCCTACTCGTAGGTCCACCTCGCCCTTTGCCAATGCTCTGCTATTTCTCAGCGCCTGCACATCAGTACAAATGTGAGAAGCACATCCAGTATCTAATACCCATGATGTAGAAATAGATAGATTGACTTCTATAACATATATACCTGAAGTGGAAGTCTCACTTCGCTTCTTCTTAAGATCTTCCAAGTATACCTTGCAGTTCCTCTTCCAGTGCCCGGTCTGACCGCAGTGGAAGCAGGTAGCATCCTTGGCGACCACTCCTTTAGGCTTCAATGCCTTGCCTTTGCCCTTGGTTTGGGACTTTCCCTTACCTTTGGGCTTGCCCTTGCCCTTGTGCTTCTGGACTATCAGAATGGGCTTAACCTTCTTAAGGTTAATCTCAGCAGTTCGTAACATACTAAGGAGCTCGGGCAGTGGCTTGTCAATCTCGTTCATGTTATAGTTCAGAACGAATTGACTATAGCTATCCGGCAAGGATTGCAAGATTAAGTCAGTGGCCAGCTCTTGGCCAAGTGGGAACCCCAGTCTTTGTAGGTTCTCTATGTACCCAATCATCTTGAGTACATAAGGACCTACAGGAGCCCCGTTTGACATCTTGCACTGAAACAGTGCCTTCGAGATCTCAAATCTCTCATGCCTCGCTTGTCCCTGATATAGTTGGCGAAGATGCTCAACCATATCAAAAGCGCCCATAAACTCATGTTGCTTCTGAAGCTCTGAGTTCATGGTCGCGAGCATTAGACAGGACACATCTAATGCGTCGTCTTGATGCTTCTTGTAAGCATCTTTGTCGGCTCGCGGGGCATTGGCAGGAGGAGCCTCCGGAATGGGCTGCTCCAGAACGTACAGCTTACGCTCCTGGGTGAGAACTATTCTCAAGTTCCTGTACCAGTCCAGGAAATTCGCTCCGTTGAGCTTGTCCTTCTCAAGGACAGATCGCAGGGAGAAGGAATTCGTGTTCGACGTCATGGTTATCTACAACAGAAAATTTGCAGAAATAAATATCGTATTCTTTAAAAATCATTTAATTAGGCCTTTAATTAAATGATGCTCCCACTGAATTCTACTAACCCTTGAGTTAGCTTTGGCTAATACGCCCAAGGCTTAGTATGATCGGTAGGTAACGATTACCAATTACATCTCTATGCAACTCTTGTTTATAGAATCAATATCCGCATTTATATTAAAACTCGAGTTAGCTTTGGCTAATACGCCCGAGAGTTAATATAGATGTGATTTTGACCTATCTTTTCCAACCGTTGGAATAATGCCTATAGTTGACTCGATCAAACCGAGCAACTAGGAATACTCAATCTAATTGAGTTTGTATTCACCCATGCGTTGATAGGCGGGACCAAGATTGTCCCTCCGTACCCTACCAAGATAATATGTATTGCTCTGCTTTGGCAGATTCAACAATACATGTGATCGAGGTAGTGATAGGTATCACAGCACGGTTAGGCATTTTAGAGTTGATTCGATCTAGATCTAATCTAATCGAGAAGGATGCATCTTGTGCACGACTTAGATCTAATCTAATCGCAAGGGTGCATCATGTGCACGACTTAGATCTAATCTAATCGTTAAGGCACTTATTAATTAATTAATTATTAAACATGCATCAAATACATAACAATTAATTAATTAATCTATTTGTGATTTAGTCATGGCCCTACTACGATCTTCTCAAGCCAATGAGAAGATCGATTGGTCAACCTAGGGTCAACAGCTTCTCCAAACGCCTCCCTTTGACCACCTTGTGTTGCTCGTGCCCGCCTCGGAACTCCGTCTCGTGTGGACCCTCCACCGCTCCAATTTGTACATTACAATTTGAAACTCGAGTTACATTCGAGTCTAAATCTAATTTACAACAAGAATATAAGAGAAGGCATGACGCGCAGGTCGCGAATAAATAAAACATACAACACGCGCAAACACGCAGTCGTATTATGAATTACAACACAATGTCCAATCAAATTGGGTCTTTGGGCCATGACTATCACAAATTTAATATATAATCAAAATTATATATTTTCATAATTTTCTATAATTTTAAAATTAATTTTTACAATTTTTACGAGTAAAATTTCCCAGCGGTCCCGTTTAGCGGTTTCGGGCGCAATCGCGGAACGGATCCCCTTGCAGGGCCCAAGGGCAACGCCCCTACCCGCGATCTAACCATCGCGAGGGTTCCTTTGCGATCCAACAGCGCCTAAACCCGCTGTCCCAAAACGATTTGGGTCGAGACATTGCCGTTTCGGAAAAATCTTCCCGGCGGGTTCGTTTTTAGCGATTTCGGGTGCGATCGCGGAGTAAATCCCCTTGCGGGGTGAGGGGCAGTTCCCCTACCCACGATCTAACCATTGTGAGTTGCTCCTTTGCGATCTAATGGCACCCAAGCCCGCTGTCCCAAATGGATTTGGGGCAAAACGAAGCCGGTTTTGAAAGATCTCTCTGGTAGCCGAAGCCTACAAGTGCCGAGACACTTGTGCTTCGCTTCTACGGAAAAATTACCCATAAAATCATAAAAAACTAATTTTTTACAGAAAATCACAGAAGGTTTTATTTTTCATAAAAATAAAAAATAAACTCGTACAAGCCTTGCACGTGGCTCTGATACCACTGTTGGGTTTTTCGGGCCGCGAAAACCGCTTTTCGCGTCGCGGAAACCCCGAATCGCCCAAGCCACGGATCTCGTGCAAGGTAAAACCGAACGAAAATATGAGTACGAGTATGAAAACTTTAATCTACAGTAGATCTACATAAGGATAAACCATTTATACCTTTGATGCGAAGCCCTTCGCGTTCCCGCTCGTCCAAGAAGTTGTCGGATCTCTAGACCGTCAAGTGTCGGTCCTCTAGAAGTATCCACACGAACAATTCTTGATGGAGAAAACCTAAACAAAGGTGTGCTAGCACCTTGATAGGTCACGTCAAGGCAAGGAAGAGGAGGGAGAGCAAGGAGAGAACCCAAGGAAGAAGAAGGAGTTACACCACTTGAATGAAAATGAAATCCACACTAATCACAAAGTGGCCGGCCACTCTCCCTTGTGAAAACACCCAAATTAATTGCATTAATTGCAATTAATATGAAACCATTAAGAGAGTGGCTTTGTAACTTCCATGAGGTGGCACCCATGATGATGTGGAACATCATTATTGGTCCACCTAATGCCAACTCACCAATGAGGTGGCAAAAGGTCAAGTCAATATTGACCTTTGGTCTTCCTTCTCAAGTCAAGTCAAACTTGACTCAATCTCAACCATGGTTGATCTAATCTAACCATTTGATTCGAGCCAACTTAATATAATGAATCTAATTCATTAAATTAAATTGATTCAATGAGTCAAAATCTAAATTAGACTCATTGAACACATGAATCAACTTGAGTCGAACTCAAGTTAGCCCAATGAGGATTACTCTTAATCCAATTTGATTCATCAAATGAATCTAATCCTCTTGGTTCATCATATGAACCTAATCTCCATCTAATTGTCCTAAGTGTGTGACCCTATAGGTTCTTGTAACGTTGGCAATGCCCTAAACCCATTTAGGAGCATAAGTAATGAGCGGTATCTAGCAACACATCATTACTACCCAAGTTACAAGAATGTCGAGATCCGACATCACCTTGTGACTACCAATTGTGACTCCTCACAAAATAATGACAAGTGTCTTTCTATCCTAGACATCTAGATTGATCAATGTAAGGCATAGACCGTGTCATCCTCTAATCAATCTAAATCTTGAACTCCAAGTAGACTCACTCGATCAAATGAGCTCAACATCTAATGTTGACTCATTTGGGCATGACCATGCACTTAGTGGTCTCACTCTATCAAGAATACCGATGTCGCTCCCGTCATATGGGAGGGATAGATCCCATCTACATCACTCACATCCCTCTACATAATTCGTTATATACCCAGTAATCGCCTTTATACCGTTACGGGTGACGTTTGACGAAACCAAAGTACATAACTCCTTATGTAGGGATCCATGGTGACTTCATGTCTAAGGACTAATAGTCATACTAATAGCCACATGAGAAAGTATATGACACTCATATAATGATCCATGATACTTTCTCATAGCGGGTCATTCAGTATACATTCTCTAATGCATACCCATGTGTCAACTTGATATCTCTATATCCATGACTTGTGAGATCAAGTCATCGAGCTGACCTACATGCTAGTCTTATTGTATTAACATTGTCCCTGAATGTTAATACTCGACTAGGAATGATTTAGAGTAGTGTTCCCTATATTATCTCACTATCGATTCAACTAATCGATTGATATAGGTATGAACCTACTACTCAAGGATGCTATTATACTTACTCTATTTGGCACTAATATAAATAAGTATAATAACCAAACAAATGCTTTTATTAATATATAAGAATATGATATACATGAGTCCATACAATCATCAAATGATTGGCTCTAGGGCTCTAACTAACAAATACTCTCATATTTCTGTTAACTAGTACTACTTAAATATATTTCAATATAGATTTAGTTAAGAAAAGTTCGGCTGGTCTGTTGGTGGGCTGCGTTCTGCTTAAGGCCCGGCGCATTGGTTCGAATCCCGGCTGCAATCTATTTTCTTCCTATTATTTCTTGCTATTAACTTCTATTACTTAAATAAAATTCTTCCTTTACTTAATCAAATAACAATTGCTAGCCCAGTTGGTTAGCCTACTTTTAACCGAATCAAAGGTTTAGGCTTCGATTCCTCCACCGTGCACTTTTTATTCCAATTTATTTTAAACGTTCTAACTATAGCTTAAATATATTTCACTTCCAAATATAACAGCAATGATCGCCAGCACAGTTGGTTAGGATGGTTTTGACCGAGTCAAAGGTCGCTGGTTCAAATCTCGGCTTGGATATTTTTTTTGTCAAAACTTCTTTCGTTTAGTAAAAATACCAAAAGACCTCCAAAATTTGCATAAAAATACTCTAAAAATTTCTAAAAATCTCTAGAATATTTTAAAGGTATTTCTAAATATTTTTGAATTATTTCTGAGGCTCAAAATGTGGAAATTTGGGTCGTTACAGTCAACTGGTACCTATTTTCCAGTACTTTCAAGAGTTGATGTTGGGTATTTGTAAGTCCTCATTGATACCATAGGGTGTGTACTTGTTTGGTTTAATTTTTGATGGTGTTAAAGGGAAGAAAAGGGAAGGTTTTAAGTTAGAAACCTAATTATGTGCAAAATTTGGAAATTAAGGTTGACAGCATATGTTGTTAGTTAGAGTCCTAGAGCCAATCATTTGATGATTATTGTATGGACTCGTTGTATCATATTCTTATATATATAAAGGTATTTGTTTATGATTATTATGCTTACTTGTATTGGTGCCAAATAACTAAGTATAATAGCGTCCTTGAGTAGAAGGTTCTTACATATATCAATCGGTTAGTTGAATCGATAGTGAGATGATATAGGGAACACTACTCTTAATCATTCCTAGTCAAGTATTTGTTAGTTAGAGCCCTAGAGCCAATCATTCGATGATTGCACTATGGACTTATTATATCATATTCATATTTATGTAAATAAAGGCATGTGTTTTGGTTATTATACTTACTTGTATCGGTGCCAAATAAACTAAGTATAATAGCGTCCTTGAGTCGAAGGTTCTCACCTATATCAATCGGTTAGTTGAACCGATAGTGAGATGATATAGGGAACACTACTTTTAATCATTCCTAGTCGAGTATTAACATACAGGGGCAATGTTAATGCAATAAGACTAGCATGTAGGTCAACTCGATGACATGATCTCACAAGTCATGGATATAGAGATATCAAGTTGACACATGGGTATGCATTGGAGAATGTATAGTAAATGACCCACCATGAGAAAGTATCATGGATCGTTATATGAGTGTCATATACTTTCTCATGTGGCTATTAGTATGACTACTAGTCCTTAGACCTGAAGTCACCATGGTTCCCTACATAAGGAGTTATGTACTTTGGTTTCATCAAACGTCACCCGTAACTGGGTGGACTATAAAGGTGATTATTGGGTATGTAACGAATTATGCAGAGGGATGTGAGTGATGTAGATGGGATCTATCCCTCCTATATGACGGGAGAGACATCGATATTCTTGATAGAGTGAGACCACGAAGTGCATGGCCATGCCCAAATGAGTCAATATGAGATATTGAGCTCATTTGATTTAGTGAGTCTACTTGGAGTTCAAGATTTAGATTGATCAGAGGATGACACGGTCTATGCCTCACATTGATCAATCTAGATGTCTAGGATAGAAGGGCACTTGTCATATATTGTGAGGAGTCACAATTAGTAGTCACAAGGTGATGTTGGATCTCAACATTCTTGTAACATTGGGTAGTAATGATGTGTTGCTAGATACCGCTCATTACTTATGCTCTTAAATGGGTTTAGGGGCATTGCCAACGTTATAAGAACCTATAGGGTCACACACTAAGGACAATTAGATGGAGATTAGGTTCATATGATGAACCAAGAGGATTAGATTCATTTGATGAATCAAATTGGATTAAGAGTAATCCTAATTGGGTTAATTGAGTTGGACTCAAGTTGATTCATGTGTTTAATGTGTCTAATTTAGATTATGACTCATTGAATCAATTTAATTAAATGAATTAGATTCATTATATTAAATTGGCTTGAATTAAATGGTTGGATTAGATCAACCATGAGAGAGAGATTAAGTCAAGTTTGACTTGACTTGAGAGGAAGATGAAGAGTCAAGTTTGACTTGACTTTATGCCACCTCATTGGTGAGTTGGCATTGAGTGGGCCAATGATGATGCTCCACATCATCGTGGTTGATTAAGTGGGATGCCACCTCATGGGAGTTACCAAGAGTTGGGACTCTTGGCATTCCATGGGAGTTACACACCCATCTTAATGTGGCCGGCCACATGAATGAAGGATAAGTTTTCATTTTGTGATTATTCTCATTCATTCCATCATCTTCTTCCTTGCTCCATTTTTCTCTCCCTCTCCTCTCCATTACCGAGACCTTCTTGGAGTGCTAGCACACTCAAAGGTTCTCCTTCCATCAAGTTGTTCATGTGGATACGCATAGAGAGTTGTCTACCTTGACAACTTGAGATCCGACATCTCCTTGGACGAGCGGGATACGAAAAGGGCACGCATCGAAGGTATAAAAGGTTTCCCCTTTGTAGATCTACTGTAGATCAAAGTTTGTAAACTCGTACTCGTATTTTATTTAAGTTTTTCTTTGTACAAATCCGGTGGCTGGGGCTTTTGGGGTTTCCGCGACGCGAAAAAGCGGTTTTCGCGGCTCGAAAAACCCAACAGTATTAGCATTCAAGGACAATGTTAATGCGACGAGACTAGCATGTAGGTCAACTCGATGGCTTGATCTCACAAGTCATGGATATGGAGATATCAAGTTAACACATGGGTATGCATTGGAGAATGTATACTGAATGACCCGTCATGAGAAAGTATCATGGATCGTTATATTAGTGTCATATACTTTCTCATGTGGCTATTAGTATGACTATTAGTCCTTGGACCTAAAGTCACCATGGTTCCCTACATAAGGAGTTGCATACTTTGACTTCGTCAAACGGCACCCGTAACTGGGTGGACTATAAAGGTGATTACTAGGTATGTAACAAATTATGCGGAGGGATGTGAGTGATGTAGATGGAATCTATCCTTCCTATTTGACGGGAGAGACATCGATATTCTTGATAGAGTGAGACCACTATGTGCATGGCCATGCCCAAATGAGTCAATATGAGATGTTGAGCTCATTTAATTGAGTGAGTCTACTTGGAATTCAAGATTTAGATTGATTAGAGGATGACACGGTCTATGCCTCACATTGATCAATCTAGATGTCGAGGATAGAAGGACACTTGTCATATATTGTGAAGAGTCACAATTAGTAGTCACAAGGTGATGTTGGATCTCAACATTCTTATAACTTGGGTAGTAATGATGTGTTGCTAGATACCGCTCATTACTTATGCTTCTAAATGGGTTTAGAAGCATTGACAATGTTATAAGAACCTATAGGGTCACACACAGAGGGCAATTAGATGGAGATTAGGTTCATTTGATGAACCTAAACGATTAGATCCATGTAATGAACCAAATTGGATTACAAGTAATCCAAATTAGGCTAATTGAGTTGGACTCAATTTGGTTCATGTGTTAGATGAGTCTAATTTGGACTTAGACTCATTGAGTCAATTTAATTCAATGAATAGAGATTCATTAAATTAAAATTGACTTGAACCAATGATTAGATTTGATCAACCATGGGAGAGAAGTGGTCAAGATTGACTTGACTTGAGAGGAAGATGAAGGGTCAAGTTTGATGTAACGCCCGCCCTCCCTGCTAACCCTAAGGGACGGGGCTACGATACTCTACGTACATATTACAGCGGAAGACTTAAAATAATTTTTCTTAGATTAATAAAACTTTTCTTTTGTTTGCATACCCGAACTACACTAATATGGTTTCCATAACATGATAACAAGATAAATAGAAACATAACATCAAGTCACCCATTTAGTACTACAATTTATGAAACAAAAGCGTAATTCTTAAAAGTTCTTAAAGCAGGTTCTTATTTGGTTGCCTAGCCACAGCCACACACATCTCCTTGCCTCTCCTGCTGCTCCTTTAGCACATCCAGCTTTTTCCTTTATCTGTGGTACAAGGAAAGTAAGCTGTGAGCACTCATGGCTCAGTAAGTTCCTTTCCTACTCACTAAAACCGAAAATCATCACATGATCAAAGAATATCTCAACTAGTCATAGCATAACATATCATACTCTTTAAGCATATCATGCAACATAACAAAATCATATCTAATCATGGCACATCATCTCTTAAAGCATAGCATGATACATAACATAATCATATCTAATCATGGCATATCATAGCATCATCATAAGGTAGCATGGCATATCAAGCATAGCATGAAATATAACATAATCATATCTAATCATGGCATATCATAACATCATCATAAGGTAGCATGGCATATCAAGCATAGCATGAAATATAACATAATCATATCTAATCATGGCATATCATAAATCATAGCATCATCACAACATGATCATAAGGTGTATGCAATATGATTTTGAAAATATGTATCCGGAAAACATGTGTATGTCTCATGATCTTTAAAACCATTTCTTCTTACATATATACTTGAACGTAATATCAACATATTCAGGGCCCCGGCTTGTACCATACATAGATAACATAGATGCGCGCGTCCTAAGTATATCCAAGGTAGCAAGTCTTGAATCATACTAGGAACTAGGTCAGGATCACACAGCCAAAGACCTAGGGGCATACTAAGGAGCCCATCCCTTACTAGCCTGGATCACACAGCAAGGCCTAGGGCGTACTAAGGAGCCCATCCCTTTATTTTTACTAGCTCGGATCACACAGCCAAGGCCTAGGGACTGATTAGGAGTCCACCCTTGGTACAAGCCTTACAAAGTAAAGTAGCATGTATAAAAATGCATCATTTAGTCACATAGCATATCATAGAAGTATGCATCACTTAGGCATACATTATGTCATAAAAGTATGCATCACTTAGGCATACATCATATCATAAAAAGTATGCATCACTTAGGCATACATCATGTCATAAAGATATGCATCACTTAGGCATACATCATATCATAAAAAAAAATATGCATCACTTAGGCATACATCATGTCATAAAGATATGCATCACTTAGGCATACATCATATCATAATATTATGCATCACTTAGGCATAGATCATAAAAACATGCATATCTTAAGCATAAAGCATATCATCAAGCATGCATAATTTAACCACATAGCATATCATGAAAGCATGCATATTCTAAGCACATCACATATCATCAAAGCATGTATATTTCTATCCACATAGCATATCATGGAAAGTATAATTCACAAGCATACATGTTTAAGCATAAGGGTGTATCATGTGATTATACTAACATAAGAAACATGGTAACATAGTTAACTTGGGTTCTAAGCTTCCTAATCCCTTGGGTTCTTATCATGGCCGAACCCCCTTAGATCTCAATTTAGGTAAAAACAACTTCCAAGCATGTGGAACCTAAATTATCATCACATCAATTTCATAGGAAGCATTATAAGCATGATTAACTTGGTTTCTAAGTTTTCCAAGTCCCTAAACTCATGTGGCCAAACCCTATCAGATGTGAAACAAGGTCTCAAATGTCATGAAAGCATGGAAACCTTAAACCATATTTATAGCATTTTTTCCAAGTGACATAGTAAGCACATTTGAGCTAGTTACTAAGTTCTTCAAGCCCTTAACATATGTCATGGCCAAACTTTTAACAAGTATTCCTTAGGGCTAAAACAAGTATACAAGCATGTGAACTTGAACTAACATCATGTATAAATTCATAATAAGACATCATACAATAGGTATGGCCGAAACTTACCCTAACCTCATTTAAGTCACTAAATAACATATAGCATGAGAACTTTGGTTTTCTACTTATCATATTTCATGTAGAGTGACATAAGCATATTTAATTTTTGTTCTAGGGTTTCTAGGGCATCTATCCCTTCATGGCCGAAACATACAATGGTCCATTTAGGTCATGGAAAAATTATACAAGCATGTGACACAATCAACATATTATCATATTTCCATAAGAAGCATTTTTAACACCATTGGTTTCAATTCTAAGGCTTCTAGGTCTTTTAAACCCTACTTGGCCGAGACTCATCAGTGTATAAACTTGCTTCAAATAGCCTAAAAGCATAAGAAGTCTTACAAGTTTCATAGCATATATAAAGACAAGCATAATAAACATACATGTGAATTGTGTCTTAGGCTTCCTAGGTTTCTTTCCCTTTTTCTTTTATTTTTCCTCATGGCCGAAACCTACCAATCCCTAAACTAGGTTTTAAGTGGCCTAAATCATGGAAACCTAAGTAAGTTTCATGGTAAAAATTACTAAGAACATCATATACAAAGTTGGTTCATAAACAAGCTAGGACCCTTGTGATCTTACATGTCATATATCATGTAACTAAATTTTCTATACTCTAATTAAGCATAAGAGCATCAAACAACTTCCATATCATAATATTACAGAGGTCTTGAGCATGTTAAAATTTTGTTTAAGCTTTTCTAAGCTATCCATCTTATCATGGCCGAAAATCTAAAATAAGAGTTCATGAATTTCTAGCAATATTCAACATGCAATTCTTTAAGAGAACTCTATATTCTATCATACAAACATGGTTACTTAAATTTAAAGGTCTTCCTAACCCTAAGCCCTTTTCTTGGCCGAAACATATGAGTGGATTTCTTTTGGTTCCAAGTAACTTTCAAGCAAGAAAACCAATAGAAGACCCTTAGTAGTTCATGGGGAAAATCTTGTACTAGTTTGGTTAAATAATGATTTCTCCAACCTTTTGAAAATATTTTTGGCCGAAATTCTAGGGTTAGGTACTCCTCTGATCAAGCATCATATAGGTATAAAAACATGAAGGAAAAACCTTCTTACATAGCTTAGAAAAATATCATGAAGTGAGGACTTGTTTAAACCTTCCTAGATTTGAAAAACTCTTCTTTGGCCGAATTTTCTTAAATTCTTTTCTAGGTTTTCTAATCCTCATAAAATCCGAAAATCATATAAAAAGCCTTGTACCACAGGTGAGGGGAAGCTTACATCCTTTTCGCTTGTGGATCTAAGGTGTGATGATGGAAGAAGTAGCCTCTTCTTCTTGTTCCCTTCCCTTGATTCCCTTGCTAAGTCCTCCTTGTATCTTAGGCTTTCTTAGGAGAAAACCTTGGCTTGGGGCCGAAGATGGAGGAGAGGGGACTGAGGTTTCGGTGAGGGAGAGGGAGAATGAGAAAAATGAGAGAAAATAGAATTTTCCCTTTACATATTCTCTTTTATGTTAAGGGGGAAGAGGTAGCAAACTTGGTTTTTGCTTTCCTTCTCCCTTAGCCTTTTTTTTATTTTATTTTATTTATTTTATTTTATAATTTATTCTCATCATTCATGATGAAACAAGGGGGAATGAATCTCCTTAATTCTTCATTTAAGGTCACGGCAAGAGAGGGAAAAGAGAGAGGAAGGGAGGAAGGCAAATTGCCTTTCTCTTGCTCTTTTCTTGCTTTCTCTTCTTAGATCTTTACTCCTATCTTTATCATGCATTCCCTTTCCTTGCTACCAATATCTTCTCTCTATCCCAATTGGTTTCTACTAATTAATTCTATCTATTATAGTATAAGAGGTTCAAGGTTCAATCCTTGACCTCCTTTTCTTTTTATTTCACTTTATTTCTTTTTGCTTCAACTCACTTCTTATTATTTTTCTAAGGCAAAATTCATCATTCTCTTATTTATCTTAAAAGCTTAGTGGGTGTTACATTTGACTTGACCATTTGCCACATCATTGGTGAGGTGGCAAAGAGTGGGCCAATCATGATGCTCCACATCATCATGATTGCTTAAGTGGGATGCCACCTCATGGGATTTACCAAGAGTTGTGACTCTTGGTATTCTATGGAGGTTATTAACCTCATTCATGTGGCCGGCCACTCATTCATTAGGTGAGTTTCATTTTTTTTTGTGTAACTCTCATCTTCTTCCTCAAGCTCTTTCTTCTCTCCCTCTCCTCCACCTTGGCCGAACCTTTCAAAGGTGCTAGCACACCTTTTGTTTGGTTTCTCCATCTCTTGCTTGTGTGGATACACATAGAGGAGTATCTACTTTGATACTCTCGAGATCCAGCGAACCTTGGATGAGCGGGATTAGCGAAGGGCATCGCATCAAGGGTAAAGCTTTTCTCTTTTGTAGATCTAGTTTAGATCTAGGCTAGAAACTTGTACTCGAAGTTTTACATAAATTTTATTTCTTCGCATAGATCCGGTGACGGGGTTTCGGGGTTTCCGCAACGCAAAAAGCGGTTTTTGCGGCCCGAAAAACCCAACAGTGGTATCAGAGCCATGTGCGAAGTGTGTACGAGTTTTTGTTTGTATTTTTATGAAAAATATCAGTTCTGTAATATTCTGTAAATTTACTATTTTTATAGATTTTATGGGTATTTTTCTCGTAAAAGCGAAGCACAAGAGTTTAGACACTTGTAGGCTTCGATTACCGAGAAAATTTTTCCGAAACGGCAAGGTTTCGCCCCCAAATAATTTTAGGACAGTGGGCTAAGGCGCTGTAGGATCACTTAGGAACACTCATGATGGTTATATCGCGGGTAGGGGTGCTGCCCCTAACCCCGCAAGGGGCTTCGTTCCGCGATTGCACCCGAAAATCGCTAAACGGGACCGCCGAGAATTTTTTACTCATAAAACCGTAAAAATATTAGACAAAAATTACAAAAAATTATGGAAATTACATAATTTAGAATTGTGTATCATTTTGTGATGGTCATGACCCAAAAGACCCCAATTTGATTGGAAATTATGTTGTAATTCATAATACGGCCTGCGTGCCGTCATGTGATTTTGCGTGTTGTATATTTGATACGCGACCTTTACGTCGTGCCTTTCTATTTATTTATTCCTGTTGTAAATAGTTTAGACTCGAATGTAACTCGAGTTTCACCTTTTGTAATGTACAAAATGACGCGGTGGAAGGTTCACTCGAGACGGAGTTAGGAGGAGGGTGCGAGCAACACAAGGTGGTCAAAGGAAGGAGCTTGAGAAGTTGTTGACC
The DNA here is from genome assembly GCF_018446385.1 of Zingiber officinale. Lineage (NCBI taxonomy): Eukaryota > Viridiplantae > Streptophyta > Magnoliopsida > Zingiberales > Zingiberaceae > Zingiber > Zingiber officinale. The sequence continues at coordinate 67,853,433 of NC_056002.1, forward strand.
TTAGGTTGACCATCCGATCTTCTCATTGGCTTAAGAAGATCGTAGTAGGGCCATGACTAATCATAAAATTAATTAATTGCTTGTGTGTGTATATGTGATGCATACTAGATTAGTAATTAATTAGTGCCTCAACGATTAGATTAGATCTAAGTCGCGCACATGATGCACCTCCATGATTAGATTAGATCTAAATCGAGTATATGATACACATCGTCGATTAGATTTGATCTCAATCGCGTCAACTCAAAAATAACTACCTTGTCGTGATACCTATCACTACCTCGATCACATGTTGTTGTTGAATCTGCCAAAGCATAGCAACACATATTATCTTGGTAGAGTACGGAGGGACAATCTTGGTCCCTCCTATCAACGCATGGGTGAGTAAAAACTCAATTAGATTAAGTACAACTAGTTAAATCAAGTTTAACTGTAGGCATTTATCCAATAGTTGGAAGATGGGACAAAATCACATTTATATTAACTCTTGGGCGTATTAGCCAAAGATAACTCGAGTTTTAATATAAATGTGGATCTTGATCCTATATACAAGAGTTGCATAGAGATGTAATTGGTAATTAGTTACCTACCGATCATACTAAGTCTTGGGCGATTTAGCCAAAGCTAACTCAAGGCATAGTATGATGTGGATCTTGTCCCACATGAATTATAGAATTCAGTGGGAGCATCATTTAATTAAAGGCCTAATTAGATGATTAATTGGAATATGATATTTATTTTTTGTATTTTTCTGTTGTAGTTACCATGTCGTCAAATATGAATTCCTTCTCCCTGTGTTCTGTCCTCGATAAGGACAAGCTCAACGGAGCTAACTTCCTGGACTGGTATAGGAACCTGAGAATCGTTCTCACTCAGGAAAGAAAACTGTACGTCTTGGAGCAGCCCATTCCTGAGGCACCTCCTACCACTGCCACGCGAGTTGACCGTGATGCTTATAAGAAGCATCAAGATGACGCATTAGATGTGTCATGTCTCATGCTCGCGACCATGAACTCTGAGCTTCAGAAGCAACACGAGTTGATGGGAGCTTATGATATGGTTGAACATCTTTGTCAACTATATCAAGGACAAGCTAGGCACGAGAGATTCAAGATCTCTAAGGCACTGTTTCAGTGTAAGATGCAAGACGGGACTCCCGTAGGTCCATATGTACTCAAGATGATTGGGTACATAGAAAACCTATAGAGGTTGGGATTCCCCCTTGGCCAAGAGCTGGCCACTGATTTGGTCTTGCAATCCTTGCCAAAGAGCTACAGTCAATTCGTCATGAACTACAACATGAATGAAATTGACAAGCCACTGCCTGAGCTTCTAAGTATGTTGAGAACTGCTAAGATCAAACTTAAAAGGTTAAGCCCAACTCCATTTTGATGGTGCAAAAGGGCAAAGGCAAGGGCAAGCCTAAAGGTAAGGGAATGTCCCAAGCCAAGGGCAAAGGCAAGGCACTGAAACCCAAAAGAGGGGTTGCCAAGGATGCTACCTGCTTCCACTGCGGTCAGACCGGGCACTGGAAGAGGAACTGCAAAGTGTACCTGGAAGATCTTAAGAAGAAGAGAAGTGAGACTTCCACTTCAGGTATATATGTTATAGAAGTCAATCTATCTATTTCTTCATCATGGGTATTAGATACCGGATGTGCTTCTCACATTTGTACTAATGTGCAGGCGCTGAGAAATAGCAGGGCATTGACGAAGGGCGAGGTGGACCTATGCGTAGGCAATGGAGCACGGGTTGCTGCTGTTGCTGTAGGAACTTATTCTTTATCTCTGCCCTCTGGGCTTGTACTAGAATTGGATGATTGTTGTTATGTCTCTGCTTTGACTAAGAACATTATATCAGTTTCTTGTTTAGACAAGAAAGGCTTTTCATTTATAATAAAGAATAAATGTTGTTCAGTTTATTTAAATGATATGTTCTATTGTAGTGCACCTCTGATGAACGGACTCTATATTCTAGACCTTGAGAACCCTATCTATAACATAAGTACCAAGAGGTTCAAGTCAAATGACATAAACCAAACCTATCTCTAGCACTGTCGCTTAGGTCATATAAATGACAAACGCTTATCCCAGCTCCATAAAGATGGTTTGCTGGACTCATTTGATTTTGAATCATATGAGACATGCGAGTCATGCCTTCTAGGCAAGAAGACCAAGACTCCCTTTAGTGGACACAATGAGAGAGCGACTGACTTGTTAGGTCTTATACATAGTGATGTATGTGGCCCTTTCAATGTCACTGCTAGAGGTGGTTATAGGCACTTCATTACATTTACTGATGACTTCAGTAGATATGGTTATGTGTAACTGATGACACATAAGTCAGAATCCTTTGAAAAGTTCAAAGAATTCAAGAATAAAGTACAAAACCAGCTTGGCAAGAGTATTAAGATACTTCGATCAGATCGAGGTGATGAATAGCTTAGCCATGAGTTTCGTGACTATCTAGCTGAGTGTGGGATTCTATCTCAACTCACTCCTCCTGGAACACCACAGTGGAATGGTGTATCTGAAAGGAGGAATCGTACCCTATTAGATATAGTACGGTCTATGATGAGTCACATAGATCTTCCTACATTTCTTTGGGGCTATGCTCTAGACACAGCAGCTTTTATTCTCAATCGAGTGCCATCTAAGGCTGTAATAAAGACACCATATAGGATATGGACTAGGAGAGATGCCCAAGTGTCTTTTATGATGATTTGTGGTTGTGAGGCTTACGTTAGACGTCAAGTCTTGTACAAATTGGGACCCAAATCCGATAAGTGTTATTTTATTGGATATCCCAAGGAAACGAAGGGATACTACTTCTACATTTCCAGCCAACACAAGATAGTTGTGGCTAAGACTGGGGTTTTTCTAGAAAGGGATTTTATTTCTAGAAAGACTAGTTGGAGTACGTTCGATCTTGAAGATGTTCAAGATATGGACCATAGCACTGAAGCCTCGATGGAAGTTGAACTGGAACCACAAAGTGTTGTGGATGATGTTGTTTCACAAGGAGTTGAGGAACCACAACCAGTTCAAGTAGACCTACCTCTTCGCAGATCTGATAGGGTACGTCATCAGCCTAAGAGATACTCATTTCTCTTGTCTGACCATGATGACGTTGTGCTCAATGAGGATGAGCCTACCTCCTATCAGGAAGATGTGATGAGACCAGATTCCGAGAAATGGCTAGAGGCCATGAGATCCGAGATGGAATCCATGTACACTAACCAAGTATGGACTTTGGTTGATCCACCTGAAAGGGGTCAAACCCATTGGGTGTAAATGGGTCATTAAGAGAAATACTGACAAGGAAGGACTTATTTATAAGGGTCGCTTGGTAGCTAAAGGTTTCAAGCAAATTTATGGTATTGACTATGATGAAACCTTTTCTCCAGTAGCGATGTTTAAGTCCATTCGGATCATGCTTGTTATTACAGCGTACCACGATTATGAGATCTGGCAGATGGATGTCAAAACCACGTTTTTGAATGGAAACCTGCTCGAGGATGTGTATATGACACAACCTGAGGGTTTTGTAGATCCACAGCATACTGGTAGAGTATGCAAGTTGTATAGGTCCATTTAAGGACCAAAGCAAGCTTTTCGGAGCTGGAATATTCGATTCGATGATACGATCAAACAGTTTGATTTCATCAAGAATGAAGATGAACCATGTGTCTACAAGGAGGTTATAGGGAACACAGTTGTCTTCCTTATATTGTATGTATAACGCCCGCCCTTCCACTACTTAGGGAGGACGGGGTTACTTGAATATACATACGTGCATTCATAAATATAAAATCATGGCAGTGGAAGTATATATAAGAAAACTAACTACTGATCATGCTATCATAAAAGCATACTAATAAAACATGGCATGTGAGCTATAAAATCATGTAACATAATAAACGTGTCAACATCCTAGTGCATATAACTTGATTCAATATTTACTACTTGCAACATGATCATCTTACTAAAGCATAAAACATGAAACATAAGTTCGCATCAAGTATAAACCATCCAAAAGTATCTAGTAGGAAAAATAGTTCATAAGCAAAACTTAGAGAATGAATAAGTCTTGAAATATAAAATAGATCTTCTTTCCACCATGCCACTTCGACACACATCCTTGCCATTCCTGCTGCTCCCTTTAGTTTAGCCATTCTTTTCCTTTTTCTGCAGTACAAGGGAAATTAAATTATAAGCACATAGGATTAGTAAGATCCCTTCCTACTCACAAAACCATAAATCATGCATTAATCATAAAGTGGTAACATGCTCATTCAACTCACATCTAGGTATAAAAAAAAATTTACATGCTAGCATAAAGTAGTGTCATACTCATCTTAAGCAAATCATAACATAGCATGTGAGAGCATAAGCATAAAGTAGTAGCATGATCATCTAAGCATCATAGACATATTTTCAATAGCATCTTACTAAAGCATAGAGGAAACTATATAGCATGAACATGTAGATGTAAGATGTTCTTTTGAAACCATGTATCATGAAATGAGTATATGCCAAATGTCCATTTGAAAACATATATTACATAAATACTTAAACATAATCTCAACATGAGGGCCCGGATTTGTACCACATACATACATGAATTCGCGCATCCTAAGTAGATCCAAGGTAGCTAATCTTGAACCTACTAGGAACTAGGCCCGTTTCATTGACCATCGACCTAGGGGCAACTTAGGAGCCCATCCCTTTTACTAGGCCCGTTTCATTGACCATCGACCTAAGGGCGCTTAGGAGCCCAACCTTGATACAAGCCATACAAAAGTAAAATAGCATACATGTTTCTTGTCATATCATAGCATATCATATTCCTTGTCATATCATAGCATATCATATCTCTTGTCATAACATGAAGAGTGCTCTTAGTCCCAACTTAAGGGAAGCATCTCTTAGGCTATCATGAAGAGTGCTCTTAATCCCAACTTAAGGGAAGCATCTCTTAGGCTTTTCCTCATACATAAGTCTTGCATAAACATAACATGATGGCAATGAGTGCCCATAACATATAGCATATCATAGGAATCATATCATGGTGGCATAATGTGCACATAACATGTAGCATATCATAGAAATCATAACATGATGGCATAAAGTGCATATAGCATATCATAGGAATCATACATGATGGCATAAAGTGCACATAACATAATAACATATCATAGGAATTGTAACATGATGGCATGAGTATACATATCAAATATCATGGTGACATAAATTCATATTCTATCATAGAAACCTTAAGTAGCTCCTTGTCCTCATTTTTCTTATCTTGTCCGAAACATGTAGACATGAAATCATGGATTTTCAAGCAACATAAAAACATGGAAATCACTAACATAAGTTCTCATGGTACTAACATAACATATGAGACCTTAGAAACCCTAGGTAGCTCCTTAACCTCCTTTTTCTTGTCTTGGCCGAAGCATGAAGGCATGATTCTAGGTTTCTTTCAACCACTTAAAGCATGAAACCTTAAACTAACATCATATAGTGGGTTACATATAATGAAGAATCATAAACAAGTCTTGTTAGGTTTTTAAACTTCCTCTAAACCCTTTTATCTTTACTTGGCCGAAACCCTAGAAGCATGGGTCTAGCTTTTGATGCAACCTAAAGCATGAAAACCCTAAATGAATATATATAGTGGGTTACATATCATGAGGAAACATAAGCAAGCATAGTTAGGTTTTTTTTTTTTTACTTCCTCTAAGTCCTTTAATTCTTCTTGGCCGAAACCCTAGATGTATAAGCAAGCATGGTTTAGGTCTAAAACTTTCTCTAAATCTTTTTCTTTCTTTTGGCCAAAACCTAAGGGTAAGCCTCTCGGTTTTTAATGCAACATAAGACATGAAAACTTAAACTATCATTATGTAGGAGATCATATATCATGAGAGAGCATAAGCAAGCATGGTTAGGTTTTAAAACTTCCTCCAATGCTTTTATTTCTTCTTGGCCGAAACCCTAGAAGCATGATTCTAAGTTCTTATGCAACCTCAAACATGAAATCTTTAAACTAACATCATATGGTGAGTTACATATCATGAGGAATCATAAACAAGTATTGTTAGGTTTTTAAACTTCTTCTAAACCTTTTTATCTTTACTTGGCCGAAACCCATAGAACATGGTTCTAACTTTTGAGTAACATAAGGCATGAACTACCTAAACTAACATCATATAGAAGATCATACATCATGAGGAATCATATACAAGCATAGTTAGGTTTCAAAAAATTTTCTCTAAACCTTTTATCACTTCATGGCCGAAACCTATAGGAGGTGTGATTCCAAATTTTTAAACCACATGAAGCATGAAAATTTTTAGTAACAATAGATAGCCTCTTAACCTTACCTTGGCCGAACTTACAAGGCAAGATCCTAGGTTTTCAAGAAACTTTTAAGCATAGAAACGTAGGAAAGCTACTTGTACTACAGGTGAGGGGATTACTTACTTCCTTTCGCTTGGTTTACTAATGAAAAGTACCCTTGCTTTTGTGAAGTTTCCCTAGGAGAAATCCTTTGGCTTGGTTTTGGCAATGGTGAAGGTGAGGGCTTAGGTTTTCGGTGGAGAGAGGGAGGGAGGAAGAAGAGAGAAGAAAAAATGAAGTTCTCTTTCCCTTTCTCTTATTTATGTTAAATGAAGGAAGAAGGCAAATTCATCTTTTCATTAGGGAGGAAGATGGCAACTCAAACTTTTCCTTCTAAGTGAAGGGAGCCTTTCCTTACCTTTTAACTACAATGTTCCTTCCCTTCCTAACAGCATACCCCTGTTGGGGCTACTGGTTATCACATACATGCATCTAACAAAAGGTCCAAGGTTCAAACCTTGATTATGCCTCTTTTTGATTCTATTTCCTTTTTATTTTTTTTTTGAAAAAATCTACATAAAGCCTATTTTAATCATGGGAAAATAATTCATAAAATTGCTAGGGATCCTATGGGTGTTACAATCCTCCATACCTCATAAAAGTTTGTCCTTGGACTTAAAATAACTCCGGGTACTTTTGGGTTGCGATAATACCTATAGTGATATTAAGGCGGCGCAAGACTTCCTACTGAGCGCATCGGCTACTTTGTTGGCTTTTCCCAGATGGTAGAAGATTTCACAGTCATAGTCCTTGACCAGTTCGAGCCATCTGCGCTGTCTCATGTTCAGGTCTTTCTGTGTGAAGAAGTATTTCAGACTCTGGTGATCTGTATAAATCTTACACTGAGGTAACGTCTCCATATTTTAAGAGCGAAGACCACGACAGCTAGCTCTAGATCATGAGTGGGATAATTTTTTCCATGTTCTTTGAGTTGCCTAGAGGCATAGGCAATGACCTTGCCATCCTACATGAGTACAGCTCCGAGTCCTAATCTGGAAGCGTCACTGTACATATCGAAGTTTTTGTTACTTTCTGGAAGAGTGAGAATTGGAGCACTGGTCAGTCTCCGTTTCAACTCCGTGAAACTCTTCTCGCAGTCGTCGATCCATTCGTACTTCTTGTTCTTCCTGGTGAGAACGGTCATTGGGGCTGCAATTCTAGAGAAACCCTCCACAAACTTCATGTAATAGCCTGCTAACCCAAGAAAACTTCTGACTTCACTGGCATTCTTTGGCCTGTTCCAGTTATTCACAGCTTCGATCTTTATTAGGTCCACCATCACTACATCCTTGGAGATAATATGACCCAAGAATGATACTCGATCGAGCTAGAACTCGCATTTAGAGAATTTCGCATATAGCTGCTTCTCCCGAAGAATCTGTAATACCATATTCAGGTGCTCGGCGTGCTCGTCTTGGTTTTTCGAATAGATAAGCATATCGTCAATAAAGACGATTATGAATTTGTCGAGGAATGCCGAGAATACCCGATTCATTAGATCCATAAACAAAGTAGGATCATTCGTCACTCCGAAGGGCATAACTACAAACTCATAGTGTCCATATCTTGTTCGGAAAGTCGTCTTCGGTATATCATCCTGTTTCACTTTTACTTGATGATATCCAGACCTCAGGTCAAGCTTAGAGAAGACGGTGGCACCTTTTAACTGGTCAAACAGGTCATCAATCCTGTTAGTTAGAGCCCTAGAGCCAATCATTTGATGATTGTATGGACTCATGTATATCATATTCTTGTATATTAATAAAGGTATTTGTTTGGTTATTATACTTATTTGTATTAGTGCCAAATAGACTAAGTATAATAGCATCCTTGAGTAGAAGATTCATACCTATATCAATCGATTAGTTGAATCGATAGTGAGATGATATAGGGAACACTACTCTAAATCATTCCTAGTCGAGTATTAACATTCAGGGACAATGTTAATACAATAAGACTAGCATATAGATGTCCAAGGTTCAAACCATGATTATGCCTCTTTTTGGTTCTATTTCCTTTTTATTTTTTTTGAAAAAAATATACATAAAGCCTATTTTAATCATGGGAAAATAATTCATAAAATTGCTAGGGATCCTATGGGTGTTACAATATGTGGATGACATACTACTCATTGGGAATGACATCCCTTTGCTGAAGGACTTAGGTGAAGCATCCCGCATTCTAGGCATACAGATCTATAGAGATAGATCTAAGAGATTGTTTGACCTAAGTCAGAGTACATACATTGACAAGGTATTACTTCGGTTTGCCATGCATAACCCCAAGAAGGGATTTCTGCTGATGTCACATGGTATGAGTCTTTCGAAGACTCAAAGTCCCTCTTCTAGAGAGGAGAGAGACCGCATGGATCAGATCCCTTATGCTTCAGCCATAGGATCTATCATGTACGCCATGCTATGTACTCGTCCTGATGTCTCGTATAGTTTGAGCATGACGAGTAGATACCAGTCAGATCCAGGTTAAAGTCACTGGATAGCAGTCAAGAATATTCTTAAGTACTTGAGAATGACTAAAGAATATTTCTTGATATATGGAGGCGATGACGAGCTAGCTGTAAAGGGTTACAGTGATGCTAGCTTCCAAACTGATCAGGATGATTATCGATCATAGTCAGGGTTTGTGTTTTTCATAAATGGTGGTGCTGTGAGCTGAAAGAGTTCGAAGCAGGACACAGTAGCTAATTCTACAATAGAGGCCGAGTATATTGCTGCATCAGAAGCAGCAAAGGAGGCCGTTTGGATCCGCAAGTTCATTACTGAGCTTGGGGTGGTTCCTAGCATAGCTGATCCCATAGAGCTCTATTGTGACAACAATGGAGCAATAGCACAGGCCAAGGAACCTCGCTCACACCAGCGGACCAAACACATACTACGGCGCTTCCATCTCATTCGAGAGATCATCAATAGAGGAGATGTGAAGATTTACAGAGTACCCACTAAGGCTAACATCGCAGATCCCTTGACCAAGGCTTTGGCACAGAGAAAGTATGATGGTCACACTAGGTCATTGGGCCTTAGAGCCTATACTGATAGACACTAGTGCTAGTGGGAGATTGTTAGTTAGAGCCCTAGAGCCAATCATTTGATGATTGTTGTATGGACTCGTTGTATCATATTCTTATATATATATAGGTATTTGTTTATGGTTATTATGCTTACTTGTATTGGTGTCAAATAACTAAGTATAATAGCGTCCTTGAGTATAAGGTTCTTACCTATATCAATCGATTAGTTGAATCGATAGTGAGATGATATAGGGAACACTACTCTTAATCATTCCTAGTCAAGTATTAGCATTCAAGGACAATGTTAATGTGATGAGACTAGCATGTAGGTCAACTCGATGGCTTGATCTCACAAGTTATGGATATGGAGATATCAAGTTGGCACATGGGTATGCATTGAAGAATGTATACTGAATGACCCATCATGAGAAAGTATCATGGATCGTTATATGAGTGTCATATACTTTCTCATGTGGCTATTAGTATGACTATTAGTCCTTGGACCTGAAGTCACCATGGTTCCCTATATAAGGAGTTGCATACTTTGGCTTTGTCAAACGTCACTCGTAACTGGGTGGACTATAAAGGCGATTACTGGGTATGTAACAAATTATGCGGAGGGATGTGAGTGATGTAGATGGAATATATCCCTCCTATATGACAGGAGAGACATCGATATTCTTGATAGAGTGAGACCACTATGTGCAAGGCCATGCCCAAATGAGTCAATATGAGATGTTGAGCTCATTTGATTGAGTGAGTCTACTTGGGATTCAAGATTTAGATTGATTAGAGGATGACACGGTCTATGTCTCACATTGATTAATCTAGATGTCAAGGATAGAAGGACACTTGTCATATATTGTGAAGAGTCACAATTAGTAGTCACAAGGTGATGTTGGATCTCAACATTCTTATAACTTGGGTAGTAATGATGTGTTGCTAGATACCGCTCATTACTTATGCTTCTAAATGGGTTTAGGAGCATTGCCAATGTTATAAGAACCTATAGGGTCACACACAAAAGGCAATTAGATGGAGATTAGGTTCTTTTGATGGACCTAAAGGATTAGGTCCATGTGATGAACCAAATTGGATTAAGAGTAATCCAAATTACGCTAATTGAGTTGGACTCAATTTGGTTCATGTGTTAGATGAGTCTAATTTGGACTTAGACTCATTGAGTCAATTTAATTTAATGAATAGAGATTCATTAAATTAAAATTGACTTGAACCAATGATTAGATTTGATCAACCATGGGAAAGAATTGGTCAAGTTTGACTTGACTTGAGAGGAAGATGAAGGGTCAAGTTTGACTTGACCAGTTGCCACCTCATTGGTGAGTTGGCAAAGAGTGGGCCAATGATGATGCTCCACATCATCATGATTACTTAAGTGGGATGCCATCTCATGGGAGTTACCAAGAGTTGTGACTCTTGGAATTCCATGGAGGTTATTAACCTCATTCATGTGGCCGGCCACTCATTCATTGGGTGAGTTTCATTTTTTTTTTTTTTTGTAACTCTCATCTTCTTCCTCAAGCTCTCTCTTCTCTCCCTCTCCTCCACCTTGGCTGAACCTTTCAAAGGTGCTAGCACACCTTTTGTTTGGTTTCTCCATCTCTTGCTTGTGTGGATACACATAGAGGAGTATCTACTTTGATACTCTCGAGATCCGGTGAACCTTGGACGAGCGAGATTAGTGAAGGGCATCGCATCAAGGGTAAAGCTCTTCTCCTTTGTAGATCTAGTTTAGATCTAGGCTAGAAACTCGTACTCGAAGTTTTACGTAAATTTTATTTCTTCGCACGGATCCAGTGACGGGGTTTCCGCAACGCAAAAAGTGGTTTTTGCGGCCCGAAAAATCCAATATATGTTAAGGGGGAGCTTGGGTATTATGCTTCATGTTTACATATTGCTTGAAATTTTTATGTTGCTATTTATGCCTAACTTAAAAATATTGTCACACATCAAAAAGGTGGAGATTGTTGGTGCAATCGGTCCAAGTTTGATCGGTACGATCATGGTTTTGATGTGTGTATCAAAGAGTTTAAATTAGGCTTTCATATGTGTTTGATATGTGTGTTTGAGTCTTGCAGGACTTGGTGAAACACACATGAGGAGATTGGTGCAACTAAGCTTGGGAAGTTCATCCTAGGGCTTGGATCCTTGAGTTAGTGAAGGATGATGTGGATGACATCTGAGGGAACGCCGGACAAGGAGCAACAGAGTCGAGCTGAGGGAAGTGGACTTCAAGGCAACGTGAAGGATGGCACGGAGAGGAGCTGCAGGCTCGGATGCATCTGAGGGACGAAGGCCAAAGGAAGAGGGCTTCAAGGGAGACTCCGGAGAGGATGAGTGTGAGTGTGTATGGACCAGTCGACTGGTGCAGCCGACTGGCGCAGTTGACTGGTCTAGTTGACTGGGAGTGAACAGAAGCATTCTATTCGCTCAGTCAGCAGCTCCCAGTCGACTGGTAGTTTTATCACTCGACTAGTAAATGACCATTGGCAAACCATTGGTGTTGCGAAGTAGCCGTTGGCTACCTCCAACGGTAGCACCAGACGACTGATGGTTTTGCCAATCGACTAGTGCTGAGATGAGTTGATATGTTGATCAACTCTCTCCTTTTATTTATGGGAAGCTTTGGGGCATGAGGAAGGTTACTTGTGCTTATTGAATAACTCCTAGTATTTGCCCAAAGCTTCCAAATCTACTCTTTTCCTCCCAAACCAAAACTTTATCATTGTAAAGAGGAAGAGATCCTTTGTGAGAGGTTTGCTCCACCGAGAAGGAGAAAGCTCTAGCCGAAGATTGTCGGGGATTGATCCACCGAAGGATCAAGGGTCCATCCACCTTAAGGACACGTCGTGGAGTAAGAGCAAGCAATCTCCGAACCACGTTATATCGAGCTTGTTAGCGATTTGGTATTCTTTCTTTATTGTTTTCATTAGTTAGTTGTATTTCCTCTTGTGCACTAACCTTGTAGAGAAGAAATCGATTTGGGGGTGACTTAGCTATCCAACCCCCCTTCAAGCCGACCATCGATCTCCCAACACATACTTGGTTGGTGTACATGGATTCCATTTCGGATCTCATGGCTTCTAGCCATTTCTCAGAATCTGGGGCCTGTACAACTTCCTGATAAGATGTAGGCTCATCAAGACTAATAAGCTCTACATCACCATAGTCAGACAAGAGAAATGAATATCTCTCAGGTTGACGATGGGTCCTATCAAATCTATGTATAGCTTATGCTACTTGAATAGGTTGTTGTTCCACAACTTCTTGTGGTGTAACAAAATCCTGATCCATAACATCTTGTGGTAGCTGTTCAATTTCCATCATGGTGTCAGTGCTAGTTTGTGTATCTTGAATTTCTTCAAGATCGACTTCACTCCCACTAGTTTTCTAGAAATTAATTTCCTTTCTAGAAAGACACCAGTTCTGGCAACAAATGTAACGCCCGCCCTCCCTGCTACTCAAAGGGACGGGGCTACTTACTTACTTAACTATTCCAGGATACATGCATATTTAAAATTTCTTTCTTATAACATAAAGCAGCGGAAATATCATAAAGTTCAACTGGAATGTAACATAAATACAAATGGTTCATGTTAAACATAACAAAATATTATAGCAGGTCTTATTTGTCTCAGCCGAGCCACTGCCACACACACCTCCTTGCCTCTCCTGCAGCTCCCTTAGGTCATCCATCCCTTGCCTTTATCTATGGTACAAGGAAGTAAGCTATGAGCACACGAGCCCAGTAAGACTCTTTCCTACTCACAAAAACCGTATCTCAAGCATAATCATATGAGCATATCATCAATGAAGACATAATCATCTAACAATATGTAATGTGAGCATAGTTCCTTATCATAACATATCCTTATGAGTCATGTTTCTAACATATCATAAATAAGGGATCATGTGAGGTGAATCATGAGAAACATATCATATCACCAAATTATATAAAACTTAAAAGAAACATATCATATATGAATGGGTGCATTATGCAAAATATCTTTTTTTTAAAACATATGTCATGTCGAGTGCAAGATGTCTTTAAACATATCTTTTAATACTTAAACATAATATCATCATCATGAGGGCCTGGCTTGTACCACATACATACATAAATGCGCGCAATCCCTAGGACAGGGTAGCTAGCCCCGAACCTACTAGGGATCTAGACCCGTTCATAGTCCGTCGGCCTAGGGGCGTACTAAGGAGTCCATCCCTTTTTACTAGACCCGTTCATAGTCTGTCGGTCTAGGGGCGCTTATGGAGCCCACCCTTGGTACAAGCCATACAAAGTAAAGTACATGTCATGCATATCATATCATCATAACTATCATATCATCATAGATGTCATGCTCTTGTCTTAACATGAAGAGTGCTCTTAATCCCAACTTAAGGGAAGCAACTCTTTGCCATTTTCTTATCATATCATAAGGCATACATTCTTGACACATAGCCATCATATAAAACCATTATCATGCTTGGTTCTTAAGCTTACATAAATGAGCATGCAACATATTTGAAATCATACATGCTTGAGTAAATAGTCATCATAAGAATCATATCATGCATAATTCATAACATACATAAATAAACATGTTACTGGTCTTGTCATAAAGCATGCATACTTAAACATAAAACATATCATAAGGGTCATCATCATGCATAATTCATGAGCATCCTTAACTAAGTACATAAATTATCGTAGGCAACCAAAATCATACATGGAAAACATTTACTAGTATTTCCTAGTTCATATTCTAGTATGTGAGACACCTAGCAAAGTCATGATTGGGTCTCTAACCCTAGTTTCATAAGGTGGCCGAGAGTCACCATGCTAAGTTTTAGGTTACAACTACATATAAGCATGTGAACCTTAAATCAAATTCATGTCATAAGCTAATAAGAATATCATGAGCATAGGAAGTAGGTTCTAAGCTTCCTAGCCCTTTTAACTTAGTTGTGGCCGAACCCCTAAAAGCATGGAATTAAGTTCTACATGAGCATAAAAATAACAAACTACCTTCATATCATATCATAAGGAAAATTCATGGGCTTGCTAAGTTTAAGTTTAAACTTTCTTGAATCCTAGATTATAGTTATGGCCGAGAGTTCATAAAAAGTAACTTCTAAGCAACATACAACTTGAATACTTAGCTAATTTCATAACATATCATAAGAAGTCTATGGACATACTAAATTAGGTTTGGAGCTTCATGAACCCTAAGAATTCATCATGGCCGCAACTTCATCAAATAGGAAATGAACTTCTAAGCAACATATAAGCATGAATTTCTAGCAAATTTTATAATATATCATAAGAAAGTCTATGAGCATATTAACTTAGGTTTTGAGCTTCATGAACCCTAAGAAATTATTATGGCTGAAACTTCATCAAATAGGAAATGAACTTTTAAGCAACATATAAGCATGAATTCCTAGCAAATTTTATAACATATCATAAGAAAGTCTATGAGCATACTAACTTAGGTTTTGAGCTTCATGAACCCTAAGAAATTATCATGGCCGAAACTTCATCAAATAGGAAATGAACTTTTAAGCAACATATAAGCATGAATTTCTAGAAAATTTTATAGCATATCATAAGAAAGTCTATGAGCATACTAACTTAGGTTTTGAGCTTCATGAACCCTAAGAACTTATCATGGCTGAAACTTCATCAAATAGGAAATGAACTTTTAAGCAACATATAAGCATGAATTTCTAGCAAATTTTATAACATATCATAAGAAAGTCTATGAGCATACTAACTTAGGTTTTGAGCTTCATGAACCCTAAAAAGTTATCATGGCCGAAACATCATACAACTAGAAGTAGACTTCTAAGCAACCTATGAACATGAATACCTAGCGAATTTGATAACATATCACAAAGAAGCCTATGAACATACTAAATTAGGGTTGGAGCTTTATGAAGCCCTAAAACTCTATCATGGCCGAAACTTCATAAGCTAAGAAGTAAACTTCTAAGCAACATGTAAACATGAATCTCTAGCTACTTTCATAACACATCATAAAGAAATCCATGAGCATGGTAAATTAGATTTTAAGCTTTATGAACCCTAAAATTTCATCATGGCCGAAACTTCCTCAAGCAAGAAATAACTTCTAAACAACATATAAACATGAATCTCTAGCAAATTTCATAACACATCATAGATAAATCCATGAGCATGTTAAATTAAATTTTAAGCTTTATGAACCCTAAATTTTCATCATGGCCGAACCTTATAAAAAGAGAAGGTCAATAACATATTAATAAGAAGATCAAACTTAAACATCATACAACATAATTTTTTTTTAACTAAATTCATATCATAACCTACTAAGATTCATGAGCATGGTTTCTTCTCTTTTTATTTTTATTTTCAAGAGTTCAAATCTTTCAAAAATACCGTAAGCGACTTGTACCACAGGTGAGGGAATACTTACATCCTTATTTGATTTACTTAAGGGAAAATATCTTGCTTGTGGAGCCATCCTAGAGAGGGGTCCTCCTTTGTTTTTGGATCTCGGCAAGGAGAGGTGAGGAGAGATCTTGGTCACGGTGAGGAGGAGGAGGAAGGAGGAAGAGGAGAAAATGAGTTTTCCTCTTTAATTTCCCTTTTATTCATCATGAGAGAAGGAAGGGAAAATATACTTTTCCTTCTCCTTTCTTTTATTTCTCCTTAATGAAAAGAGGAAGCAAGAATCCTCTTTTCTTTTGAGAGGGAGAAGGCAACTCTAACTTCTCCTTCTTAATGAAAAAAAACTCTTTTCTTACTCTTAACTATATTGTTACTTCTCTCTTTAATAATAACTTCTCTTGCTCTATTGGTTAACACCTACATATATCTAGTAAGAGGTCCAAGGTTCAAGCCTTGGTCATCTCTTTTTGGTTCTATTTTATTTTATTATTTTCGCACATTTACACAATAAGCCTATTTTTATTCATGATAAAAAAATATATCTAAAATCTTGCTAAGTACTCCATGGGTGTTACAACAAACACCTTACCTTGTGTGGGATTATAAAAGTAATATCCCTTTGTTTCCTTGGGATATCCAACAAACTAGCACTTGTCTAATTTGGGTCCTAGTTTACCTGAGACTTGTCGTCGAACGTAAGCCTCACAACCCCAAATCTTCATAAAAGACATCTTGGGACTCTTCCCTGTCCATATCATATATGGTGTCTTTATGACAGCCTTGGATGGAACTCGATTAAGTGTGAAAGTGGTTGTCTCTAGAGTATGTCCTCAGAAGGAAGTAGGAAGATCTGTATGACTCATCATCGATCGTACCATATCTAATAAAGTACGGTTCCTCCTTTCTGATACACCATTCCATTGTGGTATTCCAGGTGAAGTGAGTTGTGATATTATCTCACACTCAACGCGATGGTCATGAAACTCTTGGCTCAGGTATTCCCCACCTCGATCTGATCAAAACATCTTAATACTCTTTCTATGTTGGTTTTGTACTTCAATCTTGAATTCTTTGAACTTTTCAAAGGATTTTGACTTGTGTCTCATCAGATATACATAGCCGTATCTACTGAAATCATCAGTGAAGGTAATGAAGTAATAATAACCTCCTCTAGCTACTATTCTGAAATGGCCACATACATCAGTATGTATGAGCCCTAGCATATCATTAGCCGTTTTGCCTTGAGTCTTTGTCATCTTGCCTTGAAGACAAGAATCGCATGCCTCATAGGATTGAAAACCAAATGAGTCCAAAAGTCCATCCTTATGGAGTTGGGATATGCGACTCTCATTTATGTGACCCAAGTGACAATGTCAGAGATATGCTTGGTTCAAATCATTAGACTTGAACCATTTAGTATTTATGTTATAGATTGGGTTTTCAAAGTCTAGAACATAGAGGTCATTCGTAAGAGGTGCACTACAATAAAACATATCATTGAAATAAACAGAACAACATTTGTCCCTTATTACAAATGAAAAATCTTACTTGTCCAAACAAGAAACAAAGATAATGTTCTTTGTCAAAGAGGGCACATAACAGCACTCTTCTAGTTCTAAAACAAGCCCAATGGGCAACAATAAGGAATAGGTTCCTACAGCGACGGCAGTAACTCTTGCACCATTGCCTACTCGTAGGTCAACTTCTCCCTTTGTCAACACTCTACTATTTCTCAGCCCCTGCATATTAGTACAAATGTGAGATGCACATCCGGTATCTAATACCCATGAAGAAGAAATAGATAGATTGACTTCTATAACATATATACCTGAGACAGAAGTCTCACTTCTCTTCCATTTTAGTTCCTCTAGTTATACCTTACAGTTCCTCTTCCAGTGTTTGATCTCACCGTAGTAGAAGAAGGTTCCTTCCTTAGCAACCCCGCCTTTGGGTTTCAGTGCATGAGTTTTACCCTTGCCTTTGGCTTGGGTCTTACCCTTACCTTTAGGCTTCCACTTGCCTTTGCCCTTAGACACCATCAAAATGGAACCAGCCTTTGCCTTCTTAAGGTTGAGTTCAACGATTCTCAACATGCTCAACATTTCAGTCAGTGGTTTGTCAATTTCATTCATGTTGTAGTTTATGACGAATTGACTATAACTATTGGGCAACAACTGTAGAATAAGGTCAGTGGCCAATTCTTGGCCTAGTGGGAATCCTAACCTTTGTAGATTCTCCACATACCTGATCATTTTGAGCACATAAGATCCTATGGGACTTCCTTCTTACATTCTGCATTGAAACAGTGCTTTAGAGATCTCAAATCTCTTATGCCTTGCTTGTACTTGATATAGTTGTCTAAGATGTTCAACCATATCATAAGCATCCATGTTCTCATGTTGCTTCTGAAGCTCAGAGTTCATAGTGGCGAGCATTAGGCATGACACATCTAATGCATCATCTTGATGTTTCTTATAGGCATCCCTATCAGCTCTTGTGGCAGTAGCGGGGGGTGCTTCAGGAATGGGTTGCTCTAGGACGTACAGTTTTCGTTCTTGCTTGAGAACTATTCTCAAGTTTCTGTACCAGTCCAGGAAGTTAGCTCTATTGAGCTTGCCCTTATCAAGGACAGATCGCAGAGAGAGGGTATTCGATGCACTTGACGACATGGTAATCTACAACAGCATAATGCAAAACTTAGTATCATATATCAATCATTTAATGAGGCATTTAATTAAATGATTCTCCCACTGAATTATAAACCTTGATAGGAGTAAGTCACTACTATCTCTAAACCCAAAAGAAAAGATATTCAAGTGGGACAAGATCCACATTATACCTCATCTTGAGTTAGCTTTGGCTAATCGCCCAAGACTTGTATAAATTAGGTAGACAATGTGTACCAATTGGACAAGATCCATATTATACCTTATCTTGAGTTAGCTTTGGCTAATTGCCCAAGACTTAGTACAACTTAGGTAGATAACGTTTACCAATTACATCCTATGTAACTCTTGTATCTTTAGGTGAACAAGACTATTTGTTCATTTTCCCATCTTATGAAATCTACATTATAACTCATCTTGAGTTAGCTTTAGCTAATCGCCCAAGACTAGTATAATTTAAATTTCATCATATTGGATATGCCTCTAAGTTCTCAACTTAGTTAAGTCACACCCAAAGTCTAATAGTCGGACATCACAATTGTCCTGTCGTACTCTACCAAGATAAAACGAGTCACTTTGCTTTGGCAAACCTGACTACAAATGATCGAGGTAGTAGTGAGTACCAAACTTTGGTAGGCATATGTTAAAAGACCTAATTATGTTTAAATTAAGCATGTATCACATACAATCAAGGCACACATCACATATATGCATAAATGAAAACGTGACATGGTTATGGCCCCCATAAACTACGATCTTCTCAAGCCAATGAGAAGAGCAATAAGTCAACCTAGGTCTAAGCAGCTTCTCCAAGTGCTTCCTTGGTTGTCGTGTGTTGTTGTCCTTCCTTCCTTTTCACCCGTCGTCCAGTAGACTAACTTCTTTCTAATTTGTACATTACAAAATCTAAAGAAACTCAAGTTATATTTGAGTGTAGTCTAAATTACAACAAGAATAAAAGGATGAAGGCACGACACGCAGGCCGTATTATGAATTACAACATACACACATCCAATCACATTGGGGTTCAAGGGCCATAACCATGCACCGTGTCATATATATTCACAATATTCTTATGACATAAATTTATTATGATCTCAACAACAAATTATGAGCCGCAACGCCACGGCGGTCCCGCTAACCCTACTACCCACAATACCAACTATGTTTTGTTCCAAACAAAACACCTCTGGTCGAGACCTTGTTGGTCATACACCAACTACGTTTTGTTCCCAACAAAACAACCATTTCAGTCAAGACTCATAATTTTTCCGAGAGTCAAAATCTGGACAAGACTCACAGTCTGGCTGAGACCCATAATCTGGATGAGAGTCAAGTGTGGCCGAAACTCATAAGTTTTGCAAATCATAGTAAACCCTTGAGCAATTTCTATCTCATATATAAAAATTCTAATAACTTAGCATATCCCTTCGCAAGTGGCTCTGGTACCACTGTTGTGATCTAGCGCACTAAATACACGAAAGTGCAGTGGAAATTAACTAGATCCTCTATCCAGAAAATCCATGCGAAGGGAAGAAACATTGCTAAAAACAATCTATACTAAGTTACATGATAGGAGTATACCCTTGATGCGTGCACACGATCTCCCGACGGCTCAGATCTCAACACGATCACACATCCGCACCTCTATGATATCCACACGAACAAGCCTTGTCTTTGTTTGTCTCACAAACAAAACAAGATGGAGAAGAAAACACCTAAGGTTGTGCTAGCAACCTCAATGAGGTGTTTCGGCCAAGAGAGGGAAGGAGGAAGAAGAAGAATGCTAAAGGCTTTTCACCTTCTCATCATCACAAAAATATCATCCAAAATAATATATATATATATCCATCCCATGAATACCAAGGGTTTTTCCCTTTCATCTTCTAATCCAATTGCTCAAAATTGACCATTCAATCCAATGGTTCAATTTTGACCATTCAACTTCCTTGGTGAACTCAAGTTCACCCAATGAGTGTAACCCATTAATTCTCATGCAATTCGAATTCAACGAATCTAGTTTGAATTGAACTCAATCCAACAATTGGATCTATTTGAGGCTAACTCAATAAGTCTAATTCGGATTACACTTAATCCAATGATCCATCATATGAACCCATCTCCAAATCTACTTGTTCTTTGTGTGTGACCCAATAGGTTCTCGTAACATTGGCAATGTACCCAAATCAACATTTAGATACATAAGCAATGAGTGGCATCTAGTAAGACATCATTGCTACCCAAGTGATGAGAAAGTCGAGATCCGACCTAACCTGCCCGTGGCTATTATCTTGTATGACTTGGTCCCTCTATCCTTGATATCTAGATTGATCAATGAGGCATAGACCATGTCATCCTCTTATCAACCTTTGTGTTTCTTGATCTCTATGTAGACACACTCAATCAAATAAGCTCAATATCTCATATTGACTCATTTACGCATGACCATGCTTTCTTGTGTTCTACTAATCAAGGGGGCCATAGATATTGCTTCTTTCATATGGAAGGGATAGATCTCATCTACATCACTCACATTCCTCCATATAATTCATTGCATACCCAGTGATCGACTTTATTGTCCACCTTGTTACAGATGACGTTTGACGATACCAAAGTATACAACTCCTTATGTAGGGAACCGTAGTGACTTCAGGTCTAAGGACTATTCATGCCAATAGTCACATGAGAATGTTTATGACAGTCATATAACGATCCATGAAATATTCTCATGGCAGGTCATTCAGTATATATTCTCTAATATATACCCATGTGTCAACCTGATATCTCAAATCCATGACTTGTGAGATTAAGTCTTCTGTTGACCTATATGCTAGTCTTAATGCATTAATATTGTCCTTGTATATTAATGCTTGACTAGGAATAGTTAAGAGTAGTGTTTTATGTATATCTACAATATCTCATTATCAATTCAACCAATTGATATGTTGTAGATAAGAACCTACTACTCAAGGGCATTATTATACTTATTCAATCGACACTGAATTGAAATAAATATAATAACCAACTTTGCCTTTTATTATTAATGAAATATGATACAACAAGAGCCCTTTACAATCATCTCATAATTGGTACTAGGGCTAATACTAACAGTTACGACCAAGGAATCGTGTGGTTGTGGACAAGACGTCGGTAGGCGACGGAGACTGTGACAGGAGGGAGAAGTGTGATTGGTGAAAAGAGGGGATTAGGAGAGTTGGTGTGGATCGAGGCGAAAGAGAAGATCGGGAGATGGGTTTTAGGGTTAAGGAAACCTAGGTTTAAATATTTATACTTAGTTTAATTAAATCAATCAACTCCCACTTAAGTCTTATTCTAAATAGACTTTTTCTAATTCTAATTGATTTATCATCTTAAACACGTCATATGAATTCGGTTTAAATCTTGAAAAAGTTCTAAAAATTCTTAATATATTCTACAAGGCAATTTATTTATTGACCCTTATTTTATTAAATTGTTGTATCTCTCAGGTGATAGGAATAGAAGTTGGGGTGCCATATGCATGGTTTGGCAGTCAGCATTAGGGTAGCTTCCACAGCCTATACTGCTCTTTCTCCTCCTCGAGCCAATGCCTATTGATGGCTCAGGCATGACTCTATGTTTCATAATGGGGGCGAGAGAGCTTTGTGTTGGTGTAGTTAGCACCAATGGTCAAATTAGGTTTTGATTAATAACAAATGGATTAAAGTTAGGTGTTATGTTTGTATAACTTCTTTACCAAGTGTGTAAGAATTGACGAATCTAGAGGACCTGACATCAAGATAAAGCCCAGTTAGGTTTGAGGACTTGATAATTAGTATAAATTCCAGATAGGTCAAGGAGTGATCGGATATCTGGCAGAAAATCTAGTTGTGTCTACGGGACTTGATAGCTGGTCGAAATCCAGTTGGGTCTATAGACCTGACAACTGGCAAGAAGACATGGTGGGTCAAGAGGCAAGTCAAGTGACTGCAAATGGTAAGTGAAGGTGAATCACTGGAGGAGAGCAATCCAGTGAGGATAAGTCACGGTGGGACTATAGGAGCGGTCTAGCTTAGAGCTATTTTGGAAGTCTAAGCTGAGACCATGACTAGATTCTAGTCTTGGTAAGACAGGATCTAAGTCATAAATTGATCATATTTTTAATGTGATAATTCTGTTTTGTAGGATAATTTTTTTACTTAGACTAATATATTTTGTAGGGAATCAAAGCTACAAATTGACTGGAAAAAGGGTCTCCAAGCACCCGGGAAGGGTCTAGGTACCCGGAGGTCCGGTCGCCTGGGCTGGGTCCAGGTACCTGAATTGGCCCAAACCAAAGCATGTACATAGATGAGTTGGCACATGCTAATTGGCTAGCACACATGAGAGTCTAGGCGCTCGGATAGTCCGAGCGCCCGGAGATGGATGATTTTTTAAACAAAGAGCTTTGACGAGGCACATACACATCAACAGTTCGGACGCTCAAACTATTTCCAAGCACCTAGACATTGATAATTCAGCGAAATCCTAGGATCAGATAAACCTAGTTGAAGGCGCCCTGGGATGTTCTAGGCATTTGGAAAAGGCCTATAAAAAGGACTTTGACCAGAAACTTTAGGACATCATTCACTCCAACTTTTATACACAAGCGCTACTCCGAGAAGACTCCTATGATACCGAAAGGTTGCTTCAACAACCAATATGTTAAACTTATTCGATCTTATAATGATTGCCCGACAAAAGTACTCAATGAGTGCAGACCTTGAATTAGGAGTCGTCGAAAGCTTCGAATCAAGTAAAACGAACTTGTGTTAATGTTTGATTCTTTCTTTCATTTTTCTGCTATGCATTCTCGTGATTTTTAAAATTGTGAAAAAGTGGCTCGCGCTATTCAACCCCTCCCTTCTTCTAGTGCTTTATGGTCCTACACTTTGCACTCCAATAGAATGACGGCAAGAGTCGAAGCATTGACCTCTTTTCTTCTGATGAATTGAGTTTCTTCCGCATTAACATATTTGACCACTTGGCCTAATAAGATGTCAAAGTCTTTCAGAGGTTTCTTTACCAAAGACCGAAAGATATTTCCCTCCATCGGCCCCTAGGAGAAGATGCTCACCAACACTTATGAAGTTGTCAAGGGGGCATCCAAAGAGACCCAATTGAATCACTGAATTAATTTTTTTTTAAGTTTCTTTTGGCTTCTGCTTGACGGTAAACATGTTGAGGGAAGTTTTGTAGTATCTTCTGCTGGTGGTGAAATGGTTTAAGAAAGTGGTCTTGAAGTTTTTGAATGATCGAATGGAAGAAGTGGGGATCCAATTGAAACCATCTTTGAGTCGAGCCAAAAAGTGTAGTTAGGAAGAGTATGCACTTGATACCATCGGTATATTAAAGCAATATGGCTACATTTTCAAACTGACACAAGAGATCCTTCGAATCGGTAGCTCTCATGTACTCAATGAACTGCGGTGATTGAAATTGACATGACAGCTCATCTTCAAGGACATTCTTGGAAAACGGAGTGCCTCCTAAGTCTTTCCCTTTAGATTAGTAGATCCATTACCCTGAATGGGGTCTCAGGGAGGCATTTCTTCGGCTGAAGACTCTTGAGACTTCTTGTGCCTCATGAATGTCCTAGCAAGAGTTGAGATTAGAGCTTGAGGGATTTCAGTTTGTTGTAGCGGCCTCTTGTTGGGAACTTGAGGCACTTCATCTGATGCCGAGGGTATCTTAGGAGGTGAAGGGTTCTAAGTTTATTGCTTCTACAATGCCTCCTATACCTTTGTCGCAACAAATTGATTAAAATCCTCCTGTGTTATTGTAACGCCCGCCCTTCCTCTTGCCCTGGCACGGCAAGGACGGCGCTACGCGAACATACATACATGCATATGAAATCATTGCAGCGGAAGAAAATTTTTTTAATAATTTAATCATATAAACAAAACATGTGAACATGCTAGCATTCAGGCATATAAAGTTTGATTTTTTTTCTATCTATTACTTAAAACATGATACATGCTTGTTTAACTAGATCATAAAGCTTACTAAATATGGGGAAAACTAAACATGTATATTGTTCTCTAGAGTTCATGATAACTAACAATTCTCTAATTAAACAAGTACTTAACATTTCAAGGTTTCATGGGCAGAAGAGAGTATAAGTTCACATTAAGCATTCAACCATCCAAACAAGTTCAAGATAATATCAAGTAGCAACCATCAAAAAGTATCAAATAGGAAAAATAAGTTAACATGCAGAACTTGGAATATGCATAAGTCCTGAAACACAAAACAGATCTCTTCCACCATGCCACTGCCACACACATCTTTGCCCTTCCTGCTACTCCCTTTAGTTTAGCCATGCTTTTCCCTTTTCTGCAGTACAAGGAAAATAAAACTATAAGCACATAGGCTTAGTAAGATCCTTTCCTACTCACAAAAGCCATAAATCATGAATTAAATATGGAGTAGTGATATATTCATTTAACCACATCTAGATTTCACCTTTCATGTTAACATGAGGTAGTGTCATATTTATTTAGGCAAATCATAACATAGTATAAGAGAGCATAAGCATAAAGTAGTAGCATATTCTTCTAGGTATCATAAACATATCTCAAGAGAGCATCTTCCTAAAGCATAATAATCACATAACATGAAATCACATATAGATGCAAGATGATCTTTTGAAAACATATATTATATAATTACTTAAACATAAATCTCAACATGAGGGCCCGGCATTGTACCACATACATGAATTGTGCACATCCTAAATAAATCCGAGGTAGCTAATCTCAAACCTACTAGGAACTAGGCCCATGCTTCGACCTAGGGGCAACTTAGGAGCCCATCCATGGACCATTCTTAGGGTCCGGTACAAGCCATACAAAAGTAAAATAGCATATCATGTTTCTTGTCATATCATGAAAAGTGCTCTTAATCCCAACTTATAGGGAAGCATCTCTTAGGTCTTATGTTACTTGTCATATCATGAAGAGTGCTCTTAATCCCAACTTATAGAGAAGCAACTCTTAGGCATTTCCTCATACATAAGCCTTGCATAAACATAACATGGTAACATAAAGTCCACATATCACATAACATATCATGAAGAGTCATTATCATGCATAATTGGGGTTTTGATCTTTATACAAACCCTAATTCCATATCTTGGTCGAAACCTATAAGCATGATTCTAGGGTTCTTATAAGCAACTTTAAGCATGAAACATTAAATTAATATCACATGATACATGGCATAACAAGTGAGACTCTTAGCAAGCATACATGAAATTTCCAACCCTAATTCAAAGTCTTGGCCGAAACCTATAGAGCATGAATCTAGGTTTTCTTTTAAGCAACTTCAAGCATGAACTTTTAAACTAATGGCATATGATACATAGCATGACATAGAAGAAAACCTAAGCAAGTCTAGTTGGAGTTCAACTTCCCAAAGCCTTTTTATTTTCTTCTTGGCCGAAACTTATAAGGCTTGTTCCTAGGTTTTTAAGCAACATAAATCATGAATAACATCTTAATAGCATCACATAAGTTATTAGGTATCATGAGGGAAAGCATAAACAAATCTAATTGGAGCTTAACTTTCTTAGGCCTTTTCATTTTCTTCTTGGCCGAAACTTACAAGGCTATTCCTAGGTTTTTAAGCAACATAAATCATGAATAACATCTTAATCATATCACCTAACTATTTAGGCATCATAAGAAAATACATAAGCAAACCTAAATGGAGTTTAAACTTTTCTAGGCCCTTTATCTCTTCTTGGTCGAAACTTCAAAGCATGATTTCTAGGTTTTTAAGCAACATAAATCATGAATAACATCTTAATAACATCGCCTAACTTATTAGGCATCATAAGAAAGTACATAAGTAAACCTAAATGGAGTTTAAACTTTCCTAAGCCCTTTATCTCTTCTTGGCCGAAACTACTAGGCATGATTTCTAGATTTTTAAGCAACATAAATCATGAATAACATCTTAATAACATCACCTAAGTTATTAGGCATCATAAGAAAATACATAAGCAAACCTAAATGGAGTTTAAACTTTCCTAGGCCCTTTATCTCTTCTTGGCCGAAACTACTAGGCATGATTTCTAGGTTTTTAAGCAACATAAATCATGAATAACATCACCTAACTTATTAGGCGTCATAAGAAAATACATAAGCAAACCTAAATGGAGTTTAAACTTTCCTAGGCCCTTTATCTCTTCTTGGCCGAAACTACTAGGCATGATTCTAGATTCTTAAGCAACATCAAACATGGAAAACACTCGTAAACTACTTGTACCGCAGGTGAGGGAGATACTTACATTCTCTTACTTGGTTTACTAAGAGAATACCCTTGGTGGAGAAGAAGAAGACCCTTTTCGCTTCTAGAATTCCCTTTCCCTTATTTTTGCTTGTAATGAGAAGATTGTTTCAAGAACTTCCCTTTTTGAAGTTTCCTTAGGAAGAAAACCCTTAGCTTGAATTCGGCAATGGGAGAGAGGAACTTGAAGTTTTGGTGGAGGAAGAAGAAGAAGAAGAAAGGAGAAACCAAATTCCCTTGCCCTTTTCTTCCTTCTTATTCCACATGAAAATGAAGAAGAAAGAATGAACTTTTCTTTCTCTTACCCTTTTTATTTCTATTTATTTCTAAAAAGGAAGAAGTAAAATGAATATTTCCACTCTAAGTGGAGGGAGAAAGAAAAGATAAACTTTTCTTCTAAGTGAAAGGTGTCCCTTCACCCTCCCTACCCTTAACTACCACTTCCCTTTCCTTCCTAACAATACTTCCTCTTGGGCTATTGGTTATTCCATTCTACTTAAAGCTTTGTCACTTACTAAAAGGTTCAAGATTCGAACCTTGGCCATGCTTCTTTTTTTGTTCTATTTTCTTTTCTTTTCTTTTTTGTAAAAGGAACCCACATAAAACCCATTCTAATCATGCAAAAACTATATAAAATTTACTAGAGATTTTATGGGTGTTACAATCCTCCATACCTTATAAAAAGTTCGTCCTCGAACTTAGAATAGCTCTGGGTATCTTTGTTTCATATCGTAACACATAATTTCCCTTCCTAGGGTTAGGACAATACCGATAGCAACATTAAGGTGGCACGGGACTTCCTGTTGAGTGCATCGGTCACTTTGTTTGCTTTTCCCAGATGGTAAAAGATCTTGCAGTCATAGTCCTTGACTAACTCGAGTCATCTGCGTTGTCTAATGTTTAGATCTTTCCGGGTGAAGAAGTATTTCAGACTCTGGTGATCTGTATAAATCTTACACTAAGCTCCATATAGATAATGCCTCCATATTTTGAGAGCAAAGACCACGGTAGCTAGCTCTAGATCGTGGGTGGGGTAATTTCTTTCATGTTCCTTGAGTTGCCTAGAGGCGTAGGCATGACCTTGCCGTTCTGCATGAGTACAGCTCCGAGTCCTAACTTGGATGCGTCGCTGTACATATCAAAACTTTTGTTACTTTTCGGAAGAGTGAGGATTGGAGCACTAGTCAGTATCCTTTTTAATTCTGTGAAACTCTTCTCGCAGTCGTTTGTCCATTCATACTTCTTGTTCTTCCTGGTGAGAGCTGTCATAGGGGCTGCAATTCTAGAGAAATCCTCTACGAACTTCCTGTAATAGCCTGCTAGCCTGAGAAAACTCCTGATCTCACTGGCATTCTTTGGCCTGATCCAATTACTCATAGCCTCAATCTTTATGGGGTCTACCATTACTCCGTCCTTGGAGATAATATGACCTAAGAATGATACTCGATCGAGCCAGAACTCGCATTTGGAGAATTTCGCATACAGCTGCTTCTCCCGAAGAATCTGTAATACAATGTTTAGGTGTTCGGCATGCTCTACTTGGGTTCTCGAATAGGGGAGAATATCGTCGATGAAGAGGATCATAAATTTATCAAGGAATGCCGAGAATACTCGATTCATCAGGTCCATAAACATAGCTGGAGCATTTGTCACTCCGAAGGGCATAACTACGAACTCAAAGTGTCCGTATCTTGTTCAGAAAGTCGTCTTCGGTATATCATCTTGTTTCACTTTTACTTGATGATAGCCATACCTCAGGTCAATCTTAGAGAAGATGGTGGCACCTTTTAACTAGTCAAACAGGTCGTCAATCCGTAGTAGAGGGTACCTGTTCTTGATCGTCACTTTATTTAGCGCTCGGTAGTCTATGCACATTCGCATAGACCCATCTTTGTTCTTCACGAACAGTACTGGAGCTCCCCTTGGAGAATGACTAGGGCGGATAAATCCCTTGTCGAGTAACTCTCGTAACTGTCCCTGAAGTTCCTTCAATTCAGTCGGCGCCATACGGTAAGATGATTTAGAGATCGGTTTAGTACCAGGAATCAGTTTGATCTCAAATTCAATTTCTCTATCGGGGGCTAGCCCTGGTAGTTCATCGGGGAATACCTCTGGGTAGTTGCAGACAATTCTGACATCATCCAACTTCTGGTTCTCTGCTTGGCTGATATCGACAACATGTGCTAGAAACCCAGTGCATCCGCTGTCTAACATCTTTTGTGCCCTTAAGGCTGATAAGAATTTCTTAGCTCCTTCCCTTGGTTCTCCAATAAATTCAAACATCGGTTCAGCCTCTGGCTGGAAAATCACTTTTCTTTTACGGCACTAGATCGAAGCACCGTACTTGCTCAGGAAATCCATGCCCAATATAATGTCATAATCCCGCATGTCGAGCACTATCAGATTACAATAGAGCTCTCTGTCTACGATTCTGATAGGAGTGGCTAGCAGCATATGGGTAGATGCCATCACTTCTCCCGAGGGCAGGGTCGTTAAGAATTTGCAATCTAAGGCTTGTGGTGGCATGTCTATCTTCTTTGTGAAAGGCGTGGAGACGAACGAGTGTGTTGCCCCAGTATCAAATAATAAAGTAGCATGCTGACTGAAAATAAATATCTGACCTGTGACAACCGTAGAAGCATTCACCACATCCTCCTTGGTGAGGGAAAAAATCCTGGCATTTGTCGTAACTGGCGGGGCTTCCAATCTCCCTTGGCTTATCTGAGTACCTTCTATCGCAGCTTGCATCTAGTGTAGTTGTGAGGGAGCACCCCGATTCTGAATATACTACTGAGGAGGTTCTTGAACTTGGGTAGGGCAGTCTCTGGCTTTATGCCCTTCTAGTCCGCAGTTGAAGCACTTGTTCGTACACTTACGGCATACTCCTGGATGCTTCTTTCCACATGTGGTACACTGAGGGTACATGGGCTGTTTGTTCACTAGACCACCCTTAGAGTTGTCCCATTACTTTCTCTTACCATTGTGGTTTCCTTTCCAGCTGGTTTTGGTACTTTGAGATTTTTGTCCTCCTGACTGAGCTTGACTCTTGCCTTCGTTCAGCGCCTTCAGGTAGTGTTCGGTGATCAGGGCACTGCTGAACAGCTCCTCTACGGTCTGTGGTCTATTAACCCCGACGAGCACATTCAGAGCTATTTCGGGTCTGATCATCTTCAGCATGAGTCTGACCCTTTCCCTTTCCGTACTGACCAACTCTGGACATAAGCGTGCTAGTCGGTTGAATCTTTTCACGGCTTCATTAATTGATAGGTCACCTTGCCGAAACTCGGTGAACTCGTCATAGTGCTTGTTTGTCACACGCATATGGAAGAATTCTTCGAAAAATTCATCTTTAAAATACGTCCATCTCATTTGGTTCACTTGCCTCTTTACTTTAACCCAGTCCCACCACATTCTAGCATCTCCCGTAAGGCAGAATGATGCACACTTGACCTTTTCATGTTCGGGTAAGTCCAGTAGCTCTACAATGCTTTCTACAGTCTTGAACCAGGCTTGAGCGTCTCATGGTTCACAAGTACCAGAGAAGTTTTTCGGCTTCAGCCTCTGCCACTGAATTAGATATGCCTCTTGTCGAACTACTGGGGTTGGGCCTATCGGTGGTACTGGTGCAGCTGTAGGTACGACTGGCATCGAATTCCGGTTCACTAGTGGGGTGGCAGTGATCCCCTGCTGATTCATCAGAGCATTAATTACTTGTTGCTGTTCTATAACCTAACGTTGGAGTTCAGTAACTACATGCATCAGATCAGGTGGGGGTACTGTCTCATCGACTCGGTTATTGCATCTCCTAACCATGCTTATCTTCATATATGACAACAAACTAGCATAAGTTATCATCATTCCTAACAAGGCTAGCATAAGATTATTATCATTCCTAGTTACATTCATGCATACTTAGACTAAAAACATTTATTTATCATACATAAAAGAAATAAAGTCGGTATAGAAGTTATTACTTGGAGCGGCAGGATGGAGGCTTGATGTGTGTGAAGTGGAAAGGCAGACCTGCTCTGATACCAAACTGTAATGCCCGCCCTTCCTGTTGTCCTGGCATGGCAAGGGCGGTGCTACGCGAACATACATACATGCATATGAAATCATTACAGCGGAAGAAAATTTTTTTTAATAATTTAATCATATAAACAAAACATGTGAACATGCTAGCATTCAGGCATATAAAGTTTGATTTTTTTTCTATCTATTACTTGAAACATGATACATGCTTGTTTAACTAAATCATAAAACATACTAAATAAGGGGAAAATTAAACATGTATATTGTTCTCTAGAGTTCATGATAACTAACAATTCTCTAATTAAATAAGTACTTAACATTTCAAGGTTTCATGGACAGAAGAGAGTATAAGTTCACATTAAGGATTCAACCATCCAAACAAGTTCAAGATAATATCAAGTAGCAACCATCAAAAAGTATCAAATAGGAAAAATAAGTTAACATGCAGAACTTGGAATATGCATAAGTCCTGAAACACAAAACAGATCTCTTCCACCATGCCACTGCCACACACATCTTGCCCTTCCAGTTGCTTCCTTTAGTTTAGCCATGCTTTTCCCTTTTCTGTAGTACAAGGAAAATAAAACTATAAGCACATAGGCTTAGTAAGATCTTTTCCTACTCACAAAAGCCATAAATCATGAATTAAACATGGAATAGTGATATATTCATTTAACCACATCTAGATTTCACCTTTCATGTTAGCATGAGGTAGTGTCATATTTATTTAGGCAAACCATAACATAGTATAAGAGAGCATAAGCATAAAGTAATAGCATGTTCTTCTAGGTATCATAGACATATCTCAAGAGAGCATCTTCCTAAAGCATAATAATCACATAACATGAAATCACATATAGATGCAAGATGATCTTTTGAAAACATATATTATATAATTACTTAAACATATATCTCAACATGAGGGCCCGGCATTGTACCACATACATGAAAAGCGCGCATCCTAAATAAATCCGAGGTAGCTAATCCTGAACCTAATAGGAACTAGGCCCGTGCTTCGACCTAGGGGCAACTTATGAGCCCATCCCATGGACCATTTTTAGGGTCCGGTACAAGCCATACAAAAGTAAAATAACATATCATGTTTCTTGTCATATCATGAAGAGTGCTCTTAATCCCAACTTATTGGGAAGCATCTCTTAGGTCTTATGTTACTTGTCATATCATGAAGAGTGCTCTTAATCCCAACTTATAAGGAAGCAACTCTTAGGCATTTCCTCATACATAAGCCTTGCATAAGCATAACATGGTAACATAAAGTCCACATATCACATAACATATCATGAAGAGTCATTATCATGCATAATTGGGGTTTTGATCTTTCTACAAACCTTAATTCCATGTCTTGGTCGAAACCTATAAGCGTGATTCTAGGGTTCTTATAAGCAACTTTAAGCATGAAACATTAAATTAATATCACATGATACATGGCATAACAAGTGAGACTCTTAGCAAGCATACATGAAATTTCCAACCCTAATTCCAAGTCTTGGCCGAAACCTATAGAGCATGAATCTAGGTTTTCTTTTAAGCAACTTCAAGCATGAACTTTTAAACTAATGGCATATGATACATAGCATGACATAGAAGAAAACCTAAGCAAGTCTAGTTGGAGTTCAACTTTCCTAAGCCTTTTAATTTTCTTCTTGGTCGAAACTTACAAGGCTTGTTCCTAGGTTTTTAAGTAACATAAATCATGAATAACATCTTAATAGCATCACATAACTTATTAGGTATCATGAGAGAAAGCATAAACAAATCTAATTGGAGCTTAACTTTCTTAGGCCTTTTCATTTTCTTCTTGGCCGAAACTTACAAGGCCTATTCCTAGGTTTTTAAGCAACATAAATCATGAATAGCATCTTAATCATATCACTTAACTATTTAGGCATCATAAGAAAATACATAAGTAAACCTAAATGGAGTTTAAACTTTTCTAGACCCTTTATCTCTTCTTGGCCGAAACTTCAAAGCATGATTTATAGGTTTTTAAGCAACATAAATCATGAATAACATCACCTAACTTTTTAGGCATCATAAGAAAATACATAAGCAAACCTAAATGGAGTTTAAACTTTCCTAGGACCTTTATCTCTTCTTGGCCGAAACTTCAAAGCATGATTTCTAGGTTTTTAAGCAACATAAATCATGAATAACATCTTAATAACATCACCTAACTTATTAGACATCATAAGAAAGTACATAAGGAAACCTAAATGGAGTTTAAATTTTCCTAAGCCCTTTATCTCTTCTTGGCCGAAACTACTAGGCATGATTTCTAGGTTTTTAAGCAACATAAATCATGAATAACATCTTAATAACATCACCTAACTTATTAGGTGATCCGGCAGTAAGGACGAGGGACCCCCTTTAAGGGAAGTCAACGCCACGTGGAGGTCAAAGGTCAAACGGCCGACCGGAAAAGGGGGGGCCGACCGGCCGAACGGGGACTAAGCGGAAGCAAAGAACCCGACGGGGAGTCGGGTCTCCGACGCTCATGGTGAACAGGGTCGCGGGGCCGAGCGGGTAGCCTGCTCAGCCGAGGTATGAAGCAGTAATGCTGTGAGCAGTTTCATCCGAGCACACGACTTGGAATCTCCCGAGCAGATCAGTACCTACGTCCGGTCGGACGCGATGGGACTGCTGAGCGGCCAGACGCTCGTTGCGGGAATAGAAGAGACAAAAGGACAAGGGAAACATCGGGGGACATCTTCTGACAACAAGCGTGTTCGACGACTAACCCATACGCAGAAGCCTATGACGGAAGGTTCTGCTGTCCCATCAGAGAGGTGCTCGGACTGTAGTAGTATGGTGTCAGGCAAGCTCCTCTGACAAGCCCATACTGAGGTATCGTCAGATGACACGTATTCACCTCGGTATGTGTGCATGAGCCTCTTCACAGCTCTATATAAGGGTCCTCACACTTCGCCGGAGGTACGCAATCACGCATTCTCCCATCTTCGGAGCCACTTCAAAATTTCCTCTTGCCTGACTTGAGCGTCGGAGGGTCGTCGCCGGGAACCCCTTCCCGGCCCAACTTCCTTGCAGGTTCACCGGAGATCCCTACGACCGGCTGGAGATCCACGTCATCAGTTCGGAGAGCGCCACGTGCCCAGCATCAGTTGATTCAGCGTTCGGACAGGATCAAATTGGCGCCGTCTGTGGGAACGCACCTGCATCCGAGCAGAAGCAATGGACGAAGCTGAACGACCGCATACGGTGATGCTCTCCACGGAGGAGCTCGACGCTCTGATCGAGGCAATAGCCGCTAAGCTTATGGAACAAAAACAGAAGGCACAAGCCGAGCGGATGGAGCAACAAGCGACTTCCGCATCGGGAGGTCGAGCGGAAGCACCACCGGCCACGGTTCCATTTCATCGGGCCCTATTTCGTACGCCTCCTGAAGCCGCAATAGTTAATCGTGACCGCGGATCTTCATCCGACGAGGTGCCTATGCGAGACAACAGAAAAGGCAAGGTCCCCCGAACGGACGTCTCCCCCGAGCGGATCAATAGGTAATTTTCAGAGGCCATCCTACGGGACCCTCTACCAAAGCACTATGTGCCCCCGACGATCGGTGAGTACAACGGAACCACCGACCCGGATGATCATCTGGGTAAGTTCGACAACACAGCTACCCTACATCAATACACAGATGGAGTAAAGTGTCGGGTGTTTCTTACCACCCTCTCGGGATCGGCGCAACGGTGGTTCCGGAGGCTACCGGACGGATCCATTACAAGTTTCAAGGAGTTCCGCACGGCTTTCCTCCACCATTTTGCGAGCAGTCGGCGCTACCAGAAGACCAGTGTTAGCCTATTCGCCATCAAGCAAGAGCCCAGGGAGCCGCTCAGAGATTACATCCAACGATTCAACCGAGTGGCCATGGATATTCCAACGGCTACCTCAGAATCGATGATGAATGCGTTCACGCAAGGCCTCGTGGATGGTGATTTCTTCCGGTCACTCATTCGGAAGCCGCCCCGAGACTACGATCATATGTTACACCGGGCCAATGAGTACATCAATGTCGAGGAAGCCCAAGCGACCCGAAGAAAAGAGGTTCCAACTGAGCGGCTAGCCCTTGCCGAGCGGAAGCCTGTCACTCACCAGGAGCCGCCCAGAGGACCGCGGGCCGAAGCAGTCTGCCCTCACCACACGAGGTCCCAAGCCGTTCAATAGGTAGCTGCCGAGCGGCCCAAACCAAAGAAGAAGGTATGGACTCCCATGTTTTGCTCATTCCACCGAACTGACACGCATAACACGCGAGATTGCTGAAACCTTCCCCTGATCGCCCACCCCGCTCCCGGAGGGGCCGTCATCGATCGCCATCGAATGGCAGGCGATAGCGACACCATGAAGCCGATCGGCGTATATCCAGAGAGTCTCCCGAGCGGTATCATCCTCAGGGGCGCGAGGACAATCCCCGAATGTCTAAAGAATGGCCTAGGCTGTCCGTACGGGAAGAGGAAAATAGAAGCAATACGTCCCGGGGCGAAATCAACATCATCGTCGGGGGCCCGATCGGCGAAGATTCCAATAGGGCCAGAAAGACACACGCAAGGCAGTTGAGGATCCAAGCGGTCAGCTGCAGCCAGGAAAGGGCGAGCGGACCCGAGATCAGCTTCGAGCCCGGGGACCTCCAAGGAGTTGAAGTCCCTCACGATGACGCCCTGATCATCCGAGCGGTAATATCCAATTATACTATTCACCGCATTTTCATTAACACAGGCAGCTCTGTCAACATAATGTTCAAGAAGGCCTACGACCAGTTGCAAATTGACCGGGAACGAAGTATTGTCGGTCGGCCAAGTCCAGCTAGCTATTGCATTGGGAGAGGAGCCGCTCAGAAGGACGAGGACCACCACCTTCATCGTGGTTGATGCTCCTTCTGCGTACGACGTTATCTTGGGGTGACCAGCGCTCAGTGAGTTCCGAGCGGCCGTCTCCACCTTCTACCAGAAAATTAAGTTCCCGGTTGAAGATAAAGTTGGAGAAGTACGAATAGACCAGCTGGCGGCTCGGCGATGCTACGTCGAAATGGTCCGAGCTGAAGCCAAGTCCGCTCGAAAACTACTGCGAGTCGAGATTGACTCTTCCCGACCGGAGTCCACCGAAGCTTACTAAGAGGGTGAGAATTGACGAACGCTGGATAGGCCATGGAACACAAATCATCTCCAGCCGTATCGAGCCGGGTGGGAGGTGCGCTGATGTAATTCATTTTATGAATGTTTTGGTCACCTATGTCCTTGTAATGCAGGAAGCAAAGTGATGACGCATTTGCCATTATTCGTCGAACGGCCGACTACACGAAGACCCCGTGCCGCTCGGCCGGGGGTATATTATCCGAGCGAAAGGCTCGACGGCGAAGTCCCCGTGCCGTTCGGCCGGGAGTATGTCATCCGAGCTTTAAGCTCATTATGGAAGATCGTCGAGCGGCGACGTTAAACGCTAGAGTCGGACCGACGACTATAAACCCTCCGGCCGGAAGACCGTCGAGCAGCGATGTTTAACGCTAGAGTCGGACCGGCAACTATAAACCCTCCGGCCGGAAGACCGTCGAGCGGCGACGTTAAACATTAGAGTCGGACCAGCAACTATAAACCCTCCGGCCGGAAGACCGTCGAGCGGCGACGTTCAACGCTAGATTCGCGCCGGCGACTATAAACCCTTCGGCCGGAAGACCGTCGAGCGGCGATGTTAAACGCTAGAGACGCGCCGGCGACTATAAACCCTCCTGCCGGAAGACCGTCGAGCGGCGACGTTAAATGCTAGAGTCGCGCCGGCGACTATAAACCCTCCGGTCGGAAGACCGTCGAGCGGCGACGTTAAACGCTAGAGTCACGTCGGCGACTATAAACCCTCTGTCGGAATACCGTCGAGCGGCGACGTTAAACGCTAGAGTCACGCAGGCAACTATAAACCCTCCGGCCGGAAGACCGTCGAGCGGCGACGTTAAACGCTAGAGTCGCGCCGGCGACTATAAACCCTCCGACCAGAAGACCGTCGAGCGACGACGTTAAACGCTAGAGTCGCGCCGGCGACTATAAACCCTCCGGCCGGAAGACCGTCGAGCGGCGACGTTAAACGCTAGAGTCGCGCCGGCGACTATAAACCCTCCGGCCGGAAGACCGTCGAGCGGCGACGTTAAACGCTAGAGTCGGACCGGTGACTATAAACCCTCCTGCCGGAAGACCGTCGAGCGGCAACGTTAAACACTAGAGTCGCGCCGGCGACTATAAACCCTCCGGCCGGAAGACCGTCGAGCGGCGACGTTAAACGCTAGAGTCACACCGGCGACTATTAACCCTCCGGCCGGAAGACCGTCGAGCGACGACGTTAAACGCTAGAGTCGCGCCGGCGACTATAAACCCTCCGGCCGGAAGACCGTCGACAGCGACGTTAAACGCTAGAGTCGCGCCAGCGACTAAAAACCCTCCGGCCGGAAGACCGTCGAGCGGCGATGTTAAACGCTAGAATCGCGCCGGTGACTATAAACCCTTCGGCTGGAATACCGTCGAGCGGTGATGTTAAACGCTAAAGTCGCGCCTACAACTATAAACCCTCTGGACGGAAGACCGTCGAGCGGCGATGTTAAACGCTAGAGTCGCGCCGTCGACTATAAACCCTCCGGCCGGAAGACCGTCGAGCGGCGACGTTAAATGCTAGAGTCGGACCGGCGACTATAAACGCTCCGGCCGAAAGACCGTCGAGCGGCGACGTTAAACGCTAGAGTCGCGCCGGCGACTATAAACCCTCCGGCCGGAAGACCGTCGAGCGGCGACGTTAAACGCTAGAGTCGCGCCGGCGACTATAAACCCTCCGGCCGGAAGACCGTCGAGCGGCGACGTTAAATGCTAGAGTCACGCCGGCGACTATAAACCCTCCGGCCGGAATACCGTCGAGCGGCGACGTTAAACGCTT
This sequence comes from Zingiber officinale, assembly GCF_018446385.1. Lineage (NCBI taxonomy): Eukaryota > Viridiplantae > Streptophyta > Magnoliopsida > Zingiberales > Zingiberaceae > Zingiber > Zingiber officinale. The sequence goes on from NC_056002.1 coordinate 67,891,263, forward strand.
GAGTCGGACCAGCGACTATAAACCCTCCAGTCGGAAGACCGTCGAGCAGCGACGTTAAACGCTAGAGTCGCGCCGGCGACTATAAACCCTCCGGCTGGAAGACCATCGAGCGGCGACGTTAAACGCTAGAGTCGCGCCGGCGACTATAAACCCTCCGGCCGGAAGACCGTCTAGCGGCGACGTTAAACGCTAGAGTCGCACCGGCGACTATAAACCCTCCGGCCGGAAGACCGTCGAGCAGCAACGTTAAACGCTAGAGTTGCGCCAGCGACTATAAACCCTCCGGCCGGAATACCGTCGAGTGGCGACGTTAAACGCTAGAGTCGCGCCGGCGACTATAAACCCTCCGGCCGGAAGACCGTCGAGAGGCGACATTAAACGCTAGAGTCGCGCTGGCGACTATAAACCCTCCGGCCGGAATACCGTCGAGCTGATACGTTAAACGCTAGAGTCGCGTCGACGACTATAAACCCTCCGGCCGGAAGACCGTCGAGCGGCGACGTTAAAAATCGAGAGTTGGATCGGCGACTATAAACCCTCCGGCCGGAAGACCGTCGAGTGGCGACGTTTAACGCTAGAGTCACGTCGGCGACTATAAACCCTCCGGCCGGAAGACCGTCGTGCTCCGACGTTAAAAATCGAGAGTCGCGCCGGCGACTATAAACCCAACGGCCGGAAGATGACAATAAAGAGGTCAGACTCTTAAGTCGTTTGGCCGATCGGCCAATTAACCAAAAGTACTTCGTGAACATCTGGCAAAAACTTCGAAAAGATACTGACGAATGTTGGCGTTGACTGGCATTTTAGCTGCCCCCGTGGGAGCCAAGCGGAGGGTAGTTGCACATGGACGCCGCTCGGCGCAACTGATGGTCCAGTCAGTCGGACTAATTGCCTCCTTCGACTAGACTTTAAGGGGAGGCAAGTGATCCGACAGTAAGGACGGGAGACTCCCTTTAAGGGAAGTCAACGCCACGTGGAGGTCAAAGGTCAAACGACCGACCGAAAAAGGGGGGGCCGACCGGCCAAACGGGGACTAAGCGGAAGCAAAGAACCCGACGGGGAGTCGGGTCTCCGACGCTCATGGTGAACAGCGTCGCCGGGCCGAGCGGGTAGCCCGCTCGACCGAGGCATGATGCAGTAATGCTATGAACAGTTTCATCCGAGCACACGACTTGGAATCTCCCGAGCGGATCAGTACCTACGTCCGGTCGGACGCGATGGGACTGCCGAGCGGCCAGACGCTCGTTGCGGGAATAGAAGAGACAAAAGGACAAGGGAAATATCGGGGGACATCTTCTGACAACAAGCGTGTTCGACGACTAACCCATACGCAGAAGCCTATGACGGAAGGTTCTGCTGTCCCATCAGAGAGGTGCTCGGACTGTAGTAGTATGGTGTCAGGCAAGCTCCTTTGACAAGCCCATACTGAGGTATGGTCAGAGGACACGTATTCACCTCGGTATGTGTGCATGAGCCTCTTCACAGCTCTATATAAGGGTCCTCACACTTCGCCGGAGGTACGCAATCACGCATTCTCGCATCTTCGGAGCCACTTCATAATTTCCTCTTGCATGACTTGAGCGTCGGAGGGTCGTCGCCGGGAACCCCTTCCCGGCCCGACTTCCTTGCAGGTTCGTCGGAGATCCCTACGACCGGCTGGAGATCCACGTCATCAGTTCGGAGAGCACCACGTGCTCAGCGTCCGTTGATTCAGCGTTCGGACAGGATCATTAGGCATCATAAGAAAATACATAAGCAAACCTACATGGAGTTTAAACTTTCCTAGGCCCTTTATCTCTTCTTGGCCGAATCTACTAGGTATTTTTCTAGGTTTTTAAGCAACATAAATCATGAATAACATCTTAATAACATCACCTAACTTATTAGGCATCATAAGAAAATACATAAGCAAACCTAAATGGAGTTTAAACTTTCCTAGGCCCTTTATCTCTTCTTGGCCGAAACTACTAGGTATGATTCTAGATTCTTAAGCAACATCAAACATGGAAAACACTCGTAAACTACTTGTACCGCAAGTGAGGGAGATACTTACATCCTCTTGCTTGGTTTACTAAGAGAATACCCTTGGTGGAGAAGAAGAAGACCCTTTTCGCTTCTAGAATTCCCTTTCCCTTATTTTTGCTTGTAATGAGAAGTATGTTTCAAGAACTTCCCTTTGTGAAGTTTCCTTAGGAAGAAAACCCTTAGCTTGAATTCGGCAATGGGAGAGAGGAACTTGAAGTTTCGGTGGAGGAAGAAGAAGAAGAAGAAAGGAGAAATCAAATTCCCTTGCCCTTTTCTTCCTTCTTATTCCACATGAAAAGGAAGAAAAAGAATGAACTTTTCTTTCTCTTACCCTTTTTATTTCTATTTATTTCTAAAAAGGAAGAAGTAAAATGAATTTTTTTCACTCTAAGTGGAGGGAGAAAGAAAAGATAAACTTTTCTTCTAAGTGAAAGGTGTCCCTTCACTCTCCCTACCCTTAACTACCACTTCCCTTTCCTTCCTAACAATACTTCCTCTTGGGCTATTGGTTATTCCATTCTACTTAAAGCTTTGTCAATTACTAAAAGGTTCAAGGTTCGAATCTTGGCCATGCTTCTTTTTTGGTTCTATTTTCTTTCTTTTTTTTTTTTGTAGAAGGAACCCACATAAAACTCATTCTAATCATGCAAAAACTACATAAAGTTTACTAGAGACTTTATGGGTGTTACAGTTATGTAATGACGGGGGTCTTTTAGTGTTATCCATCTTCAAAGTCTCAGTTAAGGATATTAATATTCCCACAGATGGCACTAATTTATTCTTGTTTGAGATTACCGACAGGTGAGCTACTGGTGAGTTGTCCCCAATGGTGATGAGGTCGTCGAATGCCATGGAGGGTGGATCGCCAAGAAAAGCTAACAAAACTGGAAAGAAAGATAAGGGAAAAAAGAATGTTAGAATAGAGGCCAAGGGATGCCCAGGCTAGCCATTTCGATGTTCAAGTCAATCTCCAACAGGGGAGATAAATGGAGAAGATGAACAATAAATTAATGTGTACGTACGTACATGCGAGTATCTCACGTGTTATGTCAGTTCATGTGTTCTCCCACGTGCTATGCCAGGCTACAAGATGTAAAAGTATTTGGGCCTAAGGGCCTGGCCCATTAAGCTAGATTAGCAAGACCAAAGGGAACAAGTTGTGGTCCTGTAGACAGGAGTGCCCAGTCAGTTGGGGTGAGTAGATAGGATTTGAGCATCTCATCAGCAGGACCAAGTGATTGGGAGCTTGAGTCGAAGGAGCGGATCTGACTAAGCACGATGATCATATCGATGGAGCAAATCCGACTGAGTAGAGCGATCAGATATGTGGACTGATCCAAGTGAGTAGGGCAATTAGGTCGATGGAGTTGATCCTATTAACCAATCTTTATTTTAACTTCTACCTCAGTTTGTCTATTGACCATCTAGTACATGTGGAGATAGACCTGACCCCGATTTAGTATCGAAGGTTCGATGATTCAAAACTACCATTTCGACGATTCTTGGGGATCAACACTGATGCAGTGATAATAGGGGGCCCACTAAGTGTGAGTCAAAGGATGGAGATCGCAGCCGACGTAGAGGTTAAAGTCAAGGAGATCAACGTTAGAAAATCAACGAGCTCACCAAAGGGGGTCGAGCGGAGCTCTCCTGCAGTGGTCGATCGGGCATGAACTACCCGACCAACAAAGGGTTGGTCCAAACAAAACACCCGTATAGCCAAGATCATCAAGCGCTTATCACAAAGCAGAGTTAAGTTGGGACGACCGGAGCATTATCCGGTCGGTCGGTAACAAGCTACCGAGTCGAGTCATCGCAGGGAAGAACAGCCAAATCAATCTAAGCAAAGGAGTTTCCAGCCAAGCGGCTATCCCGCTCGGTCAAGCAGAGGGATCATTGATGTATCTCTTAATATCCTTTTGGGAAATAGTGCCACTAAGACAAGGCATGGTAAACAAGAGGATCATACGACAGAAGCTTCTATTGTCTTTTCAGGGATATGCATGCTCTGTTAAGGTATGATGTCAGAGACACTTTCCTGACATATCCTTTCATAGGACAAATTAGAAAACATGCTTATGCCTTAAGGAGTATGCACGTCGCCCGCTGGGGCCCCATATAAAGGGGGGTTCATGCACTGGCGGAGGTATACGTTATTCACTATTCACGGAAATAGGTACATATGTATAAAAATTGGTTTGAGAGGAAATGACTCTCAAACCGAATGTCAAAAACATACAGCATTGCTAGGAGTTTATCCTCTATAGTCGAGGTAAACCCCTAGATCATCCCACAATTCACTTACATGATAATGCACTCAATGCAACTCACACCCTCACAAACAAAGCCAAACCAACAACCAATCACTCACTCACAGCATATCACACAACACCATGACCATAAACAAAGTCAAACAAGCCACCAATCACTTGCTCACACAATAACAAACAACTCCATGACATGCAATTCAAAAGGCAATCAAATAACGTGAGCAAGCATAACCAATGTGATGAGCAGGTGATGTTCGGCCATGGGAAAACACGGACAAGAGCATTTGCACAAGCAGTGACTTCGAAGCACGAACATCAAATAAAAAGCATCACTTCTTAGGATATCGTGCCACTTTTAGCAAGTGGTCAGCTATCAACGGATTTATCATATTTTTATCGCGAGTCGTTTGCTATGGACTAGATAGATCCTTATGGTGGATCTATAAACTCTCTTTGGGATTTTTGGCAAAGCCCCAGCCATCAACGGATTTGGCGTTGTCCTTACCGCGAGCCGTTTGTTGCGGACTAGATAGATCATTATGGTCGATCTATTCATCCTCTTGGGCTTTTTGGCAAAGCCCCAGCCATCAACAGATTTGGCACTGTCTTTACCGTGAGTCGTTTGCTGCGGACTAGATAGATCAAATAGATGGATCTATTCACCACCTTCTCCCAAGCCTCTCACCTCACACCCCACCATATACAAACCACTCTTGGCATGGCACCTCACACTCCCCACCATATACAAACCGCTCTTGACATGACACCTCACACCCCCCACCTTATACAAATCACTCTTGGCATGACACCTCACAGTTCCCACCATATACAAATCACTTTATGCATGACACGTTCATAAGTCCACACACTCAACCCAAGCAATCCACTTACAATTTACAAAGAAACATCTTGACACAGCAAAATCAACCATGGATGCAAGCACACCCCTTAGACAGCAAGTCATCAGAACACGGACACTAATCCAACTCGAACAGATAAGTGCTAGCCGAGGATAGATCAATGAATCGATCGAGGATAGTGTTATTCACTATTCACACCTATGTTGTTGTTGCTTCGTTTTCTTCCTTTTTCTGATGACCGACTTGAGTGTCGAAGGGCCAATGTCGGGAACCCCTTCCATGACTCGGTACTGACGTTTCTTGTGTTGCAGAGCGGAGCACGACCTACATCCAGTCAACGTAGCAGCCACATCCTTAGTTTGCCATCTTTCTAATTTTCAGATAGGATCAAACATTTAATCTCAACCATCTAAGACGATTACGATTCGAAACTGTTGGTTCACAGTTTATCACAATTTAAGATTATTATATTATTTGATAAAAAATATATATAAATTTATAAAATTATTTGTCGGACTAGTTCAACTTATTAAGAATAATTATATAATAAAAAATATTAATTAGTTATTAAATAATTATGATTATAAATTAATTAATTAATAAATAAATAAGTGTCTCTTATTTTTTAAAATTATTAAGAATAATAAAATAAGAAAAGAAATTAGTTATTAAACAATTAATTAACTAATATATGAAAAAATTCATAGCTGGAGTGTGGTTGGTTAGGATGGTTACTTCTAAGATCCCACTTTGATACCAACAAATTAATTTTTCTTTAAAAAAAAAAAATATATAGATATATATATATAGAAATTAAAAAATAAAAAATAAAAAATAAAAGCACGTTGGACAGCTGGTTTGACAATTAATTTAATCGGGTACAGGCCTATTTAATTCGATTATGGGCCAGGGCGGGGTACGGTCCATACGCGGCCCGGGTCAGATCTACTTGGAGGCTTCTAATATTCATCTACAACAAAATGTGTGTACATATTGATAATCTACCCAAGATTAAATGATTAATTAGTGATTTTCCGTATCATCTACAACAAAATGTGTGTACATTTTGATAGTCTACACAAGATTAAACGATTAATTAGTGATTCTTCACGAATACGTCTACTTTTTCTCAATCGGCCACTCAATGAATAGGCTTAAAGAAATAATCCCTGAGGAGCATCGCGTACTCCTTATCATCCGCCAGGGAGTAGGAGTCCCCTCTCTTGTACACGAACGCAGAGTTCCTGGTGATGCTTATCATCCCGCGCCTGTAGCACTCCGGCAGCACCCGAATTGACCTGAACAACTCCCACTCCAGCTCACACCAGCAGGACCGAATGATGCCCTCTAACGCATCCATGGCCTCCTCCTGCCTGCACCCATGCTCCTTCATGTAGCAGCTCACCGCCGAGGCAATCTCCCCATTTCTGGCCTCGAACTCAAAGGTGCCGAGGTCGTTCGTGAGGCGGCAGACGAGGTTGGTGAGATGCATGAAGCGTGAGCCCGGGCCGGTCAGTCGCAGTGCCTCGTCGGAGATGGGCTCCGGCAGCATCAGCAGAGAGCTCAGCGCGATGGCGGTGGAGCTGATGCTGGGCAACGATGCCTTTAGGTACTCCTCCATGCTAGGAATGCGGCTCTCCGATCGCCATTGGGCATTCTCTGTGTACCCCTCGATGAGTTCTTGCCACTATATAATTGATCGAGGGTTCCATTTATGTTATTATTGATTAATCAGTACGCATGCAAGTCTTGCAAAATCTTTACAAGCACTTACCGCCCTCTTATAATAGGGAAGGACGTCGCGGCCTTGAGTTCTGCTTGCTTCGGCGCCCATGTCTTCCACTGTGACTAGGAAACTCGAAAGTATTGCTTTAAACTTGGGTACGTCGTCACAGCCAGAAGGATCCCACCTATTTAATGTCAAACACAAATTGGGGAGATTGAATTCACACATCAACGATGCGAGATCTACGTTCATTAAGTTAACATAAAATATACAAGCTAAGGAATGTGAGTACCTTTGAACAGCTTCGTTAAACTTAAGTATGTCAAGATGATCCACGCCTGGAAGATCCATTAGGTCGTCGATTGTGACGATGAAGGCAGAGCACTTGGTAAATGCTGCACGATAGGCAGAATATTCTGGTTCATAAATGGAAGTGCTAGCTAAAAAATGGCTCTTCAGAATTCCTCCTCGAAAGGGAATTGTCTTACTGCATTCTTGCTCCTTCCACCATCTACGCACACCAAGTTAACGACAAAACAGAGCATGTTTGCATTGTTTTTCAAGTCTCGCGATGCAGCTAAGTGTGAGAAATTTCGGAACTCCAGTACTCACTGCTCGAGCGACGCGATCTCCTGTTGATGTAGCTTTTGGAGCATCCCTAAGTCGATCTTAGCAAGTTGTAAGCACTTATTTAGACATCCAGAGCCAGGCCATAGCTGGTTAATAACGATTCTCGACTCCAGTCTCGGAAGCAAATATCTCCTCGGGTATTCCAAAGCAAATTTTATCTTCAACATTTCCGAATTGCACATTTTAAACAAAACGAAACAAGAAAGTAAACAGAAATAAGTGGAAGAAGATGGTATATGTACCTCCATGTCCAGATTGTTGGCTTTAAGGAGCGACTGGTCTCCTTCTAGAAAGACTTGACGAAGTTGAAAACTGGCGAACTCCTTCACTTGTGCCATGATGGTCGATTCACTAGGGAATCCCACCTGAGAGCATTTGAACAAATGGATCATGCTTGAAACTTTAGCAAGGGTGTCGACCTTGAATGTGGAGGGATCTCCAAATTGACCTTTCAACGTGTCAAGGATCCCTGTGGAACGTAAGCCATGAGTTTGGAAGAAATTAAATTACTGAATTAAACAAATGAGTCACACTTCCTATTTTGTGGTTCAATAAAGCCAAATAATTGAGTTATCGTGACCAACAACTGTACCTATTATCTTGAAGTATATCTTGGCCTCATTTTTTATTTTCAAAGAGAATTAGTACTATATCTCTAATTGACATTCTGATTTTGGATTGGATCTGACTTCTTTGATATGTAGCATGTAGAACATCTTTTAGTCACCCCATCCATTACTTGTCTACTCGACTGTCGTGATTAATTTCCCTCATGATGACTTAAGGTCGGGTGCGACGGAGACACTGAGGGCGAGCGATTTCATCTTTTACCCCATATAGAACATCTTTTAGGTGTTCTTAATTACTTTGCCCTTTCAAGTAATCAATTGAGGACAATGATAAAGAGGAGCAAGAGAAGAATAAGGGATTAAGTTCAAAGAACACATTTTCAATACATTCTTTCCACTGATCCATCTATTTGCGTATCCTCAAGGTCATCTATTGATACGAGATGTAACAAGCAGACCAGGATATGACGTGGCAAATAAAGTTAAGGGGGTGTGGTGGTTAAAATTAAGGTGATTTAACGTTCAAAGTCAAGAGAAGAGAACATTTCCCAATCGACTTCATTATTCGTCCAGTGCTAAGGCTCGCAATGCCAACCTGACCGAATTACGAGTCGTTTGGAATAGGGGCGACTGGCCCTTAAGCCGGTAGGGCATAGGGGTTTAATGCTTTACTCTTGAATTGGGAAGCTGGCATATTCGATCATTCAATAGCCGACCGAGTTTTTGGGGTGTTCCAACCCACCTCGTAATTGTTCTACCATAGGTCCGGTCAAGAGAAAGGTCAAACTCTTTACTTTGTACGAGCCTCTCTACACACGACCGATCAACCCTATCACCGGTTATCCCTATGGATTTCCACACGACGATATGCACTATATATCCATTCGACAATAGAACTGAACGAGTTTATATGGCTTCATACTCATCCCTTATATGCATAAGTGTAAGATGGCTTTCTCTATAGAGCCAGTCAGAATCCCAGATTCACTTTACTTACAAATCATTGTACGAACGGTAGGCTTAAAGTACCAATTGAACCTTTCATAACACGACTTCATTTCTCTAGATGACCTATTACACGACCGGACGGACAAAAGGCCGATCGAGCCTAAGGCACTTAACTTCATATTGTTGCTTGGATGGATTTCTAGCACGCACAGGTTATTAGATGGATTTCCAGAATGCATAGGATATCATATTGTTTCTCAAAGAAACTTCCAACATGCCTAGGATATTATATTGTTCTCCAAACGGATGGCTAACACCATGCAGCACATGACCAAGCAGCTTAATGTGGGGATAGGCATATAGATGGTCGACCTTATAGGTCGGCCGAGATATACTCAATAGACAACATGAGCAGATAATCCTAATAACCTATCAGAATAATAACTATATGTTAGAGAATATTCTTCTGTAACCTTTTTCAGGCATTATTATATTTCTTATCAGTCGACCACATATGACAGCATATTCTTGTAAATGATAAGGGATGTACAAATGTGGATAAGGAAAGATTCCTAGGACATAATTGTCCAGGTTGTACGCTTTTCGTTACCTGACAACTTTTGACATTCTTCGCCACATCATGATTATGGAGATTATGAGAGTTGGTATATAAAGGAGGGATGCTCTCCGTTGGCAATGTATGTTTTCTGAACATCTGAAGCTTACTATCACACGCACGTTCTGTCTAGAATTGTATAAACTTGAGCGTCGGAGGGCCTTTGCAAGGGACTCCCCCTAATTTCTAGGCACTAACATTTTTTTTTCTCGTCTCATTATACGCAGGATCGAAAGGAAGCCTCTCTACGGAGTAAAAAGTTATCTCTCAGTCAATAACCAATCCATCGTTACTAGTGCGTCATCTATTCAATTTTCAGACAGAATCATATTTGATGTTGTCTGTGGGAATTTCTTCGTATGAATTTAAAACTTAGAGATGAATGAAGCTAGAAGTCTCGCCATCGTCACATTAACTCAAGAGGAGTTGGAAATATTGATTAATGCTCGAGCCCAAAAACTATTGCAGCAATAATAACAAGCAACCAGTGGTGGTAATCTTCTAGCTAATCCCATCACGTTGACAACAACACATCAAAGGGAAAGAGGAGCACGGGAGGAAGGCCCTGTCCATCTACCTCCCGCGCCTCACTCACCAATCTCACGCCATCGAGTGCTCTTCTATACACCACCCGAGTATATGGGCCAAGAAGAACTACACCAATAATCTTTCGGAGAATCACCTATCGGAGAGGGGCGCAAGGGAAAAGCCCCAATAACTTGTAGCTCTCTCAAATAGATTAGCATCATGTTCTATCAGTGGTGCTAGAAGACGAGTTGCCAAAACATTTTCAACCCTTGACAATAGGTGAATACTCAAAGTCAACTGACCCTGAGAATCACCTTCTCAAATTTGAGAATGTCGCTCTCTTATATCAATATATGGACAATATAAAGTGTCGAATATTCCTTACCACAGTTGCCAGCTTGGCACAAAGATGGTTCAAGCAATTGTTGACGGACTCCATTCACTGTTTCAAGGATTTCCGCAAGGTTTTCCTTTATTATTTTGCCAGCAATCGTCATTACCAGAAGACCCCCTAAGTCTTTTTTCACTCAAATATGGGTCCAAGGAGACACTTAGAGCCTACATTAAAAAATTTAATCAACTAGCCATGGAGCTACCACTGAAATTCTAGTGAGTGTCTTTTCCCAAGGTCTATAATGGCTTCTTTCACTCCTTTTAATCAGAAGACTTTCAAGGAACTTTGACCATCTACTTGAACGAGCCATCGAGTTTATTAATGTCGAGGAGGCACAATCCGTCCGAAGGAAGGAGGTCACCGCACCGGCTCTAGGTCTAGTACCCGAGCAACGAGCATTATCCACTCCTCCACATAAAAGACCCCGAACAAGTCCTCAACTTCATCATCAATGGGCCCTAGGCCGTGCAGCGTATGGAGGCCGAGCAAGAAAGATATCTCGAGAATTTCATATGACATCCCTTATAAGTCAGTTTTGGAGCCTTTTTTAGCAAAGCTGTCGAATCATAACAATAAAAAGGCGAGCTAAATTTCAAACGTTAGGATGGCAAGATGAAATAATGGGGTATGTGGAAAAGTGTACACTGATTATAATATGAATACGCACGTGTTACCAATAGGAAGCATGCGTTTGTAACTGATGTGACAGGTACTTAGCTCAAAACATCGAAGGATTTATGGAGGCAAACTTTGATTTTTGTGCAAGGCCTTAGGGAAGCCCGGTCAGTCCTAAGCTCGATTAAGTTTTTTAAGAGTTGTCTAAAAGGAAAATAATCGAAATGTCGGCCGGAGTCATTCTGGACTAGTCTTAACTCTGAGCGAAGATAATCTCGAACTGATTTAAGCCCAAATAGTTTCTAATATTACCACATTAAATTAAATAAACATCATTTGTTATAGTCATCCAGCCTTAATGTTCAAATGAATTTGATGTAGAACAGTTTCTTAAAACTATTGCATTTCTATGAGTAATCCTCACCTCACTATAACCCATCCGAACTTTGGCCCGGATGGATTTATGTTATCCTTAGTTTGTCACACACATTAGGGAAAAACAAAAGCTATTAGAGAACCAAACATTAGAGTAAAGATAGATGACAAATTCAATAGAAACTTAACTGTATATATGACGGATACAAACATCGAGTTCTAGTTCATTAACTAAAAGAAAAACATGAAAAAAGGGCAAATCAAAGCAAATTAGGAAATAAGCTGGGTTGACAATTTTGGACCAATTTCTTGCGATCAAGGAAGCGAGCGGGAGGTTCCGAGGCTAGATATTCTCCCTCCCTTAATTGCTCTACTGCACTGTCAGTTCCGAGAAGAAGGGCTTTATTGATAGAGCTGGTGATAGGTGCATTAAAATGGGGTGATTGAAGGAGAGCTTTCTATCTTGTTTCAAAATGATCATCTTCCCCCGCTTGGTAGGCAGCCTACTCTGCCTGGATAGCTGTTAATGCAACTGAGAGACCTACCAATTCGGACTCTTTATCAGATAAGGTAGTATGGGCGATTTTTAAGTCCAAGCTCAGAGAATCCCACTCATTATTTTGAGCCGCCAACTCAGACTCTTTAGTGGCTAGCTCAATCTTATATGTAGTTTTCAGTTCCTTCAGTTAAACGGAAAGATGCTCGACCTCTGCAGTTTTTCGTCTAGCTCCACTCTCATTTTCACTCGGCGAGTTGTTTCTGATCGGAGTTTAGCTTCAAAAGTCTCCAAGGCAGTTTTAATTTGATCAATTTCTCGAGCTCAGTTTTTGCCAACCCTTGATCTTCTTGAAGCCGAGTCTCTAGCTTGCTCAGTCGATCGAGGGCATGTACAGAAGCATTCCTAGAAACTTGCTACTTCTAAAGATGTATTTTCCTGGGCAGAGATGATAATTTTTATGCTAGACCCATCTCTGTCGCCTATCACTAGAGAACAAACAGTGTTAGAAATATCCAAAAGGAGACACAATAAATAAAATTATATTACCTTGGTCACTTTGTATAAATACTCAACGCTAAGCTTTAGTGAGAGTAAGTTGCGTTACCTCAATTCCCCTCTTAGAAATATTTCTATTAATATTGAGTGGTTAATGTTAGGACCAAAAGTAGCTAGAGGGGGGGTGAATAGCTCGTCGCGTTCGCTCGGTGCTCGGCGTTGCTTGTTCCTTCAAAGATGTGCAGCAGAAATACAAAGAAACAAATCACACAACGCTAACAAGGTTGGTTTACTTGGTATCCACCTCACAAGAGGTGACTAGTCCAAGGATCCACACCTACGCACGCACCCTCCACTAATAAAACTCTCCTTTATGGTAACTACCAAGGGCGGAGAAGCCCTACAAGACTCAGTACAAGAAGAGAGGGAAAGGATACAAGAAATACAAGCTTACAAGCTTACAATGAGTACAAACCCTAACCCTAGCTTCTCTTCTTGACTTTGATCCGCCTCTTGACTTGGAAACCTTCCAAGATCCTTCAAGAACTGGCGATCTGAGCTTTGCAAGTGCTGTGGAGAAGCTGGCGAGAGATCTGGAGTGAATCGGTGAAGAGTTGCTGCAGCCAACGCACGCCTGCAGCTCAAATACGACGCAACGGTCGGATCCCGATCGATTCGAATATTCCCAATCGATCGGGGAGGCTTTGGATCGATCCACGGATCGATCCAGAGCGCCTCTGTGCTCTGGAAAAGCGCCTGGATCGATCCACGGATCGATCCAGCGCTTATCGCGCAAAGCAGCCGCGTCCCAATCGATCCACTGATCGATTTGGACATCTGGATCGATCCACGAATCGATCCAGAGGCTCTCTGTTCGCTAGGAAAGGCCTGGATCGATCCACTGATCGATCCAGCACTTGGTTTTTGCCCAAAACCAAGTCCCAAGCCTCTCAAACCAACATCCGGTCAACCTTGACTTGTTGATACATCATGCCTAGCATCTGGTCACTCCTTTGACCTGCTAGGACTTCCCACCAAGTGTCTGGTCATCCTTGATCCAGATATCTGGATTTTCCCTTGCCTGGCTTCACTCACCAGGACTTTCACCTGGCTTCACTCACCAGGATTTCCTTCTGCCTAGCTTCACTCACTAGGACTTTCACCTAGCTTCACTCACCAGGATTTCCAATCTGCCTAGCTTCACTCACTAGGACTTTCACCTGGCTTCACTCACCAGGACTTTCACCTGCCTAGCTTCACTCACTAGGGCTTTCCAATCTGCCTAGCTTCACTCACTAGGACTTTCACCTGGCTTCACTCACTAGGACTTTCACCTGCCTAGCTTCACTCACTAGGGCTTTCCAATCTTCCTAGCTTCACTCACTAGGACTTTCACCTGGCTTCACTCACCAGGACTTTCACCTGCCTAGCTTCACTCACTAGGGCTTTCCTTCTGCCTGGCTTCACTCACCAGGACTTTCACTTCTGCTGCCTAACATACCAGTTAGGACTTCCTAGTCAGGTATCCGGTCACTCTTGACCTACTTGACTCTCCTTCAATCACACTGATCAATCCCTGATCAGAATCTCCCCACATGAACAACTGCACCTGCATTGTCCATGTGTCTACATGTATTGTCAAACATCGAAACTATGACCAAGACCCAAGCTTGGTCAACTCAGTCAACCTTGACCTAAAGGATATTGCACCAACAATCTCTCCCTTTTTGATGTTTGACAATACCTTTAAGTTAGGACCATTCTGAGTTAAGCTAGTCCCATAGCCTTAACTCCATTCATGCCAAAAGTATGAATGTTGGTTCCCTTCATTCTCCCCCTATGAGCTCCCCCATAGGTAATGAAATCCTAGCTTAAACCACACATTCTCCCCCTATTGGCACACATCAACCCATCTTTGAGCACACATCAACCCATGCCTCAATTTTAGGCACACTTCAACAAATGCCCCATTGTTGAAAACTCTCCCCCTGAAGAGTTGCTCATCGTTGTTCACAACTTCACTCGTTGTGGTCAACACGATAATGAAGGTCCCATACCCTTCATTAACCTTAACCCTACATTCTCCCCCAATGTAGGCAAATGCCCATTCTTGAGCATTATCCACTTGAAGCCACTTGAACAATGAGGATATCCACTCCCCATTAAAGTTCAAACGCTCAACCTTGAGCATGTTCTTAACGGAAGGTTGACCACCCTTCAAGGTTCATGAAAAATAATTTTCATGTCTTTAAAGAGTCCCTCCCCCTAAAGACATGGTGGTAACTTCTGTCATTGCACCAACAATGACTTGGAATTCCTAAACCTTTAGGAAACCCAAATTTAGAAGTTTTGAGGTTCAAATATTCAAAATTTGAAACAAACCTCAACCTAAACTTCAACGAAGTCTTCCTTAACCATTCCATTCTTGTTTTCAACACGAAAACACCCTTGTATTGTATACAAATGTATTTTAGGGGTTTGGAATGGTTGCATAGACTAACCATGGTTCAAAGATGCTGAAATCAGGCCTTCCCAGCCAAAATCAGCAACTTGGATCGATTGGAGTTGGGATCCAATCGATTGAACCTTTCTGAATCGATCCACTGATCGATTCAGACTACCTGGATCGATCGGCTGATCGATCCAGCGAGCTTCTGCTCACGGGAGACTTGCCTTCTGAATCGATCCACGGATCGATTCAGGCACTCCAATCGATCCATGGATCGATCGGAGCTCTGATAGTTGCTGAAATTCCATTTCAGTCAACTTCAGAAACCCCTAGAAAATTCTACAAAAATCCAAAAATCATGAGATTTCGTGTAGACATTATTTAGGGCATATACTATCAAAGAAAAATAGTTTTCTATGAAAATACTTCATATTTTCAAAGATTGACACAAACTTGAAAACTTGCAAAAACTTTAGAGTTTTCTTCAAGTTTGTGTCTAACTATTCAATGGTGATTACTATCAAAAGATAGCCTTCACCAAGGTTTTTCAAAAACATTTTAAAAACCTTTTAAAAACCAATATCCCATCATGTTCCTTGGGCTTAATGAACATGACTTGTACATTAGCTTTCCCAATGATGGGAAAACACATAACTATGTGTTTTGATGAACCTAAAAACTCAAAAGAATGCACTAAATCAACATGTTGAGTTTTTTTCATCATCCTAACATCTCACTTGTATCTATTGTGGACAAAACACATACAAGTCATCTTATAGGTCTTTGTGAGATGTAAAATTTGGTTTTTGCCCTAATCTATGGATCATGCATATCTATCTAGGCATTTTAGAAATATTAGACATCCACCTAGCATGTCACTTGTCAATAAGTGTTGTTAAATGTCATTTGTCCTTAATTACAAGGAATTAAATTTAATGCATGATTATGCTATGGCATACATCAAAATAAAATAATTTTCAAAAGAAAAATATTCTATAACTACATGATGTATAAATGTCATGACATGGTATTTTTGGATTTTTCATAATAAAACATGAATGCAAACTAGACATGATGTCATGGCATATGATGGGCAAACAATCATGGCAAGATTTAACATAAATAAAATATACCTAGATTAACTATCTAAGTATCCTTAAAGTCTTAGCTAAACTTACAACTTAAACCTAGATTGCCCTAAAGTGCTTCAAGAGAATGCCAAAGCCTAAATTGGCATTTCTAATTTCCTTGATTTAATGTATGCCAATTGAAAATAAACATGTCCTCAAATGTTGGCATATTTCTTTTTTTTTTTTTCAAGGGTAACCACATAAATCAAGGCCCGGATTGCCTTAAATTTCCAAGAGAATACCAAACTCCCAACTTGGTATTTCTCAAGGTTTTCCCAATTTGTGCCATTTTAAGATAAAATCAATTTTTCACCATTAGACACATTTTACTCTTTCAAGGAGTAATCAATAGGTCCATTTCATTTTCAAAGGTTAACTAAAACCTTGAAAATGCTCCTTGAGTGTCAATTTCCTCAAAGTTGGGTTAACTACCCTTCTAATCGGAGTTGACACTCTCTAACCCATCTATGGGGTAGAGAAGATGCTCATAGGAACCCAACACCTATTGGTGCTCCTTGGATGCTCTAGGTACTCACTAGGGATAACTTCCCTAGATACCTTCCTAGTGACCTTGTTGGGCTTCTTAGAAGCCTTGGTCACATTTTCTAGGTCAACTCTAGGGATAGCCTCCCTTGTGACCTTGTTAGTGACTTTCTTAGACTTCTTAGAAGTCTTAGTCACTTTGGTTGCAAAGATACTTCTAGGGATATCTTCCCTTGTATCTTTGACTTGACCTCTAGACTTAGGGTTTGTTCCATAGCTATATGGAACCCTATGATAACTAGGCACATCCTTTTTAGCTTTGGGTTTGTATCCCAAACCTCTATAGTCATTGGATGACCTTTGTGCTCCTAGCCCTAGGTATTGCTCATTTTGCCCTTTAAGGATATTCTCCATCCTTTTTAGGGTCTTTTCTAGTTTGTCAAGTCTTGACCTCAAGACTTGATTTTCTATCATTAAATCCTTAGGTTTTGGTCCATGAGCATTTTTGATCTTGGGCATGTGTCTATTTTCCTTAGTGTTCCCGCCCAAGTGTCTATCTACCTTCCTAACCTTAGGTTGGGTAGTTTTGGCATGTAGGGCCACATGTTTTTCCTTAAAGCCCTCATGCTTTCTATTCTTATGATAAATTGCATTAAAATGATAAAAGTTAGAACTATCATGCTTTTCACCATAATGTAAGGGGGTAGGCTCAATAAAAGATACCTTCTTCTTTACCTTGGAGGCTCCCCCTTGACGAATGCCTCCTTGAGCCTTGACCATCTTCTTCCCCTTGGGGCATTGACTTCGGTAATGCCCCTTTTGATTGCAAGAGAAGCATATAATATGCTCCTTGCTCTTCTTTGTGTTGGGGATGATCTCCTTGGGCTTCGCCTTGCCCTTTTGTGCCACTTGGCCCTTCTTCTTGGCCAATTTAGGGCACTTGCTCTTGTAGTGCCCATGTTCCCTACACTCAAAGCATATAATATGATTTTTATTATTAATTGAAATATTTATACCTTTGCTTGTAGGGGTGGCATCTTTTCCTTTGGATCCGGAGGTAGAAGCTTCCTCTTGATCCGATCTTGATTCTCCTCCATTTGATTTTTCTTGACTCGTGGAGGTAGAAGCTTCTTCAATCTCTTCATCTCTTGACCCGGATGTAGAAGCTTCTCCTTCTTCTTGATCCGGCGTCACCAAGGATTGCTCCCCCTCAATCCTAGAGGTGGAGGCTTCATCATCTTGAATATGAAACAAGGAGTATGCTCCCTCCTTGTTCCCTTCGTTGCATTCCCTTGAGGATGAAGCTTCTTGGATTTCCTCTTCTTCGGAGGTTGAGCATCTCTCAACCTCGGAGCCCTCCTCTTGGTCTTGCTCCAAAGAGTCACCCTCTCTGGATACTTCTTGCTCTTGTACAGTGGAGGGGATCTCTTCATGAAGCTTGGCCAATTTGCTCCATAATTCCTTTGCATCTTCAAATTCTCCAATTTTGCAAAGGATGGTGCTTGGCAATAAATTTACCAAGAGCTTGGTCACTTTATCATTGGCCTCGCACCTTTGGACTTGCTCTTGGCTCCACTTGCTCCTCTTGAGAACTTTGCCCTTTGAATTTCTTGGAGCCTCGAAGCCTTCCATTAGAGCAAACCATTGCTCTATCTCCATCATAAGAAAATTTTCAATTCTTGATTTCCAAGAATCAAAACTCGTGGAAGTGTATGGTGGAGCCACCCTTGTGTCAAATCTAAGTCCATCTTGGAATTGTATCTTGAAGTTGAGCTTTTTGATATCTTTGACTTTGACAATTTTTGTTTCAACTTCTTCACCCTCTAGCTTTTCTTGTTATGCTTGACCCTTCCGGCGATGATTCCGGTGAAGAGCGGCCTCGCTCTGATACCACTTGTTAGGACCAAAAGTAGCTAGAGGGGGGGAGGGGTGAATAGCTCGTCGCGTTCGCTCGATGCTCGGCGTTGCTTGTTCCTTCAAAGATATGCAGCAGAAATACAAAGAAACAAATCATACAACGCTAACAAGGTTGGTTTACTTGGTATCCACCTCACAAGAGGTGACTAGTCCAAGGATCCACACCTACGCACGCACCCTCCACTAATAAAACTCTCCTTTATGGTAACTACTAAGGGCGGAGAAGCCCTACAAGACTCAGTACACGAAGAGAGGGAAAGGATACAAGAAATACAAGCTTACAAGCTTACAATGAGTACAAACCCTAACCCTAGCTTCTCTTCTTGACTTTGATCCGCCTCTTGACTTGGAAACCTTCCAAGATCCTTCAAGAACTGGCGATCTGAGCTTTGCAAGTGCTGTGGAGAAGCTGGCGAGAGATCTGGAGTGAATCGGTGAAGAGTTGCTGCAGCCAACGCACGCCTGCAGCTCAAATACGACACAACGGTCGGATCCCGATCGATTCGAATATTCCCAATCGATCGGGGAGGCTTTGGATCGATCCACGGATCGATCCAGAGCGCCTCTGTGCTATGGGAAAACGCCTGGATCGATCCACGGATCGATCCAGCGCTTATCGCGCAAAGCAACCGCGTCCCAATCGATCCACTGATCGATTTGGACATCTGGATTGATCCACGAATCGATCCAGAGGCTCTCTGTTCGCTAGGAAAGGCCTGGATCGATCCAGCTCCTGGATCGATCCACTGATCGATCCAGCACTTGGTTTTTGCCCAAAACTAAGTCTCAAGCCTCTCAAACCAACATCCGGTCAACCTTGACCTGTTGATACATCATGCTCAGTATCTGGTCACTCCTTTGACCTGCTAGGACTTCCCACCAAGTGTCTGGTCATCCTTGATCCAGATATCTGGATTTTCCCTTGCCTTGCTTCACTCACCAGGACTTTCACCTGGCTTCACTCACCAGGATTTCCTTTTGCCTAGCTTCACTCACTAGGACTTTCACCTGGCTTCACTCACCAGGATTTCCAATCTGCCTAGCTTCACTCACTAGGAATTTCACCTGGCTTCACTCACCAGGACTTTCACCTGCCTAGCTTCACTCACTAGGGCTTTCCAATCTGCCTAGCTTCACTCACTAGGACTTTCACCTGGCTTCACTCACCAGGACTTTCACCTGCCTAGCTTCATTCACTAGGGCTTTCCAATCTGCCTAGCTTCACTCACTAGGACTTTCACCTGGCTTCACTCACCAGGACTTTCACCTGCCTAGCTTCACTCACTAGGGCTTTCCTTCTGCCTGGCTTCACTCACCAGGACTTTCACTTCTGCTGCCTAACATACCAGTTAGGACTTCCTAGTCAGGTATCCGGTCACTCTTGACCTACTTGACTCTCCTTCAATCACACTGATCAATCCCTGATCAGAATCTCCCCACATGAACAACTGCACCTGCATTGTCCATGTGTCTACATGTATTGTCAAACATCGAAACTATGACCAAGACCCAAGCTTGGTCAACTCAGTCAACCTTGACCTAAAGGATATTGCACCAACAGTTAATGGAGAGGGTGTGGGTTGGGTGGACGGTAAATCAAGGGCGGTTGAAAACAAATAAGGCCTCCTTGGCGTGGCAAAAGTGGAGATCGAGAGAGTCCTCTCACGAGGAGACACAAGAAGAGCTGGAGCTGGAGAGCCACTAGGTAGGGAAGTGACCTCCTGTGCTTGAGCAGTTTCTGGCATTGGACTGACAGGAGGGAGGGCGGACAAAGTCTGCTCGGAGGATGGTGTATGCGTCTCTTCTTGGATGTGTTCTTCCCGGGGCGAGAGATAAAGGCAAGGAAGACGCTTCAACAGAGGTGGCATGCCCTTGGGTGTGAGTAAGCGTACACCATTTGCGTCTCCTTTCTGGGATGGCCTCCACCTTCGAAGGGGAACCCTCCAACACTGGGAGAGGATCGGGAGATAGCTCCCCAGAAGTAGTGGATGCACTAAATTCAGGCATCAGGTTGCCAAAAACCCCACTAGAAGGGATAACCAGTTGGGAAGCCCGCTCGGGTACAAAGCCCGCTCCTAAGCAAGGAGCACTTCCTCTTCTACATTAAGCTCGTCAGCAACCAAGGATTTAAAAATGGCATCTACTGCTTAAAATAAGAAATACCTTAGTTAGTGATAACATAATAACCAAGTTACCAAGACTTACCAAAAGAGCAAGACAGCTTTGTCTGAATCAAGCTTAGACCAAACAAGTAAAATAGGCCTTCGCGCAGCCACTTGTGGATTTTAAAGCATTGGCCGCTCAACTTAGTTGAATATGAAATGAAGGTCGGGTTGCGCTTATAATTTCTGAGACCAGGAAGAGGAGGAAGGGAAGACTATCATTCGGTAGATCAAATGGCAAGCTCAGGCATCTCAATAAAGAAGAAGTGAGATTTCCAGACCTTGTTCAAGGAAGGCATCTCCTAAACAAATTGATTTCGAGTGGGATTAAAAAAAGGAAGACCCCTGATTCTGATTTTTTAGGATAAGAGAACAAATAAAGATTGAGAGGAGTTGGAAGAATGTCATATAGGTGAAATAGCATGTACATGTCACACATAGCATGGAATGCATTCGGTGCAAACTGTTGTAAAAGGATATTAAAATACTGACTCACCTCCAACATGAACGGAGGGACGGGGAAATGTAGACCGGCTACTAATTAGTCCTTAAAGAAAGTGGTGTGGTTAGCAGGAGGATGATGGGGGCGAGCGCTCGGGGAAGGAATAATAATACGATAACTTTTGGGATCTCATACCTAGAGAGGATGGAAGTCTATCAAACTTATCAAAATCTGAGTTAGTAAGAATAAGCTAGGGAGTGAAGAACTCTTGAGCCATGAGAAAGCGAAGATAAAACAAAGAAAAACAATTTACTAGATCACTTAAGGCGAAAAAGAGAAGAAGTTTGCAAAGGAAGATCGCCGAAGGAAGAGAGTAGGGAAGACAAAGCGCAGAATGAAAGGTTTTTTACTTCACTTATGGTTTTCTTAAGAAAAAGAGTACAACTTAATTACAACCATTCGATCAAATTAGCAGACACACAGAGGATCATTGATTTATAGGGAGAGAGATGTCATTGAGTCATACGAAGCAACATGTGACAAAAGTCATTTCAAAGGATGAGGAGTGGAGCAACGTGACACTTACTTATAAATGGGCATTTATGATGAAAATGACAACTGAATCATTACGCTGGAGAAGCACCTCTTCAAACATCCTCAATACTCTCCTCAAGATGGCCAACCTCTAATGGCAGTTTTTGGAAAAAAAAATATCACTAAGTGCCCAAGGTGTAAGTGAAAACATGAATCTCTAGATGACCATAGTAAAAGGAGGTGAATGAATGAAAATCGGACTTGGGTCCAATCAATCGGCTACACCTTCTTTGACTAGACTTAAAAAGGAGGCTAGTGATATGGGATGTAACGAGCAGACCCAGGATATGACATGATAGTCAAAGTCAATGGGTCGTGGTGGTTAAAGTCAAGGTGACATGGCGTTCAAAGTCAAGAGAAGAGAATATTCCCCAACTGACTTTATTATTCGCCTAGCACTAAGGCTCGCAGTGCTAACCCAACCGGATTATGAGTTGTTTGGAATAGGGCCAACCGACCCTTAATCCGGTCGGACATAGGGGTTCAATTCTTTACTCTTGAATTGGAAAGCTGGCACGTCCGGTCATTCAATAGCTGATCAAGTTTAGAGGATGTCCGACCCACCTTGTAATTGATTGACTATACATCTATTCAAGGGAAAGGTCTCTGTACAAGCCTCTCTGCACATGCCAGTTCGACCCTATCGCCGGTCATCCTTATAGGTTTCCACACCACGAAATGCTTGTGTATCCGTTCATAGAACCAGACGGATTTATATGGCTCCATATCTGTCCCTTATATGCACAAGTGTAAGATGACTTTATCTATAGAGCCGGTCAGAATCCTAGGTTCACTTTACTTACGAATTATTATACCGATGATCGACTTAAAGTACCAATCGAATATCTCAAAACATAGTTTCATTTCTCTGGATGACCCATTACATGCTTAGCTAGACAAAAAGCCGACCGAGCCTAAGACCCTTAGCTTCATATTGTTGCCCGAATGGATTTCTTACACGTACAGGTTATCAGATGTATTTCTAGAATGCACAAGTTAACATATTGTTTCTCAAAAAGACTTCCGGCATGCTCAGGGAATTATATTATTCTCTAAACGAATGGCTAACACCATGCAACACATGACTAAGCAGTTTAATGTGAGGATAGGAATAAAGACGACCGACCTTATAAGCTGGCCGAGATATACTCAACAGATAACATCAGCAGAGAATCCTAATAACCTGTCAGAATAACAATCATATCTCAGATAATATTCTTCTGGAACCTTCTTCAGGGATTATTATGTTTCTTATCAGCCGACCACATATGATAGCATATTCCTTAATCATCTTGTCAATGGCATAAGCTGTAAACGACAAGGTAGGTACACATGTGAATAAGGAAAGATTCTTCAGATAATTATTGCACAGGTTGTACCCTTTTCGTTACCCGATAACCTCTGATATTTTTCGTCATCTCATGATTACGAAGGTTATGAGAGGTGCTATATAAAAAGGGGGCCATTTCCATTGGCAATGTACGTTCTCTAAACATTTGAAGCTTGTTATCGCGAGCACATTCTCTACTGTTCTTCATTCACCCTTTTGGAATTGTACCAACTTGAGAATCGGAGGACCTTTACCAGGGACTGCCCCTTGGTTTCAGGGCACTAACGTTTGTTTGCTAGTCTTAGTATGTGCAGGATCGAAAGGAAGCCTCTATAACGCCCGAAAATTCTCAGAATTTCTTTAGAAATATTCTATGATTTTTCTGGAATTTTAGGATATTTTTACAGAATTTTTAGAGTAGCAGAAGTAGCAAAAACAAATAGAAAACGAAAACGGCCTAAGCGGGAATTGAACCCGAGACCTATGGTTTACGGATAATTCTAGTAACCAGTTGAACCCAGCAGAGCCATGCTGAAAGGAAAGGGAGACAATTTTATTTAAGTTAGAGTTGGGCTGAAAGTTCCACTTAATATAAATAGAAAAGTTAAGTGGGGTTTGGTTTATTTTTGTTTGGTTCGGCAACTTCTCCTCCTCTCCAACCCTCATCGCCGACGCCCCTTCTCCCTCCTCTTTCTCTCTCGGTGCACCAAGCCTAGGGCCCCAGGGACATCTTCCGGCAGCGGCTCCGACACAAGGACGCTCCCCTCCGTGAGAGGAATGTGTTGGCGCAAGAAGACTATCGAAAGGATCGTCTTCTCCGGAAACCTAGCGACTAGAACCG
The DNA here is from genome assembly GCF_018446385.1 of Zingiber officinale. Taxonomy (NCBI): domain Eukaryota; kingdom Viridiplantae; phylum Streptophyta; class Magnoliopsida; order Zingiberales; family Zingiberaceae; genus Zingiber; species Zingiber officinale. The sequence goes on from NC_056002.1 coordinate 67,915,161, forward strand.
TAAGGAAACTAGCGTACGAGGTAAGAAACCCCTCACCTGCAGTATAAGTAGCTTCCGTGTGGATTTTATGTTTTAGTTTAGCAGTACATAGACTTTCGACACAAGGGATGTGAATTAGCGCACACCAAGTGTTCGATTAAATTGTTTATCGCAGTAAAATGCAACTTAGGCATTTTAGTAGCTTGGATAAATGCAATAGAAGCATTTTTATAGATTATTTAGCTTTGCTTCAGCTTTTACAGGACTAGATGTCCAATAGGTGGTCTCCCATAGTCGCCTCTAGGTTCAGATAACCTAACTCTAGGTTCAGATAACCCAGAAAGAGCAAGGCAAGCAATAATTAGTTATATTTAGTATTTTACTTTTCAGTGGCACTGTACAGGATTAGATATCCATTGGGCTGGGCTCCCATAGTCTGTCTCTAGGTTTAGATAACCTAGTAAACACTACTAAATTCGGGACTTGCAAACCCGGGTCTAGTTAGGGACGCGCGCATAGCACGTACAGTTGCCGGGCCCAAACAACAGCATGTATATGTATTTTCATCTATTATGTATGTAGTTTTAAATTCTCACAAAACAGTTAGGTGAGATCAGTATAGCTTAAGCATTTGCTAGAATTAGCTCAGTTTATGCTTCAGTTCAGCTTATTTCCTTTATGGTTATGTATGATAACACTATGCTCAGCTTGTGGTTACATATGCTATAGATGATAGTATGCCATGTTTAGCTCTTGATTTCCATGTACTGTTTGATAGCATGCCATGTTTTAGTTTAATCAGTACATATTTCAAATGACATGTTTTAAAAGCATAAATGCATCGTATGTATGTTTTTGTGAGGTAGATGGTTTCTTACTAAGCGAAAGCTTATAGATACTTTCTTTCCCTTATACTGCAGATAAAGGTAAAGGGAAGATGGACTAGAGGAAGCTGGTGGTCAATGCAGAGATGGTGTGTGTGGCAGGGACCTGGAATGAAGATCCTTAGGGAGTTTAGCAAATTAAGAACTTAGTTTCTTTTCTTAAGACACTTTTATGCATTTCTAGTGGTTTAAATGCTATGAATTAATGAACTTGCACTATGGCATGTTAGAATGTTAGTTAGTAGATATTAGAATGTTTTCCATGCATTGTATAATTGTTGTGTGAGATTTTGGCACGAACTAGTGCTGAAATCAGAGTTTCAGTGCGAAATCAGAAACTCCGATCGATCCATGGATCGATCGGGGGTCCTCGATCGATCCATGGATCGATTGGGGGCTGATTCCGCGAACAGAAGGCTTCTGGATCGATCAGCCGATTGATCCAGACACATTCTGTCGCGAAAAGAAGGCCTCTGGATCGATCGGTCGATCGATCCAAGCTATTCCTCGTGAACAGAAAGGTTTTTGATCGATCATTGGATCGATTGACTTATGTTGGATTGATCAGCCGATCGATCCAAATATAGTCCCGTGCATAGAAGCACGCTGGATCGATCACTGGATCGATCGGTGAGCCTGGATCGATCAACCGATAGGTCCAGATTATCACCCGAGCACAGTAGCAATCTGGATCGATCCATGGATCGATCCAACAGAGAGCAATTGACCCAGTTCAGTCTGGATCGATTGGGAAGTTCAGTTTCGACCAAGAAACTTAGCAGATCAGCTTCTAGTCCATAGGGAATGTAGGATACACCTTGTATCCTTTAGATTATACCCTTCAGCACATGTAGAACCAAGAATAGTTATCAGTTAGCAACTAAAATTTAAATTAGATCAGTTTTCTGCACAGTTAGCACAGCATAATGTGACGCTCAACCTCACAGCCTAGTTAGTAGGAGGCGGAGCGTGACAGAGTGGTATCAGAGCAGTTCCCATACTTCCTAAACACACATCAGGATTGAACCTGCAGCTTCCAAGTAAGAACATCTCTCACTTTCTTTATGCTTCTTGTTTCTATGTTTAGATATAACCACAGCATGCTTGTTTATGATGGTAGTTAACATGATAACAATAGTTACTTCAGTATATTTGTATTAGTTATGTATGTCCTTTGTTCCTTTAGAAATGGCACGAGGACGCCCAGCTAGAAGGGCACCAGATACTGAGCCCCAGCACGAGGCAGGCAGTTCAGTGCCTCCCCCAGACCTTACAGCACTAGTGGCTCAGTTACAGCCGCAGCTAGCCGAACAGTAATAGGAAATAGCCTGCTTAAAGGCTAGTCAGCAGAACATTCCCACAGTCACCCCGGAACCAAACTTAGCAACGCCAGTAGTCTTAGAGGTTCCCCCAGTCCCGCCTACAGCACCAGTGGCTCCAGCAGCAGGAACACAGAGGGAAGCCTATCTGATCCAGTGGCAGAGAGTCAAGCTAGAGAATTTCTCAGGCACCAATGAACCATGGGATGCTCAAGCCTGGTTGAAAACACTGGAAAGTACGATGGAGCTTCTGGACTGGCCAGAGTATGAAAAGGTGAAGTGCGCCTCCTTCTGCTTGACAGGAGATGCACGCATGTGGTGGGAGAGAATTAGAGCGAAGTGCCCAGTAAACAAGATGACCTGGGCTGACTTCGAGAAGGAATTCTTTGAGGAGTTCTTTCACATGCGGGTCACCAACCGCCACTACGACGAGTTCACTGAGTTTCGTCAGGGCAACCTTTCAGTGGAGGAAGCCGTGAAGAAATTCAATAGATTGGCTCGTCTATGCCCTGAGCTAGTCAGCACAGAGAAAGAACGAGTCCGGTTGATGCTCAAGATGCTGAGGCCGGAAATAGCGATGAACGTGGCTGGTGGCGTTCATAGGCCACAAACCACCGAAGAGCTAGTGAGCAGTGCTCAAATCACTGAGCATTACCAGAATAGCATCAAGCAGCAGAAGCAAGTCCTCTCAGAAGCTAAGGGCCAAGGAGGCTCAGGCACTCAGAAACAGCAGGGCCACAGCTCCCATGGCTCTAACTGGAAAGGGAACTCCAGCAACAAGCGCAAACCAGGGAGTTGTCCAAAAGGAGTGCCAACCAGCAAGCAGCCCAGTTATCCAAAGTGTGCTACTTGTCGAAAATTCCATCCTGGAGTTTGTCGTAAGGGCACACGAGGATGCTTTGAATGCGGACAGGAAGGGCATATGGCCAAGCAGTGTCCAAACAAGATCAGTCTTCCTCAGCCACAGCCGATTCAGTATGGAGGCCAGCCAGCTCAGTTACATCATATGCAGGCCGCTTTAGATGGTCCACATATCAGCCAGGGCAGATTAGAAGCCCCTCCAGCTACGACCAATGCGAGGATCTACTCACTCATCAGAGAGGACGCAGCGAATGCCTCGACAGTTGTTACAGGTTAGATTAGTATTTTACAGCAAAGTACAACTGTCTTATTCGATACTGGGGCAATTCATTCATACATATCCAGGGCATTTGTTGAGAAGTTAGCAGTACCTCCAGAGGTACTCAGTAGCCAGTTCCTTACGACGTTACCCTCAGGAGAAATCATGGCGTCTACGCACTGGCTCAGAGCAGTGCTGGTCACTATAGCAAACAGAGAGCTCTTTTGCGATCTGATAGTGATTAATATGACCGACTACGATGTTATCTTCGGGATGGACTTCTTGATCAAATACGGTGCCTCCATCAAGTGCCATAAACAGAAAGTCATATTCCAACCTGAAGCGGAAGCACAGTTCGAATTCTTCGGAGAACCCAGGAGAAAGGCCTTGTTTCTCTCAGTTATGAAGGCACAGAGGTTGATGGATTCAGGATGTACGGGGTTCTTAGCACACGTAGTCAATACCAGTCAGGATAAGGACCAACAGCTAGCAGAGGTCCGAGTCGTATGTGACTACCCAGCAGTCTTCCCTGAAGAGTTACCAGGCCTAGCACCAGACAGGGAGATCGAATTTGAGATAGAGCTCATCCCCGGTACAAATCCTATCTCCAAAGCACCTTACCGCATGGCTCCAGCAGAACTAAAAGAACTTCATGAGCAACTACAGGAGCTGCTTGACAAAGGCTTCATACACCCTAGTCACTCACCATGGGGAGCACCTGTATTGTTTGTGAAGAAGAAGGACGGGAGCATGCGCCTGTGTATAGATTACCGGGCACTGAACCAAGTCACAATCAAGAACAGGTATCCTCTTCCCAGAATTGATGACCTGTTCGACCAGCTAAAGGGAGCAGCAGTGTTCTCTAAGATAGACCTCAGATCAGGTTATCATCAAGTGAAAGTCAAGGAAGGCGATATACCCAAGACAGCATTTAGGACAAGATACGGACATTACGAGTTCGTAGTCATGCCCTTTGGCGTGACAAATGCTTCAGCTACTTTCATGGACCTCATGAACAGGGTATTCAGAGAATACTTAGATAAATTTGTTATCGTATTCATCGATGACATTCTTATCTATTTAGGAACTCAGGAAGAACACGCAGAGCACCTGAAAATAGTATTGCAGACCCTTCAGCATAACCAGCTGTATGCCAAGTTCACGAAATGTGAATTTTGGTTAGATCAGGTGTCCTTCCTGGGTCACATCATCTCAAAGGATGGTATCATGGTAGACCCTAGTAAGATAGAAGTTGTGAGCAACTGGAAAAGACCCAAGAACGCTAGTGAGATCAGAAGCTTTCTGGGATTAGCAGGTTATTACAGGAAGTTTGTAGAGGATTTCTCCAGGATAGCCTCCCCACTGACAGCTCTTACCAGAAAGAACATAAAATTTTAATGGACAGAGGCCTGTGAGAACAGTTTCAGCGAGCTGAAAAGAAGATTGACCAGTGCACCTATACTGACTCTACCAGAAAACGCAGATAGCTTCGATATATATAGTGATGCCTCGAAGTTGGGACTAGGAGCAGTGCTGATGCAAGATGGCAAGGTAATCGCCTACGCCTCCAGACAACTCAAGGATTATGAAAGGAATTACCTCACTCATGACTTTGAGCTTGCGGCAGTGGTGTTCACTCTCAAGATTTGGAGACATTACTTGTATGGAGCTCAGTGCAGAGTGTATATAGATCATCAGAGTCTGAAGTACTTCTTCACTCAGAAGGATCTGAATATGCGACAGCGCAGATGGCTAGAGCTGGTCAAGGACTACGATATAGACATCCTCTACCACCCAGGAAAGGCAAATAGGGTAGCAGATGCACTTGGCAGAAAGTCCAGTGCTGCCCTATTATCTTTAGCAGCCATGTCACCACCCCTACAGAAAGAGATCTCAAATTTCGGTCTCGAGCTCATAGTCGGACAGCTCTCTACTATGACATTAGAGTCTACCTTGCTCGGTGACATCCAGACAGCTCAGGAGCAGGATCCTGAAATTCAGAGAATCAAGCAAGGTTTAGCAGAATCAGAAGGTGGAGAGTTTAGAATATCAGATAGCGGGGTAATATATTTTGGTGACAGATTATGCGTTCCAGATCAGGAGGAACTACAGAGGAAAATCCTAGACGAGGCTCACAAGACTCCTTATGCGATGCATCCTGGCTCCACCAAAATGTATCAGGACTTGAAGAAACGTTTTTGGTGGCCTGGGATGAAGAGAGACATCGCTCGATATGTCAGCACCTGTCTAACCTGTCAGAGGGTTAAGGCAGAACATCAGAGACCAGGGGGAGTTTTGCAGCCCATACAGATACCAGAATGGAAGTGGGAAGACATTTCTATGGATTTCATCGTGGGATTATCTAGAACCACGAATGGTTTTGATACCATCTGGGTAATAATCGACAGATTGACTAAATCAGCCCACTTCTTAGCTATCAGGATATCCTACTCCATGGAACAGTTAGCTCAATTGTATCTCAAGGAGATCGTTAGTTTACATGAAGTCCCACGAACCATCATCTCAGACAGAGACAGTAGATTCACATCACACTTCTGGGAGTGTGTACAGTCAGCTTTGGGCACGAAGTTAAAGTTCAGCACAGCTTTCCACCCTCAGACAGATGGACAGACAGAGCGAGTAAATCAGGTACTCGAAGATATGCTCCGAGCATGTGCCTTAGATTTCAAAGGAAGTTGGTGCAAATATCTGAGTCTAGCAGAATTTGCATACAACAACAGCTATCAGGCCACCATCGGTATGGCACCTTATGAGGCTCTCTATGGGCGGAGGTGTAGATCTCCAATCTGCTGGTATGAGAGTGGTGAACAGAAAGAGCTAGAACTTTAGACAGATCTAGTAGCAGATACCACAGCAGCTATACAGCGGATCCGCCAGAGGATAGAGACAGCTCAGAGCCGCCAGAAAAGCTATGCTGATATACGACGCAGACCTTTAGAGTTTTCGGTTGGGGATTCAGTGTTCCTTAGAGTAGCTCCCATGAAGGGAGTAATGCGTTTTGGGAAGAAGGGCAAGCTAAGTCCCAGATATGTGGGACCATACATTATCAGTAGAAGAGTGGGCAAGGTAGCATATGAGCTACAGCTGCCCCAGGAAATGTCAGCTGTCCATAATGTATTTCATGTCTCTATGCTGAAGAAGCATATCCCAGATGTCACCCAGGTGATTAAGCCCCAGTCGGTACAGATCCGCGAAGACCTCAGCTATGACAGTCGACCTATTCAGATAATAGACCGAGCAGTTAAGAAATTACGGAACAAGGAAGTACCATTAGTCAAGGTTATTTGGCACAGTCACACAACAGAAGAGGCAACTTGGTGGACAGAAGCCAGCATGAGACAGAAGTACCCAGAATTATTCTAAGTTCGAGGATGAACTTTTTATAAGTTATGGGGGATTGTAACGCTCGAAAATTCTCAGAATTTCTTTAGAAATATTCTATGATTTTTCTGGAATTTTAGGATATTTTTATAGAATTTTTAGAGTAGCGGAAGTAGCAAAAAACAATAGAAAACGAAAACGGCCTAAGCGGGAATTGAACCCGAGACTATGGTTTACGGATAATTCTAGTAACCAGTTGAACCCAGCAGGGCCGTGCTGAAAGGAAAGGGAGACAATTTTATTTAATTTAGAGTTGGGCCGAAAGTTCCACTTAATATAAATAGAAAAGTTAAGTGTGGTTTGGTTTATTTTTGTTTGGTTCGGCAACTTCTCCTCCTCTCCAACCCTCATCGCCGACGCCCCTTCTCCCTCCTCTTTCTCTCTCGGTGCACCAAGCCTAGGGCCCCAGGGACATCTTCCGGCAGCGGCTCCGACACAAGGACGCTCCCCTCCGCGAGAGGAACGTGTTGGCGCAAGAAGACTATCGAAAGGATCGTCTTCTCCGGAAACCTAGCGACTAGAACCGTAAGGAAACTAGCGTACGAGGTAAGAAACCCCTCACCTGCAGTATAAGTAGCTTCCGTGTGGATTTTATGTTTTAGTTTAGCAGTACATAGACTTTCGACACAAGAGATGTGAATTAGCGCACACCAAGTGTTCGATTAAATTGTTTATCGCAGTAAAATGCAACTTAGGCATTTTAGTAGCTTGGATAAATGCAATAGAATCATTTTTACAGATTATTTAGCTTTGCTTCAGCTTTTACAGGACTAGATGTCCAATGGGTGGGCTCCCATAGTCGCCTCTAGGTTCAGATAACCTAGCTCTAGGTTCAGATAACCTAGAAAGAGCAAGACAAGCAATAATTAGTTATATTCAGTATTTTACTTTTCAGTGGCACTGTACAGGATTAGATATCCATTGGGCTGGGCTCCCATAGTCGGTCCCTAAGTTTAGATAACCTAGTAAACCCTACTAAATTCGGGACTTGCAAACCCGGGTCTAGTTAGGGACGCGCGCATAGCACGTACAGTTGCCGGGCCCAAACAGCAGCATGTATATGTATTTTCATCTATTATGTATGTAGTTTTAAACTCTCACAAAACAATTAGGTGAGATCAGTATAGCTTAAGCATTTGCTAGAATTAGCTCAGTTTATGCTTCAGTTCAGCTTATTTCCTTTATGGTTATGTATGATAACACTATGCTCAGCTTGTGGTTACATATGCTATAGATGATAGTATGCCATGTTTAGCTCTTGATTTCCATGTACTGTTTGATAGCATGCCATGTTTTAGTTTAATCAGTACATATTTCAAATGGCATGTTTTAAAAGCATAAATGCATCGTATGCATGTTTTTGTGAGGTAGATGGTTTCTTACTAAGCGAAAGCTTATAGATACTTTCTTTCCCTTATACTGCAGATAAAGGTAAAGGGAAGATGGACTAGAGGAAGCTGGTGGTCAATGCAGAGATGGTGTGTGTGGCAGGGACCTGGAATGAAGATCCTTAGGGAGTTTAGCAAATTAAGAACTTAGTTTCTTTTCTTAAGACACTTTTATGCATTTCTTGTGGTTTAAATGCTATAAATTAATGAACTTGCACTATGGCATGTTAGAATGTTAGTTAGTAGATATTAGAATGTTTTCCATGCATTGTATAATTGTTGTGTGAGATTTTGGCATGAACTAGTGCTAAAATCAGAGTTTCAGTGCGAAATCAGAAACTCCGATCGATCCATGGATCGATCGGGGGTCCTCGATCGATCCATGGATCGATTGGGGGCTGATTCCGCGAACAGAAGGCTTCTGGATCGATCAGCCGATTGATCTAGACACATTCTGTCGCGAAAAGAAGGCCTCTGGATCGATCGGTCAATCGATCCAAGCTATTCCTCGTGAACAGAAAGGTTTTTGATCGATCATTGGATCGATTGACTTATGTTGGATTGATCAGCCGATCGATCCAAATATAGTCCCGTGCACAGAAGCACGCTGGATCGATCACTGGATCGATCGGTGAGCCTGGATCGATCAGCCGATCGGTCCAGATTATCACCCGAGCACAGTAGCAGTCTGGATCGATTCATGGATCGATCCAACAGAGAGCAATCGACCCAGTTCAGTCTGGATCGATTGGGAAGTTCAGTTTCGACCAAGAAACTTAGCAGATCAGCTTCTAGCCCATAGGGAATGTAGGATACACCTTGTATCCTTTAGATTATACCTTTTAGCACATGTAGAACCAAGAATAGTTATCAGTTAGCAACTAAAATTTAAATTAGATCAGTTTTCCGCACAGTTAGCACAGCATAATGTGACGCTCAGCCTCACAGCCTAGTTAGTAGGAGGCGGGGCGTGACAGCCTCTCTGTGGAGTAAAAAGTCATCTCCCAATCAATAAATAAGTCACCATTGCCAGTAAGTCATTTTTTCAGTTTTCAGACAGGATCATATATTATTCAAGGAATTAAGCTTATTCTTTCAAAATGTTTTTGCAGCAAAAATCATCAATGCTTTCTGTTTTGGATAAATAATGTTTCACTTCAGATTTAGTAGAGCTAGTATAACGCAACGTATTTTGGTCATTGTTCAAAGAATGTGCTTGGCTAAGAATAAAGAGGTTGCTTGTTAGAGGTTGTTTGGAGTATGTGCATGGTAATTATTCCGGTCAAATATTGTAGATGGCCAAATTATCAGTCAATTAATTAGCTGACGCACGATTCTCCTTAGAGGCCTTCAATGGAGAGGAAGAAAGAAGCTGAGAGACACTCGAAGAGAAAGTTAGACTGGCTAGGGGACGGAACCTGGGGCTACTATGACGCTCAAGTTAGGATTTTCTTGAGGTGATATGCGAGAAGGAAAAGATGAAGAAGGAGAGAACCTAGTCTAGGATTTCGAAAAATGGGAATTCCTTTCTCATTACCTTTGCAAGTGTCTTTATAATTGCCAGGAAAACACCTCCACGCTGCATATTCCGTTGCTATTGTCCTCGTATGAGCCAATGAAGGAACCAGATCTGACAGTTGTTAGCTGCCATTCCTTTCATGAAGCCTCATGTGTTTGTAGGAGAACATTTAAAAGATCAATTCTAATAACGTAATAACTATCTTTCCATTCAACCGATGCCACATGTCTTGGAATATTCACGGAGGAATGATCCTAATGATAAGGGGGTTGCACTGCCCTTTATGTGCTATAAGCAAATCACGTGCAAATGTGTGATGTAGACTAGATATGAGGATGAGGGAACGAGGAGATTAAGTTATTTCAAAGTGATTTTGAAAGTAGATGAAATTGGGACCCGAGATTGAGCCAGGGCACTGTAGGTGACTAAGGCCGTGCCAACTAGATGATGCCGGAATTTGAAATTGAGACATAATCATAGAGGATGTCAATAGCTAAGGCTGGTCAGGATGTCATGATTTGAGATTGAGATAAAGTTATAGGGATGTGGGTAGCTGAGGCTGAGCCAGAATATCAAGATTTGAGACTGAGGATATGACAATTGAGACTGAGCCAGCATATCAAGATTTGAGACTGAGATATTAAATTGGATATTTAATAAAACTTGAGTTTTTTGGGATAAGCACATAGGGCTAGATGAATTAGATCCGAGTTCTCCCTAGGGAGAATTTGACTTTCAATGTGTTCCATCTCACTTTGATTTTGACCGATATTCAGTTTGACTCTTTATCCACAGCAGAAAACCGCCACATCAGTGACATACCAACTTAATGATGCCAGCGGTACAAACCAATGCTAAAATGGATTAGTATGTACTGTACAATGAAATTAATATAGTAAGATATTCATTTACTATTTCTATCATTTTCCAAAAAGACTCTTGTTGATCTCTCCCCGTAGGAAATAGCCTCATATTAAGAAGGCACACGCATCGTGATCAAGACTTAAGGAAACAAAAAAAAATAAAATTGAAGCATAGAACCTGCAGTGACATAGTAGCCAAAGAGCCTGAGCAAGCGAAATCCCATCAATGTAGCATCGGCGTCGTCATGGAACCCGAGTTGCTCGTGCCATCGCCTGAAATTAAACATCAGCGATTGACAAGCCATTTTTTGCCCTCATCAATGATCCTTGCTTAATTAGAAGAAACTAACAGGCCAGCCGAGATAGAAAGTAAACATGCACATACAAGTAGCTCAAGTGTATGATTTTGTGGATTTGTTCTTGGAAATATCTTTGGATTCCGAGCCGCTCGATTACATCCACCATTGTCAGAGCATCCCGCGGGGAGCTGCTGAGGTCTTCTAGTCCATCTCCTAAACTTGCAAGGTGTCCGGTAATGGCAGAGATGAGTTTCTTCATCTTTCCTTCATCTGCATGCCTCTCGTTGTTCCCCGGATAAATTTTAAACAAAAACAGTACTAATGAAATTAACAAAACTATATATGTCCATTCTGAGATATGTATGAAACCTTACCAATACCAGCAGCACTCATGGAGGCAGGCACAGAAGACGAGACGATGGCAGAAGGAGGAGGAGTTCTAACGGTAAGATTAGTGGAAGCTGAAGGCGAAACAATCATGCGCGGGAAGCTGAAGGATAGGTGATCTTGATGGCTGAAGAAGAGCTGCAGTTTGGTTGACGAGGAGCTCGGCTTCAGGAAACTAGGATTGGACGACAGCACGGCGAGAGAGACGGAGGAGAAGAGGGTGGACATCGTGTCGATCAATTCTCGATGCTTGCTAATCCTCTCAACTCCTCCTGTTTGTTTGTAGATGTGCATCAAACCATCTTTGACCGTCATTTTAGCAAGGTCCAATGCCGTATTCATTCCGATGCTGTGGGAGACTTCTCGCAAGGGCCGATGCCGTATTCATTGCGATGTTAAATTATTATTATTTGTAGTAGCAGTATTAGTATTTACTTATCGTAAGCGCACGCCTCAGTTGCTTAGGGCAGTCAATCAATTATATACACTAAATTGTAAAAGTTTAATAGCTCAACCTGCAATAAATTGAGGTAACTTTTGTAAAGTTTTAATATGGGCATAAGTATTCATTCTAGTGCTACAAAATTTAAACACTTCCACTTGTACATTTTTCATATAAAAGATTTTAATATTTCTTTATAACACTAAAAGCTAAAATTCTTGAATTATTTTTGTTGTTATACATTTAAATCATCAAAATGAATTATACAATTTTGAGTGAAAGTTAATATCAAATGACTAATAAGTATTTTATTAAACTTTATAGTTAACTATTAGTATTAGTTAATTTGAGTGAAAAAATAATTTTTTATGTGAAAACTACATACATGTAATATGTTTGGTAATTGATAGAATATATACTAACACTCTTTTTAAGAATTTTAAAAAATTTATACCATTTAAATAATTATATAACCTCCTTTTAAAAGCTTTCCCTTATATATTTATATAAAGTCTAAAGAATTCTAAAGACTAAAGAGTTCCAACTTCCATTTGTATAAGTATATTATATATATTTCTAATTCATATAATTTTCGCAGTGTATCTTCTATAACTATTAACTAGATAAAAATTTTCTGTCACAAAATCAAATAGAATAACATCTAACGTTATACTAACAAATAACAATAATCAAATGTAACAATAATCTTCATCTTCCAAATAATCATTAACCATCATAACTAAATTCATTCAAAAATATTTTAAAAATACATCAACACACGTTACACATCAAACATTTTCTCTTTGTCTAACACAAATTCAAAATTTCTAAAGGATTACAAATTGAACTCTTCATTCTTCAGGCTTTAACTCTTCAACTTCAAAATCTAAAATATGCAAATGTGTTGAAATGTAAATGTTAACATAAGAATGAAAGATTTAAACAAGAATTGCAAAGAATGTCAATTTTTAAATATAAAATAAAAAAATGAGAATATATTTTAAAATTTTCATAAAACATGCTTTTCACTTGATTCACTTCTTATTTCTATATAATGATCTTGGCAGAGAGAATCTTCTATAAATTATGGAGGAAAGTACAATGGTTCAATTCTACAATAAAAAATATATGTTAATACTTTATTTCATATAAATCAAACATCACAAAAACTAAAATAGTCAAACATAATACTTGCTTCAAATTTTTGTAACTCTAACAAATTCTCCTCAACTGTCATTGGAGACCCAGTAGCCCGAAACCAACCTTGAGCACAAATCAACGCTTCTACGATTCTAGGATTTAAAGAACTCCTAAAAAATCTAATACCTTACCTCCAGTGCTAAACGTTGATTCCGAGGCTACCATAGAAATTGGTATTGCAAACCATCTTATAAAGTATAGGAAATTTTACCTTGTTACTCCTCCACCAAGATAAGATATCAAACCCTTTTGTATATGGATGGTCTGTCTTAACCAAATACCTTTGCAATTATGAAGTTGATTCAGTTACAACATTGACTTTCGATTTCTGATACTACATTTCCAATCAATGTTTGATATTTTCTCTTTTCTGGCACAAACATAAGAATCTGTTGCATCTGAAATAGTAACATCTCGTGAACTTGAAGAAACAGAAGTTGATGATGAAGTTACCGAAGAATCTCCCGACCCGTACAATCTCTTATAATCATCATACATCTCCTCCATGGCTCGTTTTACACTATCAAATAAGGTTCCACCTATATCCTTCTCATACATATTTGTAAGCATGAAAGAAAGGTATCCCAACTTTCGTCTTGGATCCATAACAGCAGTCATAAAAATAACTTTGTTTATCTTCGATACATCCCCCCAATACTTGTCAAATTTCTCACCCATAGAATATGTCATTGCACTTGTGTTAAGATCAAGACTCTTCTTCAACTCTTTTATCAAACCATCAATTTCATTAATATAAGATACTAAATCATTTGAAGTGACATACTTGCTGGCAGAAACTTCATTAGTGACATGATAAAAACATTCCAAATAATCACACAAGTTCTTTGCATTAGCCCAATCCTCACTAGAAGGCACATTATGATCATCTTCTTTTAGAGATACTACCATATCACCATGCTTCTCAGCATAAGATTGAAAAACTCGAATATAATTTAAAGATGAGGAAAGCATAATGTATGCGGAGTTCCATCTAGTTGGAACATCCAAAGCAAGGTTCTTTCTTGTACTCAATGTTTTCAAGTAAAGTTGTTTCTAATCCTAACAGGAGACAATCTAATATACTTTATGGTCACTCTTACATTCTCCACTGATTCATTTGCTATTTGTAACCTATCTTTGACAATCAAATTCAAAATATATGCTAAACACCTAACATGAGACATTTGCCGCCTAATATGCAATTAGGCCAATTCACAAATTTTCTTTCCAAATACAAAATTGTTGTGTCATTTGAACTTGCATTGTCAACTGTTACGGTGAACACATTATTAATGCCCCAATCTAGCAATCATTTATAAATCAATTCAGCAATATCATTGCCTTTGTGACTAGAGACATGAGAAAAATTCAAAATTTACTTATGCATCCTCTTGTTAGTATTAATAAAACGGGAAGTTAGGCATATATAACATTCCTTCTAGTTTGAAGTCCAAGTATCAGTTTTCAAACAAATCCTACCACTTTCATTTTTAATAAACAACTTTAATTTATCCTTTTCTTCCATATACATCTTATAATGGTCCCTAGTAAAAGTAAATAGAGATGGAATAGAAAATGAAGGACAAGCCACACTCATTAAGCATTGAAAACCATTACCCTCCACAAATCTAAAGGCAGCTCATCTACTATGATCATATAAGAAATAGTATTTCTAACTATGATTTGATCAAATTTCTAAGTTTGTAAATTGGCTTTTACTTTGCCAGACAACTTATCAACTTGTCTTCCCACAAAAGTTAATTGACTTTGTATTACCTTTAAGTCCTTTCTATTATGGGGATTGTTTGGACACTTAGGAATATGTTGCTTCAGAGATGTAGTGCCATTTTTGCTCTGATCCGCATAGCAAACATGACTACAATACAAACACCTTGCCCTCTAAATTCTATCATCTTTATCAATATAGGTTTCAAAATGCTCCCAGACGATTGAATGCTTCTTTCGAGAACCAGCACCACCACCATCTCTTTTTCGTTTGTTATTGATATCTTCAGTCAATCGTGAGCTACCGTCACTTTCAGTGTTTTTGTTAGATTCTTCAGTTGTCATTGGGTCATTCTGGAATATATTGAGCACAATTATTTCGTCATTGCTTTTTTAAATTTTTATTTCTTCTCAAATATCTTTTATTCCAAAAGAGAAAACAACAACTTTTATTCTTAAACATTTATTTTTCAATATCTTTTTCAATTCTGCTGCTACGGTGGTAACAGTGTTACTAGTGTGACTGCTTCTATGCGCTCTGATGGAGTTGGTGACGGTGATCAATGGTGGCGTGGCGGCCTTTGATTTGATGAGATTGGAGCTTCTTGTTGTTAGTTAGAGCCCTAGAGCCAATCATTTGATGATTGTTGTATGGACTCGTTGTATCATATTCTTGTATATAAATAAAGGCATTTGTTTTTGGCTATTATACTTACTTATATTGGTGCCAAATAACTAAGTATAATAGCGTCCTTGAGTAGAGAGTTCTTACCTATATCAATTGGTTAGTTGAACCGATAGTAAGATGATATAGGGAATACTGCTCTTAATCATTCCTAGTCAAGTATTAACATTCAGGGACAATGTTAATGTGACGAGACTAGCATGTAGGCCAACTCGATGACTTGATCTCACAAGTCATGGATATGGAGATATCAAGTTGACACATGGGTATGCATTGGAGAATGTATACTGAATGACCCGTCATGAGAAAGTATCATGGATCGTTATATGAGTGTCATATACTTTCTCATGTGGCTATTAGTATGACTACTAGTCCTTGGACCTGAAGTCACCATGGTTCCCTACATAAGGAGTTACGTACTTTGACTTCGTCAAACGTCACCCGTAACTGGGTGGACTATAAAAGCGATTACTGGGTATGTAACAAATTATGCGGAAGGATGTGAGTGATGTAGATGGGATCTATCCCTCCTATATGACGGGAGAGACATCGATATTCTTGATAGAGTGAGACCACTAAGTGCATGGCCATGCCCAAATGAGTCAATATAAGATATAGAGCTCATTTGATCGAGTGAGTCTACTTGGAGTTCAAGATTTTGATTGATTAGAGGATGACACGGTCTATGCCTCATATTGATCAATCTAGATGTCTATGATAGAAGGACACTTGTCATATATTGTGAGGAGTCACAATTAGTAGTCACAAGGTGATGTTGGATCTCAACATTCTTGTAACTTGGGTAGTAATGATGTGTTGCTAGATACCGCTCATTACTTATGCTTCTAAATGGGTTTAGGAGCATTGCCAACGTTACAAGAACCTATAGGGTCACATAAAAAGGGCAATTAGATGGCGATTAGGTTCATTTGATGAACCTAAAGGATTAGGTTCATGTGATGAACCAAATTGGATTAAGAGTAATCCAAATTAAGCTAATTGAGTTTAACTCAATTTGGTTCATGTGTTAAATGAGTCTAATTTGGACTTAGACTCATTGAATCAATTTAATTCAATGAATAAAGATTCATTAAATTAAAATTAAATTGAACCAATGGTTAGATTAGATCAACCAAGGGAGAGAAGTGGTCAAGTTTGACTTGACTTGAGAGGAAGATGAAGAGTCAAGTTTGACTTCACTATTTGCCACCTCATTAGTGAGTTGGCATTAAGTGGGCCAATGATGATGCTCCACATCATCATGGTTGCTTAAGTGGGATGAAACCTCATGGGAGTTACCAAGAGTTGTGACTCTTGGCATCCCATGGAGGTTACAAACCACCTAAAGGTGGCCAACCACTTTCATTCAAGGTGGAGTTTTCATTTTTGTCTTGTAACTCCCATCTTCTTCCTCAAGTTCTTCTCTTCTCTCCCTCTCCTCCACCATTACTGATCTTCTAAGGTTGCTAGCACATCCTTAGAGGTTCTCTCCATCGAGTTGTTCGTGTGGATACACATAGAGGAGTATCTACTTTGATACTCTCGAGATCCGGCGAATCTTGGACGAGCGGGATTGCGAAGGGCATCACATCAAGGGTAAACTCTTTTCCTTTGTAGATCTAGTGTAGATCTAGGTTAGATAAACTCGTACTCAAAGTTTTATCGGTTTTTACTTCGCACGGATCCGTGGCATGGGGGTTTCGGGGGTTCCGCAACGCAAAAAGCGGTTTTTGCGGCCCGAAAAACCCAACACTTGTTCCTTCTACTTGGAAGAAAGTTGAACCATCATCGACAACTTTGGCAACACAGCAACACCGATCAACACAGTAGCACCAAATGGTAGGTGGCAGCGACTACTCTTGGACGACGTCAGTGACTCGATGTCGGTAGCGATGAACAACTAGTATAGTCAGCTAAACTTAGAGCATGCATGGAGTGAATGAATTTGAAAATTTCAGAAATTAGAAATTTGGGAGGAGAGAGTTAGAGAGAGAAGGCCGACGGTGGTGACGGGGGAGTTTTCTCATTTCTATTTTCTTTGGAGATTTTTTTAGTTGGGTCTTTAGTTAATTATTTTATCCAAAAAAATATCCAATAACTCACTCCACCAAGTTCACTTTCCCATGCCCTATTCTATTATTGGTTCTCGATTGGAACCAGTTAACCAATTAGAACTGGTAGAACTGATCAGAATATCGATCGATTAACCAATTCTATATAAAATGTGGTAAATCAAAATTAATTGGAATCGATAAACTGGGAACATAGTTAATCGAACAGTTGAATAGGCCTAATTTCAAGCACCTTAGTGGCGCAGACACACAAGAAAAAGGGCACAATATATTAAAATCTTTATATATATTATCCTATACACCTTATCCTGCACACACTATGCACACTTAAAATAATATTTCGATTTGAAATTTTTTTTACACTTAATATTATAATCCAAACCCTAAAACCTAAAGATAAAATCTTATTGTCATAACCGAGAGCTTAAAAAATAAATAACAAAAAAAATGAACAATGTCACCCATGATGGGCGCCCAGATACAAAGTTATTGAATATATGTGAATGGGGAAGAGGTGGAAGAGGCACAAAGCTCTTTTGTGAATGGGACATTAGTCCCACATTGAAAATTTTTAGGCATATTGATTGGTTTATATTGATTCACATGCATTGATAATGTGAATAAATGCATGGGGAGAGGATCTCTCTCACGCGTGGATGCACAAGGGGGTGCAAATCTAGGGTATGGATTGCACTGAACTATATTAACTTGTGTGTGGGCACATCTTGCGTGCGTCGAATGCTGGACCGGTCAGAGCAAAATTTGCCTGAGTGGAACAACCAACATTTTACCGCGTAAACCTTTTTGCTGCTTGTGTAATAGATGAATTAAAGAATGATTAATGCGACCGAGTGAAATGTTAGCATTTCACAGCTAGAAAATAATGATCTTTAAATGATCATTAACGCTGCCCTATGATCTTGAGCTCCTATATAAGGAGGTTGTGATCACAGACAAATAGTTACACACATGAAAAGTTGAAGCTCTCCACCTACATTCTCCTCCTCCTCTTTCGTGCATCTCTTGCTCGGCGGAGTGCACGTAATAGCAATCAGGTACCTCTCAGTTTACCGTGACCTTCAGTGTTTGGTGGCAATCACAGTTTACCATTGAATCCTAGAAGACAGAGGACCCGAGAAAGCCTCGAAGCACAATCGAAGGTGTGGAAAATCTGTTTCAAGGAAATTGTGTTCATTACAGGCCTCAGTTCGCTTAGTACACTCGCGAGACCGCTCTTTCAGCACGCTCGCCCGACCAATTTCTCTGCCTCGCCCGCCTAGTTGTTTTGTTCGTCCGGCATAAGCTCACTCGGCCTCTCTACCCAACTGACCTCAAGCTTGCCTAGTCGACCTCTCTGCCCAGCTGACCTCAAGTTTGCTAGGTCGGCCTCTCGCCCGACCACTCGTTCAATTCACTCAGCTGCTCACCAATTTGATCGGCGGCTTGTTCACCTATTCATTCGACCACCCTTTCGTTCGTTCGGTCGGCCTATCTGCTTCGTCGGACCGATAGGCCACTCACTCGGCCTGTCTTCTTTGCTGGCCACTAGCTCAGCCTGTCTGCTCACCTGACCGACCTCTCGCTCGACCTGTCTACTCGCCCGATCGACCTATCGCCTAATCGGATGCTCTATCCGGTTGAACTTACTTAGCCTTATTACCCAGTCGACCTCTCTACTATGCGACTCAGACGTGGGGTTGGCCGGTCACCCACTCAGCCTAACTGCCCGGTCGACCGCTCTGCACTCTTCTTAGTCAGCTTATCTATTGCTTGCTCGCTCGGCTCGTCAGTCCGGTCAGACTTTGCTGCTCAGACTCGGAGCTCAGTCAACACTCAACAATTAGCAGAAACTAGCCCCTGTTAGCAGCCTGAGATTATCAGCTCAGGTCATCTCTACAGATAAGTTGAATTTAATTTTGTATAATCCTGTCCAAACTTGGTGAAGGTAGCTGGCTAGGGATGTTTCTCCTTGGTGGATTGGCGAAGACTACGCTCGATTTGCAAGGATAAAAATGTTAGTGCCAAGCCAGGGAAGGGATCCCCGGTGTTGGTCCTCAGACGCCCAAGTCAGTCACCAACAGTAGCAAAGAGGAACGCGAATAGTAGAATAGGTGCGCGCGCGTACCTCCTCAGGTGGTTGGACCCCCTCCCTTTATATAAAACTACGGTGACGTACGATCACGTGCCCCCAAGAATATGGAATATTAGAAATGTGTGGGCACACGTCCCAAGGTGTTTGCATGTTTCTATACTTATCCTATGAAAGGGTGTGTCAGCAAAGCGACTCTAACATCTTACCTTAACGGGGCATGCAAATCTCTAATCAGACAGTGGAAGCTTCTGCCATACAATCTGTCTGTTGACCATGCTTGGTGTCAGTGACACTATCTCCCAAAATGATATTAAGGGATACATTAGTGATCCCTTTGCTCGGCCGAGCGGGATAGCCGCTCGACTGAGTACTCCCTCACTTTGCCTGACTAGGCCGCTTTTCGATGGGGTAATGCGATCTAATAGCTTGTGTTCACCTGACCAGGCTAACTTCCTAGTTGCCCTAACGCTCCTCTACTCCATGATGAGCATTCAATGATCTTGGTTGCACGGGCCTTCTGCTCGCACCAGATCATGGTTGGTCGGGCTCCTCATTCTTGATCGGCCGTTGCAGTAGAGACTGACTCTGGCTAGATCATTGCCAGTCGGGAGCCTCATGAAGGCGCTGGAATTCCATTCTGTTTCAATTTCCCTATACAAAAAAATTATACAAGAACAAAACTTTTCCTTGCAACCCGCATGTTCGATCAAACATGTGTTTGATCAATCAAGCAAGTTCTTGAATGATCAAAGCACACCTTGATCGAAGTATAAGATCGTTGGCCTCTTGTGTTGGTATTAAAAAAATGATACAAAGAAAACTAACTAATTACGCAGACGGAAGTAAAGAACTAGTTGTACCTTTCTTTGTAGCTAAAGACCTCTTGATCTTCTGCCGTATTCCTCTCCTCTTCTTGGATATCATGTGGGCGACGATCTACCAAGACAAAACCAGCCTTCTTCTCTTCTCTTCCAAACCCCCAGCCACAAAAGGAGCTCTAGGATGTGGCACCTTCTCTTCTTCTTCCCCTTCTTTCCTCTTATTCCTCTACTCCAAGCCGCTGCTCACCAAGGAGGATAAGCAAGAGTCGTCGGCCCCTAGCAAGGAAGGGGCGCCGACCCTAAGGAAGGAGAGATAAGGGGGGAGCTAGCCCTTAGGAAGGTGGGGGGAGGCTTGTGGGAATTATGTGTCGCTGACCCTAGCAAGGGAAGAGGGGCGCCGACCATAAGGAGGGAAGAGGCTTGTAGAAAATTAGGTTTTAGGGGGCACCACCTACTCCTTTTATAACCTTTGCCATCAGTTACAAAGAAAGAAAAAAAAATAGAATTCTGTTTAGAAAAAATCTCCCTTTCTATAACCTTGCCGCCGACCCTAGGAGGATGGAGAAAACCAAAGCAAAACCAACTTAAATCAAACCAAGTTAAACCAAACCAAGTTATGGTTGGTGGATGCGAGACTTTATATAGAGGCTACAACAGGGACCTAGAGAAGGAATTGGTTTAGGCCTCCTGATGGGCTTGGGCTTCCTGTGTTCGGCCCGAACACCCAACCCAAGTCCATCAATAATAACCCATACCACTAAAGGGTTATTATTGAACTACCACACCAATCCCATATTACACTATGGGTTTCTTCTTATCATGAGTGTGCTAATCTCCCTGTATTTAAGATATCATATGTTCGTTAATTAAATGAGTTACTAACAACTCAATTAATTAACATCTGATTCCAAGAGTAATACCACTCAACTTTATTATCATGCCGGACTAAGTCCACCTGTAGGGTTTATATGATAATCCTTATGAGCTCCTCAAGGGGGCATCATTAGCCTAAATAATTAGAACACAGATTCTTTCTATAATCAACAACACACCATATAAATAATACTATCTCCCAACTCATCGGACCTATTGATTTAACAAATAAATCTCACCCATTGATAAGTTAAAGAAATAAATACTAAGAATACGTGCATGTTATTATATTGGGATTAAGAGGATGCACATAAATAATAACAGAGGTTCTGTTCTTTTACGTAGTCAGTACAAATCGAACAACCTCAAACGGTCCTGCTCAATACACACATAGTGTACTAGTGTAATTTTATAGTCAAGATAGACTAATACCAAATTACATTATAACCGTTCCAATGGTTTATCTTAATCCATCTTAGTTGTGAGCTACTATTTATAATTTATAAGGAACCGATAACATGATCTTTTGTGTGACACCACACACCATGTTATCTACAATATAAATTAAATGGACAACTACATTGACATATATATAAATATAAAATGCAAACATTTGACCAAAGTGATTCTCATTTCGAAATATTTCAAAACAGATGTTCATACAAAAGCTAGGTTTATAGTATACATCCTAACAATCTCCCACTTATACTAAATGACTATGCTGCCATAAATGCTGCCATATATCTGATTCCCATCCCCTCAACATGCCCATCTAAAGCTCTCACCGGAAGGACCTTAGTGAAAGGATCTGCCAGGTTATATGCTGATGCAATGTTGGCGACAACAACTTCTCCTTGCTTTATGATGTCTCGTATCAGGTGGTACTTATGCTCAATGTGTTTACTTGCCTTATGGGCTCGTGGTTCCTTCGAATTTGCTACTACACCACTATTATCACAATAAATTATGATAATTTTGGGCAAACTAGGAATCACATCTAAGTCCATCAAGAAGTTTCTGAGGCATACAGTTTCTTTGGCTGCCTCAGAGACTACCACATACTCAGCTTCCATGGTGGAGTCCGAAACATATTTCTGCTTAACACTCCTTCATGTTATGGCTCCACCTCCCAAAGTAAACACATACCCTGAGGTTGACTTACTATTGTCCCTATCGATTGGAAGTCAGAATCCGTGTAACCCACAGGGAGCAAATCATTTGCCTGGTAAACCAACATATAATTTGTAGTCCTCCTCAGGTACTTTAATATATGCTTTATGACAGTCCAATGTCCCTGTCCTGGGTTACTTTGATATCTGTTAACCATGCCCATGACAAAACAGATATCCAATCTTGTGCATAGCATCGCAAACATTAGGCTTCCTACAGCCGAAGCATAAAGAACTGCCTTCATCTCCTCTATCTCCTTTGATGTTTTAGGACACATCTCTTTAGATAAAGGTACTCCATGCCAAAAAGGTAGAAAACCTTTCTTGGAGTTTTACATGCTAAAATGAGCTAGGATAGTATTGATGTATGAAGCTTGGGATAAGCACAACATTCTTTTCTTGTGATCCCTTATTACTTTGATCCCAAGAATATGTCCACATTCTCCCAAGTCCTTCATATCAAACTGCTTAGACAACCATACCCTTACATCTGACAACGCTTTGACATTGTTGTCAATGAGCAAAATGTCATCTACGTATAGTACAAGAAATACCATCATGTTTTTGCCACTTTTCTTGTATATACAAGACTCATCCGGACACTGAATGAATACATAAGACTAGATCACTTCATCAAATCGGATGTTCTAAGATCTCGAAGCTTGCTTCAGTCCATGAATGAATAACATCTTTATCTTACAGTGCTTCATCATATGTCCAGAGATCAGCTTCATGTTCACCAGGGATCAAGTCCGAAGACTCTCCCAAAAACATGAATCTATCAGGTTGCCTAAAAACCCTCCCACTACGATGAGACACTACTTGTAATTGTGCATCATTTGTGACATGTGTTGCAGTTACTTGTGGTATCTCATCTTGTACCATTGGTACTAAAGTCGAAGTGTCATCTCTTATTTCCTCAAGAATAATTTTACTCATGGGCTTGTGGTTCATTACATAGTCCTCTTCTAAAAATCGGGCATTAGTGATATCAATGACCTTATGATCTTTAGGACTATAAAATAAACCACCTTTAGTTCCTCTAGGATATCCCATGAACAAGCGAACTTCTATACGTGATTCTAACTTATCAGTGTCTCCTTCAGCATATGTGCTGGACTATCTAAAATCCAAATGTGTTTCAAACTAGGCTTACGCTCATTCCATAATTCTATGGGAGTAGAGGGTACTGACTTAGAAGATACTAAGTTCAGAATGTACACCTTCATTTCCAGAGCATATCCCCAAAACAAATTTGGTAATTCTGAATAACTCATCAATGATCTAACCATTTCCATAAGAGTCCTATTCCTTTGTTCTGCCACACCATTCTGTTGGGGTGTATTAGGTGCAAACAATTGGGATTGAATTTTAGCCTCTGATAAGTAACTCCTAAACTCTCCTAAGAGGTACTCTCCACCACGATCAGACCGTAGTGTCTTGATACTTTTACCATGATGTTTCTCCACATCAGCCTTGTACTCTTTGAACTTATCAAAGCACTCAGACTTGCGGTGCATCAAGTAAATGTACCTATATCTCAAATAGTCGTATATAAAAGAGACAAAATATTCGAAACCACCTCTTGCCTGGATAGTCATCGGCCCACACAAATCAGAATGAACCAATTCTAACACTTCTTTGGCTCTATACCCCTTTGCATTAAAAGGCCTCTTGGTCATTTTTCCTTCCAAGCAAGACTCGCAAGTCGAAAAATTTTCCACTACCAATGAACCCAAAGGTCCATCGGCTATTAACCTTTGAATCCTACTCAAGTTAATATGACCCAACCTTAGATGCCAAAGATATGTTTGGTTCATTTCTGAAGGTTACTTTTGTAGGACCGTGATCGTTCGATAGAGGGGGGGTGAATATCGATTCGAAAATTCGAGTGTAAAAGTACGCAGCGGAAAAGTAA
Source organism: Zingiber officinale (assembly GCF_018446385.1). Classification (NCBI taxonomy): domain Eukaryota; kingdom Viridiplantae; phylum Streptophyta; class Magnoliopsida; order Zingiberales; family Zingiberaceae; genus Zingiber; species Zingiber officinale. The sequence goes on from NC_056002.1 coordinate 67,939,318, forward strand.
ATGAACACAATTGATTTTACTTCGTTCGGAGCCTGTGACGACTCCTACTCGAAGGCCCGTGGTCCTTGACCACTTTCGTTGGGCAATCACTAGCAATTCGAATGTGATTACAAAAAGAGTACAAGAAATGCTAATGAAACAAAGCACAAAGCTGTACCGACAGAAAAAGAAAACTTAAGGAGCAAGGGCGCGTTGTCGGAGCTTTGTTAGCGTCGCTAGAGCACAGAGCAGCAAAGCAATCTGGGAATTCTGAGAGATGTTCTTTTTGAAGCTCCACCCCTGGGGCTTCTTTTATATGCTGCTCCGGGTGCCTGGATCCCTTCCGGGCGCCCTGGTACGACGTGGCAAGTCCAGTCAGGATGCTCCACGTGGCGAGGTGACGCAGAGGATAAAACTTGCCTCCGGGCGCCCGGACCACCTTTTTCCAGAGATTCCTTCTCCTACAAAACAAGGTTAGTCCGAGGCAAAATATACCCTGCAACACAGATTGTTAGCACAGTGAATTAACAGAAAAAGTATGACTTAGATTCCGTCTTTCCGAGACCGAAATTTAGTCATGATCTCGACTTAGATATCCGAAATGGATCTAAGCCGGATCGACGCCTAATGTTCCCTTCCCAGGAACGCGTCCTCGCAATCACTCCCCTCCAGTGACTTACCTTACTTACCTGCCAGACGTCCGGTCAGCCCTTCGACCCGTCTGGACTTCTCGCCAGCTATCCGGTCAGCCCGTCGACCTAGCTGGACTTCTCGCCAAGCGTCTGGTCAGCCCGTCGACCCGCTTGGACTTCTCGCCAGCTATCCGGTCAGCCCGTCGACCTAGCTGGGCTTCGTGCCAGACATCCGGTCAGCCCGTCGACCTGTTTGGACTTCTCTTGCACACTCGATCAGAGTGTTAGACAACAACAGACTAACTTAACCTGATTTGTCATTCATCAAAACCTGGGTTAAATCGTTAGTGCTAACCGCACCAACCGCTTTCTCTTATTAGAATTAGAAGATGTGTTATTAATTTCCATTTGTTGCATCATGGGAGTTATTGGATTAAGAGTATACAAATTACCAACCAACGCACCAGAACAGATAACCACCCTATTTTTCTTGACAACCACTTTGTCATCAAAAGAAACAGAATATTCATCCATAAATAATTTAGAAACTGAAATCAAGTTCTTTCTAAAACATGGTACGTAAAGATAATTTTTCAAAATCAAAGTTTTATTCCTATCAAAAAATAAATAAACATGTCCCATTGCAACAACCATCACTTTCGTAACATTGCCCATGTAGACGGTGATCTCCCCTTCATCTAGTCGTCTGGTTTCCTGGAACCCCTGCAATGAATTGTAGACATGATCAGTAACTCCCGTATCTACGCACCAGGTGCTGGTAGATAACACCGTTAAATATGTTTCAACAACTAATAAATAAGATATACCTTTATTGTTCTCCTTTCTGCGAGGATAGTCCACCTTCTAATGTCTAGACTGCTTACATGTGAAGCACTTGCCTTTCGGCTTCTTCACACCTGCCTGAGGCCCAGTCCCTTGAGGTCGAATCACTTTCTTTGTCGAACCAACTTGTTTCTTCTTCTTCTTTCCGCCTTTCAACTTAGAGGCAGAAACATTTTTAGCAATGTGAACTTGAGAACTTTGACGAAATAGCCCTTCTGCCGCTTAGAGTTCTATCATAAGCTCCGCCAACGAATACACCCTTTTGTTCATGTTGTAATTCAGGAGGAACTACTCAAAACTTTTGGGCAACATTTGGAGAATGATATCGACCTGGGGTTCCCCATCGATTTCAGCTCCAAGGACTTCCATCTCATTCAAATAAGCCATCATCTTGAGGATATGATCCCTTACGGGTGTCCCCTCAGTAATGGTTGTTGTCATTAAGTTTCTCATGGCCTCCTGCCTGGCAGCCCGATTCTGGTGTCCGAAGAGTTCGTTGAGATTGAGCATCATGTCATAGGCAGTGGGTAGAGTATGATGCTGATGTTGTAGCACATTTAGCATATAAGCCAAAATGTAACACCGCGCCATCTCATCTTCTTTGACCCATTTCCTATGTCTCTCTATCTCCTCTTCACTAGAATCCTTATCAGACACACTAGGACATAGCTCAAGAAGTACGAACTTGTATTTTTCAACAGTTAAGACAATGCCCAAGTTTCATTTTCAATCAATATAATTTGGATCAATAAATTTGTTTTCTTTTAAAATAACAGCAAGAGGATTGAAAGCCATTTTAAAATCCTAAGAATCACTAAATAAAATATTTGGTCAAAATTTTAGAATTTAAAATAATATTAATTCCTCAAAAAATATAATTTAAATTTACCAACACCTCAAAGCACCGTGAATTTTGTATGCTACGATAATGTGGACGTATAATAATTCAAACATTTGTAAGAAGAGGCTTTACCCATTAATTTTATTATCTTGTCAACCTAACTTTATGATAAATAAAATTAATAGTTGGTTCATCTTCGGTCACACAAATAATAGCAGTGACTCCGATGGGGAGGATACTATTAAATGCGCCTAAGTGTATACCATTACTTGATACTTAGTCCATTAATTAGGATTATGTCCCTTCAGATGGAGAAGATCACACATACCTAAATAATTTCCTATAATCATTCATAGAGGAAGTTTGATCTAGTGATCCGCAAACAAACTCATCCGATATGGAGGAAGGCACTTAAAGCCAACGCGCAAGTTTGAATGCATCACCTACAAATCAGTAATGAAGACCGTGAAATTTAAATAATCCCTCTCCCACTTAGTTATTTAAATTAAGGATTTTTTAGCATACACACATCACAGCACATAGCATCATAGCACATAGCATCACAACACAAAAAACAACATATAAAGGCAATAAATACGAAAATAAAATTTTCAACTATTATAACCTCATCCAACGCTGTCCTCCAATATGCCGCTAATGGATCACTGTCCTCCAATATGACGCCAATGGATCAAGCCATTGCGTCTATCTTATTTCCTTCTCCACCGCTCCTCCGGTCCTCAAAATAGCACCACGCATAGCAAGGATATAAACCGCAACAAAAAAAAAATTACATTTATCGATCCTATATTCCACAAAGGAATTTACATGTAATCTAGATCGAACAGAATGTAAAAAAATAATAATAAGGCAACCGGTCACATTTAATTATTACAATCATGTACACAAAACAACCTTGACAAGGGTTCAAATTATACATAAACACACAAATCCATAATAGTTGGACTTAGGACGCCTACAATCACAGAGTTAATCTATCTTGCACATCCTACTATTATCCGACCTAAATTTATATAGAGAAGTGCATAATTTAACCAAAAACCAATCACACAAAACCAGAAACTATGTTCTTATACCACTTGAAGGCGTTGGAATTCTGTTCTGTTTCAATTTCCTTGTACAAAAAAAATTGTACAAGAACAGAACATTTCCTAGCAACCTGCATGTTCGATCAAACATGTATTTGATCAATCAAGCAAGTTCTTGAATGATCAAAGCACATCTTGATCGAAGTACAAGATCATTGGCCTCTTGTATTGGTATTCCAAAAATGATGCAAAGAAAACTAACTAATTACACAGTGGAATTAAAGAACTAGTTGTACCATTCTTTGTAGCTAAAGACCTCTTGATCTTCTGCTGTATTCCTCTCTTCTTCTTGGACGTCGTGTGGGCAACGATCTACCAAGACAAAACCACCCTTCTTCTCTTCTCTTCTAAACCCCCGGCCACAAAAGGAGCTCTAGGATGCGACACCTTCTCTTCTTCTTCCTCTTCTTTCCTCTTCTTCCTCTACTCTAAGTCACCGCCCACCAAGGAGGATAAGCAAGAGGCGCCGACCCCTAACAAGGAAGGGGCGCCGACCGTAAGGAAGGAGAGAGGAGGTGGGTGCCAACCCTTAGGAAGGTGGAGGAGGCTTGTGGGAATTATGAAGTTAAACCAAACCAAGTTAAACTAAACCAAGTTATGGTGGGTGGATGCGAGGCTTTATATAGAGGCTACAATAGGGACCTAGAGGAGGAATTGGTTTAGGGCTCCTGATGGGCTTGGGCTTCCTGTGTTCGGCCCGAACACCCAACCCAAGTCCATCAATAATAACTCATACCACTAAAGGGTTATTATTGAACTACCGCACCAATCCCATATTACAATATGGGCTCATTTTTATCATGAGTGTGTTAATCTCCCCATGTTTAAGATATCGTATGCCCGTTAATTAAATGAGTTACTGACAACTCAATTAATTAACATATGATTCAAAAAGTAATACCACTCAACTTTATTATCATGCTGGACTAAGTCCACCTGCAGGGTTTACGTGATAATCCTTATGAGCTCCTCAAGGGGACATCATCAGCCTAAATAATTAGGACACAGATTCCTTCTATAATCAATAATACACCATATAAATAATGCTATCTTCCAACTCATCGAGCCTATTGATTTAACGAATAAATCTCACCCATTGATATGTTAAAGAAATAAATACTAATAATACGTGCTTGTTATTATATCGGGATTAAGGGGACGCGCATCCATAATCATAGAGGTTCTGTTCTTTTACATAGTCAGTACAAATCGAACAACCTCAAACGGTCCTGCTCAATACACACTAGTATACTAGTGTAATTTTATAGTCAAGACGGACTCATACCAAATTACACTACAACCATTCTAATGGTTTGTCCCAATCCATCTTGGTTGTGAGCTACTATTTATAATTTATAAGGAACCGATAACATGATCTTCTGTGTGGCACCACACACCATGTTATCTACAATATAAATTAAATGGACAACTACATTGACATATATATAAATATAAAATGTAAACATTTGACCAAAGTGATTCTCATTTCAAAATATTTCAAAACAGATATTCATACAAAAGCTAGGCTTATAGTATACATCTCAACATGTCATTCTTGATCGGCCATTGTAGTAGAGACCAACTCTGGCCAAATCATTGCCGGTCGGGAGCCTCATTCCCGATCGACCATTGCAGTAGAGAATGACTCGGGCCCCTTCAGGGTGTGCTTACCGGTTCTCTGGCATTTACCTCCTTGACTTTGACCTCCACGTTGGCCTCTATCTCTGTCTTTTGACCCGCACTTAGTAGGCCTCCCTTTGTTACCGCATCACAAGCCTTCCCTTCAAATCTAGTCAAAGGAGGTTGCAGGTCTAACTGACTGGACGAGTAGCGCCTTGGGTGACCTTCTGCCTATCGAGCACTCTTTGTGGTTTGGTTACCGATTAGGAACTAGTTAAAACTCCTGCCCTAGACTCAGCCCTGAGGACTCGACCTGTCTTTGCCCGACTAGGAATTATACGGGGGTAGGTGCCAGGGCCATATGTAAAGACTGAGCTGCCTGAATTTAGATAACCTCAGTAGTAAGTAATCGGACGGGGACTAGTTAAAACACCTGCCCCAGACTTAGCCTTGAGGACCTGACTTGTCTTTGATATTTCCGAACAATGCCGCTGCTCGACTGCCCCAGGCAAGAGTTTATAGTCATAACTCGACTTTTGATTGACGTAGACATGGGTTTATTATCGCTGCTCGACTGCTGATCTTCTTCTCAAGGGTTTATAGTCGCCGCTCGACTTAAATCGCAAGAGTTTATAGTCACCGTTTGACTTAAGCAAGAGTTTATAGTCATCGCTTGACTTTTGATTGGCGTAGACATGAGTTTATAGTCGCCGCTCGACTGCTAATTTTCTTCGCAAGGGTTTATAACCCCCGCTCGGCTATTGATATTCGCTGCTCCAAGGTTTATAGTCACTGCTTGACTTTTGTGAATTTCGCTCGGGTTTATTCTCGCCGCTCGGCCAATGTTGTTGTTCAACATTCTGGGATTTATAGTATTTGCTTGACTATTTCTGATTCTCATGAGTTTATAACAGCCGCTCAACTTTTCTTTAACTTCTGATATAAGGTTTATAGTCGACGCTCGACTTAACACATGGATGTTCGGCCAAATAGTCTCGGACACTTAGTTTTTTCCTTCATCATTCCCTGCATAGCTAATACAAATGCTATGATAGGTTACTTAACATATTCACAAACCTCTAGACCGTTCGGTATGGTTGAAGATGATTTGCACTCCAGGGACGCTCAAGAGCCTGTCCTTGTTCATCTTCTAGATAATATGCTCCCGAGTTGAGCTTCTGAATCTCCTTGTAAGGTCCCCCTATGGTGCTTCGAGCTTGATGACATCCCCGACCGGATTAACTCTTTTCCAAATCAGATTGCCGACCTGGAATGACCTCAGAATTACTCAGTGATTGTAACTTTACTCTATACACTGCCGGTATGTCGTTAGTTATATGGATGCTTTATCCGGAGTTTCATTTATCCAATCTAGTCCCATCAACCGTCAATCAGCTTTATCCTCCCCGTAGATTATTACCCGATCAGTCTCTACTCCCACTTCAACTAGCACAATTACCTCTCCCCCATAAACCAGTTGGAACGGGGTTATGCCGGTCGCCTCTCTAGGAGTAGTGCGGTACACCCACATCACACTTGGGAGTTTGTCGACCCAGCTTCCCCAAGTATAGTCCAGCCGAGTGCGAAGCCCCCCTGAGGATTTCACGATTGGTGACTTCCACTTGGCCATTGCTTGAGGATAGGACACTAACGTGAATGATTGCCCGATGCCATAGCCCTCGCACCATTCTCTGAGCCTTCGCCCGGAGAATTGCCTTCCATTGTCGGAGATGAGCCTGCGCGGGATGCCAAATCAACATAAAATATTCTATAATATGAATTTGATGACCGTATGTTCGATTATCTTAGCGACCGGCTCTGCCTCTACCCATTTCGAGAAGTAGTGAACAACCACCAGCAAGAATCTCCTTTGCTCGGTCGCCAGGGGGAATGGCCCAACTATGTCCATGCCCCACTGGTCGAATGGCCAAGACACCGTTGACACTTTTAGCTCCTCTATAAGTTGGTGTGGGATGTTCTGATACTTCTGGCAAGACAAGCAATTGGCCATTGCTCGAGCGAATGACCAATGATCTTGCGGACCAATGATCGACCTCCCGAATGATTTCTGCACTCCTTGGTACACTTCTTGTAGAATATAGTTGATATCTTTCGATCCAATACACTTGAGTAGTGGTCAGGAGAAAGCTTTCTTGTATAACTAATCGCCAATCAGTGTGAACCTCCCGTCTCTCTCTTTTAGCATATGTGCTTCCGTCTGATCAACGGGCTTGGTACCTGATTGGAGAAATTCGACGAAAGGCGTCCTCCAATCGCTCGGCAAGCCTCCTATGGTTGTCCTATCTGATGGTGTAGGTTACACTAACAGTCTGGTTTGATGTATGACAAATAAGTTAAAGTTAGATGGGTTGTTTGTCTAACGCTTCTACCATGTGTACAAAAGTTGATTGGACTGAAGGATCTGACACCATGTTGAAATCCAGCTAGGTCCACGGGGCTCGATAGCTGATGGGAAATCTGGCTAGGTCCTAGGGCCCGATAGCTGGTGCGAAGTCCAGATAGGTCTGCGGGGTTTGATATCTGGCGGGAAGTCTGGTTGGGTTTGCGGGACCTGACAATCAGCAGAAATCCAGTTAAATCTACGGACCTGACAATTGGCGGGAAAACCTAGTGGGTCAGAGGCAAGTTGAGTGACTGCAAATGGTAAGTAAAGATAAGCAACTGGAAAAGATATCCAGTGAGGACACATTCACTATTGAGGGAACTGTAGGCGTCGGTCCAGCTTAGGTCCTTTTGGAAAACCTAAGCTGAGACCTTAACTAGATCCTGGTCTCAGAGAGACCGGATCTAATTACTACTCATAATCTATTATGTTGTGCTAACTCTATTTTGTAGGGTAAAATATATTTTTTGATTGTCTGGACTAACCTTTTCTTGCAGGTGAAAAGGCTAAAGAAAAGGGGTCCAGGTGCCCAGACCAGGGTCGCGTGGGCAGGGTCGTGGGTGCCAGGTAGGTCGGGTGCCCGGACTCGGTCCAAGCGGTCTGAGCGCCCGGACTCGGTCCAGGCGCCTGAACCTAAAAATTGATCCACAAGCTTACGTGGAGTGTGTCGATTGGCCGAGCCACGAGGTCCAGGCGCCCAGAGGGTTCCAAGCACTCGGAATGAATCTATTTAAAGGCCTTTGACCCAAAGCTTCAGAACAGCAACTGCAATGACTTTCTCTTCTACTTGGTGCTCCAAAAAAGCTCCTGCGACGCTGTGAAGCTCCTCTGACAACTAGCGATCAAGATTTTTTTCTTTTTGTTGTCGGTAACACTGTTTTATAGTTCTTATACTTACAATTTGTAACCATTTTGAACTATTAGTAGATTTCCCAATAAAAGCACTCGACGAGTGCGGGCCTTGAAGTAGGAGTCGTCGAAGGCTCCGAACCAAGTAAAAACATGGTCATGTTAGCATTGCTTTCTATTCTTCCGCTGCGTATCTTGTTTAAATCAAATTTTCGACGATCACTATTCACCCCCCCCCCCCCCCCCCCCTCCTCCTTCTCCTCCAGTGTTCTTTTTTTATATAAATGGTATTAAAGCATGTACAGCTCTGAATTGGTGCAACCACCAATCAAGCAAAGGGGGATCTTTTTTTTTAAAGAAAAATTATATATCGTTTTTGATTAAAAATTATTCTTACACTTTTCATTTTTTCCCTCTAATTTTTTTTGAAAAATTCACTATTATTTTTTCGTCATTAGTTATAACCCTTTTGACAAATTTGTCATAATATTTTTTATTATTTTATTATTTTTTGAAATTGATGAAACACTTTTATTTTCTTTTTATCTCCCACACTACTTACCCCAAGACAAAGTCTTGGAAATTGCTTCTCGTCTATATTTTTTGCCAGTATACCAATGTCTCATCAAGGATGGAGCATCCATGAACCACCACCATATGAGATGTACAAGAGGCATGAATTTAATCTGTGGAAGATGCAGATGGAAAATTTCATCCTTATGAACGACTTCGATGGCAGCATGACACTAAGGCGATCAACCCAAAACATAGAAACAAACTAAAAGGTAATAAATTAATTTTAGACTTATTACCTAACAAAATTACAAGCAGAATAGAAAAAGTCAAAGATGCCCGTGAGTTTTGAACCCACTTGACCAAGCTTCATGAGGAGCCAGTGAAGGCAGAGGAGCAAATCAAAAGTGAATTCAGACTCGAGTCAAATCCAATGGAGAAGCCTACTGAATTAAGGGATGCACTTAAGGTTAGTATAATTTATCAAAATATCCCTATCAGTAGTAGTTTAAATAATCTGCATGATAATTTAGATAAATATGAAATTATCTCAAATATGGTCCATGATAATATAGATTTACATGATTCAAATTCAGAACTTCAAAATAATCTAGATTCTGATCAAGTCAATCAAGACTTTGATCAAATTGACATCAACCTTGACTTGGTTAGAACATTGGCCAAATCAATTTAAATAACTTAATTGACTCAGAAAATTTAAAATTAAATAAAAATTCAGAAATAATTAATTCAAACATTAAAATAAATTTGAGTTTAAATCTTAAAGATAAGAATATAGATAAAACTAATCTAATAAATTCAACTAATAATATAAACTTAAAAGACATAGAAAATATAAGGAGAAAATCAAACACTTTAAAAAAATCAACCAAATTTACACTACAACAAATATGACTTTCCGTAACATGCAAATATGTTATTCGCAGTGCGCATTGCACGCTGTATAACTACAAGCTATTGAAAGTCATAAGACATTCGCAGCGCATGTAGTGCACTGATAACCATGATTTTGCTACATTATTTTGATTCATAATGCATGTTTTTAATTGTCAAGCCCCGGAGGAGTCCCTGCCAGAAGAAATTTTGGCAGCATCTCCCCTGTACGGGTGACAATATGAAACTTTCTACAAAGCCCTCAGGGCCACATGTACATTGGCCAACACGGTCTGAACAACAACAATAAATAATAAGCAATCACCATGAAGTTTAATAGTAAAACTCAACTAATGTGACGATAAGGAAAACTGAGTCAAAAATCCTACTCAACTACACCCATAAACCTCAAATCACAACGAACTCACCTCTTCTGCCATCCAGGCAGGCATGTAGCAAAAACACATCCAAATAAAACTCATCGACAATAAAGATAACTCAATATCCAAGTGTCAAAACTAGAACAAGTCTAAAAAGTACAATAAGAAAACCCAAAAGATAAAATACATCCTCGCGATCTGTAGGGGACTAGTGACTGGAACTCCTCCGGACAGCCTCAACTTGAAAATAGTAAATATTCACGGGGTGAGTCAACTCCTCAGCGGGTAACTACTAATATGTATAATAAAGAAAATAACAACTAGCACTAATCATGCGTACAGTCTCCTGATATAAGAATGATAAATTCGTACTAACCAGGACCTGGTGTATGGATAATCAACAGAGAAGTATAGGAATCCTGTATGCATGCCAAACAAATGCATCCATCCAATATGCAACATACAAGTGCAACAACCACAAGCAATAAATGCATCAATGCGTATGATGCCAATGACATGTCTTGGTCACCCCTACTCTCCAGTCAACCGTCTCACATACGATGGTGAGACCTAGTGGGTAGGGTTGTGACAACCGTGCACTCTGCCATCACTGCTCCTGATGAGTGACCGAGTGAACGGGATGCTGTCAGAGTACACCTATCCTCCTACCCCAAATCATAAGAGGGGGAGCTCAATGCTCTCATCTCCCTGAGTAAGTCCAGAGGAGGGATCCCTACCTGCTACCACACTGCGTCACACTACCCATGAGAGGACGAACAGAGCCAAATAGAGCAAACTATCTGTCAGCTACCACGCTGCTATTGGAGTATATACTAAAAGCCTAGCTTTTGTATAAACATTTATTTAGAAATAAGAATCACATTGGTCAAGTATCTACATTTATATATACTGAGTGTAGTCGTTCAATTAATTTATATTATAGATAACACGGTGTGTGGTGTCACACACAGGAGATCGTGTTATCGGTTCTTTATAAATTATAAATAGTAGCTCACGACTAAGATGGAAAGGAACAAACCATTGGAATAGTCATAGTGTAATTAGGTATTAGTCTATCTTGACTAATAAATTACACTAGTACACTCTAAGTATATTGAGCAGGACCATTTAAGGAAAGTTCTTTTTATACTGACTTAATTAAAGAACAAGTCCTTAGTTATTATGGAAGTGTGTGCTCTTAATCCTAATATAATAACAAGCACATATATTTAATATTTATTTTTTTGACTTATCAAAGGGTGAGATTTAGCTCGATAAATCAAAATGCCCGATAAGTTGGGAAATGGTGTTACTTATAGTGTGTCTTGTTGATTATAGAAGGAAACTATGTCCTAGTAATCTAGGTTGATAATGTCCCCAAGAGGAGCTCATAAGGATTGTCATGTTAAACCCTGCAGGTGGACTTAGTCCGACATGACGATAAGGTTGAGTGGTACTACTCTTGGACTGAGATATTAATTAAAATGAGTTGTCAGTAACTCAATTAATTAGTGGACATCCGACATCTTAAACACAGGGAGACTAACACACTCATAATAAGAAGGAGCCCAAAATGTAATTTGGGATTGGAGCGGTAGTTCAATAATAATTCTTTAGTGGTATGAATTATTATTGATAAAGTTAAGTTGTGTGTTCAGGGCGAACACGGGAAGCTTAATTTCATCGGGAGACCAAAACCAATTCCTCCTCTCGGTCCCTATCATAGCCTCTTGTGTATAGAGAATTATACCCACCTATACCTACCTTCTTACCCATCCTAATGGGGCTGGCCAAGCTAGCTTGAAACCCAAGCTAGGGCTGACCAAGATAAAAGGATTGAGCCAAGTTAATTGGTCGGCCATGGCTTGGAGCCCAAGCTTGATTGGCCGGCCATATTAAAAAGGATTTTATTTTTATTTAAATTTTTTTCTTAATGTGGATATCATGGTTTTAAGAGAGAGTTTAAAATTTAAATCTTTCCTTTTATAGCTTTCTACAAAAGATTAAGAAAAGATTTGAAATCTTTCCTTATTTGTAGATTGAAAGGTGGATTTTAATTTTAAGAAAACTTTCCTTTTTTAACCATGTTCATGATTTAAAAGAGAGTTTAAAAAATTAAATATTCTCTTTTATAAGTTTCTAAAAAATTAAAGAAAAGATTTGATATCTTTCCTTATTTGTAGATTGAAAGGAGATTTTAATTTTTACAGATAACTTTCCTTTTTGGAAATCATCCAAATGTTTAATAGAAAGATTTTAATTTATAAAATTTTCTTTTTACAAATCACCATGAAGGGAAAAATTATTGGAGAATTTTTTTATAAATTTTTGGAAATAAATTAGGAAGTTTTAATTCTTGTGTTAATTAAAACTCTCCTTGTTTTGGAGATTAAAGTGGCCGACCATGTTATTTAAGAAAAGGAAATTGATTTTAAATCAATTAAATTTTATTTTTCATGGCTAAAGAATTAAGGAAGTTTTTATTTAAATTTCCTTATTTGTCAAGACCAAGGATTATAAAAGAGGGGGTAGAGGTGCCTTCATGGCGAACGACTCTATTCTTTTTCTTCCTCTCTTTTCCTCCTTTGTGTGGCCGGCCCTAGAGAGTTTCCCTCTCCTCTTCTCTTCTTCTTTAGTGGCCGGTTTCATCCTTCTCTTGGAGCTTTTGATGGTGGCCGGTTCTAGCTAGGAGAAAAGGAGAGAAAGGAGGCTTTGTTTCTTGCATCTCTTGGAGCTTGGTGGTGGTGGTCGGACCTCTACTTCTCTTGGAGAATTAATGGTGGCCGAATCTAGCTTGGAGAAGAAGGAGCTTGGTGGTTCTCATCTCGGAAGATCGTTGCCCACACAACGTCTGAGATTAGAAGAGGAATACGGTAGAAGTTCAAGAGGTTATTTGCTTACAAAGAAAGGTATAACTAGTAATTGTTTTCCGCGTCATACTAGTTTTCTTTGTATAGTTATTTTTGGAAATACCAAACACAAGAGGCATATGATTCTAGAGTTTTCAGATTTGTTTCGAATTTGTGTTTCTTTTCTTTTAGTTTTCGAATTTGTGATTCGATTGTTCTTTTTGGTTAAACCTAATGTTATTTTAGGAAATTAAATATTGAATTTCTATTAAAGACTTTGTCGAGGCAGTGGTGGATGATCTCATACCCAAGGAGGCCTAGTGCCTCATCATGTTTGACTTGGGAGCTGATTTTAGAAATAAATATTTAATTAACTTTGTAACATAGGTTGGACTTGGATCAATAGTGTTAAGTTCCGCTTGCGATCTAAGTCTAAACCATTAAGAACAGATAAGTTAAATTTGAAATCAATAATGTTAAGTTCTGTTTGCGATTCCTAATTTAACTTCTAAAGAACACAATAGGTTGTTTAGGAAAGGTTCGACACTTGTAAAAAAATTTTGTACAGTGGAACCGGTACGATCTTCCTAGGACCAACCAACAACTGCGTCTCCGGACCAACCAACAACTGCGTCTCCAGACCAACAGAGCCTAACAGAGCAAAACTTTCTGTCAGCTACCATGCTGATCATCGGACCAATGGAGCCTAATAGTAGAACTGCCACACACCTGTCTGGCATACCACTAACCCATGAGTGGTGGTGTGTGCAGATCAATGTAACTGGCGATGTGCTCAACAATAATGGAGCCGACTATCGCACAGCATGCAATCATGCGAGATGGTGCATGACCCTAAGCATGAAAATATCCTGAACCTATCCATCTCTACATAATGTGTACCATAGGAAAATGAATAAAATCAGAGGTCTAGGTACACAGATCAAATGAGGTATAAAAATCTAGGTCCTGAACATAATGAAGCATGGTTATGTCACTACCCCTATAAGCATGTATAATTAGGTAGGTACTAACATGAAGTGCATAACAAGTAAACAAAACAAGCATGTAACAAGTATCGAGTAGTGACCAACCGATGTAGATAAGAAACATAATTATTACTATATTTTAAAAATATTACTATGCATATCAAATGACATATCTAAAACGATAAGTCAAAGTACCCGCCTCCAATAAGAGGATTGTATCCGAAATAGATCCCTCGTCAAGACACCGTCTCGAATCAAAGTCCTGTAATATCAAACATATAATTTTAGCTAATTCCGATTTATATCCAATAGCTAAATTAAATTCGTATTAAACCAAGAATCCTAATCCACATCACACTATTATCATCCTTTATAGAAATGAAATAACATCAAGAATCACCCAAATCTGTATACCCGGCTGTTGAGTCACTACCAGAGACGCATGCCTTGGGAATATAGTGACCGGAACTAGAAGTTGTTGTTGTGGAAACAAACAGTGACCAAATCCACTGTGATCAGCCAACAACTCAACACAAATATCCCAAATCATATTCACATATTCACATACTCAAATCTGCCTTACCGAACCAGTGCCACTCGTTCCCTCTCTGCCAGTGACTGGTGGAAGAAGAAGGAGTTGGCAGTGGAGAAGAGAACTAGGGCATAGTGGATGGGAACTCCAGATGAACGATATAGAGGTTAGGAGGCTCTACCGAAATAACAACCTGGCCAGAGGTGGCGGCAAGGAAATCTGATCTAGTGTACAAGGGGAAATCAGTCACTGATCGGTGCGGCAAGATGCATGAAATCAACAGATCAGAGAGGGCAAAGCCGAATGGAACCTAATGATCGGAGGAGAAGACGGTAGCTTGGACGAAGGTGGAGAATCAGAAGCTAGGGCACGGGTCAGTGGTGGCTTCTGGCGTGATCAACGACAGTAATCCTATAAGGGATCGGAGACTCGGGCTCAGAGTGGCTGGAGTAGACAGGAGTCTCGGCTGACGTGGGGTGGCCGACGCCGGCAAGCTTAACCTCGTCTCATCGCTACGATCACGGCTTGAGCAGGGAGACGGCGACAGAAGCAAGAAGACTCGACAGAGGCTATGGGAGGAAGGAGAAGGCTCAGCTCCCTTGGCCGAGGTTTTGTACACGAGAGGGGGAGAAGAAAACCGCCGCGTGCGGTTAGGGCACGGGCTCGGCGGGGGAAGAAAACTTGGCGTGAGGAGGCGTCGGGTGAGGGTCGGGCACGAGGGTGGTTCGGCGGGGGAGAAAGAAAACGAAGAAATAAAAGAAAAAGAAATATAAATATAAACATTTCCTCGTTAATACGGGGTAGCCCAAACGTGCTTTCCCGGGACCCAATTTTATCCCCGTAAACGAAGTCATACGGTCTCCAAAAAATTCCCAAAAAATTTATAAAAATTCTGGAAAATTTCCTTATTGTTATCCGCCATTTTTATGATATTTTACATTCTTCCCCACTAATAAAAATTTGATCCCCAAATTTCGTTATCTACCATCAGCAAGTACTAACAACAGATAGAAAGTGTAAATGTTGAACAGTAAATTAAATCACATACCTCAAGTGAAAAGATGGGGGTATTGAGTTCGGTGTTGGTTGCTACTCGGAAAACCTATAGGTTCCACTGTACAAAAATTTTGTACAAAGGTCTGAACCTTTTCCTAGCTACCATGTGTTCTTTTAAATTAAATTTTGGATCGCCTGCGGAACTTAACACGTTTGATCCAAAACTTAATCTATTTGTTCTTTTAGGTTTTGACTTGGATCTCCTGCGGAACTTAACACGTTCGACCCAAGTCTCCTTAAGTTATTAATTCCATTAAATATTAATTTTCATAATTGGTTCCCAGTACTGACGTGGCGAGGCACATGACCTTATTGGATATGGGAGCAACCACCACCGACTAGACAAAACCTTTTATAGAAAGCTAATATTTAATTTCCTAAAATAACTTTAGGTTAACCAAAAAGAACAATCAAATCACAAGGAAAAGAAAAAACAAAAGAACACAACTTCGAAAAAACATATTCGAAATTCTAGAACGTAAGCCTCTTGTATTTGGTATTATTTCCATAAATAACTAGCATGATGCGGAAATAAAAATTACTAGTTATACCTTGTAGAAAACCTCTTGATCTTCTACCGTATTCCTCTTCTAACCTCGGACGTTGTGTGGGCAATGATCTACCGAGATGAGAAACCACCAACCACCTTCTTCTCCTCCAAGCAAGGTTCGGCCACAAAGGAAGAACTTTACCCAAGAAGAAAATCAAAATACTAACCAAGCTCCAAGAGATGCTAGCTTTCTCTCCTTCTTCTTCTTCTTCTCCAAGTAGTATCTGGCCACCACAAGAACTCCAACAGAGATGAAGTATTCGGCCACCACAAGAGGGAGAGGGTGATGGCCGGCCACAACACCAAGGAAAAAGGGAGAGAAAACAATAGAGGTTGTGTCTCATGAAGGCACCCCTACCCCTTCTTTTATATTCCTTGGCCTAGGCAAATTAGGAAATTTAATTACAATAAAATTTTCTTAATTTTTCTTGACATGAATTAATTGAGAAAAATAAAACAAAATTTCCCAATTAACTTGAGATGGCCGGCCACATCATTGGAAACAAAAGAGGACAAGTTTTAATCAACAATTAAAACTTCCTAATTTGTTTCCGGAAATTTTAAAAAATAAAATTTCTCTTTAAAATCTCTTTATGGTTGATAAAAGGAAATTTCTATAATTTTAATTTTATCAACATGTGAATAATTTTTAAAGAAAAAATAAAACATCTCTCCAATCTACAAATAAGGAAAGAGATCTAATCTCTTTCTTTAATCTTTTGTAGATCTTTTACAAGAGAGATATTTTAATTTTAATTCTCTTTAAATTATATCTTCCACATAATAAAAATTAAAATTAAATTTCTTTTTTAATTTATTTTGGCCGGCCCTACTAGCTTGGGTTCAAGCTAGGGCCGGCCACCCAATTTTATACCTAGGCCGGCCCTAGCTTGTTCCCAAGCTAGCTTGGCCGGCCCCCATTGGGTGGGTATAGAAGGTGGGTATAGATGGGTATAGAACTCTATAAATAAGAGGCTACGATAGGGACCGAGAGGAGGAATTGGTTTTGGTCTCCCGATAAAATTAAGCATCCCGTGTTCGCCCCGAACACACAACTTAATTTTATCAATGATAATTCATTCCACTAGAGAACTATCATTGAACTACCGCACCAATCCCAAATTACATTTTTGAGCTCCTTCTTATTATGAGTGTGTTAGTCTCCCTGTGTTTAAGATATCGAATGTCCACTAATTAAGTGAGTTACTGACAACTCATTTAATTAATATCAAAGTCCAAGAGTAGTACCACTCAACCTTATTGTCATGTCGGACTAAGTCCACCTGAAGGGTTTAACATGACAATCTTTATGAGCTCCTCTTGAGGACATTATCAACCTAATATCTCTAGGACACAGTTTCCTTCTATAATCAACAACACACACTATAAGTAATACCATTTCCCAACTTATCGGGTTTATTGATTCAACGAACTAAATCTCACCCATTGATAAATTAAAGAAATAAATATCAAATATATGTGCTTGTTATTATATTAGGATTAAGAGCACACACTTCCATAATAACTGAGGTCTTTGTTCCTTTATAAAGTCAGTATAAAAGAAACGACCTCAAATGGTCCTACTCAATACACTCTCAGTGTACTAGTGTAATTATATAGTCAAGATAAACTAATATCTAATTACACTACGACCTTCTAATGGTTTGTTCCTTTTCCATTTTGGTCGTGAGCTACTGTTTATAATTTATAAGGTACTGATAACATCATCTTCTGTATGTGACACCACATACTATGTTATCTACAATATAAATTAAATGAACAACTACAAACAAATGTAGACAATTAGACCAAATGTGATTCTTTATTCATAATAAATGTTTACAAAGCTTAGGCTTTCAGTATACATTCCAACAATCTCCCACTTATACTAATGACTAAGCTGCCATATCTTCTACCATACATCTGATTCCCATTCCTTCCACATGCCGATCCAAAGCTTTCGCCGGAAGGGCCTTAGTGAAAGGATCTGCCAGGTTATCCGCTGATGCAATCTTGGCGATGACAACTTCTCCTCGCTTCACAATATCTCGTATCAGGTGGTACTTGCGCTCTATATGTTTACTTGCCTTATGAGCTCGTGGTTCCTTCGAGTTTGCAACTGCACCACTATTATCACAATAAATTGTGATGATTTTGGGCAAACCAGGAATCACATCTAAGTCCATTAGAAAGCTCCTGAGCCATACTGCTTCTTTAGCTGCCTCAGAGGCTGCTACATATTCAGCTTCCATGGTTGAGTCCGAAACGCATTTCTGCTTAACACTCCTCCATGAAATGGCTCCACCTCCTAAAGTAAACACATAACCTGATGTAGACTTACTGTTATCCCTATCTGATTGGAAATCAGAATCCGTGTAACCCACAGGGAGCAGATCGTCTGCTTGGTAAACTAGCATATAATCTCTAGTCCTTCTCAGGTACTTCAATATATGCTTTACCGCAGTCCAATGTCCTTGTTCAGGGTTACTCTGATATCTGCTGACCATGCCCACGGCAAAACAGATATCAGGTCTCATACATAGCATTGCATACATTAGGCTTCCTACAGCCGAAGCATAAGGAACTGCTTTCATGTCCTCTATCTCTTTTGATGTCTTTGGAGACATCTCTTTAGATAGAGCTACTCCATGTCTAAAAGGTAAGAAACCTTTCTTGGAATCCTGCATGCTAAAACGAGCAAGGATTGTATCTATATATGAAGCTTGGGATAGACACAACATTCTTTTCTTACGATCCCTTATAACTTTGATCCCAAGAATATGTGCACATTCTCCTAAGTCCTTCATATCAAATTATTTGGACAACCATACCCTTACGTTTGATAATACCTTGACATTGTTGCCAATTAACAAAATATCATCTACGTATAGTACAAAAAATACCACCACGTTTCCGTTACACTTCTTATATACACAAGACTCATCCGGACTTTGAATAAATCCATATGACTGGATTACTTCATTAAACCGGATGTTCCAAGACCTTGAAGCTTGCTTCAGTCCATAAATGGACCGATTGAGCTTGCACACTAGATGCTCTTTGCCTTTTTCAATGAACCCTTCTGGTTGCTTCATATGGATGTTCTCTTCAAGACTTCCATTAAGGAAAGCTGTCTTGACATCCATTTGCCAAATCTCATAATCCATATGAGCAGCAATGGATAAGAGTATCCGGATAGACTTAAGCATGGCTACCGGTGAAAAGGTCTCCTCATAATCGATTCCCTCTTTTTGAGTGTACCCTTTTGCAACAAGCCTAGCTTTGAAGGTTTCTACCTTCCCGTCTGTCCCTCTTTTCCTTTTGTAGATCCACTTGCATCCAACGGCTTTTACACCATCAGGTGGTTCTACAAGCTCCCAAACCTTATTAGAGTACATGGACTCTATTTCAGAATTCATTGCCTTTTGCCAAGATGCTGCATCTATATCTTGGAGTGCTTCGTCATATGACCGGGGATCAGGTTCTTGTTTACCTGGGATCAAGTCCGAAGACTCTCCCAAAAACATGAATCTTTCAGGCTGCCTCACAACCCTCCCACTATGACGAGGCACTGTCTGTGGTTGTGTATCATGTGTGACACGTGTTGCAGTCTCTTGTGGTACTTCATCTTGTACTGTTGGTACTGAAGTAGACATGTCCTCTCTAAGTTCTTCTAGAACAACTTTACTACTGGGCTTGTGATCCATTATATAGTCTTCTTCTAAAAACTGGGTATTGGTGCTAATAATGACCTTCTGGTCTTTAGGACTATAAAATAAACCACCTTTCGTTCCTTTGGGATATCCTACAAACACGTGAACTTCTGTACGAGATTCTAACTTATCAGCACATGTGCTGGACTACCCCAAATCCGAATATGTCTTAGACTGGGTTTTCGCCCATTCCACAATTCTATGGGAGTAGAAGAAACTGATTTAGAAGGTACTAAGTTCAGAACATATACTGCTGTTTCCAGAGCATATCCCCAAAACGAATTTGGTAATTCTGAATAACTCATCATCGATCTAACCATTTCCATAAGAGTCCTATTCCTTCGTTCTGCTACACCATTCTGTTGGGGTGTTCCAGGTGCAGACAATTGGGATTGAATCCCAGCCTCTGATAAGTAATTCCTAAGAGGTATTCGCCACCACGATCAGATCGTAGTGTCTTGATACTTTTACCTAATCGTTTCTCCACATCAGCCTTGTATTCTTTGAACTTGTCAAAGCACTCGGACTTGCGGCGCATTAGGTAAATGTATCCATATCTTGAATAATCGTCTATGAAAGAGACAAAATATTCAAAACCTCCTCTTGCCTGGACAGACATAGGACCACACAAATCAGAGTGAACCAACTCTAACACTTCTTTGGCTCTATACCCCTTGGCCTTGAACGGCCTCTTGGTCATTTTACCTTCTAAGCAAGATTCACAAGTTGGAAAATTTTCCAACTCTAATGAACTCAAAAGTCCATCGGCTATAAGCCTCTGAATCCTACTTAAATTAATATGACCAAGTCTTAGATGCCAAAGATATGCTTGGTTCATTTCTGAAGGTTCTTTTCTCTTATTAGAATTAGAAGATGAGTTATAAATTTCCATGTTTTGCTTTGTGGAAGAAATTGGATTTAAAGTATACAAATTGCCAACTAATGTACCAGAACAGATAATCACTTTATTTCTTTTAATAACTACATCGTTACTAAAGGAAACTGAATATCCATCTAAAAACAGTTTAGAAACTGAAATTAAATTCTTTCTAAAACTGGGTACATAAAGACAATTTCTTAAAACCAAATTCCTATTTCTACTAAAAGATAAGTAGACGTCTCCCACTGCAATAGCATTGCCCATGTAGACGGTAATTTCTCCTTCAGATAGTCGTCGGGTTTCCTGGAACCCCTGCAAGGAATTGCAGACATGATCAGTGGCTCCCGTATCTACACACCAGGTGCTAGTAGATAACACCGCTAAACATGTTTCAACAACTAGAGTATGAGATATACCTTTGTTTTGGTTCCTACGAGGACAGTCCACCTTCCAATGTCCTGCCTGCTTACAGATGAAGCACTTACCCTTCGGCTTCTTCATTCCAGCTTTAAATCCCGTACTCTGAGATTTATTCACTTTCTTTGCTGAACCAGCTTGTTTCTTCTTCTTCTTTCCTTTCGGTTTAGAAGTAGAACCATTTTCAGCATAGTGAATTTGAGCATTGTGACGAAATAATCCTTCTGCTACTTGAAGTTCTGTCAGTAGTTCCGCTAATGAATAAACCCTCTTATTCATATTATAGTTCAGGCGAAACTGCTCAAAACTTCTAGGTAGCGTTTGGAGGATCATATCGATCCGGGTTTCCCCATCAATTTCTCCTCCAAGGATCTGTATCTCGTTCAGATAAGCCATCATCTTTAGGATATGATCCCTTACAGGAATACCCTCTTGCATGGTGGCTGTCATTATCTTTCTCATGGCTTCTTGCCTAGAAGCCCTATCCTGATGACCAAAGAGTTCCTTGAGATTGTTCATAATATCATAGGCTGTTGGTAAATCTTGATGCTGATGTTGCAATACATTTGACATTGAAGCCAAAATGTAACACCGCGCCATCTCATCTGCTTTTACCCATTTCCTATGATATTCAATCTCCTCTTGAGTAGATTCACCAGTAGGTGCTTCAGGGCAAGGCTCAGATAGTACAAATTTATAGCTTTCAGCAGTAAGAACAATGTCCAGGTTCCTTTTCCAATCTATGTAGTTTGGTCCAGTAAGTATATTCTGTTGAAGTATGATGGAAGGTTGAAAGACATCCTAAGAATCACAAATAACTTTTGGTCAGAACTCTAAATTTAGAATAATATTGATTCCTCAAACAATACTATTTTAAATTAACCAACACCTCAAAACACCGTGAATTTTGTATGCCACGTTAGTGTGGACGTATACAAATTCAACATTTGTAAAAGGAGGGTTTTAACCCATTAATTTTATTATCTTGTCAACCTAACTTTTGACAAATAATAATAGTTGGTATCATTTGGTCACACAAATAATAGCAGTGACTCCGTTGGGGAGGATACTATTAGATGTGTCTAAGTGTATACTATTACTTGACACTAAGTCCATTAATAAGATTATGCCCCTTCCGTTGGGGAAGATCACACGCTCTTAATTAACTTCCTATAGTCATCCAAAAATAGAAGTCTGTTCTAGTGATCCGCAAACAAGCTCATCCGTTATGGAGGAAGGCACTCAGAGCCAACGCTTGTTTGCATCACTTACAAACCAAGAATGGAGACCATGGGATTTATTTAAAAATCCCTCTCCCACTTAGTTATTTATAAATGAGGAATTTTAACTATGCTAGCCTACTTAAACTTGTAAACTAACATGCACACATAGCACAATATAAAAGCAATAAATAGAAAATTTAATTTTCAACTATTATGGCTTTTATCTCTAATTGTCCTCCGTGTGTTGTCATCCCAAGCTGCTGCCATATTTGGCCACCGCCATAGCTGTCGCATCCATCTTGCTCCTAGTTCCACTGCGCTCTGGTCCTTAGAAGGTTCCACGCTTTGCAAGATTCGATCCACGACATAAATAGAATTTACATTTTGATCCTATATTCCATAAAAGGAATGTACATGTATCTAGATCAAAAATAAAATCCTAATAAAACTAAATACGGCTGTATTTTAATACAATCATGCACACACATTAAATGCCCTTGACATGTCCAAGGGTCCAATCACACACATAATAACTAAAAGTCATAATAGTTGGATCCTGCATCCACAAAGTTAGCACAACCTACTATTATCCTGCCTAAATTATGTATGACATGTGCATAATTAAACTAAATACCAAATACACAGAACCCTCGCTCCGATACCAATTGTTGGTTGCTACTCGGAAAACCTATAGGTTCCACTGTACAAAAATTTTGTACAAAGGTCTGAACCTTTTCCTAGCTACCATGTGTTCTTTTAAATTAAATTTTGGATCGCCTGTGGAACTTAACACGTTTGATCCAAAACTTAATCTATTTGTTCTTTTAGGTTTTGACTTGGATCTCCTGCGGAACTTAACACGTTCGACCCAAGTCTCCTAAGTTATTAATTCCATTAAATATTAATTTCCATAAATGGTTCCCAGTCTCGACGTGGCGAGGCACATGACCTTCTTGGATATGGGAGCAACCACCACCGACTAGACAAAACCTTTTATAGAAAGCTAATATTTAATTTCCTAAAATAACTTTAGGTTAACCAAAAGAACAATCAAATCACAAGGAAAAGAAAAACAAAAGAACACAACTTCGAAAAACATATTCGAAATTCTAGAACGTAAGCCTCTTGTATTTGGTATTATTTCCATAAATAACTAGCATGATGCGGAAATAAAATTACTAGTTATACCTTGTAGAAAACCTCTTGATCTTCTACCGTATTCCTCTTCTAACCTCGGACGTTGTGTGGGCAACGATCTACCGAGATGAGAAACCACCAACCACCTTCTTCTCCTCCAAGCAAGGTTCGGCCACAAAGGAAGAACTTTACCAAAGAAGAAAATCAAAATACTAACCAAGTTCCAAGAGATGCTAGCTTTCTCTCCTTCTTCTTCTTCTTCTCCAAGTAGTATCCGGCCACCACAAGAACTCCAAGAGAGATGAAGTATTCGGCCACCACAAGAGGAAGAGAGGGAGAGGGTAATGGCCGGCCACAACACCAAGGAAAAAGGGAGAGAAAACAATAGAGGTTGTGTCTCATGAAGGCACCCCTACCCCTTCTTTTATATTCCTTGGCCTAGGCAAATTAGGAAATTTAATTACAATAAAATTTCCTTAATTTTTCTTGACATGAATTAATTGAGAAAAATAAAACAAAATTTCCCAATTAACTTGAGATGGCCGGCCACATCATTGGAAACAAAAGAGGACAAGTTTTAATCAACAATTAAAACTTCCTAATTTGTTTCCGGAAATTTTAAAAAATAAAATTTCTCTTTAAAATCTCTTCATGGTTGATAAAAGGAAATTTCTATAATTTTAATTTTATCAACATGTGAATAATTTTTAAAGAAAAAATAAAACATCTCTCCAATCTACAAATAAGGAAAGAGATCTAATCTCTTTCTTTAATCTTTGTAGATCTTTTTAAAGAGAGATATTTTAATTTTAATTCTCTTTAAAATATATCTTCCACATAATAATAAAATTTAAAATTAACTTTCTTTTTTAATTTATTTTGGCCGGCCCTACTAGCTTGGGTTCAAGCTAGGGCCGGCCACCTAATCTTATACCTAGGCCGGCCCTAGCTTGTTCCCCCTATTGGGTGGGTATAAAAGGTGGGTATAGGTGGGTATAGAACTCTACGAATAAGAGGCTACGATAGGGACCGAGAGGAGGAATTGATTTTGGTCTCCTGATAAAATTAAGCATCCCTTGTTCGCCCCGAACACACAACTTAATTTTATCAATAATAATTCATTCCACTAGAGAACTATTATTGAACTACCGCACCAATCCCAAATTACATTTTTGGGCTCCTTCTTATTATGAGTGTGTTAGTCTCCCTGTGTTTAAGATATCGAATGTCCACTAATTAAGTGAGTTACTGACAACTCATTTAATTAATATCTAAGTCCAAGAGTAGTACCACTCGACCTTATTGTCATGTCGGACTAAGTCCACCTGCAGGGTTTAACATGACAATCTTTATGAGCTCCTCTTGAGGACATTATCAACCTAGTATCTCTAGGACATTTCCTTCTATAATCAACAACACACACTATAAGTAATACCATTTCCCAACTTATCGGGTTTATTGATTCAACGAACTAAATCTCACCCATTGATAAATTAAAGAAATAAATATCAAATATATGTGCTTGTTATTATATTAGGATTAAGAGCACACACTTCCATAATAACTTAGGTCTTTGTTCCTTTATAAAGTCAGTATAAAAGAAACGACCTCAAATGGTCCTACTCAATACACTCTGAGTGTACTAGTGTAATTATATAGTCAAGATAAACTAGTATCTAATTACACTACGACCTTCTAATGGTTTGTTCCTTTTCCATTTTGGTCGTGAGCTACTGTTTATAATTTATAAGGTACTGATAACATCATCTTCTGTATGTGACACCACATACTATGTTATCTACAATATAAATTAAATGAACAACTACAAACAAATGTAGACAATTAGACCAAATGTGATTCTTTATTCATAATAAATGTTTACAAAGCTTAGGCTTTCAGTATACATTCCAACATTCAGATCGTATCCTCGAGCTCCCAGGTAGACTCCTTGTCCGTATGATGCTGCCATCCGACTTTAACCAATCGGATAGTCTTGTTCCGCAGCTGACGGTCTTTCCGGTTTAGGATCCGTTACGGAACCTCCTCGTAGGTAGCGTCAGGCTGAAGGGGAACTGGGATATCTGTCAGCACATGTGTCCAGTCGGGTATCTATCTCCTCAGCATAGATACGTGGAATACATCGTGAACGCCTGCCAGGGACGGTGGTAGTGTCAGATGATAAGCTACTGCTCCAATCCTCTCCAAGATTTGGAAAGGGCCAATGTACCGCGGACCTAGCTTACCTCTGAGGCCAAATCTCTTTACCCGTTTCGTGGGTGAAACTCGCAAAAATACATGGTCGCCAGTAGAGAACTCCAGGGGTCTCCGTCTCCAATCAGTATAACTCTTCTGGCAGTCCTACGCCTCTAACATCCTTCGTTTGATAGTACAGACCAATTCTGCCTCATGATGAGCTCTATGAGGTCCCAACAGTTGGGCCTCCACAACCTCATCCTAGAGGGTGGGTGTCCAACAAGGCCTACCATATAACGCTTCAAACAGTGCCATCTGGATAGCTGAAAGGAAGCTGTTGTTGTAGGCAAACTCTACCAATGGAAAATGGTCCTCCCAACTACCTCTGAACTCCAATACACAAGATCTCAACAAGTCCTCTAGAGTCTGAATGGTCCGCTTTGACTGCCCATCTATCTACGGATGGAAAGCTGTACTGAAACGGAGCTGAGTGCCCAAGGCCTGCTGTAGACTCTGCCAGAATGGAGACGTGAACCGTGGGTCTCTATCCGAAATAATACTCAAAGGAACACCATGTAATCTAATGATCTCCCAGCAATACAGATCTGCCAATCGATCCAGGGTATCAGTCTTTCGGATCGCTAAGAAGTGCATAGATTTGGTTAATCGATTAACGATTACCCAAATCGCGTCATGGCCTCATCGTGTCCTAGGCAAACCCACCATAAAGTCCATGGTAATATGTTCCCATTTCCACTCAGGAATAGGAATCCACTGAAGTAACCTAGCAGGTCTCTGGTTCTCAGCCTTCACCTGCTGACAGATAAGACATCTCGCTACAAATTCCGCGATGTCTTTCTTCATGCCGTTCCACCAGTAAGAACGCCTCAAATCTCGATACATGCGGGTCCCTCCTGGATGGATCACAAATCGAGAACGATGAGCCTCCTGAAGTAGCTCCTGTAAGACAGGGTGAGACTGAGGTACGCATAATCTGCCTCGGAAGTATATAATACCCTCCTCATCTCGTGTGAACTCGGTCTGCTGCCTGGAAGCTATCTGGCTGCCAATAACTGAAAATGCTGATCACTGGCCTGAGCCTCTCAAATCCTCATCCTGATCGACGATTGAGCAATCATGGTAACAAGAATATCCTGCTCTATCTGTCCCTGCTCCTCAAGGCCTAACTCGGAGAAACCCTGAATCAAGTCTGTGACTGAAGCTCGGTGGCAAGCCAAAGTCCCTCTGGAATTCTTGCTGAGTGCATCGGCAACCACATTAGCTTTCCCCGAGTGGTAGCTAATGGTAGAATTGTAATCCTTTAGGAACTCCATCCATCTACTTTTTCGGAGATTAAGCTCCTTCTGAGTGAAAATATAGTTGAGACTCTTATGATCCGTAAGAATCTCAAAGGTAATACCGTACAGAAGATCTAAAATACCGAAAATAGGCGAATATTAATAAGGGAATTTTTCAGAATTTTTAGAAATTTTTCGAGAATTTTTCGGAGCTCGTATGGACGAGTTAACGGGGACAAAAATGGGGCCCGGAAAAGCCTGTTTAGGCTACCCATTTAAGCGAGGAAATGTTTATATTCTTAATTCTTTTTCTATTTCCTTTTCTTTAGTTTTTATTTTTTTTCTTTTCCTCGTTGAAATCTCGCGCCCGAGCTCTCCCCGCGTGCCCTAGCCTCCCTCCTCGCGCCGAGCCACCATTTCTGCCCAAAACCGCTCGGAGGCGGTTTCTTATTCTCTTCCCCTCTCTTCTTCTCCTCTACCGATCGTCGCTGTGCCCTAGCCGACTTCACTCTCCGCCGCGCCAATCTTCCATCGCCAGCCACTCGAGTAGCGCCGGCCACCCCCGACCGCCGTGCCCTAAGTCCTCTTTAGATATGCGCGCCGACGCCGATCACCGGCCACAGGAACTCCAGCGCCACACTGTGCCATAGCCGACCACCAGCATCGGGTGTGGTCGCGACAGAGGACGAGGCTAGACCTAGCCCTCAGTTGATCTTCTTCCTCTCTTTCTCGGAGTCGCCAGCCGAACCCTTGGTCCGCCCGAGTGCTGACAGCCGGCGTCACTATTTCTCCACGCGAGCAACCAACGCTGAGGTTCTCTCTCCCTTCTCCCTCACTGTGGTTACATCCGTGCCCTATTTTGGATTCACAGTCAGCCAACTCTCCTTCTTCATGGTGTGCCCTAGGTTACTTCATACTGCTGGATCCAAACAAGACAGCAGAGAGGTGAGCAAGCATCAGTGATTTCATTAGGAAGGTCCCACAGTCCTGATCGGTTGGTGCCACTGTCGTTTTCTTGAGGCCAGCATCGTTCATAGGCGAGCCACGACTCTGATCACCCTGTTCCGGCAGACAGGAGGCTGTGGTCACAAGATTAAGGTAAGTGATTTAAATATGGTATTTGAGTTGGGCAGTTGATTCATTTGTACTGTTGAATCTGGATTGTCGTTTGGAAGGCAGTGACGTAGTGTTGCTCCAGTCGGTGTTGCCACCTCAATCAGCTTGCTACGGTTTGGACTAGGGTAAGGTTTGTATAACAGTAAATTTATGCCAAATTATATCCATTGTTATGTTAGCTATATGAGATAGATTCTAGTGTTTAAGTGTAAAGTGTTAACGGTGAGCAAAGGATTGGTTCATTTCTGGATACTGAGGTTGCTAATCTGTATAGCTTGCTTAATGGGTGATTAGTTGTTTATGTGTTCATAAGGGTTAATGAAGCTAACCCTAGATGGTCGGTGGATTAGAAATTTGTTTAGCTATTTGTTTATAATTAACTTAGCTAAACTGTACGATTTATTACAGGACTTTGATTCGAGACGAGCATCTCGACGTTCGAGTTGGACCGGACTGATCTTATTTTCCTATTGTTGGCGGGTACTTTGACTTATGTCTTTGATATGCATAATAATATGTTTAACATATAGCAGTGATTGTGTAATCATTTTGTTCAGTTTGTCACTACATGATAGTTACATGGTTGCTTGTTTATTTATTCTGCACTGCATATTATTTACCTGATCATATATGCTTTAGGTAGTGACCCAACCACATGCTATGTTATCTTCTGGATCTAGGGTTTATTTGATGCCCTATCTGATTTGTGTACCTTCTATCTGATACATCTTCCAGTGGTACACACTTTGTATTATTTATTTGGTCATTACTATGTTATTCATGAGATTGCCATGCTTGGTGTCATGCATTATGATTGCATGCTGTGCGATTGTCGGCTCCACTATGGTTGAGCCCATCGCCAGTTACATGTACTGCATACGCCATCACCCATGGATTAGTGGTATATCAGCGTCTCCGCTGGTCGGGTGACTCAGCGTGGTAGCCTGAGTCAGCCCGCTCTGTTGGCTCCGTGGCATTTAGTGTAGCACAGTGGTAGCAGATGGTGGACTCTGTTGGCCCGCTGGTCAATTGACTCCGGTAGCCGGCAGATATCCTCCCGCCATCGTGTCTGGGAGATGAGAGCATTGAGCTCCCCCATTTATGATTTGGGGTCAGAGGACAGGAGTACTCCGACAGCATCCCGTCCACTCGGTCGCTCATCAGGAGCAGTGATGTCAGAGTGCACGGTCACCATATGCATTTATTGCATTTATTGTTTGTGATTGTTGCATTTACTTGCTGCATTTATATGGATGCATATGATTGACATGCATACAGGATTATGACTTCCCCGGTCTGACAACCCTGTTACCTTTGTACTTTGATTCCGGTTAGTACAGTTATCTCCTGATTTCGTTTCAGTTGCATTTATCCTTCTCGTATTCAGGAGACTGTACGCATGATTAGTGTTGTCTGTTATTTGTTTTATTATGCATATCAGTTGTACCTGCTGAGTGTTGGACTCACCCCGCCTCCATTGTTGATATATTTTCAGGTTGAGGCTGTCCGGAGCAGTTCCAGTCGCTGGTCCCCACAGCACGTAGTGCTAGTCCTCTGCTAGATTTGAGTTGTTATTTTATTTTAGCTTTTCTCTATCAGACTTTGTTTTAGTCTTGTTTTGGATTTTACATATGGATATTGTATGGAATTCTTCTGTTTGATGGACTTTTGGTATGATTTGGATTTTATTCTACTACATGCCTGCCTGGACGGCAGAAGAGGTGAGTTCGTCGGATTTGAGCTTTACGAGTGTAGTTGAGTAGGGTGGATTTCAAGTCAGAGTACTATTGTTTGTGATTACTATTATTAACTGCGTGGTTGTGACAGCCAGAGGCTGAATATCTATATAAACTGCGTGGT
Source organism: Zingiber officinale (assembly GCF_018446385.1). Taxonomy (NCBI): domain Eukaryota; kingdom Viridiplantae; phylum Streptophyta; class Magnoliopsida; order Zingiberales; family Zingiberaceae; genus Zingiber; species Zingiber officinale. Next base: position 67,969,192 of record NC_056002.1, read on the forward strand.
GATTATTTTTACTTATTGTTAAAATTCCAGCCGCCTGTGGCTGAGGTATATATGTTATGTAGAAGTTTCAAATTGTCCGTCGTACAGGGGAGATGCTACCGAAATTTCTTCGGACAGGGACTCCTCTCGGGCCTGACAATTTATTTGGTATCAGAGCCTAAGTTTTACGATCGTTGTCTTTGTATTTTGGATATTTGGGATAACCTGATACCAATTTAGTGGTATCAGAGCGCCAAAGTTTGGCGATACTTGGTTGGTTTCCGTGTGTTGGATTTTGAGATTTATCTGATACCAATTTAGTGGTATCAGAGTAGGGTTATGATACCTGCTTTTGGTCTTCTGGAGATTTATCGGATACCTGTTGTTGGTATTCTGGATATTTGGGTTAGCCAGATTTGCGAGTCAAACTGGGCATTTTCGGATTTTCTATATGGTTATGTTTCGGATTTCCGTTTCGGATTTATTTGGATTTCCGGCGATATTCTCGTTCGGAATTTTGAGGTCAAAAGTTGGGGACTGGACAGCGACGGAACATCTCCAGACAGCAATTAGGTATGATGTTTATTTTATGATTTTTATACTTGTAGTAATATCTGTAATTTAATTTAACAGATATGAGACGATCTACTCATATTACTACGAGACGTGGTGCTGGACGACCACGTGCGAAGACCACGGGATCTCTGGATATGCCAGAGATGCCTATTGTTGATGAGCCTGTCAGTCAGGGACAGACTCAGCATACTGCTGGCGCGTCGGGCTCTCAGACCCCGACGGCTCCTATAGAGGTACTTACCTCGGTTACGCCGAGTGTACCTACTCCTACTGTATTTCCGGTATACTACATACCCGGCACCCGCACCAGCAGTACCGGTGCTCCTTATCCGGTACCGCCCACCGTACCTCCAGTCGCCCCTACTTATGCCTACTCAGCAGTTCCACCAGCAGTACCCATCCCAGGTTATACGACAGCACCAGTGGTACCTCTTCCGGCCTATCCCTCAGCACCACCCATAGGATCAGCTCCAGTGGCTCTCCCTAGTTCCGCAGCGATCCCTACTGGTATAGTTGCGGCACGAGCACGGATTCCAGTGTTGGCAGAGTCGATGAAGAGTCGATTCACACTCTTCCGAGGAGACAGAGATCCGAGTGTGGCCTTGTCTTGGATTGAGACTATGGAGCGGACTTTCTTTTATATTGCTTGCTCCGAGTGGGAGAAAGCAGAGCTGGCTGCTTTTCACTTACGGGACGCGACCGATACTTGGTGGCTTACCCAGCGTTCTATCATCGGTGAGCAGAACATCACTTGGGCCAGATTCAGAGAGGCTTTTGAGAGCCGTTTCTTTCCACGAGCTTATCAGATGGCTCGTCGACAGGATTTCCTGAGTTTGCGACAGAATAATCAGACAGTGACTGAGTATATTACTGAGGACAATTCACATATGCAGCAGTTCATTCAGGGGCTGGATGGACATTTGCAACTAAGACTTGTCGGTCTTGGTATCACATCTTATGCGGAGATGTTGGACAGAGCCCTCATTATTGAGTCAGCTCAGCAGAGAGTTTTTCCGGATAGGAAAAGGAAGCAGCCGAGTCAGACATCTGGACAGATCCAGCAGCCTCAGGCTACACCACAGCAGAGCAGGCGTAGTCGATCAGATCAGGGTACATCTGGGGTATCACGTAAACCTCATAAATCAGGGCAGTCTTCTTCAGGACGTTTCCGGTCTTCCCAGCAGAGCCGGAAACAAACCGCCAGCGACATTCGCTGTTTCAGATGTGGGTCCAGAGATCATGTCACTTCAGCCTGTTCTCTGGGACAGTCAGTTTGCTTTCATTGCAAACTGCCTGGGCACCAGAGCCGAGATTGTCCGCAGAAGACTCAGCATATGACTTCTAGAGGGTCTGATCATGGAGGACAGTCCGGTCAGTCCGGAACTTATCGAGGAGGGCGAAGAGCCCAACCTTCGCATGGCCAGCAGCAGAGTACTTCACCTGCAACAGCGGCAAATGTCATGCTTGGACAGGAGTACTCCAGTGCTTCCATAGCACCTCAGAGTTCTGTTCCGGGACTTTATTATCCGACGCAGGGGCAGTATCAGATGCAGCCTCAGCCTTTAGGCCAGTATCAGACTCAGTCCCAGCCGGCAGGCTTCTGCCCAGCCGTAGCAGCCGCTGGCAGCGTTACCTCCTCCTCCGCCAGAGACTGGACGTGTTCATGCGATGACCAGAGAGGATGCGCAGCGAGCCGATGGATCCGTTTTCCGCGGTATGATTTCTATTTATGCCTTATCTGCAGATATACTGATAGATACTGGTAGCTCGCATTCATTTATATCTCGTACTTTTATGCGGGAGGTTGGTAGATTACCCACTTTCAGACCTCAGCGATTGACCGTCTCCCTACCGTCCGATGATACTTTAGAAGTCACCCAGGAGGTCAGAGGTTGCCCGTTAGATTTTGGCAACCTAATACTTATAGTGGATCTTTTAGTATTAGAAATGGTCGATTTTGATATTATTCTTGGCATGGACTGTTTGTCAGCATATCATGCCACAGTTGATTGCCAGACGAGGGTGGTCACATTTCGGCCTCCGAACCAACCCTCGTGGGATTTCACTGGCATCAGAGACGACGACTTATCGATCATTTCGGCGATACAGGCTCAGAAGTTGCTGTCACATGGCTGTCAGGGTTTTCTGTTATCTTTGATTAGTACTGAGGATAGCAGCAGTTCGCAGCTCTCCGACGTTCCTGTAGTCCGGGAGTACCCAGATGTATTTCCAGAGGAGCTGCCAGGTTTGCCTCCCAGAAGGCCAGTGGAGTTCGCTATTGAGTTGATTCCGGGAACCGCACCGACATCGAAAGCTCCTTATCGTATGACACCAAAAGAGTTGAACGAGCTGAAGGTTCAACTCCAGGATCTTTTGGATAGGGGATTTATTCGCCCTAGTGTTTCTCCATGGGGTTCTCCGGTGTTATTCGTCAAGAAAAAGGATGGCACCATGAGGTTATGTATTGACTACAGACAGCTGAATGCAGTGACCGTCAGAAATAAATATCCTTTACCACGGATCGAGGATTTGTTTGATCAGCTCAGAGGTACATCAGTGTATTCTAAGATTGATCCTGAGAGTCAGAGACTCAGATATTCAGAAGACAGCTTTCCGTACTCGATAAGGTCATTATGAGTTTTTGGTAATGCCATTTGGGCTTACCAATGCTCCAGCGGTATTTATGGACTTGATGAACCGCATCTTTCTGGAGTATCTGGATTAGTTTGTTATCGTTTTCATTGATGACATATTGGTCTATTCGCATTCCGAGGAGGAGCATGCACTGCATCTTCGTATAGTCTTGGAGATTCTTCGACGACATCAGCTGTACGCAAAGTTCAGCAAGTGTGCATTCTGGCTATCCTCAGTCGGTTTTCTGGGACACGTGGTTTCTAGCAGAGGTATTTCAGAGACTGAAGATCGAGGTCACACCGTTGGGAGCAACAAGTCAGACAGAGATCCGCAGCTCGATTGGCCGGATATTACCGACGTTTTGTCGAGGGTTTCTCGCGTATTGCTATGCCACTAACACGCCTTACCAGGAAGGGCATGAAGTTTACGTGGACCGAGGATTGCGAGACCAGCTTTCAGGAGCTGAAGCAGAGATTAGTGTCGGCTCCAGTTTTGGTTCTACCTTCTAGAGAGGACGGATTTGTACTCTACACCGACGCTTCTCTTCAGGGTTTGGGTGCTGTTTTGATGCAGCACGGCAGAGTAGTCTCTTATGCTTCTCGTCAGCTGAAGGAGCATGAGAAGAACTACCCAGTTCATGACCTATAGTTAGCCGCCATCATTTATGCTTTGAAGATTTGGCGTCATCATTTGTACGGTATTACATTTGAGATTCTCACTGATCATAAGAGTCTCAAATACATTTTCACTCAAAAGGAGCTTAATCTCTGACAGAGGAGATGGATGGAGTTCCTGAAGGACTACGATTGTACCATTAGCTACCACCCGGGGAAAGCTAATGTTGTTGCTGATGCACTCAGCAGGAAGTCCAGAGCGACTTTGGCTTGCCACCGGACTGTTAGCTAGAGCCCTAGAGCCAATCATTGGATGATTGTATTTTGGACTTATTGTATCATATTCTATATAAATAAAGGCATTTGGATTTTGGTTATTATACTTACTTGTATTGGTGCCAAATAAACTAAGTATAATAATGTCCTTGAGTAGATGGTTCTCACCTATATTAATCGGTTAGTTGAACCGATAGTGAGATGATATAGGGAACACTACTCTAAATCATTCCTAGTCGAGTATTAACATTCAGGGACAATGTTAATGCAATAAGACTAGCATGTAGGTCAACTCGATGACTTGATCTCACAAGTCATGGATATGGAGATATCAAGTTGACACATGGGTATGCATTGGAGAATGTATACTGAATGACCCGCCATGAGAAAGTATCATGGATCGTTATATGAGTGTCATATACTTTCTCATGTGGCTATTAGTATGACTATTAGTCCTTAGACCTGAAGTCACCATGGATCCCTACATAAGGAGTTATGTACTTTGATTTCGTCAAACGTCACCCGTAACTGGGTGGACTATAAAGGCGATTACTGGGTATATAACGAATTATGTAGAGGGATGTGATGTAGATGGGATCTATCCTCCCATATGACGGGAGCGACATCGGTATTCTTGATAGAGTGAGACGACTAAGTGCATGCCCAAATGAGTCAACATTAGATGTTGAGCTCATTTGATCGAGTGAGTCTACTTGGAGTTCAAGATTTAGATTGGTCGAGATGACACGGTCTATGCCTCACATTGACCAATCTAGATGTCTAGGATAGAAGGACACTTGTCATATATTGTGAGGAGTCACAATTAGTAGTCACAAGGTGATGTCGGATCTCGACATTCTTGTAACTTGGGTAGTAATGATGTGTTGCTAGATACCGCTCATTACTTATGCTCCTAAATGGGTTTAGGGCATTGCCAACGTTACAAGAACCTATAGGGTCACACACTAAGGACAATTAGATGGAGATTAGGTTCATATGATGAACCAAGAGGATTAGATTCATTTGATGAATCAAATTGGATTAAGAGTAATCCTAATTGGGCTAACTTGAGTTCGACTCAAGTTGATTCATGTGTTCAATGAGTCTAATTTAGATTTTGACTCATTGAATCAATTTAATTAAATGAATTAGATTCATTATATTAAGTTGGCTTGAATCAAATGGTTGGATTCGATCAACCATGGAAGAGATTTGGTCAAGTTTGACTTGACTTGAGAGGAAGATTAAAAGTCAAGTTAGACTTGACTTTATGCCACCTCATTGGTGAGTTGGCATTGATGTGGACCAATGATGTTACTCCACATCATCATGGGTGCCACCTCATGGAAGTTACAAATCCATTCTCTTTAATGGCTTCATATTAATTGCAATTAATGCAATTAATTTGGGAGTTTCACAAGGTAGAGTGGCCGGCCACTTTTGGTTTGAATGAGAATTCATTTTTCATTCAAGTGGGTATCTTCTTCCTTCTTCCTCTCAAGCTCTCCCTCTCCTCCTCAACTTGGCCGAACCATATATAGGTGCTAGCACACATTTTGTGTGGTTTTCTCCACCTACATGTTCGTGTGGATACTTCTAGAGGAGTATCTATCTTGATACTCTTGAGATCCGACACCGTTTGGACGAGCGGGAATTTTTGCGAGGGCACGCTTCAAAGGTACAAGTTCTCAACACATAGATCTAGGAGTAGATCTAAAGTTTTTGAAACTCGTACTTGTATTTCATTCGATTTTCCCTTGCACGGATCTACGACTTTGGGTGATTCGGGGTTTCCGCGACGCGAAAAGCGGTTTTCGCAGCCCGAAAAACCCAACAGTGGTATCAGAGCCACGTGCAAGGCTTGTACGAGTTTAATTTTTTGGTTTTATGAAAACTAAACCTTCTGTGATTTTCTGTAAAATTTAGTTTTTTATGTTTTTATGGGTAATTTTTCCGTAGAAGCGAAGCACAAGTATCTCGGCACTTGTAGGATTCGGCTACCGGAAAGATCTTTCAAAACCGGCTTCGTTTTGCCCCAAATCCGTTTGGGACAGCGGGCTTGGGTGCCATTAGATCGCAAAGGAGCAACTCACGATGGTTAGATCGTGGGTAGGGGTACTGCCCCTAACCCCGCAAGGGGATTTGCTCCGCGATTGCACCCGAAATCGCTAAAAACGAACCTGCCGGGAAGATTTTTCCGAAACGGCAATGTCTCGACCCAAATCGTTTTGGGACAGTGAGTTTAGGCGCTGTTGGATCGCAAAGGAACCCTCGCGATGGTTAGATCGCGGGTAGGGGCGCTGCCCCTGGCCCCGCAAGGGGATCCGTTCCGCGATTGCGCCCGAAACCGCTAAACGGGACCGCCGGGAAATTTTACTCGTAAAAATTATAAAAATTAATTTTAAAATTATAGAAAATTATGAAAATATATAATTTTGAATTATATATTAATTTTGTGATAGTCATGGCCCAAAAACCCAATATGATTGGATTGTGTTGTAATTCATAATACGGCCTGCGTGCCGTTATGTGTTTGCGCGTGTTGTATGTTTTTATTTTTCCGCGACCTGCGCGTCGTGCCTTTCTCATATATTCTGGTTGTAAATTAGATTTAGACTCGAATGTAACTCGAGTTTCAAATTGTAATGTACAAATTGGAGCGGTGGAGGGTCCACACGAGACGGAGTTCCGAGGCGGGCACGAGCAACACAAGGTGGTCAATGGGAGGGAGAAGCTGTTGACCCTAGGTTGACCATTCGATCTTCTCATTGGCTTGAGAAGATCATAGTGGGGCCATGACTAAATCACAAATAGATTAATTAGTTAATTGCTTATGTATATGATGCATGTTTAATAAGTAATTAATTAATTAGTGCCTTACGATTAGATTAGATCTAAGTCGTGCACATGATGCACCCTTGCGATTAGATTAGATCTAAATCGTGCACAAGATGCATCCTTTTCGATTAGATTAGATCTCGATCGAACCAACTCTAAATGCCTAACCGTGCCGTGATACCTATCACTACCTCGATCACATGTATTGTTGAATCTGCCAAAGTAGAGCAATACATATTATCTTGGTAGGGTACGGAGGGACAATCTTGGTCCCGCCTATCAACGCATGGGTAAATACAAACTCAATTAGATTGAGTATTCCTAGTTGCTCGGTTAGATCGAGTCAACTATAGGCATTCTTCCAACGGTTGGAAAAGATAGGTCAAAATCACATCTATATTAACTCTCAGGCGTATTAGTCAAAGCTAACTCGAGTTTTAATATAAATGCGGATATTGATTTTATAAACAAGAGTTGCATAGAGATGTAATTGGTAATCGTTACCTACCGATCATACTAAGCCTAGGGCGTATTAGCCAAAGCTAACTCAAGGGTTAGTATGATGTGGATCTTGTCCCACAAGAATTATAGAATTCAGTGGGAGCATCATTTAATTAAAGGCCTAATTAAATGATTTTAAAAGAATATGATATTTATTTCTGCAAATTTTCTGTTGTAGATAACCATGACGTCGAATACGAACTCTTTCTCCCTACGTTCTGTACTTAAGAAGGACAAGCTCAACGGAGCAAATTTCCTGGACTGGTACAGGAACCTGAGAATAGTTCTCACTCAGGAACGTAAATTGTACGTTCTGGAGCAACCCATTCCGGAGGCTCCTCCTGCCACTGCCACGCGAGCTGACCGGGATGCTTACAAGAAGCATCAAGATGACGCATTAGATGTGTCCTGTCTAATGCTCGAAACCATGAACTCTGAACTTTAGAAGCAACATGAGTTGATGTGTGCTTACGATATGGTTGAACATCTTCTTCAACTATATAAAGGACAAGCAGGGCACTGGAAGAGGAACTTCACAGGATACCTGGAAGATCTTAACAAGAAGAGAAATAAGATTTCTACTTCAGGTATAAATGTTATAGAAGTCAACCTCTCTATTTCTTCGTCGTGGGTATTAGATACCGGATGTGCTTCGCACATTTGTAATAATGTACAAGAACTGAGAAATAGCAGAGCATTGACAAAGGGCGAGATAGACCTATGAGTAGGCAATGGAGCACGGGTTGCTGCTGTTGCTGTAGGGACTTATTTTCTATCTCTGCCCTCTGGGCTTATACTAGAGTTAGACGATTGTTGTTATGTGCCTGCATTGACTAAGAACATTATATCAGTTTCTTGTTTGGACAAGAAAGGATTCTTGTTTATAATAAAGAACAAATGTTGTTCTGTCTATTTAAACGATATGTTCTATTGTAGTGCTCCTCTGATGAACGGACTCTATATTCTAGACCTTGAGAGCTCTATCTATAACGTTAGTACCAAGAGGTTCAAATCGAACTATATGAACCACACCTATCTCTGACACTGTCGCTTAGGTCATATAAATGACAAGCGCTTATCCCACCTCCATAAGGATGGTTTGCTGGACTCATTTGATTTTGAATCATATGAGATATGCGAGTCATGCCTACGAGGCAAGATGACCAAGACTCCCTTTAGTGGGCACAGCGAGAGAGCGACTGATTTGTCAGGACTCATACATAGTGATGTATGTGACCCTTTCAATGTTGCTGCTAGAGGCGGTTATAGATACTTCATCACATTTACTGATGACTTCAGTAGATATGGTTATGTGTACTTGATGACACATAAGTCCGAATCCTTTGAAAAGTTCAAAGAATTCAAGAATGAAGTACAGAACCAGCTTGGCAAGAGTATTAAAATACTTCGATCAGATCGAGGTGTGAATACTTAAGCCATGAGTTTCGTGACTATTTAGCTGAGTGTGGGATTCTATCCCAACTCACTCCTCCTGGAACACCACAGCGGAATGGTGTATCCGAAAGGAGGAATCGTACCCTATTAGATATGGTACGATCTATGATGAGTCACACTAATCTTCCGACATATCTATGGGGATATGCTCTAGACACGGCAGCTTTCATTCTCAACCGAGTTCCATCCAAGGCCGTGATAAAGACACCATATAGGATATGGACTGGGAGAGATTCCTAGGTGTCTTTCATGAGGATTTGGGGTTGTGAGGCTTACGTTCGACGTCAAGTCTCAGACAAGTTAGGACCCAAATCCGACAAGTGCTATTTTATCGGATATCCCAAGGAAACTAAGGGATATTACTTCTACATTCCCAGTCAGCACAAGGTAGTTGTGGCCTTTCTAGAAAGGGACTTTGTTTCTAGAAAGACTAGTGGGAGCGCGTTCGATCTTGAAGAAGTTCAAGATGCGAACAATAGCACTGATGCCTCGATGGAAATTGAACTAGAACCACATAGTGTTGTGGATGATGTTGTTCCACAAGGAGTTGAGGAACAACAACCGGTTCAAGTAGACATACCTCTTCGCAGGTCTGATAGGGTATGTCGTCACCCTGAGAGATACTCATTTCTCTTGTCTGACCATGATGACGTTATGCTCATAGAGGATGAGCCTACCACCTATCAGGAAGCTGTGATGAGACCAGATTCTGAGAAATGGCTAGAGGCCATGAGATCCGAGATGGAATCCATGTACACCAACCAAGTATGGACTTTGGTTGATCCACCTGAAGGGGTAAAACCCATTGGGTGCAAGTGGGTCTTTAAGAGAAAGACTGACATGGATGGACTTATCTATAAAGGTCACTTGGTAGCTAAAGGTTTCAAGCAGATTCATGGCATTGACTATGATGAAACCTTTTCTCCAGTAGCGATGTTTAAGTCCATTCGGATCATGCTTGCTATTGCAGCTTACCATGATTATGAGATCTGGCAGATGGACGTCAAAACCACGTTTTTGAATGGAAACCTACTCGAGGATGTGCACATGACACAACCTGAGGGTTTTGTAGATCCAAAGCATACTAGCAGAGTATGCAAGCTGCATAGGTCCATTTATGGACTAAAGCAAGCTTCTCGAAGCTGGAATTTTCGATTCAATGATGCGATCAAACACTTTGGTTTCATTAAGAACGAAGATGAGCCTTGTGTCTAAAAGAAGGTTGTAGAAAACACAGTTGTCTTCCTCATATTGTATGTGGATGACATACTACTCATTGGGAAGGACATCCCTATGCTTCAGTCTGTCAAGACTTGGCTAGGGAGTTGCTTCTCAATGAAGGACTTAGGTAAGGCATCTCGCATACTAGGGATACAGATCTATAGAGATAGATCTAAGAGATTGCTTGGCCTAAGTCAGAGTACATATATTGACAAGGTACTCCTTCGGTTTGCCATGCAGAACTCCAAGAAGGGATTTCTGCCGATGTAACATGGCGTGAGTCTTTCGAAGACTCAAGGTCCCTCTTCTAGAGAGGAGAGAGACCGCATGGATCAGATCCCTTATGCCTCAGCCATAGGATCGATCATGTACGCCATGCTATGTACTCGACCTGATGTCTCGTATGCCTTGAGCATGACGAGCAGATACCAGTCGATCCGTGAAAGTCATCGATAGCGGTCAAGAATATTCTTAAGTACTTAAGAAGGACTAAAGAATATTTCTTGATATATGGAGACAATGATGAGCTAGCTATAAAGGGTTACAGTGATGCTAGCTTCCAGACCAGATGACTATAGATCGTCAGGGTTCGGATTTTGCATTAATGGTGGTGCCACAAGAGTTTGAAGCAGGATACAGTAGCTGATTCTACAACAGAAGCCGAGTACATTGCTGCATCAGAGGCAGCAAAGGAGGCAGTTTGGTTCCGCAAGTTCATCACTGAACTTGGGGTGGTTCCTAGCATTGCTGACCCCATTGAGCTCTATTGTGACAACAATGGAGCTATAGCACAGGCGAAGGAACCTCGCTCACACCAGCGGACCAAACACATACTACGACGCTTCCATCTCATTTGAGAGATCATCGAGAGAGGAGATGTGAAGTTTTGTAGAGTACCTACAGAGGCTAACATCGCAGATCCCTTGACCAAGGATTAGGCACAGAAGAAGCATGATGGTCACACTAGGTCATTTGGGCTTAGAGCCTACACTGATTGGCACTAGTGCTAGTGGGAGATTGTTAGCTAGAGCCAATCATTTGATGATTGTATTTTGGACTTATTGTATCATATTCTATATAAATAAAGGCATTTGGATTTTGGTTATTATACTTACTTGTATTGGTGTCAAATAAACTAAGTATAATAATGTCCTTGAGTAGTTGGTTCTCACCTATATCAATCGGTTAGTTGAACCGATAGTGAGATGATATAGGGAACACTACTCTAAATCATTCCTAGTCGAGTATTAACATTCAGGGACAATGTTAATGCAATAAGACTAGCATGTAGGTCAACTCGATGACTTGATCTCACAAGTCATGGATATGGAGATATCAAGTTGACACATGGGTATGCATTGGAGAATGTATACTGAATGACCCGCCATGAGAAAGTATCATGGATCGTTATATGATTGTCATATACTTTCTCATGTGGCTATTAGTATGACTATTAGTCCTTAGACCTGAAGTCACCATGGATCCCTACATAAGGAGTTATGTACTTTGGTTTCGTCAAACGTCACCCGTAACTGGGTGGACTATAAAGGCGATTACTTGGTATATAACGAATTATGTAGAGGGATGTGAGTGATGTAGATGGGATCTATCCCTCCCATATTACGGGAGCGACATCGGTATTCTTGATAGAGTGAGACGACTAAGTGCATGGCCATGCCCAAATGAGTCAACATTAGATGTTGAGCTCATTTGATCGAGTGAGTCTACTTGGAGTTCAAGATTTAGATTGGTCAGAGGATGACACGGTCTATGCCTCACATTGACCAATCTAGATGTCTAGGATAGAAGGACACTTGTCATATATTGTGAGGAGTCACAATTAGTAGTCACAAGGTGATGTCGGATCTCGACATTCTTGTAACTTGGGTAGTAATGATGTGTTGCTAGATACCGCTCATTACTTATGCTCCTAAATGGGTTTAGGGCATTGCCAACGTTACAAGAACCTATAGGGTCACACACTAAGGACAATTAGATGGAGATTAGGTTCATATGATGAACCAAGAGGATTAGATTCATTTGATGAATCAAATTGGATTAAGAGTAATCCTAATTGGGCTAACTTGAGTTCGACTCAAGTTGATTCATGTGTTCAATGAGTCTAATTTAGATTTTGACTCATTGAATCAATTTAATTAAATGAATTAGATTCATTATATTAAGTTGGCTTGAATCAAATGGTTGGATTCGATCAACCATGGAAGAGATTTGGTCAAGTTTGACTTGACTTGAGAGGAAGATTAAAAGTCAAGTTAGACTTGACTTTATGCCACCTCATTGGTGAGTTGGCATTGATGTGGACCAATGATGTTACTCTACATCATCATGGGTGCCACCTCATGGAAGTTACAAAGCCATTCTCTTTAATGGCTTCATATTAATTGCAATTAATGCAATTAATTTGGGAGTTTCACAAGGTAGAGTGGCCGACCACTTTTGGTTTGAATGAGAATTCATTTTTCATTCAAGTGGGTATCTTCTTCCTTCTTCCTCTCAAGCTCTCCCTCTCCTCCTCAACTTGGACGAACCATACATAGGTGCTAGCACACCTTTTGTGTGGTTTTCTCCACCTACGTGTTCGTGTGGATACTTCTAGAGGAGTATCTATCTTGATACTCTTGAGATCCGACACCGTTTGGACGAGCTGGAACGCGAAGGGCTTCGCTTCAAAGGTTTAATTCTTTTCATGTAGATCTAGGAGTAGATCTACGTAGAAACTCGTACTTGTAATTTTGTTTTGAAATCTTTTCTTCGCACGAGATCTAGTGGCATGGGTGGTTCGGGGTTTCCGCGACGCGAAAAAGCGGTTTTCGCGGCCCGAAAAACCCAACAGGATCCACAGCAGGTATTCCGTTACCATAGTTGCTCACCGTCGATCGTGACGAGGATCCGAGAGGCCTGCCGCTGATCGCATTGTCATTTCATGTCAGATAGCTTCCGGCAGCAGACCGAGTTTACACGAGACGAGGAGGGTGTTATATACTCCGAGGCATTAAGCGCACTCGCCTCATCCGGTCTTACAGGAGCTACTTCAGGAGGCTCATCGCTCTCGAATTGCGATCCATCCAGGCGGGACCCGTATGTATCGAGACTTGAGGCGTTCCTACTGGTGGAACGGCATGAAGAAAGACGTCATGGATTTCATAGCTAGATGTCTTGTCTGTCAGGAGGTGAAGGCTGAACACCAGAGACCTGCAGGATTACTTCAGCGGATTCCTATTCCTGAGTGGAAGTGGGATCACATCACTATGGACTTTGTGGTGGGTTTGCCGAGGACACGACGAGGCTATGATGCGATTTGGGTAATCGTTGATCGATTAACCAAATCCACGCATTTCTTAGCGATCCGGAGGACTGATTCCCTGGATCGATTGGCAGATTTGTATTGTCGAGAGATCATCAGACTACATGGTGTTCCGTTGAGTATTATTTCGGATAGAGATCCACGGTTTACGTCTCGTTTCTGGCAGAGTCTACAGCAGGCCTTGGGTACACAGCTCTGATTTAGTATAGCTTTCCATCCACGCATGATGGACAATGAGCGGACTATCTGCACTCTTGAGGACTTGCCGAGATCATGTGTTATGGATTTTGGAGGCGCTGGGAGGACCATCCGCCGCTAGTAGAGTTTGCTTACGGCTATTCGGATGGCACCGCTTGAGGCGCAGTATGGTAGACCTTGTCGACACCCGTCCTCCGATGAGGTTGAGAGGCCCAGCTTGGGACCTCATAGAGTTCAGCAGATGCGAGTTGGTCCGCACTATCGCAGGATGTCGAGGCGCAGGACCGCCGAAGAGTTATGCATCGAGACGCACTGGAGTTCTCTGTATTGCGGGTTTCACCCACGTAAGGGTGAAGAGATTTGGCCTCGTGAGGTAAGCAGTACATTGGCCCTTTCGAGATCTTGAGAGGATCGGAGCGTAGCTACCGATTGGCACTACCACGCCCCGTCAGCGCTCACGATGTATTCCACGATCGATGCCGAGGAGATACGTCCGACCCGACGCATGTGGGCAGATATTCCGCCCAGTTCAGCCTGACATTACTTATGAGGAGGTTCCGGTACGGATTCTGGACCGGAAAGAGCGTCAGTTGCGGAACAAGGCTATCCGGCTAGTTAAAGTCGGATGGCAGCATCATTCGGACGAGGAGGCTACTTGGGAGCTCGAGGATACTATCCGAGCTCGATATCCCTATCTTTTTACTTGAGGTATGTGATTCAGTTTACCGTTCAGCATTTATACTTCCTGTCTATTGTTAGTACTTGTGATGGTAAATAATGAAATTTGGGGACCAAATTTTTATTAGTGGGGGAGAATGTAAAATATCAAAAATAGGCGAATATTAATAAGGGAATTTTTCGGAATTTTTAGAAATTTTTCGGGAATTTTTCGGAACTCGTATGGACGAGTTAACGGGGACAAAAATGGGGTCCGGAAAAGCCTGTTTAGGCTACCCATTTAAGTGAGGAAATGTTTATATTCTTAATTCTTTTTCTATTTCCTTTTCTTTAGTTTTTATTTTTTTCTTTTCCTCATTGAAACCTCGCGCCCGAGCTCACCCCACGTGCCCTAACCTCCCTCCTCGCGCCGAGCCACCATTTCTGCCCAAAACCGCTCGGAGGCGGTTTCTTCTTCTCTTCCCCTCTCTTCTTCTCCTCTACCGATCGTCGCTGTGCCCTAGCCGACTTCACTCTCCACCGCGCCGATCTTCCATCGCCAGCCACTCGAGTAGCGCCGACCACCCCCGACCGCCGTGCCCTAAGTCCTCTTTAGATATGCACGCCTATGCCATAGCCGGCCACCAGCATCGGGTGTGGTCGCGACAGAGGACGAGGCTAGACCTAGCCCTTAGTTGATCTTCTTCCTCTCTTTCTCGGAGTCGCCAGCCGAACCCTTGGTCCGCCCGAGTGCTGACAGCCGGCGTCACTGTTTCTCCACGCGAGCAACCAACGCTGAGGTTCTCTCTCCCTTCTCCCTCACTGTGGTTACATTCTGTGCCCTATTTTGGATTCACAGTCGGCCGACTCTCCTTCTTCATGGTGTGCCCTAGGTTACTTCATACTGCCGGATCCAAACAAGACAGCAGAGAGGTGAACAAGCATCAGTGATTTCATTAGGAAGGTCCCACAGTCCTTATCGGTTGGTGCCACTGTCGTTTTCTTGAGGCCAACATCGTTCATAGGCGAGCCACGACTCTGATCACCCTGTTCCGGCAGACAGGAGGCTGTGGTCACAAGATTAAGGTAAGTGATTTAAATATGGTATTTGAGTTGGGCAGTTGATTCATTTGTAGTGTTGAATCTGGATTGTCGTTTGGAAGGCAGTGACATAGTGTTGCTCCAGTTGGTGTTGCCACCTCAATCAGCTTTCTACGGTTTGGACTAGGGTAAGGTTTGTATAACAGTAAATTTATGCCAAATTATATCCATTGTTATGTTAGCTATATGAGATAGATTCTAGTGTTTAAGTGTGAAGTGTTAATGGTGAGCAAAGGATTGGTTCATTTCTGGATATTGAGGTTGCTAATCTGTATAGCTTGCTTAATGGGTGATTAGTTGTTTATGTGTTCATAAGGGTTAATGAAGCTAACCCTAGATGGTCGGTGGATTTGAAATTTGTTTAGCTATTTGTTTATAATTAACTTAGCTAAACTGTACGATTTATTACAGGACTTTGATTCGAGACGAGCATCTCGACGTCCGAGTTGGACCGGACTGATCTTATTTTCCTATTGGAGGCGGGTACTTTGTAACGCCCGCCCTCCCTGCTAACCCTAAGGGACGGGTCTACGATACTCCATGTACAAATTTTTCTTTTTAAAACAGCGGAAGACTTAAAATAATTTTCTTAGTTTATTAAAAACTTTTCTTTTGTTTTTCTTTTCATCAAATCCGAACTACACTATCATGACATCAGTAACATGATATCAAAATTAGTAGAAACATAACATCAAGTCACACATACGGTACTACAATTCATGATACCAAAGCATAGTTCTTTAAAAGTTTTTAAAGCAGGTTCTTATTTGGTTGCCTAGCCACTGCCACACACATCTCCTTGCCTCTCCTGCTGCTCCTTTAGCTCATCCAGCTTTTTCCTTTATCTGTGGTACAAGGAAAGTAAGCTATGAGCACTCATGGCTCAGTAAGTTCCTTTCCTACTCACTAAAACCAAAAATCATCACATGATCAAAGAATGTCTCAACATAACATGATCTCAACTAGTCATGGCATAACATATCATACTCTTTAAGCATATCATGCAACATAACAAAATCATAACTAGTCATGGCATATCATCTCTTAAAGCATAGCATGAAACATAACATAATCATATTTAATCATGGCATATCATAGTATCATCATAAGGTAGCATGGCATATCAAGCTCTTAAAGCATAGCATGAAACATAACATAATCATATCTAATCATGGCATATCATAAATCATAGCATCATCACAATATGATCATAAGGTATATGCAATATGATTTTGAAAACATGTATCCGAAAAACATGTGTATGTCTCATGATCTTTAAAACCATTTCTTCTTACATATATACTTGAATATAATATCAACATAATCAGGGCCCCGGCTTGTACCACACATAGATAAATCACGTAGATATGCGCGCTTCCTAAGTATATCCAAGGTAGCAAGTCTTGAATCATACTAGGAACTAGGTCAGGATCACACAGCCATAGACCTAGGGCGTACTAAGGAGCCCATCCCTTTATTTTTACTAGCCTGGATCACACAGCCAAAGGCCTAGGGGCTGATTAGGAGCCCACCCTTGGTACAAGCCTTACAAAGTAAAGTAGCATGTATAAAAATGCATCATTTAGTCACATAGCATATCATAGAAGTATGCATCACTTAGGCATACGTTATGTCATAAAAGTATGCATCACTTAGGCATACATCATATCATAAATAGTATGCATCACTTAGGCATACATCATGTCATAAAAAGTATGCATCACCAAGTAACATAGTAAGCATATTTGAGCTAGTTCCTAAGTTCTTCAAGCCCTTAACATATGTCATGGCCGAAATTTAACAAGTATTCATTAGGGCTAAAAGCAAGCATACAAGCATGTGAACTTGAACTAACATCATGTATAAATTCATAATAAGGCATCATACAATGGGTATGGCCGAAACTTACCCTAGCCTCATTTTAGGTCATTAAACAACATATATCATGAGAACTTTGGCTTTCTACTTATCATATTTCATGTAGAGTGACATGAGCATATTTAATTTTTGTTCTAGGGTTTCTAGGGCATCTATCCCTTCATGGCCGAAACATACAATGGTCCATTTAGGTCATGGAAAAATTATACAAGCATGTGACTCAATCAACATATTATCATATTTCCATAAGAAGCATTTTTAACACAATTGGTTTCAATTCTAAGGCCTCTAGGTCATTTAAACCCTACTTGGCCAAGACTCATCAGTGTTTAAATTTTCTTCAAATAGCCTAAAAGCATAGAAAGTCATACAAGTTTCATAGCATGTATAAAGACAAGCATAATAAACATACATGTGAATTGTGTCTTAGGCTTCCTAGGTTTCTTTCCTTTTTCTTTTATTTTTTTCCTCATGGCCGAAACCTACCAATCTCTAAACTAGGTTTTTAAGTGGCCTAAATCATGGAAAACCTAAGTAAGTTTCATGGCAAAAATTACTAAGAACATCATATACAAATTTGGTTCATAAACAAGCTAGGACCCTTGTGATCTTACATGTCATATATTATGTAACTAAATTCTCTATACCCTAATTAAGCATGAGAGCATGAAACAACCTTCATATCATAATATCACAGAGGTCTTGAGCATGTTAAAATTTTATATAAGCTTTTCTAAGCTATCCATCTTATCATGGCCGAAAATCTTAAATGAAGAGTTCATGAATTTCTAGCAATATTCAACATGCAATTCTTTAAGAGAACTCTATATTCTATCATATAAACATGGTTACTTAAATTTAAAGGTCTTCCTAACCCTAAGCTCTTTTCTTGGCCGAAACATATGAGTGGATTTCTTTTGGTTCCTAGTAACTTTCAAGCAAGAAAAACCAATAAAAGACCCTTAGTGATTCATGGAGGGAATCTTGTACTAGTTTGGTTAAACAATGATTTCCCTAACCTCTTTAAAATATTTTTGGCCGAAATTCTAGGGTTAGGTACTCCTCTGACCAAGCATCATATAGGTATAAAAACATGAAGGAAAACCTTCCTACATAGCATAGAAAAAATATCATGAAATGAGGACTTGTTTAAACCTTCCTAGATTTGAAAACTCTTCTTTGGCCGAATTTTTATTAAATTCTATTCTAGGTTTTCTAATCCTCATAAAATCCAAAAAGCACATAAAACGCCTTGTACCACAGGTGAGGGGAAGCTTACATCCTTTTCGCTTGTGGTTCTAAAGTGTGATGATGGAAGAAGAGGTCACTTCTTCTAGTTCCCTTCCCTTGATTCCCTTGCTAAGTCCTCCTTGTATCTTAGGCTTTCTTAGGAGAAAACCTTGGCTTGGGGCCGAAGATGGAGGAGAGGGGACTGAGGGTTCGGTGAGGGAGAGGAGAGAATGAGAAAAATGAGAGAAAAATAAAATCTCCTCTTTACATACTCTCTTTTATGTTAAGGGGGAAGAGGTAGCAAAATCGGTTTTTGCTTTCCTTCTCCCTTAGCCCTTTTTTTTATTTTCTTTTATTTATTTTATTTTATAATTTATTCTCATCATTCATGATGAAACAAGGGGGAATGAATCCCCTTAATTCTCCATTTAAGGTCACGGCAAGAGAGGGAAAAGAGAGAGGAAGGGAGGAAGGCAAGTTGCCTTTCTCTTGCTCTTTTCTTGCATTCTCTTCTTAGATCTTTACTCCTATCTTTATCATGCATTCCCTTTCTTTGCTATCAATATCTTCTCTCTATCCCAATTGGTTTCTACTAATTAATTCTATAAATTATAATATAAGAGGTTCAAGGTTCAATCCTTGACCTCCTCTTCTTTTTATTTCATTTTATTTCTTTTTGCTTCAACTCACTTCTTATTATTTTTCTAAGGCAAAATTCATCATTCTCTTATTTATCTTAAAAGCTTAGTGGGTGTTACATACTTTGACTTATGTCTTTGATATGCATAATAATATGTTTAACATATAGCAGTGATTGTGTAAACATTTTGTTCGATTGGTCACTACATGATAGTTACATGGTTGCTTGTTTATTTATTCTGCACTGCATATTATTTACCTGATCATATATGCTTTAGGTAGTGACCCAACCACATGCTATGTTATCTTCTGGATCTAGGGTTTATTTGATGCCCTATCTGATTTGTGTACCTTCTATCTGATACATCTTCCAGTGGTACACACTTTGTATTATTTATTTGGTCATTACTATGTTATTCATGAGATTGCCATGCTTAGTGTCATGCATTATGATTGCATGTTGTGCGATTGTCGGCTCCACTATGGTTGAGCCCATTGCCAGTTACATGTACTGCACACGCCACCACTCATGGATTAGTGGTATATCAGGCAGGTGTGTGGCGGTTCTGCTGTTTGGCTCCGTTGGTCAGGTGACTCAGCGTGGTAGTCGGCAGTCAGTTCCGCTCTGTTTGGCTCCGTTGGCATTTAGTGTAGCAGCGTGGTAGATGGCAGATGGTGGACTCTGTTTGGCTCCGTTGGTCAATTGACTTAGCGTGGTAGCCGGCAGAGATATCCTCCCTGTCATCGTGTACCGAGAGATGAGAGCATTGAGCTCCCCCATTTATGATTTGGGGTCAGAGGACAGGAGTACTCTGACAGCATCCCGTCCACTCGGTCGCTCATCAGGAGCAGTGATGTTAGAGTGCACGGTCACCATATGCATTTATGGCATTTATTGTTTGTGATTCCTGCATTTACTTGCTACATTTATATGGATGCATATGATTGACATGCATACAGGATTATGACTTCCCCGGTCTGACAACCCTGTTTCCTTTGTACTTTGATTCTGGTTAGTACAGTTATCTCCTGATTTCATTTCAGTTGCATTTATCCTTCTCGTATTCAGGAGATTGTACGCATGATTAGTGTTGTCTGTTATTTGTTTTATTATGCATATTAGTTGTACCTGCTGAGTGTTGGAATCACCCCACTTCCATTGTTGATATATTTTCAGGTTGAGGCTGTCAGGAGCAGTTCCAGTCGCTGGTTCCCACAGCACGTAGTGCTAGTCCTCTACTAGTTTTGAGTTGTTATTTTATTTTAGCTTTTCTCTATCAGACTTTGTTTTAGTCTTGTTTTGGATTTTACATATGGATATTGTATGGAATTCTTTCATTTGATGGACTTTT
The DNA here is from genome assembly GCF_018446385.1 of Zingiber officinale. Taxonomy (NCBI): domain Eukaryota; kingdom Viridiplantae; phylum Streptophyta; class Magnoliopsida; order Zingiberales; family Zingiberaceae; genus Zingiber; species Zingiber officinale. The sequence goes on from NC_056002.1 coordinate 67,989,666, forward strand.
AGTATGATTTGGATTTTATTCTACTACATGCCTGCCTGGACGGCAGAAGAGGTGAGTTCGTCGGATTTGAGCTTTACGAGTGTAGTTGAGTAGGGTGGATTTCGAGTCAGAGTACTATTGTTTGTGATTACTATTATTAACTGCGTGGTTGTGACTGCTAGAGGCTGAATATCTATATAAACTGCGTGGTGATTGTTTTTACTTATTGTTAAAATTCCAGCCGCCTGTGGCTGAGGTATATGTGTTATGTAGAAGTTTCAGATTGTCCGCCGTACAGGGGAGATGCTGCCGAAATTTCTTCGGACGGGGACTCCTCTGGGGCGTGACAGAAGATGCCGCCAAATCTTCAAAGCAAATATAATAGCGGCCAACTCCAAATCATGCACTGGGTAGTTCTTCTCATGCTCCTTCAGCTGTCGAGAAGCATAGGAGACTACCTTGCTGTGCTGCATCAGAACAATGCCCAAACCCTGAAGAGATGCATTGGTGTAGAGCACGAATCCGTCCTCTCCGGAGGGTAAAACCAAAATCAGAGTTGACACTAACCCCCGCTTCAGCTCCTGGAAGCTGGTCTCACAATCTTCGGTCCAAGTGAACTTTACTCCTTTCCTGGTCAGGCGTGTCAGCGGCATTAGCAATCCGGGAGAAACTCTCGATGAACCGTTTGTAATATCCACCTAGTCCCAGAAAACTACGGATCTCCTGAACAGATTTCGGCTGCTCCCAACTGGTGACAGTCTCAATCTTCTGAGGGTCTACTGAAATACCTCTGCTAGAGACCACATGCCCCAGAAAATCGACTGAGGATACCCAGAAAGAACACTTGTTGAACTTTGCATACAACTGATGTCGTTGAAGAGTCTCCAGGACTGTGCGAAGATGCTGCGCATGTTCCTCTTCAGAACACGAGCAGACGAATATGTCATTGATGAAAATGATAACAAACTGATCAAGATACTCCAAGAAGATGCAGTTCATCAAATCCATAAATACCGCTAGAGTATTGGTAAGCCCAAATAGCATTACGAAAAACTCATAATGGTCGTATCTGGTACGGAAAGTTATCTTCTGAATATCAGATTCTTTGACTCTCAGCTGATGATATCCAGACTGCAGATCAATCTTAGAATATACTGAGGTACCTGTGAGCTGATCAAACAAATCCTCAATCTATGGTAAGGGGTACTTATTTCTGATGGTTACTGCATTTAGCTGTCTGTAATCGATGCATAACCTCAGAGTACCATCCTTGTTCTTGACGAATAGTACCGGAGAACCCCACAGAGAAACACTAGGGTGAATGAATCCCCTATCCAATAACTCCTGGAGTTGGACCTTTAGCTCATCCAACTCTTTCGGTTCCATACGATATGGAGCTTTCGATGCTGGTGCGGTCCCCGGAATCAGCTCAATAGCAAACTCCACTTGCCTTTGGGGAGGCAAGCTCAGTAGCTTATCTGGAAATACATCGAGATACTCTCGGACCACCAGAAAGTCTGAGAGCTGGAACTACTGTTGTCGTCAGTATTAATCATAGACACAAGAAATCCCTGACAGCCATGTGACAGCAGCTTCTGAGCCTGAATCCCTGAAATGATCGATATGCCATCGTCCTTGATGTTAGTGAAATCCCACGAGGATTGGTTCAGAGGCCAGAAAGTGACCACCCTCGTCTGGCAATCAATCGTGGCATGATATGCAGACAACTAATCCATGGCAAGGATAATATCGAACTCGACCATTTTCAGCACTAATAAATCAACCATAAATATCATGTTGCCAAAATCTAACGGGCAACCTTTAACCTCCTGAGTGACGTCCAAGGTATCACCGAACGGTAAAGAGATAATCAGTCGCTGCGGTCTTAAAGTGGGTAATCTACCAATCTCCCACATAAAGGTACGGGATAGAATACAATGCGAGCTACGAGTATCTATCAGCATATCAGCAGATAAGGCATAAATGGAAATCGTACCGTGGAAAATAGATCCGTCGGCTCGCTGCGAATCCTCTCTGGTGACCGCATGAATACGTTCAGTCTCTGGAGGAGGTAGAGGTGGTAACGCTGCCAGCGGCTGCTGCATCTGTTGGGTTTTTAGGGCCGCGAAAATCGCTTTTTCGCGTCGCAGAAACCCCGAAAGCCCTGCCACCGGATCCGTGCGAAGAATAAAACTTTCAAAAACAAAATTACGAGTATGAGTTTATAAACCTATAGATCTACACAAGAACTATATGTTAAGAGTTTACCCTTGATGCGTGCCTTTCGTGAATCCCGCTCGTCCAAGGTGTCGGATCTCAAGTTGTCAAGGTAGACAACTCTCCAGAAGTATCCACACGAACACAAGAAGGAGATCACCAAACTAAAGTGTGCTAGCACCTTAGTAGGGTTCGGCAAGATGAGGAGAGGAAGAGCAAGAAGAGAGAGCTCTAGGAGGAAGAAGATGTGAATGAATTCACTTGAATGAAAAATTCATTCTCACCCATCAAAAGTGGCCGACCACATTCATGGAGTTGTAACCCCCATTTTGCATTAAGTGTGGCCATTAAAGAGATTTGTAACCTCCATGAGGTGGCACACACGTGTGCTAAACATGGTGATGTGGCACCTCATCATTGGCCACTTAATGCCAAGTCACAAATGATGTGGCATAAAGTCAGGTCAAACTTGACTCTTCCTCTTCCTCTCAAGTCAAGTCAAACTTGACTTAATCTCTCTCATGGTTGATCTAATCCAACCATTTAATTCAAGCCAATTTAATATAATGAATCTAATTCATTTAATTAAATTGATTCAATGAGTCATAATCTAAATTAGACTCATTGAACACATGAATCAACTTGAGTCCAACTCAATTAGCCCAATTAGGATTACTCTTAATCTAATTTGATTTATCAAATGAATCTAATTATCTTGGTTCATCATATGAACCTAATCTCCATCTAATTGTCCTTAGTGTGTGACCCTATAGGTTCTTATAACGTTGGCAATGCCCTTAAACCCATTTAGGAGCATAAGTAATGAGCGGTATCTAGCAACCCATCATTACTACCCAAGTTCCAAGAATGTCGAGATCCAACATCACCTTGTGACTACTAATTGTGACTCCTCACAATATATGACAAGTGTCCTTCTATCCTAGACATTTAGATTGATCAATGTGAGGCATAGACCGTGTCATCCTCTAATCAATCTAAATCTTGAACTCCAAGTAGACTCACTCAATCAAATGAGCTCAATATTTTATATTGACTCATTTGGACATGGTCATGCACTTTGTGGTCTCACTCTATCAATAATATTGATGTCGTTCCCGTCATATAGGAGGGATAGATCCCATCTACATCACTCACATCCCTCTGCATAATTCGTTACATACCCAGTAATCGCCTTTATAGTCCACCCAGTTACGGGTAACGTTTGACGAAACCAAAGTACATAACTCATTATGTAGGGATCCATGGTGACTTCAGGTCTAAGGACTAGTAGTCATACTAATAGCCACATGAGAAAGTATATGACACTCATATAACGATCCATGATACTTTCTCATGGCGGGTCATTCAGTATACATTCTCCAATGCATACCCATGTGTCAACTTGATATCTCCATATCCATGACTTGTGAGATCAAGTCATCGAGTTGACCTACATGCTAGTCTCGTCGCGTTAACATTGTCCCTGAATGTTAATACTTGACTAGGAATGATTAAGAGTAGTGTTCCCTATATCATCTCACTATCGGTTCAACTAACCGATTGATATAGGTGAGAACCTTCTACTCAAGGATGCTATTATACTTAGTTTATTTGACACCAATACAAGTAAGTATAATAACCAAAAACAAATACCTTTATTTATATATAAGAATATGATACAACAAGTTCATAATACAATCATCAAATGATTGGCTCTAGGGCTCTAACTAACAATCTCCCACTAGCACTAGTGCCAATCAGTGTAGACTTTAAGCCTCAATGACCTAGTGTGACCATCATGCTTCCTCTGTGCCAAAGCCTTGGTCAAGAGATCTGCGATGTTAGCCTCTGTGGGTACTTTGCAAATCTTCACATCTCCTCTCTCGATAATCTCTCGAATGAGATGGAAGCGCCGTAGTATGTGTTTGGTCCGCTGGTGTGAGCGAGGTTCCTTCGCCTGTGGTATGGCTCCATTGTTGTCACAATAGAGCTCAATAGGGTCAGCGATACTGGGAACCACCCTAAGTTCAGTGATGAACTTGCGGATCCAAACTGCTTCCTTTGCTGCCTCTGATGCACCAATGTACTTGGCCTCTGTCGCAGAATCAGCTACTATGTCCTGCTTCGAACTCTTCCAGCTCACAACACCACCATTAATGCAAAATACGAACCCTGACTGCGATCGATAATCATCCTGATCGGTATGGAAGCTGGCATCACTGTAACCCTTTACAGCTACCTCATCATTACCTCCATATATCAAGAAATATTCTTTAGTCCTTCTTAAGTACTTAAGAATATTCTTGACCGCTATCCAGTGACTTTCACCTGGATCTAACTGGTATCTGCTCGTCATGCTCAAAGCATACGAGACATTAGGTCGAGTACATAGCATGGCGTACATGATAGATCCTATGGCTGAGGCATAAGGGATCTGATCCATGCGGTCTCTCTCCTCTCTAGAAAAGCGACCTTGAGTCTTCGAAAGACTCACGCCATGGGACATCGGCAGAAATCCCTTCTTGGAGTTCTGCATGACAAACCGAAGGAGTACCTTGTCAATGTATGTACTCTGACTTAGGCCAAGCAATCTCTTAGATCTATCTCTATAGATCTGTATCCCTAGAATGCGGGATGCCTCACCTATGTCCTTCATTGAGAAGCAACTCCTTAGCCAGGTCTTGACAGACTGAAGCAAAGGGATGCCCTTTCCATTGAGTAGTATGTCATCGACATACAATATGAGGAAGACAACTATATCCTCTACAACCTTCTTGTAGACAGAAGGCTCATCTTTGTTCTTGATGAAACCAAACTATTTGATTGCATCATCGAATTGAAGATTCCAGCTCCGAGAAGCTTGCTTTAGTCCATAAATGGACCTATGCAGCTTGCATACTCTGCTTGTATGCTGTGGATCGATAAAACCCTCAGGTTGTGTCATGTACACATCCTCGAGTAGGTTTCCATTCAGAAATGCGGTCTTGATATCCATCTGCCATATCTCATAGTCATGGTATGCTGCAATAGCAAGCATGATCCGAATGGACTTAAACATCGTTACTGGAGAAAAGGTTTCATCATAGTCAATACCATGAATCTGCTTGAAACCTTTAGCTACCAAGCGACCCTTATAGATAAGTCCATCCATGTCAGTCTTTCTCTTAAAGACCCACTTACACCCTATGGGTTTTACCCCTTCAGGTGGATCAACCAAAGTCCATACTTGGTTGGTGTACATGGATTCCATTTCGGATCTCATGGCCTCTAGCCATTTCTCGGAATTTGGTCTCATCACAGCTTCCTGATTGGTGGTAGGCTCATCCTCTATGAGCATAACGTCATCATGGTCAGACAAGAGAAATGAGTATCTCTCAGGCTGACGACGTACCCTATCAGACCTGCGAAGAGGTATGTCTACTTGAACTGGTTGTTGTTCCTCAACTCCTTGTGGAACAACATCATCCACAACACTTTGTGGTTCCAGTTCTACTTCCATCGAGGCTTCAGTGCTATTGTTCGCATCTTGAATTTCTTCAAGATCGAACGTACTCCCACTAGTCTTTCTAGAAACAAAGTCCCTTTCTAGAAAGACTCTAGTGAAATATCTCTTAATTTCCTTGTGCTGACTGGGAATGTAGAAGTAATATCTCTTAATTTCCTTGGGATATCCAATGAAATAGCACTTGTCGAATTTGGGTCCTAACTTGTCTGAGACTTGACGTCGAACGTAAGCCTCACAACCCCAAATCCTCATGAAAGACACCTGGGCATCTCTCCCAGTCCATATCCTATATGGTGTCTTTTTCACGTCCTTGGATGGAACTCGGTTGAGTATAAAAGCTGCCGTGTCTAGAGCATAGCCCCAAAGGAATGTCGGAAGATCTGTGTGACCCATCATAGATCGTACCATATCTAATAGGGTACGATTCCTCCTTTCGGATACACCATTCCACTGTGGTGTTCCAGGAGGAGTGAGTTGGGATAGAATCCCACACTCAGCTAGGTAGTCACGAAACTCATGGCTAAGGTATTCTCCAACTCGATTTGATCGAAGTATCTTAATACTCTTGCCAAGCTGGTTCTATACTTCATTCTTGAATTCTTTGAACTTTTCAAAGGATTCTGACTTATGTGTTATCAAGTACACATAACCATATCTACTGAAGTTATCAGTAAATGTGATGAAGTACCTATAACCGCCTCTAGCAGTGACATTGAAAGGGCCACATACATCACTATGTATAAGTCCTAACAAATCAGTCGCTCTTTCGTTGTGCCCACTAAAGGGAGTCTTGGTTATCTTGCCTAGTAGGCATAACTCACACGACTCATAAGATTCAAAATCAAATGAGTCCAGCAAACCATCCTTATGGAGCTGGGATAAGCGCTTATCATTTATATGACCTAAGTGACAGTGCCAGAGATAGGTTTGGTTCATGTCATTTGACTTGAACCTCTTGGTATTTATGTTATAGATAGGGCTTTCAAGGTCTAGAATGTAGAGTCCGTTCATCAGAGGTGCACTACAATAGAACATGTCTTTTAAATAAATAGAACAACATTTGTCCTTTATAATAAAAGAGAAGCCTTTCTTGTCCAAACAAGAAACTGAAATTATGTTATTAGTTAATGCAGGCACATAACAACATTCATCTAATTCTAATACAAGCCCAGAGGGCAGAGATAGATGATAAGTTCCTACAACAATAGCAGCAACCCATGCTCCATTGCCTACGCGTAGGTCCACCTCGCCTTTCGCCAATGCCCTGCTATTTCTCAGCGCCTGCACTTTAGTACAAATGTGAGAAGCACATCCGGTATCTAATACCCATGATGAAGAAATAGATAGATTGACTTCTATAACATATATACCTGAAGTGGAAGTCTTACTTTGCTGGTTCTTAAGATCATCCAGGTACACCTTGCAGTTCCTCTTCCAGTGCCCGGTCTGACCGCAGTGGAAGCAGGTAGCATCCTTGGCGACCCCTCCTTTAGGCTTCAGTGCCTTGCCTTTGCCCTTGGCTTCGGACTTTCCTTTGCCTTTGGGCTTGCCCTTGCCCTTGTGTTTCTGAACCATCAGAACAGAGTGGGGCTTTGCCTTCTTAAGGTTCAGCTCAGCAGTTCTTAACATGCTAAGTAGCTCGGGCAGTGGCTTGTCAATTTCGTTCATATTGTAGTTTAGAACGAATTACTGGCCAGCTCTTGGCCAAGCAGGAATCCCAATCTATGTAGGTTTTCTATGTACCCAATCATTTTGAGTACATATGGGCCTACGGGAGCCACATCTGACATCTTGCACTGAAATAGTGCCCTTGAGATCTTAAATCTCTCATGCCTCGCTTGTCCTTGATACAGTTGATGAAGATGTTCAACCATATCGTAAGCACCCATTAACTCGTGCTGCTTCTGAAGCTCAGAGTTCATGGTCGCGAGCATTAGACAAGACACATCTAATGCATCATCTTGATGCTTCTTATAAGCATCTTTGTCAACTCGCGGGGCATTGGTAGGAGGAGCCGCCGGAATGGGCTGCTCCAGAACGTACAGTTTACGTTCCTGGGTGAGAACTATTCTCAAGTTCCTGTACCAGTCCAGGAAATTTGCTCCGTTGAGCTTGTCCTTCTGAAGAACAGATCGCAGGGAGAAAGTGTTCGTATTTGACGTCATGGTTATCTACAACAGAAAAAAGCAGAAAATAAATATCATATTCTTTTAAATCATTTAATTAGGCCTTTAACTAAATGATGCTCCCACTGAATTCTATAATTCATGTGGGACAAGATCCACATCATACTACGCCTTGAGTTAGCTTTGGCTAATACACCCAAGACTTAGTATGATCGATAGGTAATAATTTACCAATTACATCTCTATGCAACTCTTGTTTATAGGATCATTATCCGCAGTTATATTAAAACTTGAGTTAGCTTTGGCTAATACGCCCAAGAATTAATATAAATGTGATTTATGTCCTATCTTTCCAACCATTGGAAGAATGCCTATAGTTATACTCGATCCAACCGAGTTAACTAGGAATACTCAATCTAATTGAGTTTATACTCACCCATGCGTTGTTAAGCGAGACCAAGATTGTCCCTCCGTACCCTACCAAGATAATATGTGTTGCTCTGCTTTGGTAGATTCAACAACACATGTGATCGAGGTAGTGATAGGTATCACGACACGGTAGGCATTAGAGTTGACGCGATTTAGATCTAATCTAATCGTCGATGTGTATCAAATACACGATAGATCTAATCTAATCGAGGGGTGCATCATGTGCACGACTTAGATCTAATCTAATCGTTAGGCACTAATTAATTACTTAATCATGCATCACATATACACAAGTAATTAATTAAATTAATTCGTGATTAGTCATGGCCCTACTACAATCTTCTCAAGCCAATGAGAAGATCGGATGGTCAACCTAGGGTCAACAGCTTCTCAAGCTCCTCCCTTTGACCACCTTGTGTTGCTCGTGCCCTCCTCATAACTCCGTCTCGAGTGGACCTTCCACCGCTCCAATTTTGTACATTACAGTTTTGAAACTCGAGTTACATTCGAGTCTAAACTAATTTACAACAAGAATAAATAATAGAGAAAGGCACGACGTGCAGGTCGCGAATCAAATGTACAACACGCACAACACAAATGACGGCGCGCAGGCCGTAATATGAATTACAACACAAATCCAATTAGATTAGGTCTTTTTGGGCCATGACTATCAAAAATTATACATAATTCTAAATTATGTAATTTCTATAATTTTCTGTAATTTTTATACTAATTTTTACGAGTAAAATTTCTCGGCGATCCTGTTTAGCGATTTTCGGGCGCAATCGCGGAACGAATCCCTTTGCGGGGCCAGGGGAAGATCCCCTACCCGCGATCTAACCATTGCGAGGGTTCCTTAGCAATCCTACAGCGCCTTAGTCCACTGTCGCAAAAAGTTTTTGGGGCGAAACCTTGCCGTTTCGGAAAAATCTTCTTGGTAGTCGAAGCCTACAAGTGTCGTAACACTTGTGCTTCGCTTCTTTGAGAAAAATACCTATAAAAACTCTAAAAATCAGAAATTTACAGAATGTTATAGTACTAAATTTTTGTCATAAAAACAAAAACTAAACTCATACAAGCTTCGCAAATGGCTCTGATACCACTGTTGGGTTTTTCGGGCCGCGAAAATCGCTTTTTCGCGTCGCGGAAACCCCGAAAGCCCCGCCACCGGATCCGTGCGAAGAATAAAACTTTCGAAAACAAAATTACGAGTATGAGTTTATAAACCTATAGATCTACACTAGAACTATATGTTAAGAGTTTACCCTTGATGCGTGCCTTTCGTGAATCCCGCTCGTCCAAGGTGTCGGATCTCAAGTTGTCAAGGTAGACAACTCTCCAGAAGTATCCACACGAACACAAGAAGGAGATCACCAAACTAAAGTGTGCTAGCACCTTAGTAGGGTTCGGCAAGATGAGGAGAGGAAGAGCAAGAAGAGAGAGCTCTAGGAGGAAGAAGATGTGAATGAATTCACTTGAATGAAAAATTCATTCTCACCCATCAAAAGTGGCCGACCACATTCATGGAGTTGTAACCCCCATTTTGCATTAAGTGTGGTCATTAAAGAGATTTGTAACCTCCATGAGGTGGCACACACATGTGCTAAACATGGTGATGTGGCACCTCATCATTGGCCACTTAATGCCAAGTCACAAATGATGTGGCATAAAGTCAAGTCAAACATGACTCTTCATCTTCCTCTCAAGTCAAGTCAAACTTGACTTAATCTCTCTCATGGTTGATCTAATCCAACCATTTAATTCAAGCCAATTTAATATAATGAATCTAATTCATTTAATTAAATTGATTCAATGAGTCATAATCTAAATTAGACTCATTGAACACATGAATCCACTTGAGTCCAACTCAATTAGCCCAATTAGGATTACTCTTAATCCAATTTGATTCATCAAATGAATCTAATCCTCTTGGTTCATCATATGAACCTAATCTCCATCTAATTGTCCTTAGTGTGTGACCCTATAAGTTCTTATAACGTTGGCAATGCCCCTAAATTCATTTAGGAGCATAAGTAATGAGCGGTATCTAGCAACACATCATTACTACCCAAGTTACAAGAATGTCGAGATCCAACATCACCTTGTGACTACTAATTGTGACTCCTCACAATATATGACAAGTGCCCTTCTATCCTAGACATCTAGATTGATCAATGTGAGGCATAGACCGTGTCATCCTCTAATCAATCTAAATCTTGAACTCCAAGTAGACTCACTCAATCAAATGAGCTCAATATCTCATATTGACTCATTTGGGCATGGCCATGCACTTCGTGGTCTCACTTTATCAAGAATATTGATGTCGCTCCCGTCATATAGGAGGGATAGATCCCATCTACATCACTCACATCCCTCTACATAATTCGTTGCATACCCAGTAATCGCCTGTATAGTCCACCTGGTTACGGGTGACGTTTGACGAAACCAAAGTACACAACTCCTTATGTAGGGATCCATGGTGACTTCAGGTCTAAGAACTAGTAGTCATACTAATAGCCACATGAGAAAGTATATGACACTCATATAACGATCCATGATACTTTCTCATGGTGGGTCATTTAGTATACATTCTCCAATGCATACCCATGTGTCAACTTGATATCTCTATATCCATGACTTGTGAGATCAAGTCATCGAGTTGACCTACATGCTAGTCTCGTCGCATTAACATTCTCCCTGAATGTTAATAATCGACTAGGAATAATTAAGAGTAGTGTTCCCTATATCATCTCACTATCAGTTCAACTAACCGATTGATATAGGTGAGAACCTTCTACTCAAGGACGCTATTATACTTAGTTTATTTGACACCAATACAAGTAAGTATAATAACTAAAAATAAATGCCTTTATTTATATATAAGAATATGATACAACAAGTCCATAATACAATCATCAAATGATTGGCTCTAGGGCTCTAACTAACAGCATCTGGGCAGGAGCTTGCCATTGAGGCGGTACTGGAGACTGTGCCATAGGTGGATGAGAGGGATGCGACTGATATTGTACTGGTAGCTGAGACTGCGTCTAGTACTGAACCAGTGGCTGGGGCTGCAGATACTAGACTAGGGGCTGAGGTTGTAGCTGATACGGGGGTCCCATGACAGAACTCTGTGGTACCAAGAGGGCACTGGGGTGCTCCTGTCCATGCATGCCATATGCAGCTGCTGCCGGGGGAGCTATCCTCTGCTGGGTATGCGAAGATTGTCTCTCCGCCCTCCTTGATGAGTCCCAGATTGACTGAGCTGAACTCCATGACCAGAAACTCTAAAAGCAATATGTTGAGTCTTCATCAAACAAACTTGACTCAAGTGCCCAGGCAGTTTGCGATAATAGCAAACTGAATGTCCCAGGGAGCAGGCTGAGGTGATGTGGTCTCTGGACCTGCATCTGGTGCAGCGAATGTCGCTGGTGGATTGTTTCCGGTTCTGCTGAGAAGACCAGAAACGTCCTGATGTAGACCGCCTCGACTTCTGAGGCTGACCAGAAGCCCCAGAAGTACCCTGACTTGGCCGATTGCGACCACTCTGCTGCTGTGTAGCCTGTGGCTATTGGATCTGTCCAGATGTTTGGCCCATCTACTTCCTTTTCTTGTCCGGGTACACTCTCTGGTGAACTGACTCTATCATCAAGGCTTGGTCCAATGTCTCTATGTAAGATGCGTTCCCAAAATCGGCAACCTTTACTTGCAGATGCCCATTTAGTCCTTGAATAAACTACTGCATACGAGAACTTCCCTCAGCAACCAGTTCTAGACAAAATCTGGCCAACCGATTAAACTCGGCATTGTACTCTGTCACCGATCAATTGTTCTGTCGCAGACTCAGAAAATCCTGACGGCGAGTCATCTGATATGCCCGTGGAAAGTAATGACTCTCAAAAGCCTCTCTGAATCTAGCCCAAGTGATGCTTTGCTCGCCTATGACAGAACGTTGCATAACCCACCAGGTGTCGACCTCATCCCGTAAATGGAAAGCAGCCAACTCTGCTTTCTCACACTCGGAGCAAGCCATGTAGAAGAAGGTCCGCTCCATGGTCTCCAACCAGGACTGGGCCACACTCGGATCAAGCTCTCTTCGGAAGAATGTGAATCGACTCTTCATCGACTCTGCCAACGCTGGGATCCGGGCTCGTGCCGCGACAATATTAGTGAGGTGGGTAGGGATCGTCGCGGGAACTGGCAGAATCCCCTAAGCTGGTGGCACTGGTAGTACCGCTGGATAGATCGGGGGAGGTACTCCCGGTGCTACTGCATAAGCTAGAGCATGTACCACTGGTGGTATTGCAGGGTCGATATGGGTGGTCGCGGCTGGAGGTACAGTTGGTGGTGGTACCGGAAATGGAGCAACCGGTACCGCTGGTGCGAGTGCTGGGTACACTGTAGGTACTGGGGGCATAGGTGCCTGGTTCACCGTAGGCTCGATCGGAGCAGGCGCCGGGTATGCCAGTGGTACCCTTGGTGGTACTGTAAATACGGTAGGGGTGGGTACAACGGGTGCAGCTGAGGTAGGTATCTCTAAAGGAGCCATCGGGGTCAGAGAGCCCGGCGCACCCACAATATCTTGAGTCTGTCCCTGACCGACAAGCTCAAACTTAGTAGAGATCTCTAGCGAGTCCGTTGCCAGAGATTCCAAAGTCCTCTTACGTGATCGTCCAGCACCTCGTCTCACAGCTACTCATGTAGATCTCCTCATATCTGTTAAGTTATAACACAAATATCACTACAAGTATAAAAATTATAAAATTGCCTTTATACCTATTTGCCGTCTGGAGATGTTCCGTCGCTGTCCAGTCCCCAAATTTGACCTCAAAATTCTGGATGAGAAAATCGACGGAAACCTGTACAAATACAAAAATAAGTACTCAAGTTTACTAGCAAACTTGGGGTAACCCTAAAATGCAGAACACCAAAAGAAGGTATCGCAACCCGCTCTAATACCAATAAATTGGTATCAGATTAAATCTCGAAAATCCATAACATGAAAAACAAACAAGTATCGTCCACCTGGTTCTGATACCAAATAAATTGTCACGCCTCGGAGGAGTCCTTGCTAGAAGAAATTTCGATAGCATCTCTCTTGTATGGGTGACAATATGAAACTTTATACAAGGCCCTCAGGGCCACATATACATCGGCCAACACGGTCGGAACAACTACAATAAATAATAAGCAATCACCACGCAGTTTAATAGTAAAATTCAACTTATGTGATGATAAGGAAAATTGAGTCAAAAATCCAACTCAACTACACCCATAAAACACAAATCACAATGAACTCACCTCTTCTGCCATCCAGACAGGCATGTAGCAAAAACACATCCAAATAAAACTCATCGACAATAAAGATAACACAATATCCAAATGTCAAAACTAGAACAAGTCAAAAAAGTACAATAAGAAAACTCAAAAGATAAAGCGCATCCTTACGATCTGCAGGGGACTAGTGACTGGAACTCCTCTGGACAGCCTCAACCTGAAAATAGTAAATATCCACAGGGTGAGTCAACTCCTTAGCGGGTAACTACTGATATGCATAATATAGAAAATAACAACTAGCACTAATCATGCGTACAGTCTCCTGATATAAGAATGATAAATGTAACCAAAATAAACAAGAGAAAACTGTACTAACCAAGACTTGGTGTGTGGATAATCAACCGAGAAGTATAGGAATCCTGTATGCATGTCAAACAAATGCATTCATCTAATATGCAACATACAAGTGCAGCAACCACAAGAAATAAATGCATCAATTGATATGATGCCAATGACATGTCCTGGTCACCCCTACTCTCCAGTCAGCCATCTCACACACGATGGTGAGATCGAGTGAGTAGGGTTGTGACAACCGTGCACTCTTCCATCACTGCTCATGATGAGTGACCGAGTGGATGGGATGCTATCGGAGTACATCTATCCTCCTACCCCAAATCATAAGTGGGGGAGCTCAATGCTCTCATCTCCCTGAGCAAGTCCAGAGGAGGGATCCCTGCCGGCTACCATGCTACGTCACACTACCCATTACTGGACCAACGGAGCCAAACAGAGCAAACTGTCTGCCGGCTACCACGCTGCGTCCTCAGACCAATAGAGCCTAACAGAGAAAAACTGTCTGCCGACTACCACGCTGAGTCACCGGACCAGCGGAGCCTAACAGCAGAACTGCCACATACCACTAACCCATGAGTGGTGGTGTGTGCAGATCTATGTAACTAGTGATGTGCTCAACAATAATGGAGCCGACAATCACACAGCATGCAATCATGCGAGATGGTGCATGACCCTAAGCATGGAAATATCTTGAACCTATCCATCTCAACATAATGTGTACCATAGGAAAATGAATCAAATCAGAGGTCTAGGTACACAGATCAGATGAGGTATAAAAACCTAGATCCTGAACATAATGAAGCATGATTATGTCACTACCCCTATAAGCATGTATAATCAGGTAGGTACTAACATGAAGTGCATAACAAGTAAACAAAATAAGCATGTAACAGGTATCGGGTAGTGATCAACCGATGTAGATAAGAAACGTAATCATTACTATTTATTAAAAGCATTACTATGCATATCAAATGATAAGTCAAAGTACCTGCCTCCAATAAGAGGACCGTATCCGAAATAGATCTCTTGTCGAGACACCGTCTCGAATCAAAGTCCTGTAATATCAAACATATAATTTTAGCTAATTCCGATTTGTATCCAGTAGCTAAATTAAATTCCTATTAAACCAAGAACCCTAATCCACATCACACTATTATCATCCTTTATAGAAATGAAATAACATCAAGACTCACCCAAATCCGTATACCTGGCTGTTGAGTCACTACCGGAGACGCGTGCCTTGGGGATATAGTGACCGAAACTAGGAGTTGCTACTGCGGAAACAAATAGTGACTGAATCCACTACGATCAGCCAACAACTCAACACAAACATCCTAAATTATATTCACATATTCACATACAAAGCCCTCAGGGCCACATATACATCGGCCAACACGGTCGGAACAACTACAATAAATAATAGGCAATCACCACGCAGTTTAATAGTAAAACTCAACTTATGTGACGTTAAGGAAAATCGAGTCAAAAATCCTTCTCAACTACACCCATAAAGCTCAAATCACAATGAACTCACATCTTCTGCCACCCAGACAGGCATGTAGCAAAAACACATCCAAATAAAACTCATCGACAATAAAGATAACACAATATCCAAATGTCAAAACTAGAACAAGTCTAAAAAGTACAATAAGAAAACTCAAAAGATAAAACACATCCTCATGATCTGCAGGGGACTAGTGACTGGAACTCCTCTAGACAACCTCAACCTGAAAATAGTAAATATCCACAGGGTGAGTCAACTCCTCAGCGGGTAACTACTGATATGCATAATAAAGAAAATAACAACTAGCACTAATCATGCGTACAATCTCCTAATATAAGAATGATAAATGTAACTAAAATAAACAGGAGAAAACTGTACTAATCAGGACTTGGTGTATGGATAATCAACCGAGAAGTATAGGAATCCTGTATGCATGTCAAACAAATGCATTCATCTAATATGCAACATACAAGTGCAGCAACCACAAGAAATAAATGCATCAATTGATATGATGCCAATGACATGTCCTGATCACCCTTACTCTCCAGTCAGCCATCTCACACACGATGGTGAGATCGAGTGAGTAGGGTTGTGACAACCGTGCACTCTTCCATCACTGCTCCTGATGAGTGACCGAGTAGATGGGATGTTATCGGAGTACACCTATCCTCTTACCCCAAATCATAAGTGGGGGAGCTCAATGCTCTCATCTCCCTGAGCAAGTCCAGAGGAGGAATCCCTACCGGCTACCACACTACGTCACACTACCCATTAGTGGACCAACAGAGCCAAACAGAGCAAACTGTCTGCCGGCTACCACGCTGCGTCCTCAGACCAATAGAGCCTAACAGAGAAAAACTGTCTGCCGACTACCACGCTGAGTCACCAGACTAGCGGAGCCTAACAGCAGAACTGCCACACGCCAGCCAGACATACCACTAACCCATGAGTGGTGGTGTGTGCAGATCTATGTAACTGGTGATGTGCTCAACAATAATGGAGCCGACTATCACACAACATGTAATCATGCGAGATGGTGCATGACCCTAAGCATGGAAATATCTTGAACCTATCCATCTCTACATAATGTGTACCATAGGAAAATGAATCAAATTAGAGGTCTAGGTACACAGATCAGATGAGGTATATAAACCTAAATCCTAAACATAATGAAGCATGATTATGTCACTACCCCTATAAGTGTGTATAATCAGGTAGGTACTAACATGAAGTGTATAACAAGTAAACAAAATAAGCATGTAACAGGTATCGGGTAGTGACCAACCGATGTAGATAAGAAACGTAATCATTACTATTTATTAAAAACATTACTATGCATATCAAATGACATATCTAAAATGATAAGTCAAAGTACCTGCCTCCAATAAGAGGATCGTATCCGAAATAGATCCCTTGTCGAGACACCGTCTCGAATCAAAGTCCTATAATATCAAACATATAATTTTAGCTAAATCCGATTTGTATCCAGTAGATAAATTAAATTCCTATTAAACCAAGAACCCTAATCCACATCACGCTATTATCATCCTTTATAGAAATGAAATAGCATCAAGACTCACCCAAATCCGTATACTCAGCTGTTGAGTCACTACCGGAGACGCGTGCCTTGGGGATATAGTGACCGAGACTAGGAGTTGCTTCTGCGGAAACAAACATTGACCGAATCCACTATGATCAGCCAACAACTCAACACAAACATCCCAAATTATATTCACATATTCACATACAAAGCCCTCAGGGCCACATATACATCGGCCAACACGGTCGGAACAACTACAATAAATAATAAGAAATCACCACGCAGTTTAATAGTAAAACTCAACTTATGTGACGATAAGGAAAATCGAGTCAAAAATCCTACTCAACAACACCCATAAAGCTCAAATCACAATGAACTCACCTCTTCTGCCATCCAGACAGGCATGTAGCAAAAACACATCCAAATAAAACTCATCGACAATAAAGATAACAGAATATCCAAATTTCAAAACTAGAACAAGTCTAAAAAGTACAATAAGAAAACTCAAAAGATAAAACACATCCTCGCGATCTGAAGGGGACTAGTGACTGGAACTCCTCTGGACAGCCTCAACCTGAAAATAGTAAATATCCACAGGGTGAGTCAACTCCTCAGCGGGTAACTACTGATGTGCATAATAAAGAAAATAACTGTTAATACATTCTGACCTGGCTGTTGTTTTGATGTTGACACTGATTTAAGTTTGTATCAGATATTAATTAAACTCAGACTGATTAATGATCAAGGTTGATCATGTGGAGAGGAAAAGTCCGAGTACAGATACTGGACTGGACGAAGTCGGAGAGGGCTCGGTAGCTCGTTCTCCGGACTAGGTCAGAGAGGGCTCGGTAGCTCGTTCTCTGGACCGGACGAAGTCGGAGAGGGCTCGGTAGCTTGTTCTCTGGACCGGACGAAGTCGAAGAGGGCTCGATAGCTCGTTCTTTGGACTAGGTCAGAGAGGGCTCGGTAGCTCGTTCTCTGGACCGGACGAAGTCGGAGAGGGCTCGACAGCTCGTTCTCCGGACTAGGTCAGAGAGGGCTCGGTAGCTCGGTCTCTGGACCGGACGTGGAAGTCGGAGAGGTCTCGGTAGCTTGTTCTCCAGACTAGGTCAGAGAGGGCTCGGTAGCTCATTCTCTGGACTAGGAAGACATTAGGGTTTAGGGCTGGGAAGCTCTAAAACCAACAGAGGCATTGGATCGGTCTGTTGACCGATCCTGTGATACTTTGGATGACTGGATCGGTCTGTCGACCATCCAGCGATAGATTAGTTATCTGATCGGTCTCGTGACCGATCAATAACCACACAGAACATTCTGTGGATTATCTGATCGGTCTGGTGACCGATCAGTAAGTAGCGATAGAATTCAGAGCAATAGGGGGGATCGGTCTGTGGACCGATCTACCCATAGACTGATCGGTCCACAGACTGATCAGCATCATCCCAGACCGATCAGGGTGTGTCCTGATCGGTCCGGAAGACAATGGATCGGTCTGTTGACCGATCCACAACGATGTCGTTTGTCTTCTGCTGTTTCTCTGCGATTTCTGATTCACCTGATCTAACCATCTGCTGCAAGCTTTTTGAGTTACAGGTTGCAGGTGTCGTGCCAATGCTTAATTTCAAATTAAGATCCATCAGAAGAATAAGGCCAAGTGCTCTTTCTACTGTGTTTCACTGCGAATGGTGCAATTGGAGCGTCAACGTTCACTGGCTGCGATCAGTTGGAAACAGCTTCACTCTTGCTTATTGGTTCGAGCTTAGAAACACCAGTGAAGACCATGGATGGTATTGGTGTGAGTTCAGAGAACCAGATGAGGAGGAAGAGTGATTGGCGATACCTGAGTTGGTGGCAGTGATTCGATACAGGTGATAGTGATTCGGCTCTGGCTGAAGACAGTGAGAAAGAAGCAAAATAAGAAGAAGGCAGAAGAGAGGTTTGGTAAGGATTTTGAAAAACTCTCTGTCGATCAAGCAAGAGTGCTGTGTTGTTGAGCTCTTGGCTGAGGAATCCCTTCTGTCTTTGCGTTTTGCTTCGTGGCTGTAAGTTTATTGTTCATTCCTTTTGGCCACTGAATTCTGTAAGTCTTGTGCTTCATTTCAAATCTTTTCTTTGACTTTGTGGAGAGGTTACTCCACCGAGAAGGAGAAATACATAGCCAGAATTTGTTCGGGGTGTGATCTACCGAAAGATCAAGGGGATCATCCACCTTATGGACACGCCGAGGAGTAGGGGAAAGTTATCCCCGAACCTCGTATATCTTTGTGTGTTAGTGGTGGGTTGTTTCTTTTCCTTGCATCAGTTTTCTTTTTGCTTATTTCCGCTGTGCTAACAAAAGTTTTGTGAGAAAATTGATTGAGTTTGAGAGGAGGCTATTCACACCCCCCCTCTCTAGCCATCCGAAGGTCCTAACAAGTGGTATTAGAGCGATGCGCTCTTCATCCGGATTAACACCCTAGAGAGCAAGAAGATGGCTATGAAGGAAGGTTTTAGCACCAATCGTCCACCCTACTTCGACGGAGCGGACTTCCAATATTGGAATAGCCGTATGAAGTATTATCTCAAAACCGACATCTCCATGTGGTTCTCGGTCAAGGAAGGGTTCACACCTCCGAAGGACGAAGAAGGTAAGGAACTAGAGTCGTCAAGGTGGTCCGCCGAGCAAACTCGTAAAGGACAAGCCGATGCCAAGGCGGTGGTCACTCTACAATGTGGGATAGCCAAAGATCAACTTGTCAAGGTAGGTCCTTTTGTGAGTGCAAAATATTTGTGGAACAAGCTCATCGAGCTCCAAGAAGGAACTCGAGACTCTCGGATCGCCAAGAGAGACTTGTTCTCAAATCAACTACAAAATCTCACCATGAAGGAAAACGAAACGGTAAGTGAACTACACAGAAGGTTCAAAGAGATCATTAATGGTCTTCATTCCGTAGATGAACGCGTAGAGAATCGCGATCTTGTAAGGTACGCTCTCAAAGCCTTTCCGAGGAATGCCTTTGTTAGAATGTATACTAAAAGCCTAGCTTTTGGTATAAAACATTTATCTAGAAATAAGAATCACATTGGTCAAATGTCTACATTTGTGATAAATGTAGTTGTTCAATTAATTTATACTGTAGATAACATAGTATGTGATGCCACATGCAGAAGATGATGTTATCAGTACCTTATAAATTATAAACAGTAGCTCACGACCAAAATGGAAAGGAACAAACCATTAGAAGGTCGTAGTGTAATTAGGTATCAGTTTATCTTGACTGTATAATTACACTAGTACACTTAGAGTGTATTGAGTAGGACCATTTGAGGTCGTTTCTTTTATACTGACTTTATAAAGAAACAAAGACCTCGGTTATTATGGAAGTGTGTGCTCTTAATCCTAATATAATAACAAGCACATATATTTGATATTTATTTCTTTAATTTATCAATAGGTGAGATTTAGTTCGATGAATCAATAAACCCGATAAGTTGGGAAATGATATCACTTATAGTGTGTGTTGTTGATTATAGAAGGAAACTGTGTCCTAGAGATACTAGGTTGATAATGTCCTCAAGAGCAGCTCATAAGGATTGTCATGTTAAACCCTGCAGGTGGACCTAGTCCGACATGATGATAAGGTTGAGTGGTACTACTCTTGGACTAAGATATTAATTAAATGAGTTGTCAGTAACTCAATTAATTAGTGGACATTCGATATCTTAAACACAGGGAGACTAACACACTCATAATAAGAAGAAGCCCAAAAATGTAATTTGGGATTGGTGCGGTAGTTCAATAATAGTTCTCTAGTGGAATGAATTATTATTGATAAAATTAAGTTGTGTGTTCTGGGCGAACACGGGATGCTGAATTTTATCTGGAGACCAAAACCAATTCCGCCTCTCGGTCCCTATCGTAGCCTCTTATTTATAGAGTACTATACCCACCTATACCCACCTTCTATACCCACCTAAAGGGGGTCGGCCAAGCTAGCTTGGGAACCAAGGTAGGGCCGACTTAGGTATAAATTGGGGTGGCTGGCCCTAGCTTGAACCCAAGCTAGAGGGACCGACCAAATTAAATTTAAAAAGAATTTTAATTTTAATTTTTATTATGTGGAAGATATAATTTATTAAAGATAATTAAAATTAAATTATCTCTCTTGTAAAAGATCTACAAAAGATTAAAGAAAGAGATTAGATCTCTTTCCTTATTTGTAGATTGGTGAGATATTTTATTTTCTCTTTAAAAATTATTCACATGTTGTAAAATTAAAATTATGGAAATTTATTTTTATCAACCATGAAGAGATTTTGAAGAGAAATTTTAATTTTAAAATTTCCGGAAACAAATTAGGAAGTTTTAATTGTTGATTGAAACTTATCTAATTTGATTTCATGATGTGGCCGACCATTAGAATTTAATTGGGGAAATTTTATTTTATTTTTCTCAATTAAATCATATCAAGGAAATTAAGGAAATTTTATTGTAATTAAATTTCCTAATTTGCTTAGGCCAAGGAATATAAAAGAAGGGGTGAGGGTGCCTTCATGAGACACAACCTCTATTATTTCTCTCCCTCTTTTGTTCCTTGGTGCGGTCGGCCATCATCCTCTCCCTCTCTTCCTCTTGTGGTGGCCGAACCTCTCTCTCCCCTTGGAGCTCTTGTGGTGGCCAGATACTACTTGGAGAAGAAGAAGAAGAAGGAGAGAAAGCTAGCATCTCTTGGAGCTTGGTTGGTGTTTTGATCTTCTTTCTTGGTGAAGCTTCCTTATTGTTGGCCGAACCTAGCTAGGAGGAGAAGAAGGTGGTTGGTGGTTTCTCATCTCGGAAGATCGTTGCCCACACAACGTCCGAGGTTAGAAGAGGAATACGGTAGAAGATCAAGAGGTCTTTCTAAAAGGTATAACTAGTAATTTTTCTTTCCGCATCATACTAGTTATTTTTGGAAATAATACCAAATACAAGAGGCTTACGATTCTAGTATTTCGAATATGTTTTTCGATGTTGTGTTCTTTTGTTTTATTTATCCTTGTGATTTGATTGTTCTTTTCAGTTAACCTAAAGTTATTTTAGGAAATTAAATATTAGCTTTCCATAAAAGGTTTTGTCTAGTCGGTGGTGGTTGCTCCCATATCCAAGAAGGCCGTGTGCCTCGCCACGTCAGTATTGGGAACCAATTATGGAAATTAATATTTAATGGA
Source organism: Zingiber officinale (assembly GCF_018446385.1). Lineage (NCBI taxonomy): Eukaryota > Viridiplantae > Streptophyta > Magnoliopsida > Zingiberales > Zingiberaceae > Zingiber > Zingiber officinale. The sequence continues at coordinate 68,011,784 of NC_056002.1, forward strand.
ATTAATAACTTAAGGTGATTTGGGTTGAACGTGTTAAGTTCCGCAGGAGACCCAAGTCAAAACCTAAAAGAATGAATAGATTAAGTTTTGGATCAAACGTGTTAAGTTCCGCAGGCGATTCAAAATTTAATTTAAAAGAACACATGGTAGCTAGGAAAAGGTTCAGACCTTTGTACAAAATTTTTGTACAGTGGAACCTCTAGGTTTTCCGAGTAGCAACCAACAATTGGTATTAGAGCTAGGGTTTTGCCTCTGTGTATTTGGTATTAGTTTAATTATCCACATGTCATACATAATTTAGGTAGGTTAATAGTAGGATATGCTAACTTTGTGGATGCATGATCCAACTATTATGGCTTATAGTTATTATGTGTGTGATTGGACCCTTGGACATGTCAGGGGCATTTTATTGTGTGTGCATGATTGTATTATAAAATACAGCAGGAGCTGTATTTAGTTTTATTAGGATTTTATTTTTGATCTAGTTATATGTACAATCCTTTTATGGAATATAGGATCGATGGATGTAAATTTTATTTTATGTTCGATCTAGTTTACATGTACATTCCTTCGAGGAATATAGGATCAAAATGTAAAATTTTATTTATGTCGCGGATCGAATCTTGCAAAGCATGGAACCTTCTAAGGACCAGAGGTGCAGCGGAACTAGGAGCAAGATGGATGAGACAGCTAGACCCGGTGGCAGTGGCCAAATATGGCAGCAGCTTGGGATGACAACACACGAAGGAAAACAAGAGATAAAAGCCATAATAGTTGAAAATTATATTTTCTATTTATTGCTTTTATATTGTGCTGTGTGTGCATGTTAGTTTACATATTTAGTAGGCTAGCATAGTTAAAATTCCTCATTTATAAATAACTAAGTGGGAGAGGGATTTTTAAGTAAATCCCATGGTCTCCATTACTGGTTTGTAAGTGATGCAAACAAGCTTGCGCGTTGGCTTTGAGTGCCTTCCTCCATAACGGATGAGCTTGTTTGTGGATCACTAGAACAGACTTCCATTTTTGGATGACTATAGGAAGTTAATTAAGCGTGTGATCTTCCCCAACGGAAGGGGCATAATCTTATTAATGGACTTAGTGTCAAGTAATGGTATACACTTAGACACATCTAATAGTATCCTCCCCATCGGAGTCACTGCTATTATTTGTGTGACCAAATGATACCAACTATTAATTTTATTTGTCAAAAAGTTAGATTGACAAGATAATAAAATTAATGGGTTAAAACCCTCCTATTACAAATGTTGAATTTGTATACGTCCACACTAACGTGGCATACAAAATTCACGGTGTTTGAGGTGTTGGTGAATTTAAATAATATTGTTTGAGGAATCAATATTTTTTAAATTCAAAAATTTTGACCAAATATTTGATCAAAGACAGATCAACTATTAATTTTATTCATCATAAAGTAAAGTTGACGAGATAATAAAATTAATGAATAAAATCTTCTCTTCGATTTTGTATACGTCCACAATATCGTGGCATACAAAATTCATGGGGATTTTTAAGGAGTTGATCTTAACCAAGTATTTTTGTGATTCTTAGGATTTAAAATGTTTGTCAATCCCCTAGTAGTCATACTATAAGAAAGACTTAGTAATCCCAATTGTAATGATTGGAAATAGAACTTGGACATTAAGGTAAACTGCCTTCTTAGAACTAAGAACAATATAGGTGTATTTAATTCATTAGTTGAAACATGTTTAGTGGTGTTATCTAACAGAACCTGGAGTGTAGATACAGATGCCATTAATCATATCCGCAATTCATTGCAGGGTTCCAGGAAACCCGGCAACTAAATGAAAATTAAAACACTGTCTACATGGGCACTATTGTAAAAATGGTAGCTGTTGCAGTGGGAGATGTTTATCTTTTGATAAGAATAAAATATGGATTTTTGAGTAATTGTCTCTACGCACCAAGTTTAGAAAGAACTAGTTTTCAGTTTCTAAACTATTCAAAGAACTTGATATTCTGCCTCTTTTAATAACAAAGTTGTTATTAAGAAAAAGAGGAAAGTTATCTGTTCTGGTACGTTGGTTGGCAATTTATAAATCCAATAACTCTCACGATGCAACAAATGGAAATTAGTAACACATCTTCTAACTTTAAGAGAAAGTAACCTTCGAAAATGAACCAATTATATCTTTGGCTTCTAAGGCTAGGTTATATTAACTTGAGTAGGATTCATTGGTAGCTGATGAACTTTTGGGTCCATTAGTAGTGGAAATCTTTCCAACCTACGAGTCTTACTTGGAAGGAAAAATAACCAAGAAGCTTTTAAGTCTAAGGGGTATGGAGTCAAAGATATGTTGAAATTGGTTCATTCTGATTTGTGTGATCCTATGACTATCCAGACAAGAGGTAGTATTGAATATTTCGTCTATTTTATAGACAACTATTCAAGATACAAATAAATTTACTTAATGTACAGCAAGACTAAGTACTTTGATTAGTTCAAAGAGTACAAGGCTGATAAGGAGAAATGTTAAAGTAAAAGTCACTATGGTAAGATCGTAGTGGCAAGTACCTCTTGGGAGAATTTAGGAGTCACTTATCAGAAGTAGGGATTCAATCCCAACTAACTGCACCTGGTATACCCCAACAGAATGGTGTAGAAAAAGGAAGGTATAGGACTCTTATGGAAATAAGTAGATTAATGAGTTATTTAGAATATTACCAAAATCATTTTAAGGATATACTCTGGAAACGGAAATGAATATAGTACCTTCCAAAGACAGAACTCTCTACTCATATAGAATTGTTGAATAGGCGTAAGCCTATTTCGAAGCATATTCGGATTCGGGTAGTCCAGCACATATGCAGAAGAGAGATAATGATAAGTTGGACAGGAATTCACTTGTTTGTGGGCTATCCTAGAGAAATGAAAGTAGGTTTATAGTCTTAAAAATCAGAAGGTCATTGTTAGCATCATTGACCGATTTTTAGAAAAGGACTATGTAATAAACCATGTGCCCATAAGAAAATTTGTTCTTAAGGAAATAATAAAAGACATGTCTAATCTAGTACCAACTGTACAAGATGAGATACCACAAGGAAACTGCAACACGTATTACAAATGATACACAATTGCAGAAAGTGCCTTGTCGTAGTGGGAGGGTTGTTAGGCAACCTAAAAAGATTCATGTTTTGGGAGAGTTTTTGGACTCGATCCCTGGAGGACATGAACCTGATCTCCGGACATATGACGAAACACTCCAAGATAAAGATGCAACATCTTGGCAAAGAGTAATGAATAACAGAATTAGAATATATGTATTCTAATAAAATCTGGAAGCTTGTAGAACCACCAAATGGTGTAAAAGCCTTTGGGTGTTAAAAGGTCTATAATAGGAAAAGAGGGATAGAAAGGAAGGTAGTAACTTTCAAAGCAAGGCTTGATGAAAAAGGAAACTTTTTCACTGGTAGCCATGCTTAAGTCTATCCGGATTCTTTTATCTATTTGGCAAGTAGATGTCAAGACAGCATTCCTTAATGGAAGTCTTGATGAAAGCATCCATATAAAGCAACCAGAAGGGTTCATTGCAAAGGGCTAAGAGCATCTTGTGTGCAAGCTCAGTCAGTCTATGGATTGAGGCAAAGTTTCAAGGTCTTGGAATATCCGGTTTATCAAAGTAATCCAGACCTATGGATTTATTGAGTAAACGGATAAGTCTTGTGTATACAAAAGGTGTGATGGAAACGTGGTGGTATTTCTTGTACTATACGTAGATAGCATTTTTGGTAGTTGGAAACAATATCAAAATGTTGTCAGAAGTAGGGGTATGGTTATCCAAATAATTCGATATAAAGGACTTGGGAGAATGTATATATTCTTGAGATCAAAGTAATAAGGGATCGCAAGAAAAAAATATTTTACTTATCCCAAGCTTCATACATCGGAAAAATCCTTGCTCGTTTTAAGCATGCAAAACTCCAAGAAAGGTTTCATACCTTTTCAGGATGGAGTAACTTTATCTAAAGATATGTCTCTGTAGACATCAAAGGAGATAAAGGAAATAAAGGCAGTTCTTTATGCTTCGGCTGTCGGAAGCCTAATGTATGCTATGCACGAGATCATAAATCTGTTTTGCCAAGGACATAGTTAGCAGATATCAAAGTAACCCTAGACAAGGACATTGGACTGCAGTAAAGCATATATTGAAGTACCTTAGAGGCACTAGAGATTATATGCTAGCTCACAAGGCAGTTAATTTGGTTCTTGTGGGTTGCATGGATTTTGACTTCCAATCGGATAGGAACAATAATAAGTCAACCTCGGGTTTTTGTGTTTACTTTAGGAGGAAAAGTCATAACTATGGAAGAGTGATAAGCATAGGTGTTTTTCTGGACTCCACCATAGAAGCTGAGTATATGGCAAGCCTCTGAGGTAGCCATAAAAGCTGAATGACTTAATAACCTCAAGATAGACTTAGATATGATTTCTAGTTTGTCCAAAGATTATTACAATTTATTGTAATAATAATGGTGTAGTAGCAAACTCGAAGAAACCATGAGTCTATAAGGCAAGTAAACACAATAGAGCGCAAGTACTACCCAATACGAGAAATTGTATAACGAGGAGAAGTTGTTGCCGCCTAGATTGCATCAGATGATAACCTAAGGTCCTTAAGGCAAGAGCTTTTTGAAAGGCATGGGAATCAGATGTATGGCAGCAGATATGGCAGCTTAGTCTTTTAGTATAAGTGGGAGATTGTTAGAATGTATACTAAAAGCCTAGCTTTTGGTATAAAACATTTATCTAGAAAAAAGAATCACATTGGTCAAATGTCTACATTTGTGATAAATGTAGTTGTTCAATTAATTTATACTATAGATAACATAGTATGTGGTGCCACATGCAGAAGATGATGTTATCAGTACCTTATAAATTATAAACAGTAGCTCACGAAGACCTCGGTTATTATGGAAGTGTGCGCTCTTAATCCTAATATAATAATAAGCACATATATTTGATATTTATTTCTTTAATTTATTAATGGGTGAGATTTAGTTCGATGAATCAATAAACCCGATAAGTTGGGAAATGATATCACTTATAGTGTGTGTTGTTGATTATAGAAGGAAACTGTGCCCTAGAGATACTAGGTTGATAATGTCCTCAAGAGGAGCTCATAAGGATTGTCATGTTAAACCCTGCAGGTGGACCTAGTCCGACATGATGATAAGGTTGAGTGGTACTACTCTTGGACTAAGATATTAATTAAATGAGTTGTCAGTAACTCACTTAATTAGTGGACATTCGATATCTTAAACACAGGGAGACTAACACACTCATAATAAGAAGGAGCCCAAAAATGTAATTTGGGATTGGTGCGGTAGTTCAATAATAGTTCTCTAGTGGAATGAATTATTATTGATAAAATTAAGTTGTGTGTTCGGGGCGAACACGGGATGCTTAATTTTATCGGGAGACCAAAACCAATTCCGCCACTCGGTCCCTATCGTAGCCTCTTATTTATAGAGTACTATACCCACCTATACCCACCTTCTATACCCACCTAAAGGGGGCCGGCCAAGCTAGCTTGGGAACCAAGGTAGGGCCGACTTAGGTATAAATTGGGGTGGCCGGCCCTAGCTTGAACCCAAGCTAGAGGGACCGGCCAAATTAAATTTAAAAAGAATTTTAATTTTAATTTTTATTATGTGGAAGATATAATTTATTAAAGAGAATTAAAATTAAATTATCTCTCTTGTAAAAGATCTACAAAAGATTAAAGAAAGAGATTAGATCTCTTTCCTTATTTGTAGATTGGTGAGATATTTTATTTTCTCTTTAAAAATTATTCACATGTTGTAAAATTAAAATTATGGAAATTTCTTTTTATCAACCATGAAGAGATTTTGAAGAGAAATTTTAATTTTAAAATTTCCGAAAACAAATTAGGAAGTTTTAATTGTTGATTGAAACTTGTCTAATTTGATTTCATGATGTGGCCGACCATTAGAATTTAATTGGGGAAATTTTATTTTATTTTTCTCAATTATATCATATCAAGGAAATTAAGAAAATTTTATTGTAATAAACTTCCTAATTTGCTTAGGCCAAGGAATATAAAAGAAGGGGTGAGGGTGCCTTCATGAGACACAACCTCTATTATTTCTCTCCCTCTTTTGTTCCTTGGTGCGGTCGGCCATCATCCTCTCCCTCTCTTCCTCTTGTGGTGGCCGAACCTCTCTCTCCCCTTGGAGCTCTTGTGGTGGCCAGATACTACTTGGAGAAGAAGAAGAAGAAGGAGAGAAATCTAGCATCTCTTGGAGCTTGGTTGGTGTTTTGATCTTCTTCCTTGATGAAGCTTCCTTATTGTTGGCCGAACCTAGCTACGAGGAGAAGAAGGTGGTTGGTGGTTTCTCATCTCGGAAGATCGTTGCCCACACAACGTCCGAGGTTAGAAGAGGAATACGGTAGAAGATCAAGAGGTCTTTCTAAAAGGTATAACTAGTAATTTTTCTTTCCGCATCATACTAGTTATTTTTGGAAATAATACCAAATACAAGAGGCTTACGATTCTAGTATTTCGAATATATTTTTCGATGTTGTGTTCTTTTGTTTTATTTATCCTTGTGATTTGATTGTTCTTTTCTGTTAACCTAAAGTTATTTTAGGAAATTAAATATTAGCTTTCCATAAAAGCTTTTGTCTAGTCGGTGGTGGTTGCTCCCATATCCAAGAAGGCCGTGTGCCTCGCCACGTCAGTACTAGGAACCAATTATGGAAATTAATATTTAATGGAATTAATAACTTAAGGTGATTTGGGTTGAATGTGTTAAGTTCCGCAGGAGACCCAAGTCAAAACCTAAAAGAACGAATAGATTAAGTTTTGGTTCAAACGTGTTAAGTTCCGCAGGCGATTCAAAATTTAATTTAAAAGAACACATGGTAGCTAGGAAAAGGTTCAGACCTTTGTACAAAATTTTTGTACAGTGGAACCTCTAGGTTTTCCGAGTAGCAACCAACAGCCTTGTGGTCATCTATGGTAGATGCCTACAAGGTCTCCAAGGACCTTTCAATTGTTAAATTAGATGAATTCTTTTGTGAAATGGAACTTCATGAACTTGCTAACAAGGGTCAAAAAGAGAAAGGTATTGCCTTAGTTGCAGGAGAAAAGAGCAAGGATGGAAGAAGGAAGAAAGAAAAGAAGAAGGAGAAAGAGATTCCTACATCCTCATCCTCCTCCGAGTCCGATGATGAAGGTGGATCATCATCGAGCGAGATGGCCAATTTCGTAAGGAGAATCATGAGAAGGAGCCGGAGATACAAAGGGAAAGGTAAGTCTATTGATCAAAATGTTGATAAGACTAACGTTACGTGTTATGAGTGTAGCAAGAAAGGACACTATCGGAGCGAGTGTCCAAAACTCAAGAAGAAGGAGGAAAGGGCCAAGAAGAAGAAAGCTCTCAAAGCTACTTGGGATGAATCCTCCTCAAGCTCATCGGAGGAAGAGAAGAAGGAGAAAAGCACTCGCCAATTAGCACTCATGGCAAGGGAGGAATCGGATTCCGGAAGTGATACATCAGCCGCGGCTTCATCATCTTCTGATGATGAAGAGGTAACTTCTCCTCACTTAGAAAAATGCTATAAAACTATTGCACATTTATCTACTTTGCTTAAGATATCAAAAACTGAAATCAAATCACTAAAAGATGAAGTAGAACACTTGAAGACTCTTAGGGAAGATGAGGTTGATGACCTACATCAACAGCTTCTTGAGGATGAAAACAAAGCCCTAAAGAGTGAAGTTGAGAAACTCAAGAAAATGCTTGAGAAATTCTCAACTAGCTCTAAGACCTTAGATATGATTCTAAATGCCCAAAGGGCGGTCTACAACAAGGCTGGGTTAGGATATCAACCTAAGGAGTCTAGTTTCATTTCCTTAGTGTCTAGAACCCAATTTCATAGATCACATGCTTCTAGGGTTCATGAGACTAGGAAGGGTGTGACCAAGGCATGAGTTCCTAGGTCTTTCATTGTAGATGCATTAGGTCCCAAGATTTGGGTACCTAAAACATCGATCTTTTGTGTCTTGTAGGCATTTATCAAGGGGGAGCATCTATCAACTTGGTTTGTTGATAGTGGATGCTCCAAGCACATGACCGAGGACAAGTCACTCTTTACTACCCTTCAAAATAAAAATAGAGGTAATGTGTCCTTTGGTAATAATGGTAGCCTTAAGGTTATAGGAGTTGGAGATATTCATATATCCGAATGTCTCCAAATCAAAAATGTCCTTCTAGTCAAGGGGATGACCTTTAATCTCCTAAGTGTCAGCCAATTGTGTGATACGGGTTACACAATTGAGTTTTATTCAAGTCAATGTATGGTCAAACACATTGACACACTTGACACGGTACTAGTAGGCACAAGGGTAGACAACATTTACCAAGTATCTTTTAAAAGTGCTACTAATGCCTCTGCTAAGTGTTTCATGTCAAAAGAAGAAGAATCATGGCTGTGGCATAGAAGGTTGGCCCACGTAAACATGAAGAATATTCGAAAGCTGGCCAACAAAGGATTAGTGCGTGACTTACCAAGCATCAAGTACCAAAAGACAAAATTATGTGATGCATGTCAAAAGGGTAAGCAAACAAAAGCGTCTCATAAAGGTAAAAGCGCTGTAATGTTATTTCATTGAATGGAAGTAGATACTGCTTAGTGATCATTGATGATTTTACTAGATATACATGGACTTCCTTTTTGAAAAATAAGGATCAAACCATAGATGTTTTTGTTTCTTTTTGTAGAAGAACTGAAAATGAAAAATCAACAACAATTAAAACAATTAGAAGTGATCATGGTGGAGAATTTCAAAACCATAGATTTTTAGAATTTTGTCAAGAAAAAGGATATAGGCATGAGTTCTCTACTCCAAGGACCCCACAACAAAATGGGGTTGTGGAGAGAAAGAACCAAGTTTTGCAAGAGGCTTCACGAAGCATGCTCAATGAGTACTCACTACCGAGCTACTTATGGGCTGAAGTTGTGAATACCGCTTGCTATGTGCAAAACCGAGTCTTGATACATAGGTTTTTAGGAAAGAGTCCCCATGAACTTTGGTTTGGGAAACCCCCTACAATTAAACATCTTAGGGTGTTTGGTTGTAAGGTGTTTATCTTGAACACCAAGGATCATCTTGGAAAGTTCACGGATAAGGCTGACGAAGGGATACTAGTCGGGTACTCTCTCATCAGCAAAGCCTATTGAGTCTATAACAATAGGACTAAATTGATTGAAGAGTCCTCGGATGTAGCATTTGAAGAACTCCCTAAATCAAATGATCAATCAAGGGATGTAGGAGAAATTCAATTTGAACTTAGAAATCTAAGTTTAAATGATCAAAACATAGAAAGAGTCGAAATTGACTCCGATGATGATGAGCAAGGGCAAGAGAGGGCTCAGTCTGATCCTTTGCCTGATACTGAGCCCTTGCCTGTGTCTAGTGAGACCACTCATGAGGTACCACCAACACCAAGGCAATCTAGGATAGCCTCTAGTCATCCCCAAGACCAGATTGTGGGAGACATTCAACAAGGGGTTAGGACTAGATCATTCTTCATAAATGAGTCTAATGAGGTCGCCTTGATCTCAGAAATCGAACCAAAATTAGTTGATGAGGCATTGCACGATCCTGATTGGATCATAGCTATGCAAGATGAGTTAGGTCAATTTGAAAGGAGCCAAGTGTGGGACTTAGTTCCTAGACCTAAGAAGAACACCATTATTGGAACCAAATGGGTCTTCAAAAATAAGTTAAACCAAAAGGGAGAAGTCGTAAGAAACAAGGCAGGACTTGTAGCCAAGGGCTATAGTCAAGTCGAAGGCCTCGATTATGATGAGACTTATGCTCCCGTGGCCCGACTAAAGTCCATTCGTTTAATGCTAGCTTTTGCTGCACATAGAGGTTTCAAGCTCTATCAAATGGACGTTAAATCGGCCTTCTTAAACGGTTTCATTAAAGAAGAGGTCTATGTTGAACAACCACCGGGGTTTGTGAATACCGAAGTTCCAAACCACGTGTACAAGCTCAAGAAAGCTCTTTATGGGCTTAAACAAGCACCTCGAGCTTGGTACGAAAGGTTGTCAACTTACTTACTAGAAAAGGGTTTTGTAAGAGGTCAAATAGACCCAACACTATTTCTGGGTAGAGATGGTTAAAACATATTTGTAGCCCAGGTGTATGTCGATGACATAATTTGTGGCTCAAATAACAAGGGCTATTTGAATGAATTTATCACTCATATGGAAAGTGAGTTTGAGATGAGTCTGGTGGGAGAATTGACATTCTTCCTTGGACTTGAAATCAAACAAACTCAAGATGGCATCTATGTCCATCAGACGAAATACACTCAAGAGATGCTCAAGAAATTCAAAATGAGTGACTCTAAGGAAGTATCCACTCCAATGGCGATGAACACTCGCCTTGACAATGATGAGAATGGAAAACCAGTTGATCTAACGCAATATAGAAGCATGATCGGTAGTCTTCTATATCTCAACGCTAGTCGACCGGACATACTTTTTGCCGTGGGCATGTGCGCTAGATACCAAGTATGTGCCAAGAAATCTCATTTAATTGTAGTCAAGAGAATTCTGAGATACCTTAAGGGCACAATTAGAGTAGGCCTCTGGTACCCTCGTACTGAGTCTTTTGATTTGATAGGTTATACTGACTCCGATTATGCTGGGTGCAAATTGGATCGGAAAAGCACTAGTGGGGGTTGCCAATTTTTAGGTTCATCATTGGTTAGTTGGTCAAGTCGGAAGCAACATTGCGTTGCTCTCTCCACAACCGAGGCTGAATACATTGCCATGGGAGAGAGTGTATCACAATTGTTGTGGATGATCCACACCCTAGAAGATTATGGGTTTTCGTATAAGGGAGTGCAAGTGCTGTGTGACAACATCAGCACAATAAACCTAACGAAAAATCCAATCCATCATTCAAGGACCAAACACATTGAAGTGCGTCATCACTTCATTAGAGATCACGTAGCTAGGGGAGACATTGCGCTCACGTATGTTGAGTCAAAATCGAACCTAGCCGATATTTTCACCAAACCTCTTTCGGAAAATGAATTTAGTCATTTGAGGAGAGAATTGGGAATGTGTTTGGCTCAATAAGCCATTAGGACCCCATCATGATTTATAAGGACATTAAAACGACAAGAGGAATTGGGAAATTAATTTGGCCAACTTGGGAACATCTCACACAAACTATAAGGTTTAACAAATTATTTTTGTTTGCCAGAAATGGGGTGAGATGCTAGGACCAGCCGAATTATTCAAAATGTATCATGCATCCCTTGAATAATTAGGTTGATGAGACATAAATTGAGTATGGGGAAGACCATTACATAATTCATGTGTATTTGGTTCCTAGATCTTGCTTATATATTCCAACAAAGGAAACTTGGTTGGACCTTTGCCTAGAAATTATGTAACTCTGGTTGATGGACTGTTTGATACCTTTGACCGATACTTTTCATGATTTTGATTGAAACTAGGACAAGTACTTGAAATAATGATAGCAATTTGGTTATATTTTGACAAACTTGAAACTGAACATAACAAGGTCGGAAATTTCAGTGTTTCAAGCCTTGAGTTGTCTATTTTTCTAAATGTCTGAAACCTTCGGGCTATAATCAATTTCAGACCATGATCTTTAGGAAATAGTTATGCTTGTAGATTCTTCAGAGTCTAGGTACTAGATTTGGAAGTTTCACTGGAGAAACTTATACGAATTATCGAACACCTCTATGAATTTCAGTTACTGAAATTACTGGAGAAATTTCAGTATCAGACACTGATCGGTCTACAGACCGATCAGGAGATTCCTGGATCTATCCAGGGACCGATCAGGTTCATCCAGGAAGCCTACTGATCGTTTTCTGATCGGTCTACAGACCGATCAGGAGTTCCTTGATCGGGCCGGGGAACGATCAGGTCAGTCTTGTACGCAGAGGGCTACTGATCGCCTTCTGATCGGTCTACAGACTGATCAGAAGGTTCCCTGATCGGTCCAGGGACCGATCAGCAGTCTACTGATCATTTTCTGATCGGTCTATAGATCGATCAGGAGGTTCCTGGATCGGTCCAGGGACCGATCAGGAGATTCCTGATGTCTCCTTATCGGGCAACCGTCCGATCATTTCAACACCTGGACACCCATCTCCCTTAAATCTTCCCGATCCTTTCTTTTCCCCTTTAACGCGGAAGCCCTAGACGACTCTTCCCTAAACCTCAACTCTTCTCTTCTCTTTGGACGCCGAAGCACTAGCCAAAGCCCTAGCCAAAAGATACTTCAATGGCACCAAGGTAACTCCATACTTCTCTAGAACTACTCACCTTGGCATTTCAGTTTTGTTTCTCACCGTATCTGTGCATTTTTTTTTGGCTTTAGGGTGTTGGTGGCTCCGGTGCTCACTTATTTGCCCCATTGTATCACATTGTTAAACCTTAGGAAGAAACAAGTGGGTGAAGGGACCTCTAAGTCGCCTGAGAAGTCTAAGTCTAAGGTTCCCTCCCGACCCCAACCATCTGTCTCCGGGAGATTCCCAAATCACCATTTTGAACAAGCCTTTAAACAACGGACCTTCAAATTGCTCCCTTGTAGGTCTGTGGATCGAAAATTCATGGACGAATTTTGTCCATCTATATTTGCGATCATTGCATATTACAAACTTGATTCACTTGTCTATTTAGAGCGAGATATCAATTATGACTTAGTATCTGAGTTTTATAACAATCTTCATCAAACTAATGATGTAAGTTATAAAACAAAAGTTGCTAAGCAGACTCTTGATTTCGGTTTCTCAGCCTTCTTTGATTACCTTGCTTGCCGTAGGTGTTCAGGAAATGTCTTTTCTATATATCCTGACTTACCAGACCCCTTACCTCTCCTTTTGATATTTCATCTGACTCCATTTATGAGTATTTCTTTGAACATCCTAGACCGGGTGGACTAGATGAATTAGATGTTGATTTTCTTACTTTTGCAGCCTTGAGATTATCTGCCCCAGATTACATTCTCTTTAAAATTGTAACAAACTGCCTTCTGCCAATCACATCTAAACCCTTATCTGAGATCCGACCATATCATTGCCTGATGCTTTATGGACTGCGTCGGCGTCTCGACTTTGACATCATGTCTAGCATCTATTCTTCGATCATCTCCTATAGCGAGCCAAACAGCTTCACTGTTTATATGCCTTATGGGCATATAATTACAGATTGGCTCGAGACCCTTCAGATTGATGTCTCCAAGGGTAGAATAGTCAAGATGGTCAGGCAGGACTGCAGACTTGGGAAACGGGCATTTTCCAAGTCTAGCATCATAGGACAAAATGGGGAGGTTCGGTGGAAGGATGGGAGAGCTCTAGGTGAGTTACCACGGGGACCTCCACGACAGGTTGCGGCTGCTCCTGTTGCTCCTCCTCCTACTGCTGCTGCTGACGATGGAGAGACAGATCCTGATCTGCGCTGGCAGATCGCCAAGCTGGAGAGTCGCATTGATCGACACGATGAGCTGCTGGTTGCTGAGCTCCACGGGCTGCATGTTCGGATTGACCAGCGCTACGATGATCTACGCAGTCAGCAGTTGGTGACACATCAGGCGATTGTGGGATGAATGGCCAGATACCCACCTCCGCAGGATTTCCCGGGCTATCCATCCTCGAGCAGCGGCATGCCACCTCAGGGACGCACTCCTCCCATTGATGATGCTGATGCTCCTCATGATGAGGAGGCTGATTGATACACATTGTTCTATGATGTCATTTTGAGTATCTATGTTTTGGATACTGTTTGTTGGATACTTATGTCTGACCTGTATACTTGCTGATTTCATATATTTATGCTGCTCATTTTCTTATTTTTCTTTATGTTTCACTTCCTATTGGCTATTAATTTGTTGTTCATATGCCATGTCTTGTATGCCTCTTATTTCTTTATTACTGTCTTATAATACACTTAGAGGGCATTTTAGGTGGATTAAGAAAAAGACAGTATGGGTTAAGCGGGAGCCCTTTAACGTTTTATTACCTAATTCGCACCTTTTCGGTGTTTGACAAAGGGGGAGAAGATAACTAAGTTTAGAGATATATGAAAGTTTGGCTTTAGGGGGAGGATCTTGATTCCTCTATCCTTACATGGCGTTGTGTCTGTCTTAGGGGAGGATCTTGATTCCCCTAAAATTAGGGAAATATGAACATTTTTGATCTAAACTTAAATCGTGTTGTCAAACAACAAAAAGGGGGAGATTGTTAATACAGTCTGATCTGGCTGTTGTTTTGATGTTGACACTGATTTAAGTTTGTATCAGATATTAATTAAACTCAGACTGATTAATGATCAAGGTTGATCATGTGGAGAGGAAAAGTCCGAGTACGGATACTTGGCACGCGAAGTCGGAGAGGGCTCGGTAGCTCGTTCTCCGGACTAGGCCGAGAGGCCGTAGCTCGCTCTCCGGACCGACGAAGCCGGAGAGGGCTTGTAGCTCGTTCTCCTGGACCGATAAGTCGGAGAGGGCTCGATAGCTCGTTCTGACCAGGCCGAGAGGGCTCGTGAGCTCTGCCTCTGGACCGAAGCTGGAGAGGGCTCGGCACTCGCTCTAGACTAGGCCGAGAGGGCTCGTAGCTCGGTCTCGACCGGATGTGGAAGTCGGAGAGGGCTCGGTAGCTTGTTCTCCGGACTCAGGCCGAGAGGGCCGGCTCGTTCTCTGGACCAGAAGACATTAGGGTTTAGGGTGGAAGCTCTAAAACCAACAGGCATGGATCGGTCTTGGCGACCGATCCGATGACTTGTTGACTGATCGATCGGTGTCGACCGATCCAACGATACATTAGTTATCTGATCGGTCTCGTGACCGATCAGTAACCACACAGAACATTCTGTGGATTATCTGATCAGTCTGGTGACCGATCAGTAAGTAGCGATAGAATTCAGAGCAATAGGGGGGATCGGTCTGTGGACCGATCCACCCATAGACTGATCGGTCCACAGACCGATCAGGGTGTGTCCTGATCGGTCCGGAAGACTATGGATCGATCTGTTGACCGATCCACAACGATTTCATTTGTCTTCTGCTGTTTCTCTGCGATTTCTGATTCACCTAATCTAACCATCTGCTGCAAGCTTTTTGAGTTACAGGTTGCAGGTGTCGTGTCAATGCTTAATTTCAAATTAAGCTCCATCAGAAGAATAAGGCCAAGTGCTCTTTCTACTATGTTTCACTACGAATGGTGCAATTGGAGCGTCAACGTTCACTGGCTGCGATCAGTTGGAAACAGCTTGACTCTTGCTTATTGGTTCGAGCTCAGAAACACCAGTGAAGACCATGGATGGTATTGGTGTGAGTTCAGAGAACCAGATGAGGAGGAAGAGTGATTGGCGATACCTGAGTTGGTGGCAGTGATTCGATACAGGTGATAGTGATTCGGCTCTGGCTGAAGACAGTGAGAAAGAAGCAGAATAAGAAGAAGGCAGAAGAGAGGTTTGGTAAGGATTTTGAAAAACTCTCTGTCGATCAAGCAAGAGTGCTGTGTTGTTGAGCTCTTGGCTGAGGAATCCCTTCTGTCTTTGCGTTTTGCTTCGTGGCTGTAAGTTTATTGTTCATTCCTTTTGGCCACTGAATTCTGTAAGCCTTGTGCTTCATTTCAAATCTTTTCTGTGACTTTGTGGAGAGGTTACTCCACCGAGAAGGAGAAATACATAGCCGGAATTTGTCCGGGGTGTGATCTACCGAAAGATCAAGGGGATCATCCACCTTACGGACACGCCGAGGAGTAGGGGCAAGTTATCCCCGAACCTCGTATATCTTTGTGTGTTAGTGGTGAGTTGTTTCTTTTCCTTGCATCAGTTTTCTTTTTGCTTATTTCCGCTGTGCTAACAAAAGTTTTGTGAGAAAATTGATTGAGTTTGAGAGGAGGCTATTCACACCCCCCCTCTCTAGCCATCCGAAGGTCCTAACAATAACAACTAGCACTAATCATGTATACAGTCTCCTGATATAAGAATGATAAATGTAACTAAAATAAATAGGAGAAAACTGGACTAACCAGGAGTTGGTGTATGGATAATCAACCAAGAAGTATAGGAATCCTGTATGCATGTCAAACAAATGCATTCATCTAATATGCAACATACAAGTGCAGCAACCACAAGCAATAAATGCATCAATTGATATGATGCCAATGACATGTCCTGTTCACCCCTACTCTCCAGTCATCCATCTCACACATGATGGTGAGATCGAGTGAGTAGTGCTATGACAACCGTGCACTCTTCCATCACTGTACCTGATGAGTGACCGAGTGGATGGGATGCTATCGGAGTACACCTATCCTCCTACCCCAAATCATAAGTGGCGGAGCTCAATGCTCTCATCTCCCTGAGCAAGTCCAGAGGAGGGATCTCTGCCGGCTACCACGCTGTGTCACACTATCCATTAGTGGACCAACGGAGCCAAACAGAGCAAACTGTCTACCAGCTACCACGCTGCGTCCTCAGACCAACAGAGCGTAACAGAGAAAAACTGTCTGCCGACTACCACACTGAGTCACCGCACCAGCGGAGCCTAACAGCAGAACTGCCACACGCCTGCCTGACATACCACTAACCCATGAGTGGGGGTGTGTGCAGATCTATGTAACTGGTGATGTGCTCAACAATAATGGAGCTGACTATCACACAACATGCAATCATGCGAGATGGTGCATGACCCTAAGCATGGAAATATCTTGAACCTATCCATCTCTACATAATGTGTACCATAGGAAAATGAATCAAATCAGAGGTCTAGGTACACAGATCAGATGAGGTATAAAAACCTAGATCCTGAACATAATGAAGCATGATTATGTCACTACCCCTATAAGCATGTATAATCAGGTAGGTACTAACATGAAGTGCATAACAAGTAACAACAAAATAAGCATGTAACAGGTATCGGGTAGTGACCAACCGATGCAGATAAGAAACATAATCATTACTATTTATTAAAAACATTACTATGCATATCAAATGACATATCTAAAACGATAAGTCAAAGTACCTGCCTCCAATAAGAGGATCGTATCTGAAATAGATCCCTTGTCGAGACACCGTCTCGAATCAAAGTCCTGTAATATCAAACATATAATTTTAGCTAATTCCAATTTGTATCTAGTGGCTAAATTAAATTCCTATTAAACCAAGAACCCTAATCCACATCACACTATTATCATCCTTTATAGAAATGAAATAACATCAAGACTCACCCAAATCCGTATACCCGACTGTTGAGTCACTACCGGAGACGCGTGCCTTGGGGATATAGTGACCGAAACTAGGAGTTGCTACTGCGGAAACAAACAGTGACCGAATCCACTTTGATCAGCCAACAACTCAACACAAACATCCCAAATTATATTCACATATTCACATACTCAAATCTACCTTACCAAACCAGTGCCCCTCGTTCCCTCTCTGTCGGTGGAGTGGAAGAAGAAGCCGGCAATGGAGAAGAGAACTAGGGCATAGTGGATGGGAACATGAACGATGAGGGAAGAGGCTCGGTAGAATCCTGCGACCACAATGGCGGCAAGGACATCTGATCTACTGTACAAGGGGCAATCAGTCACTGATCGGTGCGGCAAGATGCATGAAATCAACAGATCAGAGAGGGCAAAGCCGAATGGAACCTGATGATCGGAGGAGAAGATGGTAGCTTGGCCGAAGGTGGAGAATCAGAAGCTAGGGCACGGGTCAGTGGTGGCTTCCGGCATGATCAGCGACAGCAATCCTATCAGGGATCGGAGACTCGGGTTCAGAGTGGCTGGAGTAGACAGGAGTCTCGGCTGACGTGGGGTGGCCGACGCCGGCAAGCTTAACCTCGTCTCATCGCCGCGATCACGGCTTGAGCAGGGAGACGGCGATAGATGCAAGAAGACTCGATAGAGGCTATGGGAGGAAGGAGAAGGCTCAGCTCCCTTGGCCGAGGTTTTGTACACGGGAGGGGGAGAAGAAAACCGCCGCGTGCGGTTAGGGCACGGGTTCGGCGGGGGAAGAAGACTCGACGCGTGGAGGCGTCGGGTGAGGGTCGGGCACGAGGGTGGTTTGGCGGGGGAGAAAGAAAATGAAGAAATAAAAGAAAAAAAATATATAAATATAAACATTTCCTCATTAATACAGGGTAGCCCAAATAGGCTTTCCTGGGACCCAATTTTATCCCCGTAAACGAAGTCATACAGTCTCCGAAAAATTCCCAAAAAATTTCTAAAAATTTTGGAAAATTTCCTTATTGTTATCCGTAATTTTTTCGGTATTTTACATTAATGGTCTACTCATAGCTTAAATTCACATTTACATTACATTTCATAAATTACATTTGATCTTGGACTTAATTGCAAATTGGCTTAGTATCATGGTATTTGATGCTAATGTTTGATTATTATTTTGTAGGCATCAAAAGGATCATGGACTCGATCAAATCAGCCCACATTTGTGATCAAATCTAGGGCGAAACTAGGTGATCAAGCTCCAGAACAATTGTAGCTGTTCATCCATAATCAAGCAGATCTGAGTCATACATTGAAGATTCGTCCCATCTAACCTAATAAGGAGTAGATCTAAGTCGTGGATGAAGTTCTAGAGATTTTGATTCAGATCTGAGTTCATCCAATTGTTGATCAAGCCTGAAACATTCTGGACCGTCCGATCAGAGAGGGAGTTGTTTAAAACCTAAGAAGCTACAGTGTCTTTGGGGAGCTCGGCGTTCCACGACTTGCCACTGTTCCTGTGTCTTCTTCATCAGCGACGCTGCAGTTCCCATTCCATATCCAGAGCCAAGATTTAAACTCTTTCGTTGTCGGTGAGCTATCTACGATCCGGCGACCAGCAATCAAAGGGCAGAGCACGATTTGAGGGCGTTCCCTGATCGTTGTCTTGTTGTCTGTGAGCTTCATCCAAGCAAAGATTTGAGGGCATTCCCTGATCTGAGCTACTGTCATTCTCACTGGAGGATCAGAGGGCGTTACTCGGTTCTATAGAGTGCACTCCATTTTCATTTTCACCTTGCGTCTCCGGATTCTGCAAGATTTGCTTTGTTCTTCGTCGACTGGAGAATTCAGATGATTCCGAGCTCGAGAGGCGTTCCCAGTAGCTTTGGGCTTCTTCTGAATGTGCTGGGGATTCAGTGGTTGCTGTTGTTTGCTCGAGAGGCGTTCCCAGAAGCAAACTCAGTGGCACGACAGTGAGGAGAGGTTTAGTCTCGGGTTTGGTTGTGGAATGCCATTTAGGTTTTGTTTTCCTTATCTTTGCTTTTGAATTATCCATGAATTTACTCAGATATGAAGATTTGATAGTTAGATTGCAATTTACTTTCTACGTTGAATTTCATATTTCATTTCTACAAGTTCATGTTTAGTTTTAATGCTTGAATTCAGTAGATTCTTTGTCTATTCAGTGAATAAATTGTTACTAAGATTGAATTAAATTGTTGAATGCTTAATTTGATGTTTATGGTTGTGTATTTCTATTCAATGTTGCTGTGATGGAGTATTTGATTTCAATTGTTGAATTAAGAGTAATTGAGAATTGGATGATACTTAGGTTCTTACAAGTAGTTTAAGATTTCAAGTTCACATGTTACTTGTTACCTTTGTTCTATGAATTGGATTGTTATGGCTAACATTGAGTCAAGTTGTAAATGAATCACTTGAGCTTTTTATTGTTTACCTCTATTTTACATTGTTGAATGAAGTTGAGAATGAGATACTTGTTGTGTGAGCTTAATAGTTAAATTTGGTTGTTATTGTGAATTGGGGGATATTTTGGTTTTTACAAATTAGTTTGAGTTCTTGAGTTTCATAGTTATTGCAATTGTGAATTGAGAAGATAGTAATTGACTCATTTGACTCAATGATGCATTAGAATCCAAATTGAATTGTTGTAAGCTTAATGAGATGCAAGAGAATAATATTTATATGTGAGAACCTTCCTTCGATTCTATTCTTGATGTTATTAGATGAATTTACCTTGTAATGTGAGTCAAATGGAAGTGCTTAATAGAACCTGTAGATGTAAGAAATTGATTGGAACCAATTCTAGGATTCACACACATTTATTAGTTATCCTTGGAAAAATATGACTTGGGACTCTTTACTACAACACTTGTCTTGATTTTAATTGAGTATCCAATCTTTACTAATTTGGTGCACAAAGTGACATGTGAAAATGGCCAACACCAAATTTTGGCGCCGTTGCCGGGGAACTAACTAGTAGTGTGTGTGTATTTTGGGATTGTGCATTGATTGGTTTACTTTGTTAGCATCTTTCTTGATTTGATTGCTTATTTCTTTTTG
This sequence comes from Zingiber officinale, assembly GCF_018446385.1. Classification (NCBI taxonomy): domain Eukaryota; kingdom Viridiplantae; phylum Streptophyta; class Magnoliopsida; order Zingiberales; family Zingiberaceae; genus Zingiber; species Zingiber officinale. The sequence continues at coordinate 68,032,169 of NC_056002.1, forward strand.
TGTTTTCATGTTGGCTATTCTTGAATTGTCAAGTTCTTTACTTTTCATATATTCATGTGTTTGAAACTTTATGCTCTTGAATCTTCTAATTTTGAGTTTAGTGTTGTGGTGTATGAACAAGAGATTTCTTTAGCATGGAGCCATATTTTCAGAATTTTGGAGGTGGAATGGAAAATCAGTATTTTCAGTCTGAGTATCAATTTTACCCAACAATGGATCAACAAAATAGGTATGAATTATTTCCAAATGCTTTTAATGCTAATTGGGTGGATCATTCATGTTTCAGGTATGAAAATGCACAAGGATAATTTATTGAGCCATATCCAGCCTATCAGAATTCATATGGGTTTCAAGAGGTTCAAGAGGTTTCAACATCTTCTTTGCTACATCCTTTTCAACAAAATGATCCTCAATTTGAAGAGTTAACATGGAAAGTCAAGGAAATTATGCAACAAATGATAGAACATCAAGAGCAACACTTCTCAAGAATTTAAAACATACAGTTACAATTGGATCAAATTACATTATACATCAACCAGTTACAAACACAAAGCGCTAGTGAGGAGGTGGATTGTGGAGCTCTTGTCAGGCCTGACACTACATCTACTACTTCACTAGATTCTTTAAGTACTTTTTATTATTGTGATGATGTAGTTGAACATACTTTTGATTCTACTGATATTGTTGCTTTAGATGTTGGAAATGATGCAGGTATTGATGTTGAAGATGATTTAAGTGTAGGGGATTGCTTATTGGAACCATTACCTCAAGAATCACCAAGAATTGAGGGTGTAAGTGTAGGGACTTGTGCTATGGAGCCAAGATCCCAAGAATCACTACATGAAGTTGTACATTCACCAGAACCAGAGCTTGAGCCATTGCATGATGAAAAGGAGGTAACAAACACCACTCTAGGTACCTCTCAACATGAAAAGGTGAGAATTTTTTATGTTTTTTCAGAAAATTTAATTGAGGTACCAATTTTTTATTTTTTTAGATGTGATTCATTTCTTAAAATATTTTCTATCCACACTAATATTCTCCTATTTTCTTTTTATCCTACATGCATGTGGGAGGTGTTTTCTTTGACTGATGTTGTAGAAGAATATAAGCTTCCAGAGTGGATGCTTGAACTGAATCACCTCAGACCTCCAGAAAGAATTTTGAAAGGAAAAATGATTAATAAGAAGAATTTGAGTGTAACCACGATTACTCCACTTCCGGGGTGGCTTCTTCTTTTAAACCTTCTTCAACCACCGAGAATTAAAGGGGAGTTGGTTCCAATTTCGCTTGCTTTTGCATTTTAATTCATGCTTTGTGTTTAGTATTTTCTTTAATAATTTTTTTTTTGCTTTATACATTTCTTTAGTTTCATATTTTCTTACATTTGCATTTTGTTTCCATACTTTGCATTTTTCTTAGTTTTCATAGCATGCCATTTGAATAAAAGCCTCCATGGAAATTTCTAGTAATATTTTTAAGATGGTAAAAGTTTCTTAAATTTGATCATCAATTTTAGGTTATTTGACATGATTGGATGTTCTACTTACATGATATTGGTTAAAATGATGGTGGATTCTATTTTGATCGATTAAGCTTGATTGCATAAAAAAATACCTAGAGAGGACCACTTAAAGCCTATACTTCATTATTTTCTTTTGTGTGACATGCACTTACAATAATTGAAACTCTAGAACTTGCTTAGCTTCTTTTCAAAGTCACAATAGCATTTGTGTGCATGGAAATGAAGGATATTTTTCATTCTTGTTCCCTCATCATTTACAAATTCTTTCCCCACAATTTTCTTGAAGCATTTTCATCAAGCATTCTAACTTTTGATCACCTTTGCTTGTAATTCTTTTATTGAGAGTTTTGGTTGAATCTTTGATGAGTTAGATTTTGCAAGATGACAAAGGTGTTAGAGTGTATACTAAAAGCCTAGCTTTTATAAACATTTATTTTGAAATAAAGAATCACATTGGTCAAAAATGTCTACATTTATATGTTAAGTGTAGTTGTTCAATTAGTTTATATTGTAGATGACATGGTGTGTGATGTCACACACAGAAGATTATGTTATCGGTTCTTTATAAATTATAAATAGTAGCTCACGATCGAGATGGAAAGGAACAAACCATCAGAACAGTCGTAGTGTAATTAGGTATTAGTTTATCTTAACTATATAATTACACTAGTACACTTAGAGTGTATTGAGTAGGACCATTAAGGTAGTTTCTTTTTATACTGACTAAATAAAAGAACAAGACCTCGGTTATTATGGAAGTGTGTATTCTTAATCCTAATATAATAACAAGCACATATATTTAGTATTTATTTCTTTAACTTATCAAAAGGTGAGATTTAGTTCGATAAATCAAAATGCTCGATAAGTTGGGAAATAATACTACTTATAGTATGTGTTGTTGATTATAGAACGAATATGTGTCCTAGTAATCTAGGTTGATAATGTCCCCAAGAGGAGCTCATAAAGATTGTCATGTTAAACCCTGCAGGTGGACTTAGTCCAACACGACAATGAGGTTGAGTGGTACTACTCTTGGATTAAGAATTTAATTAAAGTGAGTTGTCAATAACTCATTTAATTAGTGGACATTTGATATCTTAAACACGGGGAGACTAACACACTCATAATAAGAAGGAGCCCAAAATGTAATTTGGAATTGGTGCGGTAGTGCAATAATAACTCTCTAGTGGAATGAGTTATTATTGATGAACTTGAGTTGTGTGTTCAGGGCGAACACGGGATACTCAAGCTCGTCGGGAGGCCAAAACTAATTTCTCCTCTAGGTCCCTATCGTAGCCTCATTAATGCCTCATATCCACCCATGAAAAGCCCATCTTGGTGTCCAAGAGGGGGGGGCCATCCCAAGGCTTGGTGACCAAGCCAAGGGCCGACCACTACCTTCTCAAAGGGGGTGGGCCACAAGCAATTTAAAGGGGGCCGACCACATAATTCAAAGTATGAGGGGTGTTTTGAATTTTTAAAATTTTCTCTTTGTAGATATCTACAAGTTTTAAAAGAGAGATTTTTTTTTAAAAAACTTTCCTTATTTGAATTAGGTCACATGGTTTAAAAGAAAGTTTTAAAAGTTTTAAAACTTTTCTTTTTTAACCATCCTCATGGTTTTTTAAGAAAGGGAGTTTTAAATTTGAAACTTTTCTTTTGTAACCATGTTAAAAAAGGAAATTTTAAATGAGAAGTTTTAAATTTTTAAACTTGTTTTAAAATAAGAAAAACTTTCCTTTTTTAAACATCCACATTAGGAAATTAAAAGAGAGCTTGTAAAATTTTATAAGAGCTTTCCTTCTTTGCTTATAAAATTTTTACAAGATATATTTTTCTTCTTTTAAGGGTCGACCACCTTTACTTAGTGCCCAACCAAGGGGCCGACCATTCAATCAATTAAAAGGAGAAAAGGAAATTAATAAGGAGAAAAGGAAAAACAAGAGGAAGATTTTAATTTTTTGTAAAAATCTTTCCTTATTTGCCTTGGGCAAGTATTATAAAAGAAGGGGAGGAGAGACCTCATGAGGTATCAATTCTTATTCTCTTGCTTGTGCTCTCTCTTGTGGCCGACCCTCTCCCCTTTCCTTTCCCCTTGCTCTCTTTTGTTCCTTGGTGGTGGTTGTGGTCGAAACTTAGAGAAGGAGGAGGAGCTTTTGGGTGGTGTTCATCTTGGAGGTTCGTCACCCACACGACGTTCAAGAGGAGGTGAGGAATACGGCAGAAGATTAAGAGGTCGTTGCATATAAAGAAAGGTATAACTAGTAATTATTTTCCTCATCATGCTAGTTTTTCTTTGTGTGAATTCCAAACACAAGAGGCATATGATTCTAGAGTTTCAAAGTTGAGATTCGAGTTTGTGTTTTTCTTTGTTTTTCGAATTTGTGATTCGATTGTTCTTTTTGGTTAAACCTAAAGTTATATAAGGAAATTAAATATTAGATTTCCTTAAAAGGCTTTGTCTAGGCGGTGGTGGATGATCTCATACCCAAGAAGGGCTAGTGCCTCACCATGCAGTCCTGGAAGCCAATTTTAGAAATTAATATTTAATTGAATTTATAACATAGGTGGATTTGGATCAATAATGTTAAGCATCGTTTGTGATCCAAATCTAAACCATTAAGAACAGATAAGTTAAATTTGGAATCAATAATATTAAGTTTCATTTGTGATTCCTAATTTAATTTCTAAAGAACACAATAGGTTGTTTAGGAAAGGTTCGACACTTGTATAAAATTTTTGTACAGTGGAGTCGGTACGATCTTCCTAGGACCAACCAACAAAAGGATTAAGTGTGGGGGAGGTGTATATTGTTTTTGGAATGTTTGGATTCATTTGCTAATGGTAGGGATTCAAATTTAAGCCAATGATGTAGTTTTGGAAGAATACTTTTGTAAATGAAGTATTTTTAAGATTGTATGCTAAATGTATCCATATTTTGAGTTTTATCATGTCAAGAGTAAGGTCAAAGTGCTTTGGATTTTGAGACTTGATACTATATTGATACATTCAAAATTCTAGGAGAAATATTTGGGAAGAAGATGTTGATGTGCTAAATTTTGCAGAAAGATGAGAAATGAAGCTGAAATCTGCATGTGCTGCAATTAAATGCTAATGAAGAACTGAATGTTTGACCCCATGGTTGTTTTGATGTAATCAACCAAGTTGGTTAGGTCCTGCTTTGTGTTTGATCCCTGTGTCTGAGTGTGCAGGAGCTTAGGAGCGCAGGAAGATGAGCGGAAGATGCAGCTAGCGAGAAGAACGGCACGGGAAGGGAGCCGACGGGCTCGGTGCGTCGGAAGGACGAGAGAGCTGCGGAAGAGTACACCGGTGGGCGAGAAGAATGTGCCCGATGTTCGAGGAACGTTAAGCCGGGGAGGAAGGCTGCTCGAGGAGAAGACCAGAAATTGTGTTTGGGTGAGCCCTATTTCGGTTGGCCGAAATCACCCAAGCAAACGGAGCTTCGGAAGTCAAAGCAAAGAAGAAAAGGAGTCAAAAGAGGCTGGAAACTATTTATACCATGCAAGCAGGAAGGTATTTATAGCAGGAACCTTGAAGGCGCCTTAAACATGCAATAAAGGCACCTTCAATATTGAAGGCGCCTTCATTGTTTGTTGAAGGCGCCTTGAGCCAGGTCAAAATGACCGTTAAGGTTCGGATAGAGTTATATCCAAACAACTCATTGGAGGTGCCTTGGACCTCTGTTGGAGGCACCTTAGACCTACGAGATAGAGTTTCCAGGGCCTATAAAAGAACCCCTGGACCTAGGAATTAGATATCAATTGTTCAATCAACTCTGTACTCATTTCCTAGTAATAGTTCTGAGCTGTTAGAGTGTAAAAAGCTTCTCCGCCTTTAGTAAAGGAGACTCTTTCTAGTGCGCTTTTCTTCACCCTGGATTAACAACCTTCTTGGTTGTAACCAGGTTAACGGTTGAGTCTCTATTTTATTTCTGTTTCTTTATTTCAGTTACTTTATTATTGTTATTGTATTTTTGAGTTGAAAGCATGAGGAGGGTATAGTTTTATTTTTAAAGCAATTCACCCCCCTCTTGCCGGCCCCGCTGCACCGACAAGTGGTATTAGAGCCCGACAGCCTCAGAAGGACTAACCGTCGACTGAAGCACAAAGATCAGGACGATGGCCTGTGTGAACATTCATCCCCCGAAGTTCGACGGAGACTTCGCTACATGGAAGCGAAAAATGGAGGTATTTTTTAAAACTGAATTTGATATACTTTTAATAATGAAATATGGATATGCAATGCCAAAAGACAAAGAAGAATTTAACTGGACAAAGAAGGAGCAGGCCGATTTCGTGGCCAACGGAAAAGCGGAATTTCACCTACTTAGCGTGCTGCCGCCCCAGGAGGTAAGTTGGATCGGAAGTTACGACTCTGCCAAAGACCTCTGGGACAAATTCCTGGAGCTCCACGAAGGCACCTCAGAAGCAAAGCTAGCAAGGTGCGACATCCTCCAGACCCAGCTTACGAACCTCCGGATGGACAATGGCGAGAAGGTAGTGCAACTCCAAGCAAGAATTATGAAGCTAATAACTCAACTAAGCAACCTTGGAGAAGAAGTAATGAACCGGGACTCAATCTGGTACGCACTCAACACCTTCCCCAGAACTCCAAAATGGGCATCCTTAGTAGATGCATACTACATCTCTAAGGACTTCGAGGTAAGTACTTTAGAAAATTTATTTTCTACTTTTGAACTTCACGAATCTCGAGTTGTAGAGCCCAATGGAGTAGAGAAGACTAGTCAGAACATTGCCTTAAAGGCAAGAATAAACGATTCCGACTCCAGAGCCTCGATCGACTAATCCGAAGTGGTTCTATTGGTAAGACATTTCAATAAATTTTTTAATTCTAATAAATTTAGACCGCAGACAAAGAGTCATCAACAAAGAAAAAGAACGGTTCATTGCTACAACTGTAATGAAGAAGGGCACATCAAAGATGACTGCCCAAAATTAAAGAAAAAGGAGAAAGAGAAGGAAAAGACAAAGTACAAGAAACCAGAATCCTTCAAGCACAAGAACTTGAAGGCCACTTGGTCAGATTCGTCTTCTTCCGAATCAGACGTCGAAACCTTCTCGGGGTTAGCGCTAATGGCTAAGCATCAGTTGGAAGAAGAGTCAAGCTCAGAGATGAGCATAAATGAAGGGGGAGGAACATCAGAAGAGGAAAGCTGCAGTGAAGGGGGAGCATCACCAAGTCAGGTAAGTCAGGTGCGTAATCTTACCCCTACTCAGTCCTTTCGCTTTATTAAAGCCCATTCTAAAGAGTTAGATAAATTTAAAAAGGAAAATAAACATTTGAAATTAGAGAATGCAAAATTGAAAGATGAAATTGAAAAATCGAAGACTGATGCATGTTTTAAAACAAATGTTTTTCAAAAGTCAAAACTTAAGATTTATGAAAAATTAAACTGGTATGTTAAACATCATCAAGGTCAACTTAGAATAATTCTCAAGAATTATATACCCCCTATGTTTCTAATTAATCCAGTAGGAAGGAACCTCTATTAGGTTCCAAAAGACTTATTAGAATAAATTTCTTTTATTATTAAAGCTTCTAGCAAGAAAATTAAACGTTAAAATTTCTTTATGAGGCTTTGTCTAAGGAAGTGGTTGTTGCTCCTGTTGGTTGCTACTCAGAAAACCTAATGGTTCCACTGTACAAAAATTTTGTACAAAGGTCTGAACCTTTTCCTAGCTACCATGTGTTCTTTTAAATTAAACTTGGATCACCTGCGGAACTTAACACGTTTGATCAAAAGTTTAATATATTTGTTCTTTTAGGTTTAGACTCGGATCTCCTGCGGAACTTAACACATTCGATCCAAATCACCTAGGTTATTAACTTCATTAAATATTAGTTTCCAAAATGGGCTCCCAGTACTGACGTGGCGAGGCACATGAACTTCTTGGATATGGGAACAACCACCACCGACTAGACAAAGTCTTTTAAGGAAAGTTAATATTTAATTTCCTTAAATAACTTTAGGTCAACCGAAAAGAACAATCAAATCACAAGGATAAGAAAAAACAAAAGAACATAATATCGAAAACAAATTCGAAATACTAGAATCGTATGCCTCTTGTATTTGGTATTATTTCCAAAAATAACTAGAATGATGCGAAAAGAAAAAAAATACTAGTTATACCTTTTAGAAAACCTCTTGATCTTCTACCGTATTCCTCTTCTAACCTCAGACGTTGTGTGGGCAACGATCTTCCGAGATGAGAAACCACCAAAGCACCTTCTTCTCCTTTCTTCAAGTTTCGGCCAAGCACAAAGCTTCCAAAAGATGAAGATCTTTTTCCACCAACCAAGCTCCAAGGGATGCAAGAAACAAGACTCCTTTCTCTGCTTTTCTCCAAGCTAGATCCGGCCACTACTATGCCTCCAAGAGATGATGAAGTCTCGGCCACAAGAAGGAGAAGAGAGAAGGAGAAGGGTAACCTCTAGGGGCCGGCCACACCAAGGAAGAAAAGAGAAGAAGAAAAAGAATAGAGTCGTTCACCATGAAGCCTCCTCTACCCTCTCTTTTATAATCCTTGGTCTTGGCAAATAAGGAAATTTAAATAAAAACCTCCTTAATTCTTTTGCCATGAAAAGGAAAATTTATTTAATTAAAAATAATTTTCTCTTCTCCAATTTATTTGGCCGGCCACCTCTTTTCCCAAAACAAGGAGAGTTTTAATTAAAACAAAAATTAAAACTTCCTAATTTGTTTCTAGAAATTTATAAAAATTTCTCCAATAATTTTAATCCCTTCATGATTGGTTAATAAAAAGAAATTTTATAAATTAAAATATTTCTTTTAAACATGTGGATAATTTCCAAAAAGAAAAGTTATCTCTAAAAATTAAAATCTCCTTTCAATCTACAAATAAGGAAAGATATTAAATCTTTTCTTAATCTTTTGTAGAAACTAATAAAAGAGAATTTTTAATTTTAAACTTTCTTTTAAATCATGAACATAATTAAAAGGAAAGTTTTTACCAAAATTAAAACCAACCTTTTAATCTACAAATAAGGAAAGAAATTTAGCTCTTCTCTTAATCTTTTGTAGAATCTTATAAAAGGAAAGATTTAAATTTTTAAACTCTCTTTTAAAATATATTATCCACATAAGAAAAATTTTAAAAAATAAAAATCCTTTTATTTTAATTTGGGCCGGCCACACCAAGCTTGAACCCAAGCTAGGGCCGACCACCTTGAAGTACCCATGAACCAAACTTTGGCCGACCCTAGCTTGGTTTCCAAGCTAGCTTGGCCGACCCCTATGGGATGGGTAAGAAGATGGGTATAGGTGGGTATAGTACTCTATAATTAAGAGGCTACGATAGGGACCGAGAGGAGGAATTGGTTTTGGTCTCTCGATAAAATTAAGCATCTCGTGTTCGCCCCGAACACACAACTTAGTTTTATCAATAATAATTCATTTCACTAGAGAACTATTATTGATCTACCGCACCAATCCCAAATTACATTTTGGGCTCCTTCTTATTATGAGTGTGTTAGTCTCCCTGTGTTTAAGATAACAAATGTCCACTAATTAAGTAAGTTACTGACAACTCACTTAATTAATATCTAGCTCCAAGAGTAGTACCACTCAACTTCATCGTCATGTCGGACTAAGTCCACCTGCAGGGTTTAACATGACAATCCTTATGAGCTCCTCTTGGGGACATTCTCAACCTAGATCACTAGGGCACAGTTTCCTTCTTTAATCAATAACACACACTATAAGTGTTATCATTTCCCAACTTATCGGACTTATTGATTTATCGAACTAAATATCACCCATTGATAAATTAAAGAAATAAATATCAAATATATGTGCTTGTTATTATATTAGGATTAAGAGCACACACTTCCATAATAACTGAGGTCTTTGTTCCTTTATAAAGTCAGTATAAAAGAAATGACCTCAAATGGTCCTACTCAATACACTCTAAGTGTACTAGTGTAATTATATAATTAAGATAAACTAATACCTAATTACACTACGACCTTCCAATGGTTTGTTCCTTTCCATCTTGGTCATGAGCTACTGTTTATAATTTATAAGGAACCGATAACATGATCTTCTGTTTGTGACACCACACACCATGTTATCTACAATATAAATTAATTGAACAATTACATTTATCATAAATGTAGACATTTGACCAATGTGATTCTTATTTCTAGATAAATGTTTATACCAAAAGCTAGGCTTTTAGTATACATCCTAACAATCTTCCACTTATACTAAAAGACTAAGCTGCTATATCTGCTACCATACATCTGATTCCCAAACCTTCAACATGCCCATCAAAAGCTCTTGCCTTAAGGGCTTTAGTGAAAGGATCTTCTAGGTTATCACTTGATGCAATCTAGGCAGCAACAACTTCTTCTCGTTTATATGATTTCTCGTATTGGGTGGTATTTGCGCTCTATTGCGTTTACTTGCCTTATAGACTTATGGTTTCTTCGAGTTTGCTACTGCACCACTATTATTACAATGAATTGTAATAATCTTTGGACAAACCAGAAATCATATCTAAGTCCATCTTGAGGTTATTGAGTCATTTAGCTTTTATGGCTACCTCAGAGGCTTGCCATATACTCAGCTTCTATGGTGGAGTCCAGAAAAACACCTATGCTTATCACTCTTCCATAGTTATGACTTTTCCTCCTAAAGTAAACACAAAACCCCGAGGTTGACTTATTATTGTCCCTATCTGATTGAAAATCAAAATTCGTGCAACCCACAGGGACCAAATTAACTGCCTTGTAAGCTAGCATTTAATCTCTAGTGCCTCTAAGGTACTTTAATATATGCTTTACTGTAGTCCAATGCCCTTGTCTAGGGTTACTTTGATATCTGTTAACTATGCCCTTGGCAAAACAGATTTCTAATCTCGTGCATAGCATACATTAGGCTGTCTATCTTTCGAAGCATAAAGAACTGCCTACATGTCCTCAATCTCCTTTGATGGCATCGGAGACATCTCTTTAGATAAAGACACTCCATGCTTAAAAGGTAGAAAACCTTTCTTGGAGTTTTGCATGCTAAAACGAGCTTGTTATATAAAGCTTGAGATGAGCACAACATTCTTTTCTTGCGAACCTTGTTCCCAAGAATATGTGCTTATTTTCCTAAGTCCTTTATAACGAATTGCTTGGACAACCATACCCTTACTTCCGATAACACCTTGATATTGTTTCCAACTATCAAAAATGTAATCTACGTATAGTACAAGAAATACCACCACGTTTCTATCACACCTTTTGTATACACAAGACTTATCCTGTTACTAAATAAATCCATAGGTCTGGATAACTTTGATAAACCGGATTTTCCAAGACCTTTGAAGCTTTGTCTCAGTCCATAGACTGATTGAGCTTGCACACAAGATGCTCTTAGCCCTTTGCAATGAACCCTTCTGGTTGCTTTATATGGATGCTTTCTTCAAGACTTCTATTAAGGAATGCTGTCTTGATATTCACTTGCCAAATAGATAAAAGAATCCAGATAGACTTAAGCATGGCTACCAATGAAAAAGTTTCCTTTTTCATCAAGCCTTGCTTTGAAAGTTTCTACCTTCCTGTCTATCCCTCTTTTCCTATTATAGACCTTTTTATACCCCAAAGGCTTTTACACCATTTGGTGGTTCTACAAGCTTCCAGATTTTATTAGAATACATATATTCTAATTCTGTTATTCATTACTCTTTGCCAAGATGCTGCATCTTTATCTTGGAGTGCTTTGTCATATGTTCGGAGATCAGGTTCATTTCCTCCAGGGATCGAGTTCAAAAACTCTCCCAAAACATGAATCTTTTTAGGTTGCCTAACAACACTCCCACTACGACGAGGCACTTTCTGCAATTGTGTATCATTTGTGATACGTGTTGCAGTTTCTTGTGATATTTCATCTTGTACAGTTGGTACTAGGTTAGACATGTCCTTTATTATTTCCTTAAGAACAAATTTACTTATGGGCACGTGATTTATTACATAGTCCTTTTCTAAAAATCGTTCATTGATGCTAACAATGACCTTCTGATTTTTAAGACTATAATCCTACTTTCATTTCTCTAGGATAACCCACAAACAAGTGAATTCCTGTCCAACTTATCATTATCTCTCTTCAGCATATGTGCTGGACTATCCGAATCCGAATATGCTTCAAAATAGGATTACTCTTATTCAGTAATTCTATATGAGTAGAGAGTTCTGACTTTGGAAGGTACTATATTCACTTCCATTTCCTGAGTATATCCTTAAAATGAATTTGGTAATAACTCATCATCAATCTACTTATTTCCATAAGAGTCCTATACCTTCCTTTTTTACACCATTCTGTTGGGGTGTACCAGGTGCAGTTAGTTGGGATTGAATCCCTACTTCTGATAAGTGACTCCTAAATTCTCCAAAGAGGTACTTGCCACTACGATCTCACCGTAGTGTCTTGATATTTTTACTTTGACGTTTCTCCACATCAGCCTCGTACTCTTTGAACTAATCAAAGCACTTAGACTTGTGGCACATCAAGTAAATATATCCGTATCTCAAATAGTTGTCTATAGACGAAATATTTGAAACAACCTCTTGCCTGGATAGTCAAAGATCTTCACAAATCAGAATGAACCTATTCCTCTATATCTTTGGTTTCAAACCCATTAGACTTAAAAGCTTCTTGGTTATTTTTCCTTCCAAGTAAGACTCGCAGGTTGGAAATTTTCCTCTACCAATGAACCCAAGAGTTCATTGATTATTATCCTTTGAATCCTACTCAAGTTAATATAACCTAGCCTTAGATGCCAAAGATATAATTGGTTCATTTCCGAAGGTTGCCTTCTCTTTAGAAGATGTGTTATAATTTCCATTTGTTGCATCGTGGGAGTTATTAGATTATAAATTGTCAACTAACATACCAGAATAGATAACTTCCCTATTTTTCTTAATAATCAACTTTGTTATCAAAATAGACACAATATCTATTCTATAATAGTTTAGAAACTGAAATAAGGTTCTTTCTAAACTTTGTATGTAAAGACAATTTCTAATAATCCATATTTTATTCATATTAGAGAATAAACCTCTCCCACTGCAACAGCTGCTACTTTTGCAGTAAAGCCCATGTGGATGGTGTTTTTATTTTCATTTAGTTGTCGGGTTTCCTGGAACCCTGCAATGAATTACAGACATGATTAATGACATCTGTATCTACATTCCAGGTTCTGGTAGATAACACCACTAGGCTTGTTTCAACTAATGAATTAAATACACCTAAATTGTTCTTAGTTCTAAGAAGACAGTCTACCTTAATGTCCAAGTCTTATTTCCAATCATTACAATTGGGACTACTAAGTCTTTTCTATAGTATAACAACTAGGGGATTGACAAACATTTTAAATCCTAAGAATCACAAAAATATTTGGTCAAGATCAATTCTTTTAAAATCCCTATGAATTTTGTATGCCACGATAGTGCGGACGTATACAAAATCAAAAAAGAGATTTTATCCATTAATTTTATTATCTTGTCAACTTTACTTTATGACGAATAAAATTAATAGTTGATCTGTCTTTGATCAAATATTTGGTCAAAACTTTTTGAATTTAGAATAACATTGATTCCTCAAACAATATTATTTAAATTCACCAACGCCTCAAATACCGTGAATTTTGCATGCCACGATAGTGTGGACGTATACAAAATTTAAACATTTGTAAGAGGAGGGTTTTACCCATTAATTATCTTGTCAATAAATCTTTATGACAAATAAAATTACCTCAAACACCGTGAATTTTGTATGCCACGATAGTGTGGACGTATACAAAATCAAACATTTGTAAGAGGGGTTTTTAATTTTATTATCTTGTCAACCTATTTATTTGACAAATTAATAGTTGGTTTTCTTCGGTCACACAAATAATAGCAGTGACTCTGATGGGGAGGATACTATTAGATGTGTCTAAGTGTATACCATTACTTGACACTAAGTCCATTAATAAGATTATGCCCCTTCCGATGGGGAAGATCACACGCTCTTAATTAACTTCCTATAGTCATCCAAAATGGAAGTTTAATCTAGTGATTAGCAAACAAGCTCATCCGATATAGAGGAAGGCACTCAGAGCCAATGCACAAGCTTGTTGCATCACTTATAAACCAGTAATGGAGACCGTGGAATTTATTTAAAAATAAATCTCTCTCCCACTTAGTTATTTAAAGTGAGGAATTTTGACTATGCTAGCCTACTTAGCATGCATACTAACAAGCACACACAACACAGCATAAAAAGCAATAAATAGAAAAACTAATTTTCAACTATTATGGCTTTTATCTATTGCTGTCCTCCGAGTGTCGCCAACCCTAGCTGCTGCCATCTTTGGCCACCGCCACCGGGTCTAGTTGTCGCATCCATATTGCTCCTTGTTCCGCTGCGCCTCTGATCCTCAAAAGGTTCCACGCCTTGCAAGATTTGATCCGCGACATAAATAGAATTTTACATTTTTCGACCCTATATTCCTCGAAGGAATGTACATGTAAACTAGATCGAACATAAAATAAAATTTACATTCATCAATCCTATATTCCATAAAATGAATGTACATGTAACTAGATCAAAAAATAAAATCCTAATAAAACTAAATACAGCTCCTGCTGTATTTTATAATACAATCATGCACACACAATAAAATGCCCTTGACATGTCCAAGGGTCCAATCACACACATAATAACTATAAGCCATAATAGTTGGATCCTACATCCACAAAGTTAGCACATCCTACTATTATCCTTCCTAAATTATGTATGGCATGTGCATAATTAAACTAATACCAAAAACACAGAGGCAAAACCCTAGCTCTGATACCAATTGTTGGTTGCTACTCGGAAAACCTAATGGTTCCACTGTACAAAAATTTTGTACAAAGGTCTGAACCTTTTCCTAGCTACCATATGTTTTTTTAAATTAAACTTGGATCCCCTTCGGAACTTAACACGTTTGATCCAAAGTTTAATCTATTTGTTCTTTTAGGTTTAGACTCGGATCTCCTGCGGAACTTAACACGTTCGATCCAAATCACCTAGGTTATTAATTTCATAAAATATTAGTTTCCAAAATTGGCTCCCAGTACTGACGTGGCGAGGCACATGGCCTTCTTGGATATGGGAACAACCACCACCGACTAGACAAAGCCTTTTAAGGAAAGTTAATATTTAATTTCCTTAAAAAACTTTAGGTCAACCGAAAAGAACAATCAAATCACAAGGAAAAGAAAAAACAAAAGAACACAACATCGAAAACAAATTCGAAATACTAGAATCGTATGCCTCTTGTATTTGGTATTATTTACAAAAATAACTAGTATGATGTGGAAAGGAAAAATACTAGTTATACCTTTTAGAAAAACCTCTTGATCTTCTACCGTATTCTTCTTCTAACCTCGGACGTTGTGTGGGCAACGATCTTCCGAGATGAGAAACCACCAAAGCACCTTCTTCTCCTTTCTTCAAGTTTCGGCCAAGCACAAAGCTTCCAAAAGATGAAGATCTTTTTCCACCAACCAAGCTCCAAGGGATGCAAGAAAAAGACTCCTTTCTCTCCTTTTCTCCAAGCTAGATCCGGCCACTTCTATGCCTCCAAGAGATGATGAAGTCTCGGCCACAAGAAGGAGAAGGGTAACCTCTAGGGGCCGGCCACACCAAGGAAGAAAAGAGAGGAAGAAAAAGAATAGAGTCGTTCACCATGAAGCCTCCTGTACCCCCTCTTTTATAATCCTTGGTCTTGGCAAATAAGGAAATTTAAATAAAAACTTTCTTAATTCTTTTGCAATGAAAAGGAAAATTTATTTAATTAAAAATAATTTTCTCTTCTCCAATTTATTTGGCCGGCCACCTCATTCCCGAAAACAAGGAGAGTTTTAATTAAAACAAAAATTAAAACTTCCTAATTTGTTTCTAGAAATTTATAAAAATTTCTCCAATAATTTTAATCCCTTCATGATTGGTTAATAAAAAGAAATTTTATAAATTAAAATCTTTCTTTTAAACATTTGGATAATTTCCAAAAAGAAAAGTTATCTCTAAAAATTAAAATCTCCTTTCAATCTACAAATAAGGAAAGATATTAAATCTTTTCTTAATCTTTTGTAGAAACTAATAAAAGAGAATTTTTAATTTTAAACTTTCTTTTAAATCATGAACATAATTAAAAGGAAAGTTTTTACCAAAATTAAAATCAATCTTTTAATCTACAAATAAGGAAATAGATTTAGCTCTTCTCTTAATCTTTTGTAGAATCTTATAAAAGGAAAGATTTAAAATTTTAAACTCTCTTTTAAAATATGTTATCCACATAAGAAAAATTTTAAAAAATAAAAATATTTTTATATTAATTTGGGCCGGCCACACCAAGATTGAACCCAAGCTAGGGCCGGCCACCTTGAAGTACCCATGAACCAAACTTTGGCCGGCCCTAGCTTGGTCTCCAAGCTAGCTTGGCCGGCCCCTATAGGATGGGTAAGAAGATGGGTATAGGTGGGTATAGTACTCTATAATTAAGAGGCTACGATAGGGACCGAGAGGAGGAATTAGTTTTGGTTTCCCGATAAAATTAAGCATCCCGTGTTCGCCCCAAACAGACAACTTAATTTTATCAATAATAATTCATTCCACTAGAGAACTATTATTGAACTACCGCACCAATACCAAATTACATTTTGGGCTCCTTCTTATTATGAGTGTGTTAGTCTCCCTATGTTTAAGATAACAAATGTCCACTAATTAAATAAGTTACTGACAACTCACTTAATTAATATCTAGCTCCAAGAGTAGTACCACTCAACTTCATCGTCATGTCGGACTAAGTCCACCTGCAGGGTTTAACATGAAAATCCTTATGAGCTCCTCTTGGGGACATTCTCAACCTAGATCACTAGGGCACAATTTCCTTCTATAATCAACAACACACACTATAAGTGATATCATTTCCCAACTTATCGGGCTTATTGATTTATCGAACTAAATCTCACCCATTGATAAATTAAAGAAATAAATATCAAATATATGTGCTTGTTATTATATTAGGATTAAGAGCACACACTTCCATAATAACTGAGGTCTTTGTTCTTTATAAAGTCAGTATAAAAGAAACGACCTCAAATGGTCCTACTCAATACACTCTAAGTGTACTAGTGTAATTATATAATTAAGATAAACTAATACATAATTACACTACGACCTTCCAATGGTTTGTTCCTTTCCATCTTGGTCGTGAGCTACTGTTTATAATTTATAAGGAACCGATAACATGATCTTCTGTGTGTGACACCACACACCATGTTATCTACAATATAAATTAATTGAACAATTACATTTATCATAAATGTAGACATTTGACCAATGTGATTCTTATTTCTAGATAAATATTTATACCAAAAGCTAGACTTTTAGTATACATCCTAACAGCTCCAATAACCAAGAAGGCATAGTGCCTCGCCACGACCTGAAAGCTAACATATTGAAATAAATTATTTAATTAACTTTCTGAAAAAACATTAAAACTAGAATTAAATAATGTTTTGAAAGTTTTTCAAACATTTTCTTGAAAATTATAAAAATTCAGTTTAATTAGAAATTTCTTTTCAAAAAATTTTTAAAAATTCAGTTTACTTAGAAATTTCTTTTATGAAAAATTCTAAAAATTTAGTTTACTTAGAAATTTCTTTTTTGGAAAATTCTAAAAATTCATTTTACTTAGATTTTTTTTTTAAAATTCTAAAAATTTAGTTTACTTAGAAATTTTTTTCTGAAAAATTCTAAAAACTCATTTTACTTGGATTTTTTTTTTAAATTCATATTCTCTTATTATTACCCCATTTTTACTGTGGTCAAAGGGGGAGAGATATGTACAAGTGTAGAGAGAGAGAGTTTTTTTTAATAACTCTGAGTTTTAAAAATATTTTTGAAAAATTCTATTTAACTCTTAATTAAATAGTTGCAATTTTATTTATTGTAAATTTATGCTTAACATGTTAGGTTAGTAATTTTCTTTAAAATTACTGTTTGTCTATTTTTACCGTAACTTGAACTTGGGTTGATGCACATCAAAAAGGGGGAGATTGTTAGACCCCATGGTTGTTTTGATGTGATCAACCAAGTTGGTTAGATCCTGCTTTGTGTTTGATCCCTGTGTCTGAGTGTGCAGGAGCTTAGGAGCGCAGGAAGTCGAGCGGAAAACGCAGCTAGTGAGAACGACGACATGGGAAGGGAGCCGACGGGCTCGGTGCGTCCGAAGGAAGAGAGAGCTGCGAAAGAGTACACTGGTGGACGAGAAGAACATGCACGGCGTTCGAGGGACGTTAAGCCGGGGAGGAAGGCTGCTCGAGGAGAAGATCGAAAATTGGGTTCGGGTGAGCCCTATTTCGGTTGGCCGAAATCATCCAAGCAAACGGAGCTTCTGAAGTCAAAGCGAAGAAGAAAAGGAGTCAAAAGAGGCTAGAAACTATTTATACCATGCAAGTAGCAAGGTATTTATAGCAGGAACCTTCAAGGCGCCTTAAACATGCATTGAAGGTGCCTTCAACAATGAAGGCGCCTTCATTGCTTGTTGAAGGCACCTTGAGCGAGGTCAAAATGACCGTTGAGGTTCGGATAGAGTTCTATCCGAACAACTCATTGGAGGCGCCTTGGACCTCTGTTGGAGGCACCTTAGACCTACGAGATAGAGTTTCCAGGGCCTATAAAAGAACCCCTGGGCCTAGGAATTAGATATCAATTGTTCAATCAACTCTGTACTCATTTTCTAGGAATAGTTCTGAGCTGTTAGAGTGTAAAAGGCTTCTCCGCCTTCAGTAAAGGAGACTTTTTCTAGTGCGCTTTTCTTCGCCCTGGATTAACAACCTTCTTGGTTATAATCAGGTTAACTGTTGAGTCTCTGTTTTATTTCTGTTTCTTAATTTCAGTTACTTTATTATTGCTATTGCATTTATGAGTTGAAAGCACGATGAGTGTATAGTTTTATTTTTCAGGCAATTCACCCCCCTCTTACCGGGCCCGCTGTACCAACACTGAATTTATGGAATTGATTGAATCTGAAACATTATTTTTAGAAGAAATTTTAGGAGCAACATGTGGAAGCCTAATGCTGAAAAATCTATTGTGAATTTCAAAAATTTGGTTTGCTGAATATTGCTTGTTCTAGACAGTTTCAAGGTTCTGAAATCTGAAGATGCTGGAAGAGGTTTGTGCTAAATGAGAATCTTTGTACTTGAGATACATCTTAAGCTTAAAGGTAATGGAAGTATAGTTGACATCAATGAGCTATTTTGGAACATAAACAGAAACAAAATTGATAGGAATTTAGGAAATTCTACAAGTCTTTTGTGATGATTTTATTGGCTGTGTGTCTTGTGCCAATAAGTGATACAATTGATATGTGAGTAGAAATGTTATCAACAGTTTGGAATTCCAGAAATTGATACTATGGTGGTCTTTTATAGAGCAATTCAAATCAGCAGAAACATGGAAGTGCAGGAACAAGGAAGCTGGAAATTGTTTTATATCAAATAGTGTATCAAAATTTAGTAGCAAGTTTAAACCAGTGAAAAATTCAAGTGGAGTCCTGTATTGTGCAGCAACAAATAATATCTGGACTTCCAAAACCTTTAAAAACTCTGGATAGAAGAAATATAGGATGCCATTTCTACTGTACTGAATTTTGTAGGAATGGAGATTGCTACTTTGTAGTGTTAGGAAACTAATGAAGACCACTAACCCTGTGCAAAATTAAGTATTGTCATGATGCAAATGAGTTCATTTAAGTATGAATAATGTTAGAATAATTTTGAAATTTAGGAATGGAGATATTTGATGAATAGCTAAACCTATTTTAAAGTTTCAGAATGTGAAAGATTTAGTGTGGAAACCTGGCTGATGTGGACTTGTCTCGAGATTAAGGAAATGTAACTTAACTGAATTATGGACAACACTACTCTGGAAATGAAAGTTGTTGTTGTGCAGTTAAATTGGAAGACTACTGAATACAGGAATTGAACATTGCTAATGTGCAGTAAATCCAAAAGCACATTAGCAATTCAGAAATATCACTTTGAATCAAAGTTGTATCAGAAATCAGGAGCAACATCTAAACAAGGAAGAAATTCAAGTTAAGTCTTGTATGATGGAGAAACAACTGGTATTTTTGTTAGTTAGAGCCCTAGAGCCAATTATTTAATGATTGTTGTATGACTCGTTGTATCATATTCTTGTATATAAATAAAGGCATTTATTTTTGGTTATTATACTTACTTGTATTGGTGCCAAATAACTAAGTATAATAGCATCCTTGAGTAGAAGGTTCTTACCTATATCAATCGATTGGTTGAATCGATAGTGAGATGATATAGGGAACACTACTCTTAATCATTCCTAGTCGAGTATTAACATTCAGGGACAATGTTAATGTGACGAGACTAGCATGTAGGTCAACACGATAACTTGATCTCACAAGTCATGGATAGAGAGATATCAAGTTGACACATGTGTATGCATTGGAGAATGTATACTGAATGACCCGCCATGAGAAAGTATCATGGATCGTTATATGAGTGTCATATACTTTCTCATGTGGCTATTAGTATGACTATTAGTCCTTGGACCTGAAGTCACCATGGTTCCCTACATAAGGAGTTACATACTTTGGCTTCGTCAAACGTCACCCGTAACTGGGTGGACTATAAAGGCGATTACTGGGTATATAACAAATTATGTGGAGGGATGTAAGTGATGTAAATGGGATCTATCCCTCCTATATGACGGGAGTGACATCGATATTCTTGATAAAGTGAGACCACGAAGTGCATGACCATGCCCAAATGAGTCATTATGAGATATTGAGCTCATTTGATTGAGTGAGTCTACTTGGAGTTCAAGATTTAGATTGATTAGAGGATGACACGGTCTATGCCTCATGTTGATCAATCTAGATGTCTAGGATAGATCTAAAGTAGATCTAGGCTTAGAAAACTCGTACGTGAACGTTTTACAAAATTTATTTCTTCGTACGGATCCGTGGCATGGGAATTTCGGGGTTTCCGCAACGCAAAAAGCGGTTTTTGCAGCACGAAAAACCTAACAGTGGTATCAAAGCCACGTGCGAAGTGCGTACGAGTTTTATTTTGAATTTTATGAAATTCTACAGATCTGTAAGTTTCTGTATTTTTATGATTTTTATAGATTTTGTGGGTAATTTTCTCGTAGAAGCGAGGCACAAGTGTTTAGACACTTGTAGGCTTCAACTACCGAGAAAATATTTCTGAAACGACAAGGTTTCACCCCAAATCATTTTGGGACAGTGGGCTAACATGCTATAGGATCGCTTAGGAACACTCGCGATGGTTATATCGCGGGTAGGGGTGCTACCCCTGACCCCGCAAGGGGCTTCGTTCCGCGATTGCGTCCGAAAATCGCTCAACGGGACCGCCAGAAATTTTTACTCATAAAAATTATAAAAATTGTAAGAAAAATTACAGAAATTTATAGAAATAACATAATTTAGAATTATGTATTATTTTGTGATGGTCATGGCCCAAAAGACCCAATTTGATTGGTATTGTGTGTTGTAATTCATAATACGGCTTGCGTGCCGTCATGTGATTGTGCGTGTTGTATATTTGATACGCGACCTCTGCGTCATGCCTTTCTATTTATTTATTCCTGTTGTAAATAGTTTAGACTCGAATGTAACTCGAGTTTCATCTTTTGTAATGTACAAAATTGAGGCGGTGGAAGGTCCACTCGAGACGGAGTTACGAGGAGGGTGCGAGTAACACGAGGTGGTCAAAGGAAGGAGCTTGAGAAGCTGTTGATCTTAGGTTGACCATTCGATCTTCTCATTGGTTTGAGAAGATCGTAGTATAACCATGACTAATCACAAAATATTTAATTAATTGCTTGTGTATGTATATATGATGCATGCTAGAATAGTAATTAATTAGCGCCTTAACGATTAGATTAGATCTAAATTGCGTACATGATGCACCATAACGATTAGATTAGATCTAAATCGAGTATATGATACACATCGACGATTAGATTAGATCTCAATCGTGTCAACTCGAAATGCCTACCATGCCGTGATACCCATCACTACCTTGATCGCATGTTGTTGTTGAATCTACCAAAGCAGAGCAACGCATACTATCTTGGTAGGGTGCGGAGGGACAATCTTGGTCCCGCCAATCAATGCATGGGTGAGTACAACTCAATTAGATTGAGCAACTAGTTAACTCAATTGGATCGAGTTTAACTATAAGCATTTACCAATTGTTGGTAGATAGGACAAAATCACGTTTATATTAACTCTTGGGCATATTAGTCAAAGCTAACTCGAGTTTTAATATAAATGCGGATCTTGATCCTATAAACAAGAGTTGCATAGAGATGTAATTGGTAATTAGTTACCTACTGATCAAACTAAGTCTTGGGTGATTTAGCCAAAGCTAACTCAGGCATAGTATGATGTGGATCTTATCCCACATGAATTATAGAATTCAGTGGGAGCTGTTGGGTTTTTCGGGCCGCGAAAACCGCTTTTTCACATCGCGGAAACCCTGAAACCCCCATGCCACCGGATCCGTGCGAAGTAAAACATTCAAAAACATTACGAGTACGAGTTTTATGCTATTTCTAAACTAGATTGAGAAAACCTTTTACCCTTGATGCGTGCCCTTTACGAATCCCGCTCGTCCAAGGAAGTATCGGATCTCGAGATCGTCAAGCGTACGATCCTCTAGAAGTATCCACACGAACAAATGGGTGGAGAAAAACTAAACAAAGGTGTGCTAGCACCCTTGATCAGTCACGGCAAGAGGAGGAGAGGGAGAGCAAGAAGAGAGAGCAAGGAAGAAGATGATGGAATGAGCCTTGAATAAAAAATGAATTTCATTCACACACAATAAGTGGTCGGCCACCTCTTGGAGTTGTAACCTCCATTCTCTTTAATGTGGCCATTAAGAGGGGATTTGTAACCTCCATTAGGTGGCACACACATGTGCTAACTATGATGATGTGGCACATCATCATTGGTCACTTAATGCCAACTCACAAATGATGTGGCATAAAGTCAAGTCACACTTGACTTTTCCTCTTCCTCTCAAGTTAAGTCAAACTGACTTAATCTCTCTCATGGTTGATTTAATCCAACCATTTAATTCAAGACAATTTAATATAATGAATCTAATTCATTTAATTAAATTGATTCAATGAGTCATAATCAAAATTAGACTCATTGAACACATGAATCAACTTGAGTACAACTCAATTAGCCCAATTAGGATTACACTTAATCCAATTTGATTCATCATATGAATCTAATCCTCTTGATTCATCATATGAACCTAATCTCCATCTAATTGTCCTTAGTGTGTGACCCTATAGGTTCTTGTAACATTGGCAATGCCCCTAAACCCATTTAGGAGCATAAGTAATGAGCGGTATCTAGCAACACATCATTACTACCCAAGTTACAAGAATGTTGAGATCCAACATCACCTTGTGACTGCTCACAATATATGACAAGTGTCCTTCTATCCTAGACATCTAGATTGATCAATGTGAGACATACACTATGTCATCCTCTGACCAATCTAAATCTTGAACTCCAAGTAGACTCACTCAATCAAATGAGCTCAATATCTCATATTGACTCATTTGGGCATGGCCATGCACTTAGTGGTCTCACTCTATCAAGAATATCGATGTCTCTCCCGTCATATAGGAGGAATAGATCCCATCTACATCACTCATATGCCTCTGCATAATTTGTTACATACCCAGTAATCGCCTTTATAGTTCACCCAGTTACAGGTGACGTTTAACGAAACCAAAGTACATAACTCCTTATGTAGGGATCCATGGTGACTTCAGGTCTAAGGACTAGTAGTCATACTAATTGCCACATGAGAAAGTATATGACACTCATATAACGATCCATGATACTTTCTCATGGTGGGTCATTCAGTATACATTCTCCAATGCATACCCATGTGTCAACTTGATATCTCTATATCCATGACTTGTGAGATCAAGTCATCGAGTTGACCTACTTGCTAGTCTTATTGTTGGGTTTTTCGGGTCGCGAAAACCGCTTTTCGCGTCGCGGAAACCCCGAAACCCCCAGCCACGGATCCGTGGGAAGTAAAAACATTCGAAAGCATACGAGTACGAGTTTACAAAAACCTAGATCTACTCTAGATCTACAAAGAAGAAGAGCTTATACCTTCGATGCGTGCCCTTTTCGTATCCCGCTCGTCCAAGGAGATGTCGGATCTCAAGTTGTCAAGGTAGACAACTCTCTATGCGTATCCACACGAACAACTTGATGGAGGGAGAACCTTTTGAGTGTGCTAGCACTCCAAGAAGGTCTCGGCAATGGAGAGGAGAGGGAGAGAAGAATTGGAGCAAGGAAGAAGATGGAATTTACTCACAAAAATGAAAAACTCCTTAGAACCATAAGTGGCTAGCCAAAAATAAAGCATTTAAACCTCCATGGGATACCAAGAGTCACAACTCTTGGTCTCCATCATGAGGTGGCATACACATATGCTAGTCTTGATGATGTGGAGTATCATCATTGGCCCACTCAATGCACACTCACCAATGAGGTGGCATAAAGTCGAGTCAAACTTGACTCTTCATCTTCCTCTCAAGTCAAGTCAAACTTGACTTAATTTCTCTCATGGTTGATCTAATCCAACCATTTAATTCAAGCCAATTTAATATAATGAATCTAATTTATTTAATTAAATTGATTCAATGAGTCATAATCTAAATTAGAATCATTAAACACATGAATCAACTTGAGTCCAACTCAATTAGCCCAATTAGGATTACTCTTAATCCAATTTGATTCATCAAATGAATCTAATCCTCTTGGTTCATCATATGAACCTAATCTCCATCAAATTGTCCTTAGTGTGTGACCCTATAGGTTCTTGTAACGTTGGCAATGCCCCTAAACCCATTTAGGAGCATAAGTAATGAGCGATATCTAGCAACACATCATTACTACCCAAGTTACAAGAATGTTGACATCCAACATCACCTTGTGACTACTAATTGTGACTCCTCACAATATATGACAAGTGTCCTTCTATCTTAGACATCTAGATTGATCAATGTGAGGCATAGACCGTGTCATCCTCTGATCAATCTAAATCTTGAACTCCAAGTAGACTCACTAAATCAAATGAGCTCAATATGTCATATGGACTCATTTGGACATGGTCATGCACTTCGTGGTCTCACTCTATCAAGAATATCGATGTATCTCCCGTCTTATAGGAGGGATAGATCCCATCTACATCACTCACATCCCTCTGCATAATTCGTTACATACCCAGTAATCGCCTTTATAGTCCACCCAGTTACGGGTGACGTTTGACGAAACCAAAGTACATAACTCCTTATGTAGGGAACCATGGTGACTTCAGGTCTAAGGACTAGTAGTCATACTAATAGCCACATGAGAAAGTATATGACACTCATATAACGATCCATGATACTTTCTCATGGTGGGTCATTCAGTATACATTCTCCAATGCATACCCATGTGTCAACTTGATATCTCTATATCCATGACTTATGAGATCAAGTCATCGAGTTGACCTACATGCTAGTCTTATTGCATTAACATTATCCCTGAATGTTAATACTCGACTAAGAATGATTAAGAGTAGTGCTCCCTATATCATCTCACTATCGGTTCAACTAACCGATTGATATAGGTGAGAACCGTCTACTTAAGGACGCTATTATACTTAGTTTATTTGGCACCAATACAAGTAAGTATAATAACCAAAACACATGCCTTTATTTATATAAGAATATGATACAATAAGTCCATAATACAATCTTCAAATGATTGGCTGTAGGGCTCTAACTAACAATCTCCCACTAGCACTAGTGTCAATCAGTGTAGGCTTTAATCCCCAATGACCTAGTGTGACCATCATGCTTCCTCTGTGCCAAAGCCTTGGTCAAGGGATCTGCGATGTTAGCCTTTGTAGGTACTCTGCATATCTTCACATCTTGTCTCTCGATAATCTCTCGAATGAGATGGAAGCGTCGTTGTATGTGTTTGGTTCGCTGGTGTGTGCGAGGTTCCTTCGCCTGTGCTATAGCTCCTTTGTTGTCACAAAAGAGCTCAATAGGGTCAGCGATACTGGGAACCACCCCAAGTTCTGTGATGAACTTTCAGATCCAAACTGCCTCCTTTGCTGCCTCTGATGCAGTAATGTACTCGGCTTCTATCGTAGAATCAGTGACTGTGTCCTGCTTCAACCTCTTCCACCTCACAGCACCACCATTACTGTAAAATACAAACCCTGATTACGATCGATAATCATCCTTGTCGGTCTGGAAGCTAGCATCACTGTAACCCTTTACAGCTAGCTCGTCATTGTCTCCATATATCAAGAAATATTCTTTAGTACTTCTTAAGTACTTAAGAATATTCTTGACCGCTATCCAGTGACTTTCACTTGGATCTGACTGGTATCTGCTCGTCATGCTCAAAGCATACGAGACATCAGGTCAAGTACATAGCATGGCGTACATGATAGATCCTATGGCTGAGGCATAAGGGATCTGATCCATGCGGTCTCTCTCCTCTCTAGAAGAGGGTCCTTGAGTTTTCGAAAGATTCACGCGAGATGCATGTATCCCTAGAATGCGAGATGCATCACCGAAGTCCTTCATTGAGAAGCAACTCCCTAGCCAGGTCTTGACAGACTGAAGCATAGGGATGTCCTTCCCAATGAGTAGTATGTCATCCACATATAATATGAGGAAGACAACTATATCCCCTACAACCTTCTTGTAGACACAAGGCTCATCTTCATTCTTGATGAAATCAAACTGTTTGATTGCATCATCGAATCGAAGATTCCAGCTCCGAGAAGCTTGCTTTAGTTCATAAATGGACCTATGCAGCTTGCATACTCTGCTAGTATGCTGTGGATCTACAAAACCCTCAGGTTGTGCCATGTACACATCCTCGAGTAGGTTTCCATTCAGAAACACAGTCTTGACATCCATCTGCTATATCTCATAGTCATGGTATGCTGCAATAGCAAGCATGATCTGAATGGACTTATACATCGCTACTGGAGAAAAAGTTTCATCATAGTCAATACCATGAATCTGCTTGAAACCTTTTGCTACCAAGCGACCCTTATAGATAAGTCCATCCATGTCAGTCTTTCTCTTAAAGACCTACTTACACCCAATGGGTTTACCCCTTCAGGTGGATCAACCAATGTCCATACTTGGTTGGTGTACATGGATTTCATTTTGAATCTCATGGTCTCTAGCCATTTTTCGGAATCTGGTCTCATCACAGCTTCCTGATAGGTGGTAGGCTCATCCTCTATGAGCACAAAGTCATCATGGTCAGACAAGAGAAATGAGTATCTCTCAGACTGACGACGTACCCTATCAGACCTGTGAAGAGGTATGTCTACTTGAACTGGTTGTTGTTCCTTAATTCCTTGTGGAACAACATCATCCACAACACTTAGTGGTTCCAGTTCAATTTCCATCGAGGCTTCAGTGCTATTGTTCACATCTTGAACTTCTTCAAGATCGAACGTGCTCCCACTAGTCTTTCTAGAAACAAAGTCCTTTTCTAGAAAGACCCAGTCTTTGCCATAACTACCTTGTCCTGATTGGGAATGTAGAAGTAATATCCCCTAGTTTCCTTGGGATATCTAATAAAGTAGCACTTGTCAGATTTGAGTCCTAATTTGTCTGAGTCTTGACGTCTAACGTAAGCCTCACAACCCCAAATCCTCATGAAAGACACCTGGGCATCTCTCCCAGTCCATATCCTATATGTTGTCTTTATCACGGCCTTGGATGGAACTCGGTTGAGTATAAAAGCTGCCGTGTCTAGAGCATAGCCCCAAAGGTATGTCGAAAGATCTGTGTGACTCATCATAGATCGTACCATATCTAATAGGGTACGATTCCTCCTTCGGATATACCATTCCACTGTGGTGTTCCAGGAGGAGTGAGGTGGGATAGAATCCCACACTCAGCAAGATAGTCACGAAACTCATGGCTAAGGGATTCTCCACCTCGATCTGATCGAAGTATCTTAATACTCTTGCCAAGCTGGTTCTGTACTTCATTCTTGAATTCTTTGAACTTTTCAAAGGATTCAGACTTATGTGTCATCAAATACACATTGTTGGATTGTATACTGAAAGCCTAAGTTTTGTAAGCATTCATTATGAATAAAGAATCACATTTGAACAAATTGTCTACATTTAGTTATAGTTGTTCAATTAATTTATACTGTAGATAACATAGTATGTGGTGCCACATGCAGAAGATGATGTTATCAGTACCTTATAAATTATAAACAGTAGCTCAGGACCAAAATGGAAAGGAACAAACCATTAGAAGGTCGTAGTGTAATTAAGTATCAGTTTATCTTGACTGTATAATTACACTAGTACACTTAGAGTGTATTGAGTAGGACCATTTGAGGTCATTTCTTTTATACTGACTTTATAAAGGAACAAAGACCTCAGTTATTATGGAAGTGTGTGCTCTTAATCCTAATAT
This sequence comes from Zingiber officinale, assembly GCF_018446385.1. Taxonomy (NCBI): domain Eukaryota; kingdom Viridiplantae; phylum Streptophyta; class Magnoliopsida; order Zingiberales; family Zingiberaceae; genus Zingiber; species Zingiber officinale. The sequence goes on from NC_056002.1 coordinate 68,060,341, forward strand.
AATAACAAGCACATATATTTGATATTTATTTCTTTAATTTATCAATGGGTGAGATTTAGTTCGATGAATCAATAAGCCCGATAAGTTGGGAAATGGTATCATTTATAGTGTGTGTTGTTGATTATAGAAGGAAACTGTGTCCTATAGATACTAGGTTGATAATGTCCTCAAGAGGAGCTCATAAGGATTGTCATGTTAAACCCTGCAGGTGGACCTAGTCTGACATGACAATAAGGTTGAGTGGTACTACTCTTGGACTTAGATATTAATTAAATGAGTTGTCAGTGACTCACCTAATTAGTGGACATTCGATATCTTAAACACAGGGAGACTAACACACTCATAATAAGAAGGAGCCCAAAAATGTAATTTGGGATTGGTGCGGTAGTTCAATAATAGTTCTCTAGTGGAATGAATTATTATTGATAAAATTAAGTTGTGTGTTCGGGGCGAACACGGGATGCTTAATTTTATCGGGAGACCAAAACCAATTCCTCCTCTTGGTCCCTATCGTAGCCCCTTATTTATAGAGTACTATACCCACCTATACCCACCTTCTATACCCACCAATAGGGGGTCGGCCAAGCTAGCTTGGGAACCAAGCTAGGGTCGGCCTAGGTATAAATTTGGGTGGCCGACCCTAGCTTGAACCCAAGCTAATGGGGGCCGGCAAAATTAAATAAAAAGGAATTTTAATTTTAATTTTTATTATGTGGAAAATAATATTTTATTAAAGAGAATTAAAATTAAAATATCTTTCTTGTAAAAGATCTACAAAAGATTAAAGAAAGAGATTAGATCTCTTTCCTTATTTGTAGATTGGTGAGATATTTTATTTTCTGTTTAAAATTATCCACATGTTGATAAAATTAAAATTATAGAAAATTCTTTTTATCAACCATGAAGCATGAAGAGATTTTTAAAGAGTAATTTTAATTTTTAAAATTTCCGGAAACAAATTAGGAAGTTTTAATTGTTGATTAAAACTTGTCTAATTTACCTCTTTTGATGTGACCGGCCATTAGAGATTAATTGGGGAAATTTTATTTTATTTTTCTCAATTAAATCATGTCAAGGGAATTAAGGAAATTTTATTGTAATTAAATTTCCTAATTTACCTAGGCCAAGGAATATAAAAGAAGGGGTGAGGGTGCCTTCATGAGATACAACATCTATTATTTCTCTCCCTCTTTTATTCCTTGGAGTGGCGGGCCATCCTCTTCTTCTCTCCCTCTTTGTGGTGGCCGAATCTCTCAAAGGCTTGGAGCTCTTGTGGCGGCCGGATACTACTTGGAGAAGAAGAAGAAGAAGGAGAGAAAGCTAGCATCTCTTGGAGCTTGGTTGGTGTTTTGTTCTTCATCCTTGGTTAAGCTATTTGTGGCCGAACCTAGCTAGGAGGAGAAGAAGGTGGTTGGTGGTTTCTCATCTCGGAAGATCGTTGCCCACACAACATCCGAGGTTAGAAGAGGAATACGGTAGAAGATCAAGAGGTTTTTCTACAAGATATAACTAGTAATTTTTCTTTCCGCATCATACTAGTTATTTATGGAAATAATACCAAATACAAGAGGCTTACGTTCTAGTATTTCGAATATGTTTTTCGAAGTTGTGTTCTTTTGTTTTGTTTTTTTTTCCTTGTGATTTGATTGTTCTTTTCGGTTAACCAAAAGTTATTTTAGGAAATTAAATATTAGATTTCTATAAAAGGTTTTGTCTAGTCGGTGGTGGTTGCTCCCATATCCAAGAAGGCCATGTGCCTCGCCACGTCAGTACTGGGAACCAATTATGGAAATTAATATTTAATGGAATTAATAACTTAAGGTGATTTGGGTCGAACGTGTTAAGTTCCGCAGGAGATCCAAGTAAAAACCTAAAAGAACATATAGATTAATTTTTGGATCAAACGTGTTAAGTTCCGCAGGCGATCCAAAATTTAATTTAGAAGAACACATGGTAGCTAAGAAAAGGTTCAGATCTTTGTACAAAATTTTTGTACAGTGGAACCTCTAGGTTTTCCGAGTAGCAACCAACACACATAACCATATCTACTGAAGTCATCAGTAAATGTGATGAAGTACCTATAACCGCCTCTAGCAGCGACATTGAAAGGGCCACATACATCACTATGTATGAGTCTTAACAAATCAGTCGCTCTTTCACTGTGCCCACTAAAGGGAGTCTTGGTCATCTTGCCTAGTAGGCATGACTCGCACGTCTCATAAAATTCAAAATCAAATGAGTCCAGCAAACCATCCTTATGGAGCTGGGATAAGCGCTTGTCATTTATATGACCTAAGCGACAGTGCCAGAGATAGGTTTGGTTCAGGTCATTTGACTTGAACCTCTTGGTATTATGTTATAGATAGGGCTTTCAAGATCTAGAATGTAGAGTTCATTTATCAGAGGTACACTACAATAGAATATATCTTTTAAATAAACAGAACAACATTTGTCCTTTATAATAAAAGAGAAACCTTTCTTGTCCAAACAAGAAACTAAAATTATATTCTTAGTTAATGCAGGCACATAACAACAATCATCCAACTCTAATACAAGTCCAGAGGGCATAGTTAGAAAATAAGTCCCTACAGCAACAGCAGCAACCCGTGCTCCATTGCCTACGCGTAGGTCCACTTCGCCCTTCGCCAATGCCCTGCTATTTCTCAGCACCTGCACATTAGTACAAATGTGAGATGCACATCCGGTATCTAATACCCATGATGAAGAAATAGATAGATTGACTTTTATAACATATATACCTGAAGTGGAAGTCTCACTTCACTTCTTCTTAAGATCTTCCAGGTACACCTTGCAGTTCCTCCAGTGTCTTGCCTTTGCCTTTGCCTTTGGGCTTGCCCTTGCCCTTGTGTTTCTGAACCATCAGAACAGAGTGGGGCTTTGCCTTCTTAAGGTTCAGCTCAGCAGTTCTTAACATGCTAAGCAGCTCGGGCAGTGGCTTGTAAATTTCATTCATGTTGTAGTTTAGAACTAATTGACTATAGCTATCCGATAAGGATTGCAAGATCAGGTCAGTGGCCAGCTCTTGGCCAAGCGGGAATCCCAACCTACATATGGGCCTACGGGAGCCCCATCTGACATCTTGCACTGAAACAGTGCCCTTGAGATTTCAAATCTCTCATGCCTCGCTTGTCCTTGATACAGTTGACGACGATGTTCAACCATATCGTAAGCGCCCATTAGCTCGTGTTGCTTCTGAAGCTCAGAGTTCATGGTCGCGAGCATTAGACAGGACACATCTAATGCATCATCTTGATGCTTCTTGTAAGCATCTTTATCTGCTCGCGTGGCATTGGCAGGAGGAGCCTCCGGAATGGGCTGCTCCAGAACATATAGTTTACGTTCCTGGGTGAGAACTATTCTCAGGTTCCTGTACTAGTCCAGGATATTTGCTCCGTTGATCTTGTCCTTCTCAAGGACTGAACGCAGAGAGAAGGAGTTCGTATTCTACGTCATGGTTATCTACAACATAAAAATGTAGAAAATAAATATCATATTCTTTTAAATCATTTAATTAGGCCTTTAACTAAATGATGCTCCCACTGAATTCTATAATTCATGTGGGACAAGATCCACATCATACTAACCCTTGAGTTACCTTTGGCTAATACGTCTAAGATTTAGTATGTCGGAAGGTAACGATTTAATCTTTATGCAACTCTTGTTTATAAGATCATTATCCGCAGTTATATGAAAACTTGAGTTAGCTTTGGCTAATACGCCCAAGAATTAATATAAATGTGATTTATGTCCTATCTTTCCAACCATTGGAAGATTGCCTATAGTTGTACTCGATCCAACCGAGTTAACTAGGAATACTCAACGGCAAGAGAAGGAGGAAGAAAAGAACCAAGGAAGAAGATAACATTCATCACACATAATTACCACAAAATAAAAACCCCCTCTCTTAACATTAGTGTGGCCGGCCACACAATGTAACCCCCTCATTTAATGTGGCCGGCCACATTAAGTGGTATAAGATGTGTAACCTCCATGAGGTGGCACACCATTATGAGGTGGAAAGGATGTGGCAAGGTTAGTCATGCCATGTAAGATGAGTCAACCTTCATGATGTGGCAATACATCAAGTCAAACGTGATGTTTCAACTTCAATTTAGTCAAGTCGAAATTGACCAATTATCTTCCTTGTTGAGTTAAATCCAACCTTTGATTCAAGTAAATTTGAATTTAATGAATCTCAATTCATTAATATAAATTGACTCAAAGAATCAAATTTAAATTAGACTCATTCAACAATTGAATCTAACTCAATAAGTCTAATTTGAATCCAATCTTTGGTGCATCATATGAACCTTATCCAATTGGTTCATCATATGAACCCAATCTCCATCCACTTGTTCTTGTGTGTGACCCAATAGGTTCTTGTAATGTTGGCAATGTTTCTAAACTCCTTTAGAAGCATAAGCAATGAGCAGCATCTAGCAATACATCATTGCTACCTAAATTATAAGAATGTTGAGATCCAACATCACCTTGTGACTACTAATTGTGACTCCTCACAATATGTGGCATTGTCCTTCTATCCTAGACATCTAGATTGATCAATGTGAGGCATAGACCATGTCATCCTCTAATCAATCTAAATCTTGAACTCCAAGTAGACTTACTCGATCAAATGAGCTCAACATCTCATGTTGACTCATTTGGGCATGGTCATGCACTTTGTGGTCTAACTCTATCAAGAATACCGATGTCGCTCCCGTCATATGGGAGGAATATATCCCATCTACATCACTCACATCCCTCTGCATAATTTGTTATATACCCAGTAATCGCCTTTATAGTCCACCCAGTTACGGGTGACGTTTGACGAAACCAAAGTACATAACTCCTTATGTAGGGAACCATGGTGACTTCAAGTCTAAGGACCAATAGTCATACTAATAGTCACATGAGAAATTATATGACACTCATATAACGATCCATGATACTTTCTCATGGCGGGTCATTCAGTATACATTCTCTAATGCATACCCATGTGTCAACTTGATATCTATATATCCATGACTTGTGAGATCAAGTCATCGAGTTGACCTACATGCTAGTCTTATTGCATTAACATTGTCCCTGAATGTTAATACTCGACTAGGAATGATTAAGAGTAGTGTTCCCTATATCATCTCACTATCGATTCAACCAATCGATTGATATAGGTAAGAACCTTCTACTCAAGGACGTTATTATACTTAGTTTATTTGGCACCAATACAAGTAACTATAACAACCAAAAACCAAATGCCTTTATTTATATAGAATATGATACAACAAGTCCAAAATACAATCTTCAAATGATTGGCTCTAGGGCTCTAGCTAACAATCTCCCACTAGCACTAGTGCCAATCAGTGTAGGCTCTAAGCCCCAATGACCTAGTGTGACCATCATGCTTCCTCTGTGCCAAAACCTTGGTCAAGGGATCTGCGATGTTAGCTTCTGTAGGTACTCTGCAAATCTTCACATCTCCTCTCTTGATGATCTCTCGAATGAGATGGAAGCGCCGTAGTATGTGTTTGGTCCACTAGTGTGAGCGAGGTTCCTTCGCCTGTGCTATAGCTCCATTGTTGTCACAATAGAGCTCAATAGGATCAGCAAAGCTAGGAACCACCCCAAGTTCAGTGATGAACTTGCGAATCCAAACTGCCTCCTTTGCTTCCTCTGATGTAGCAATATACTCGGCCTCTGTCGAACTCTTTCAGCTCACAACACCACCATTAATGCAAAATACGAACCCCGATCATCATAGTCGGTCTGGAAGCTAGCATCACAGTAACCCTTTACAGCTCATTATTACCTCCATATATCAAGAAATATTCTTTAGTCCTTCTTAAGTACTTAAGAATATTCTTGACCGCTATCCAGTGACTTTCACCTGGATCGACTGGTATCTTCTCGTCATGCTCAAGTACATAGCATGGCGCACATGATCGATCCTATGGCTGAGGCATAAGGGATCTGATCCATGCGGTCTCTCTCCTCTCTAGAAGAGGGACCTAGAGTCTTCAAAAGACTCACGCCATGTGACATCGGCAGAAATCCCTTCTTGGAGTTCTACATGGCCAACCGAAGGAGTACCTTGTCAATATATGTACTCTGACTTAGGCCAAGCAATCTCTTAGATCTATCTCTATAGATCTGTATCCCTAAAATGCGGGATGCCTCACCTAAGTCCTTCATTGAGAATCAAGTCCCTAACCAAGTCTTGACAGACTGCAGTAAAGGAATGTCTTTCCCAATGAGTAGTATGTCATCCACATACAATATAAGGAAGACAACTGTGCTCCCTACAACCTTCTTGTAGACACAAGGTTCATCTTCATTCTTGATGAAACCAAACTGTTTGATTGAATTATCGAATCGAAGATTCCAGCTCCAAGAAGCTTGCTTTAGTCCACAAATGGACCTATGCAGCTTGCATACTCTACCAATATGCTGTGGATCTTCAAAACCCTCAGGTTGTGTCATGTACACATCCTCGAGTATGTTTCCATTCAGAAACGTGGTTTTGACATCCATCTGCCATATCTCATAGTCATGGTATCCTGCAATAGCAAGCATGATCCGAATGGACTTAAACATCGCTACTGGAGAAAAGGTTTCATCATAGTCAATACCATGAATCTGCTTGAAACCTTTAGCTACCAAGCGACCCTTATAGATAAGTCCATCCATGTCAGTCTTTCTCTTAAAGACCCACTTGCACCCAATGGGTTATACCCCTTCAGGTGGATCAACCAAAGTCCATACTTGGTTGGTGTACATGGATTCCATCTCAGATCTCATGGCTTCTAGCCATTTCTCGGAATCTTCCTGATAGGTGGTAGGCTCATCATCTATGAGCACAACGTCATCATGGTCAGACAAGAGAAATGAGTATCTTTCAGGCTGACGACGTACCCTATCAGACCTGCGAAGAGGTATGTCTACTTGAACTGGTTGTTGTTGCTCAACTCCTTGTGGAGAAACATCATCCACAACACTTTGTGGTTCCAGTTCAATTTCCATCGAGGCATCAGTGCTATTGTTCGCATCTTGAACTTCTTCAAGATCAAACGCGCTACCACTAGTTTTCTAGAAACAAAGTCCCTTTCTAGAAAGACCCCAGTCTTTGCCACAACTACCTTGTGCTGATTGGGAATGTAGAAGTAATATCCCTTAGTTTCTTGGGATATCCAATAAAGTAGCACTTGTCGGATTTGTATCCTAATTTGTCTGAGACTTGACGTCGTACATAAGCCTCACAACCCCAAATCCTCATAAAAGACACTTGGGCATCTCTCCCAATCCATATCTTATATGGTGTCTTTATCACGAGCTTGGATGGAACTCGGTTGAGTATAAAAGCTGTCGTGTCTAGAGCATTGCCCCAAAGAAATGTAGGAAGATCAGTGTGACTCATCATAGATCGCACCATATCTAATAGGGTACGATTCATCCTTTCGGATACACCATTCCACTGTGGTGGTCCAGGAGGAGTGAGTTGGGATAGGATCCCACACTCTGCTAGATAGTCACGAAAGTCATGGCTAAGGTATTCTCCACCTCGATCTGATCGAAGTATCTTAATACTCTTGCCAAGCTAGTTCTGTACTTCATTCTTGAATTTTTTTTTAACTTTTCAAAGGATTCAGACTTATGTGTCATTAAGTACACATAACCATATCTACTGAAGTCATCAGTAAATGTGATGAAGTACCTATAACCTCCTCTAGCAGCGATATTGAAAGGGCCACATACATCACTATGTATAAGTCCTAACAAATCAGTCGCTCTCTCGCTGTGCCCACTAAAGGGAGTCTTGGTCATCTTGCCTCGTAGGCATGACTCGCATATCTCATATGATTCAAAATCAAATGAGTCCAGCAAACCATCCTTATGGAGCTGGGATAAGCGCTTGTCATTTATATGACCTAAGCGACATTGCCAGAGGTAGGTTTGGTTCATGTCATTTGACTTGAACCTCTTGGTATTTATGTTATAGATAGGGCTCTGAAGGTCTAGAATATAGAGTCCGTTCATCAGAGGTGCACTACAATAGAACATATCATTTAAATAGACGGAACAACATTTGTTCTTTATTGTAAACGAAAATCCTTTCTTGTCCAAACAAGAAACTAAAATTATGTTCTTAGTTAAGGCAGGCACATAACAACAATCATCTAATTCTAGTACAAGCCCAGAGGGTAGAGATAGATAGTAAGTTCTAACAGCAATAGCAGCAACCCGTGCTCCATTGCCTACTCGTAGGTCTACCTCACCCTTCGTCAATGCCCTGCTATTTCTCAGCGCTTGTACATTAGTACATATGTGCGAAGCACATCCGGTATAAAAAGATTGACTTCTATAACATGTATACCTGAAGTAGAAATCTTATTTCTCTTCTTCTTAAGATCTTCCAGGTATTCTTTGGAGTTCCTCTTCCAGTGCCTTGCTTGTCCTTGATATAGGTGACAAAGATGTTCAACCATATTGTAAGCGCCCATCAACTCATGTTGCTTCTGAAGCTCAGAGTTCATGGTTGCGAGCATAAGACAGGACACATCTAATACTTCATCTTGATGCTTCTTGTAAGCATCTCGGTCTGCTCGCGTGGTAGTGGAAGGAGGAGCCTCCGGAATGAAATTCCTAACTTGCTCTTGGGTGAGAACTATTCTCGTGTTCCGCACTGTCCAAGAAATTTGCTCTGTTGAGCTTGTCCTTCTTAAGGACAGAACGCAGAGAGAAGTTGTTCGTGTTTGACGTCATGGAAATTCTACAACAGAAATAAATGCAGAAATAAATATCATATTCTTTTAAATCATTTAATTAGGCCTTTAACTAAATGTTGCTCCCACTGAATTCTTTAATTCATGTGGGACAAGATCCACATCATACTAACCCTTGAGTTAGCTTTGTCTAATACGCCCAAGTTTTAGTATTATCGGTAGATAACGATTACCAATTACATCTCTATGCAACTCTTGTTTATACGATCAAGATCCGCATTGATATTAAAATTCGAGTTAGCTTTGGCTAATACGCCCAAGAATTAATATAAACGTGATTTTGTCCTACCTTTCCAACCGTTGGAAGAATGCCTATAGTTGTACTCGATCCAACCGAGTTAACTAGTTACTCAATCTAATTGAGTTGTACTCACCCATGCGTTGATAGGCGGGACCAAGATTGTCCCTCCGTACCCTACCAAGATAATATGTGTTAATCTGCTTTGGCAGATTCAACAACACATGTGATCGAGGTAGTGATAGGTATCACGGCACGGTAGGCATTGGAGTTGACATGATTTAGATCTAATCTAAACGTCGATGTTGTATCATATACTCGATATAGATCTAATCTAATCGATAAGGTGCATCTTGTACACGATGTAGATCTAATCTAATCGTAAGGCTGCATCTTGTGCACGATTTAGATATAATCTTAATCGTTAGGCACTAATTAATTACTTAATTAAAAATGCATCACATACATAAGTAATTAACTAAATTTTGTGATTATGTCATGGCCCTACTACGATATTCTCAAGCCAATGAGAAGATCGGATGGTCAACCTAAGGCCAACAGCTTCTCAAGCTCCTTCCTTTGACCTCCTCGTGTTGCTCGCGCCCTCCTCGTAACTCCGTCTTGAGTGGACCTTCCACCGCTTCAAAATTTACATTACATTTTGAAACTCGAGTTACATTCGAGTCTAAATCTAATTTACAACCAGAATATAAGAGAAAGGCACGACGCGCAGGTCGTGAAAATAAAATAAATATAGCACGCGCATCACATAACGACATGCAGGCCGTATTATGAATTACAACACATTTTCATATCCAATTTGGGTCTTTGGGCCATGACTATCACAAAAATAATATATAATTCAAAATTATATATTTCTATAATTTTTCTGTAATTTTTCTATAATTTTTACAATTTTTACGTGTACAATTTCCCAGCGGTTCCGTTTAGCGGTTTACGGGCGCAATCGCGGAACGAATCCCGTTGCGGGGCCTGGGGCAGCGCCCCTACCCGCGATCTAACCATCGCGAGGGTTCCTTTGCGATCTAACATTGCCTTAGCCCGCTGTCCCAAAAAGTTTTGGGGCGAAACTTGGCCGTTTAGGGAAAAACTTCTCGGTAGTCGAAGCCTACAAGTGTCGAGACACTTGTGCTTCGCTTCTACGAGAAAAAGACCCATAAAAACCATAAAAATCATAAATTTACAGAATATTACAGAACTGAAAAGTTTTCATAAAACACAAAATAAATTCGTATTCGTCGTCGCACGTGGCTCTGATACCACTGTTGGGTTTTTCGGGTCGCGAAAACTGCTTTTTCGCGTCCCGGAAACCCCGAATCACCCTAGCCAACAGATCCGTGCAAAGAAAAATTTCAAAAAATTATGAATACGAGTTTCACACTCAAGATCTACAGTACATAAGAGTTATACCTTTGAAGCGTGCCCTCGCAAATCCCGCTCGTCCAACGGTACGCCGGATCTCGAAGTTGTCAACGTAGACAAATCTCTAGTGATATCCACACGAACAAGAAGTGTTTTCTAACACTCAAGGATGGAGAAGAGAGCACCACAAGTGTGCTAGAACTTCTTGGGCTCTCGGGTAGGATTTAAAAGAGAGAAAGCAAAAAGGAATCTTATACACTCACTAGTAGTATCCTCCTTTGTGACCTTCACTTTCCCTTATTCTCTTGGAACACAACTCACACACCTTCTCAATTTCTTGAAACCCACGGCAACGGCAAGAGAAGGAGGAAGAAAAGACCCAAGGAAGAAGATAACATTCATCACATATAATTACCACAAAATAAAAACCCCCTCTTCACATTAGTGTGGTCGGCCACACAATGTAACCCCCTCATTTAATGTGGCCAGCCACATTAAGTGGTATAAGATGTGTAACCTCCATGAGGTGGCACACCATTATGAGGTGGAAATGATGTGGCAAGGTTAGTCATGCCATGTAGGATGAGTCAACCTTCATGATGTGGCAATACATCAAGTCAAACTTCATGTTTCAATTTCTATTTAGTCAAGTCAAAATTGGCCAATTATCTTCCTTGTTGAGTTAAATCCAACCTTTGATTCAAGTCCATATGAATTTAATGAATCTCAATTCATTAATATAAATTGACTCAATGAATCAAATTTAAATTAGACTCATTCAACAATTGAATCTAATTGAGTGTAACTCAATAAGTCTAATTTGAATCCAATCTTTGGTGCATCATATGAACCTAATCCAATTGGTTCATCATATGAACCCAATCTCCATCCACTTGTTCTTTGTGTGTGACCCAATAGGTTCTTGTAACATTGGCAATGTTTCTAAACTCCTTTAGAAACACAAGCAATGAGCGGCATCTAGCAATACATCATTGCTACCCAAGTTACAAGAATGTTGAGATCCAACATCACCTTGTGACTACTACTTGTGACTCCTCACAATATGTGACATTGTCCTTCTATCCTAGACATCTAGATTGATCAATGTGAGGCATAGACCGTGTCATCCTCTAATCAATCTAAATCTTGAACTCCAAGTAGACTCACTCAATCAAATGAGCTCAACATCTCATGTTGACTCATTTGGGCATGGCCATGCACTTCGTGGTCTAACTTTATCAAAAATACCGATGTCGCTCCCGTCATATGGGAGGGATAGATCCCATCTACATCAATCACATCCCTCTGCATAATTCATTATATACCCAGTAATCGCCTTTATATTCCACCCAGTTACGGGTGACGTTTGACGAAACCAAAGTACATAACTCCTTATGTAGGGAACCATGGTGACTTTAGGTCTAAGGACCAATAGTCATACTAATAGTCACATGAGAAAGTATATGCCACTCATATAATGATCCATGATACTTTCTCATGGCGGGTCATTCAGTATACATTCTCTAATGCATACCCATGTGTCAACTTGATATCTCTATATCCATGACTTGTGAGATCAAGTCATCGAGTTGACCTACATACTAGTCTTATTGCATTAACATTGTCCCTGAATGTTAATACTCGACTAGGAATGATTAAGAGTAGTGTTCCCTATATCATCTCACTATCGATTCAACCAATCGATTGATATAGGTAAGAACCTTCTACTCGAGGACGTTATTATACTTAGTTTATTTGGCACCAATACAAGTAAGTATAACAACCAAAAACCAAATGCCTTTATTTATATAAAATATGATACAACAAGTCCAAAATACAATCATAAAATGATTGTCTCTAGGGCTCTAGCTAACATGTATTCTCTCATGCGTTGATAAGCGGGACCAAGATTTTCCCTCCATACCCTACCAAGATATTATGTGTTGCTCTACTTTGGCAGATTCAACAACACATGTGATCGAGGTAGTGATAGGTATCACGGCACGGTAGGCATTAGAGTTGACGTGATTTAGATCTAATCTAAACGATGATGCGTATCATATACTCGATAGATCTAATCTAATCGAAAGGATGCATCATGTGCACGACTTAGATCTAATCTAATCGTTAGGCACAAATTAATTACTTAATCATGCATCACATATACATAAGCAATTAATTAAATTAATTTGTGATTTGTCATGGCCCTACTACGATCTTCTCAAGCTAATGAGAAGATCGGATGGTCAACCTAGGGCCAATGGCTTCTTAAGCTCCTTCCTTTTGACCACCTTGTGTTGATCGCGCCCTCCTCGTAACTCCGTCTCGAGTGGACCTTCCACGGCTCCAATTTTGTACATTAGAATTTTGAAACTCGAGTTACATTCGAGTCTAAACTAATTTACTACAAGAATAAATAGAGAAAGGCACGACGCGCAGGTCGCGTATCAAACAATACAGCACACACAATCACATGATGGCACGTAGGCCGTATTATGAATTACAACACAAAATACACCAATCCAATTGGGTCTTTTTGGGCCATGACTATTACAAATTATACGTAATTCTAAATTATGTAATTGCCATAATTTTCTGTAATTTAAATACTAATTTTTATAATTTTTACAATTTTTACGAGTAAAATTTCCCGGCGGTCCCGTTTAGCGATTTTCGGGCGCAATCGGGGAACGAATCCCCTTGCGGGGCCAGGGGAAGTGCCCCTACCCGCGATCTAACCATCGCGAGGGTTCCTTAGCGATCCTACAGCGCCTTAGTCTGCTGTCCCAAAAATTTTTGGAGCGAAACCTTGCCGTTTTGGAAAAATCTTCTCGGTACGCGAAGCCTACAAGTGTCGAAACACTTGTGCTTCGCTTCTACGAGAAAAATACCCATAAAAACTCTAAAAATTAGAAATTGACATAATGTTACAGTACTAAATTTTTGTCATAAAAACAAAAACTAAACTCGTACAAGCTTCGGATGTAGCTCTGATACCACTGTTGGGTTTTTCGGGTCTCGAAAACCGCTTTTGGGCATGGTCGTGGCATCCTCTGATCAATCTAAATCTTGAACTCCAAGTAGACTCACTAAATCAAATGAGCTCAATATCTCATAATGACTCATTTGGGCATGGCCATGCACTTCGTGGTCTCACTCTTTCAAGAATATCGATGTCTCTCCCGTCATATAGGAGGGATAGATCCCATCTACATCACTCACATCCCTCTGCATAATTCGTTACATACCCAGTAATCGCCTTTATAGTCCACCCAGTTACGGGTGACGTTTGACGAAACCAAAGTACATAACTCCTTATGTAGGGAACCATGGTGACTTCAGGTCTAAGGACTAGTAGTCATACTAATAGCCACATGAGAAAGTACATGACACTCATATAACGATCCATGATACTTTCTCATAGCGGGTCATTCAGTATACATTGTCCAATGCATACCCATGTGTCAACTTGATATCTCTATATCCATGACTTGTGAGATCAAGTCATCGAGTTGACCTACATGCTAGTCTTATTGCATTAACATTGTCCCGTAATGTTAATACTCGACTAGGAATGATTAAGAGTAGTGTTCCCTATATCATCTCACTAACGGTTCAACTAACCGATTGATATAGGTGAGAACCGTCTACTCAAGGACGCTATTATACTTAGTTTATTTGGCACCAATACAAGTAAGTATAAAAACCAAAACACATGCCTTTATTTATATAAGAATATGATACAATATGTCCATAATACAATTATCAAATGATTGGCTCTAGGGCCCTAACTTAAAATCTCCTACTAGCACTAGTGCCAATCAGTGTAGGCTCTAAGCCCCAATGACCTAGTGTGACCATCATGCTTCCTCTGTGCGAAAGCCTTGGTCAAGGGATCTGCGATGTTAGCCTCCGTAGGTACTTTTCATGTCTTCACATCTCCTCTCTCGATAATCTCTCAAATGAGATGGAAGCGTCGTAGTATGTGTTTGGTCCGCTGGTGTGAGCGAGGTTCCTTCGCCTGTGCTATAGCTCCATTGTTGTCACAATAGAGCTCAATAGGGTTAGCGACACTGGGAACCACCCCAAGTTCAGTGATGAACTTGCGAATCCAAACAGCCTCCTTTGCTGCCTCTGATGCAGCAATGTACTCGGCCTCTGTCGTAGAATCAGCGACTGTATCCTGCTACGAACTCTTCCAGCTCACAGCACCACCATTAATGCAAAATACAAACCCTGACTGCGATCGATAATCATCCTGGTCGGTCTGGAAGCTAGCATCACTGTAACCCTTTACAGCTAGCTCGTCATTGCCTCCATATATCAAGAAATATTCTTTAGTTCTTCTTAAGTACTTAAGAATATTCTTGACCGCTATCCAGTGACTTTCACTTGGATCTGACTGGTATCTGCTCGTCATGCTCAAAGCATACGAGACATCAGGTCGAGTACATAGCATGGCGTACATGATAGATCCTATGGCTGAGGCATAAGGGATCTGATCCATGCGGTCTCTCTCCTCTCTAGAAGAGGGACCTTGAGTTTTCGAAAGATTCACGCCATCTGACATCGATAGAAATCCCTTCTTGGAGTTCTACATGGCAAACCGAAGGAGTACCTTGTCAATATATGTACTCTGACTTAGGCCAAGCAATCTCTTAGATCTATCTCTATAGATCTGTATTCCTAGAATGCGAGATGCCTCACCTAAGTCCTTCATTGAAAAGCAACTCCCTATCCAGCTCTTGACAGACTGAAGCATAGGGATGTCCTTCCCAATGAGTAGTATGACATCCACATATAATATGAGGAAGACAACTATATCCCCTATAACCTTCTTGTAGACATAAGGCTCATCTTTATTCTTGATGAAACCAAACTGTTCGATTGCATCATCGAATCGAAGATTTCAGCTCCGAGAAGGTTGCTTTAGTACATAAATGGACCTATGCAGCTTGCATACTCTGCTATTATGCTGTGGATCTATAAAACCCTCAGGTTGTGTCATGTACACATCGTCGAGTAGGTTTCCATTCAGAAACGCGGTCTTGACATGCATCTACCATATCTCATAGTCATGGTATGCTACAATAGCATGCATTATCCAAATCGACTTAAACATCACTACTGGAGAAAAAGTTTCATCATAGTCAATACCATGAATCTGCTTGAAACCTTTATCTACCAAGCGACCCTTATAGATAAGTCCATCCATGTCAGTCTTTCTCTTAAAGACCCACTTACACCCAATGGGTTTTACCCCTTCCGGTGGATCAACCAAAGTTCATACTTGGTTGGTGTACATGGATTCCATTCCGGTTCTCATGGCCTCTAGCCATTTCTCGGAATCTAGTCTCATCACAGCTTCTTGATAGGTGGTAGGCTCATCCTCTATGAGCACAACGTCATCATGGTCAGACAAGAGAAATGTGTATCTCTCAGGCTGACGACGTACCCTATCAGACCTGCGAAGAGGTATGTCTACTTGAACTGGTTGTTGTTCCTTAACTCCTTGTGGAACAACAACATCCACAACACTTTGTAGTTCCAGTTCAATTTCCATCGAGGCTTCAGTGCTACTGTTCGCATCTTGAACTTCTTCAAGATCAAACGTGCTCCCACTAGTCTATCTAGAAACAAACTCCCTTTCTAGAAAGACCCCAGTCTTTTCCACAACTACCTTGTGCTGACTGGGAATGTAGAAGTAATATCCCTTGGTTTCCATGGGATATCCAATAAAGTAGCACTTGTCGGATTTGTGTCCTAATTTGTCTGAGACTTGACGTCTAACGTAAGCCTCACAATCCCAAATCCTCATGAAAGACACCTAGGCATCTCTCCCAGTCCATATCCTATATGGTGTCTTTATCACGGCCTTGGATGGAACTCGGTTGAGTATAAAAACTATCGTGTCTAGAGCATAGCCCCAAAGGTATGTCGGAAGATCTGTGTGACTCATCATAGATCGTACCATATCTAATAGGGTACGATTCCTCCTTTCGGATACACCATTCCACTGTGGTGTTCTAGGAGGAGTGAGCTGGGATAGAATCCCACACTCAGCTAGATAGTCACGAAACTCATGGCTAAGGTATTCTCCACCTCGATCTGATCGAAGTATCTTAATACTCTTAAATTCTTTGAACTTTTCAAAGGATTCAGACTTATGTGTCATCAAATACACATAACCATATCTACTGAAGTCATCAATAAATGTGATGAAGTACCTATAACCGCCTCTAGTAGCGACATTGAAAGGGCCACATACATCACTATGTATGAGTCCTTACAAATCAGTCGCTCTTTCACTGTGCCCACTAAAGGGAGTCTTGGTCATCTTGCCTAGTAGGCATGACTCGCACGTCTCATAAGATTCAAAATCAAATGAGTCCAGCAAACCATCCTTATGGAGCAGGGATAAGCGCTTGTCATTTATATGACCTAAGCGACAATGCCAGAGATAGGTTTGGTTCAGGTTATTTGACTTGAACCTCTTGGTATTTATGTTATAGATAGGGCTTTCAATATCTAGAATGTAGAGTTCGTCAGAGGTGCACTACAATAGAACATATCTTTTAAATAAACAGAACAACATTTGTCCTTTAAAATAAAAGAGAAACCTTTCTTGTCCAAACAAGAAACTGAAATTATGTTCTTAGTTAATGCAGGCACATAACAACAATCATCCAACTCTAATACAATCCCAGAGGGCAGAGATAGAAATTAAGTCCCTACAGCAACAGCAGCAATACGTGCTCCATTGCCTCCGCGTAGGTACACCTCGCCCTTCGCCAATGCCCTGCTATTTCTCAGCGCCTGCACATTAGTACAAATGTGAGATTCACATCTGGTATCAAATACCCATGATGAAGAAATAGATAGATTGACTTCTATAACATATATACCTGAAGTGGAAGTCTCACTTCGCTTCTTCTTAAGATCTTCGCAGTCACCTTGCGCTCTTCCGCTACTCTACCCAAAGGGAAGCGGTAGCATCCTTGGCGACTCTCTTTAGGCTTCAGTGCCTTGCCATTGCCCTTGGCTTGGGACTTTTTGCCTTTGGGCTTTCCCTTGTCCTTGTGTTTCGAACCATCGAATAGAGTGCTTTGCCTGTTTCTTCACAGCTAGTTCCTTTAACATGCTGCAATGTTGGCTTGTCAATTTCGTTCATGTTATAGTGTAGAACTAATTGACTATAGCTATCTGGCAAGGATTGCAAGATCGCAGGTCGATGGCTCTTGGCCAAGCGAGAATCCCAACCTCTGTAGGTTTTCTATGCACCCAATCATTTTGAGTACATATGGGCTCACGGAGCACCATCCGACATCTTGCATTGAACAGCCCTGCGAGTTCTCAAATCTCGCTTGTCCTTGATAGCTTGGCGATGTTCAACCATATCGTAGCGTCCATTAGCTCATGTTGCTCACGTTGCTCGAGTTCATGGTCGCGAGCAGACATCTAATCGTCATCTTGATGTTTAAGCATCTTTATCGCTACGTGGCATCAAGGAGCCTCAATGGCCCCTTACTTACTCTTGGGTGAGAACTATTCTGTGTTCTTATACCGATCCAGAAATTTGCTCCGTTGAGCTTGTCCTTCTCAAGGACTGAACGCAGGGAGAAGGAGTTCGTATTCGACATCATGGTTATCTACAACAGAAAAATGCAGAAAATAAATATCATATTCTTTTAAATCATTTAATTAGGCCTTTAACTAAATGATGCTCCCACTGAATTCTATAATTCATGTGGGACAAGATCCACATCATACTAACCCTTGAGTTAGCTTTGGCTAATACGCCCAAGATTTAGTATGATCGGTAGGTAACGATTTACCAATTACATCTTTATGCAACTCTTGTTTATAGGATCATTATCCGCAGTTATATTAAAACTTGAGTTAGCTTTGGCTAATACGCCCAAGAATTAATATAAATGTGATTTATGTCCTATCTTTCCAACCATTGGAAGAATGCCTATAGTTGTACTCGATCCAACCGAGTTAACTAGGAATACTCAATCTAATTGAGTTTGTATTCACCCATGCGTTGATAAGCGGGACCAAGATTGTCCATCCGTACCCTACCAAGATAATATGTGTTGCTCTGCTTTAGCAGATTCAACAACACATGTGATCGAGGTAGTGATAGGTATCACGGCACGGTAGGCATTAGAGTTTACATGATTTTGATCTAATATAAACGATGATGCGTATCATATACTCGATAGATCTAATCTAATCGAAAGGGTGCATCATGTGCACGACTTAGATCTAATCTAATCGTTAGGCACTAATTAATTACTTAATCATGCATCACATATACACAAGCAATTAATTAAATTAATTTGTGATTTGTCATGACCCTACTACGATCTTCTCAAGCCAATGAGAAGATCGGATGGTCAACCTAGGGTCAATGGCTTCTTAAGCTCCTCCCCTTTGACCACCTTGTGTTGCTCGCGCCCTCCTCGTAACTCCGTCTCGAGTGGACCTTCCACGGCTCGAATTTTGTACATTACAATTTTGAAACTCCAGTTACATTCGAGTCTAAACTAATTTACAACAAGAATAAATAGAGAAAGGCACGACGCGCAGGTCGCGTATCAAACAATACAGCACACACAATCACATGATGGCACGCAGGCCGTATTATGAATTACAACATAAAATACACTAATCCAATTGGGTCTTTTTGGGCCATGACTATCACAAATTATGCATAATTATAAATTATGTAATTTTCATAATTTTCTGAAATTTTAATACTAATTTTTACAATTTTTACGAGTAAAATTTCCCGGCGGTCCCGTTTAGCGATTTTCGGACGCAATCGCGGAACGAATCCCCTTGCGGGGCTAGGGGCAGTGCCCCTACCCGCGATCTAACCACCGCGAGGGTTCCTTAGCGATCCTACAGTGCCTTTGTCCGCTGTCCAAAAAAGTTTTGGGGCGAAACCTTGCCGTTTCGGAAAAATCTTCTCGGTAGTCGAAGCCTACAAGTGTTGAAACACTTGTGCTTCGCTTCTACGAGAAAAATACCCATAAAAACTTTAAAAATCATAATTTTACAGAATGTTACAGTACTAAATTTTTGTCATAAAAACAAAAACTAAACTCGTACAAGCTTCGCACATGGCTCTGATACCACTGTTGGGTTTTCCGGGCTGCAAAAACCGCTTTTCGAGTCGCAGAAACCCCGAAACCCCTAGCCACGGATCCGTGTGAAGTAAAAACTTTCGAAAGAATACGAGTACGAGTTTACAAAAACCTAGATCTACTCTAGATCTACAAAGAAGAAGAGCTTATACCTTCGATGCGTGCCCTTTTCGTATCCCGTTCGTCCAAGAAGATGTCGGATCTCAAGTTATCAAGGTAGACAACTCTCTATGCGTATCCACACGAACAACTTGATGGAGGGAGAACCTTTTGAGTGTCCTAGCACTCCAAGAAGGTCTCGGCAATGGAGAGGAGAGGGAGAGAAGAATTGGAGGAAGGAAGAAGATGGAAGTTACTCACCAAAATGAAAAACTCCTTAGAACCATAAGTGGCCGGCCAAAAATAAAGTATTTAAACCTCCATGGGATACCAAGAGTCACAACTCTTGGTCTCCCTCATGAGGTCGCATACACATATGCTAGTCTTGATGATGTGGAGCATCATCATTGGCCCACCCAATGTCAACTCACCAATGAGGTGGCATAAAGTCAAGTCAAACTTGACTCTTCATCTTCCTCTCAAGTCAAGTCAAACTTGACTTAATCTCTCTCATGGTTGATCTAATCCAACCATTTAATTCAAGTCAATTTAATATAATGAATCTAATTCATTTAATTAAATTGATTCAATGAGTCATAATCTAAATTAGACTCATTGAACACATGAAGCAACTTGAGTCCAACTCAATTAGCCCAATTAGGATTACTCTTAATCCAATTTGATTCATCAAATAAATCTAATCCTCTTGGTTCATCATATGAACCTAATCTCCATCTAATTGTCCTTAGTGTATGACCCTATAGATTCTTGTAATGTTGGCAATGCCCCTAAACCCATTTAGGAGCATAAGTAATGAGCGGTATCTAGCAACACATCATTACTACCCAAGTTACAAGAATGTTGAGATCCAACATCACCTTGTGACGACTAATTGTGACTCCTCACAATATATGACAAGTGTCCCTCTATCCTAGACATCTAGATAGATCAATGTGAGGTATAGACCTTGTCATCCTCTGATCAATCTAAATCTTGAACTCCAAGTAGACTCACAAAATCAAATGAGCTCAATATCTCATATTGACTCATTTGGGCATGGTCATGCACTTAGTGGTCTCACTCTATCAAGAATATCGATATCTCTCCCGTCTATCGAGGATAGATCCCATCTACATCACTCACATCCTCTGCATAATTCATTATATACCCCGCCTTTATATTCCACACCGATTCACGGTGACATTTGACGAAACCAAAGTACATAACTCCTTATGTAGGGAACCATGGTGATTTCAGGTCTAAGGACTAGTGGTCATACTAATAGCCACATGAGAAAATATATGACACTCATATAACGATCCATGATACTTTCTCATGGAGGGTCATTCAGTATACATTCTCCAATGCATACCCATGTGTCAACTTGATATATCTATATCCATGACTTGTGAGATCAAGTCATCGAGTTGACATACATGCTAGTCTTATTGCATTAACATTGTCCCTGAATGTTAATACTCGACTAGGAATGATTAAGAGTAGTGTTCCCTATATCATCTCACTATCGATTCAACCAATCGATTGATATAGGTAAGAACCTTCTACTCAAGGACGTTATTATACTTAGTTTATTTGGCACCAATACAAGTAAGTATAACAACCAAAAATCAAATGCCTTTATTTATATAGAATATGATACAACAAGTCCAAAATACAATCATCAAATGATTGGCTCTACGGCTCTAGCTAACATGTATTCGCCCATGCGTTGATAAGCGGGACCAAGATTGTCCCTCCATACCCTACCAAGATATTATGTGTTGCTCTACTTTGGCAGATTCTACATCACTCACATCCCTCTGCATAATTCGTTATATACCCAGTAATCGCCTTTATAGTCCACCCAGTTACGGGTGACGTTTGACGAAACCAAAGTACGTAACTCCTTATGTAGGGAACCATGGTGACTTCAGGTCTAAGGACCAATAGTCAAACTAATAGTCACATGAGAAAGTATATGACACTCATATAACGATCCATGATACTTTCTCATAGCGGGTCATTCAGTATACATTCTCTAATGCATACCATGTGTCAACTTGATATCTCTATATCCATGACTTGTGAGATCAAGTCATCGAGTTGACCTACATGCTAGTCTTATTGCATTAACATTATCCCTGAATGTTAATACTCGAATAGGATTGATGAAGAGTAGTGTTCCCTATATCATCTCACTAACGGTTCAACTAACCGATTGATATAGGTGAGAACCGTTTACTCAAGGACGCTATTATACTTAGTTTATTTGGCACCAATACAAGTAAGTATAATAACCAAAACACATGCCTTTATTTATATAAGAATATGATACAATAAGTCCATAATACAATCATCAAATGATTGGCTCTAGTGCTATAACTAACACTTATTGCATTAACATTGTCCCTGAATGTTAATACTCGACTAGGAATGATTAAAAGTAGTGTTCCCTATATCATCTCACTATCGGTTCAACTAACCGATTGATATAGGTGAGAACCGTCTACACAAGGACGCTATTATACTTAATTTATTTGGCACCAATACAAGTAAGTATAATAACCAAAAACAAATTGTCTTTATTTATATAAGAATATGATACAACAAGTCCATAATACAATCATCAAATGATTGGCTCTAGGGCTCTAACTAACAATCTCCCACTAGCACTAGTGCCAATCAGTGTAGGCTCTCAGCCCCAATGACCTAGTATGACCATCATGCTTTCTCTGTGCCAAAGCCTTTGTCAAGGGATCAGCGATGTTGGCCTCTGTAGGTACTCTACAAATCTTCACATCTCCTCTCTCGATAATCTCTCGAATGAGATGGAAGCGTCGTAGTATGTGTTTGGTCCACTGGTGTGAGCGATGTTCCTTTGCCTGTGCTATAGCTCTATTGTTGTCACAATAGTGCTCAATAGTGTCAGCGATACTAGGAACCACCCCAAGCTCAGTGATAAACTTGAGGATCCAAACTGCCTCCTTTGCTGCCTCTGATGCAGCAATGTACTTGGCCTCTGTCATAGAATCAGCGACCGTGTCCTGCTTCGAACTCTTCCAGCTTAATGGTAAATACAAACCGATGATCGATAATCATCCCGGTCGGTCTGGAAGCACCTTTACAGCTAGCTCGTCATTACCTCCATATATCAAGAAATATTCTTTAGTCCTTCTTAAGTACTTAAGAATATTCTTGACCTCTATCCAGTGACTTTCACCTGGATCTGACTGGTATCTGCTCGTCAGGCTCAAAGCATATGAGACATCAGGTCGAGTACATAGCATGGCGTACATGATAGATCCTATGGCTGAGGCATAAGGGATCTGATCCATGCGGTCTCTGTCCTCTCTAGAAGAGGGACTTTGAGTTTTCGAAAGACTCACGACATCTGACATCGGCAGAAATCCCTTCTTGGAGTTCTACATGGCAAACCGAAGGAGTACCTTGTCAATATATGTACTCTGACTTAGGCCAAGCAATCTCTTAGATCTATCTCTATAGATCTGTATCCCTAGAATACGGGATGCCTCACCTAAGTCCTTCATTGAGAAACATGTCCCTAGCCATGTCTTGACAGACTGTAGCAAAGGGATGTCCTTCCCAATGAATAGTATGTCATCCACATACAATATGAGGAAGACAACTATGTCCCCTACAACCTTCTTGTAGACACAAGGTTCATCTTCATTCTTGATGAAACCAAACTGTTTGATTGCATCATCGAATCAAAGATTCCAGCTCCGAGAAGCTTGCTTTAGTCCATAAATGGACCTATGCAGCTTGCATACTCTGCTAGTATGCTGTGGATCTAAAAAACCCTCAGGTTGTGTCATGTACTTATTCTCGAGCAGGTTTCCATTCAGAAACGTGGTTTTGACATCCATTTGCCATATCTCATAGTCATGGTATGCTGCAATAGCAAGCATGATCCGAATAGACTTAAACATCATTACTGGAGAAAAAGTTTCATCATAGTCAATTCCATGAATCTGCTTGAGACCTTTAGCAGCCAAGCGACCCTTATAGATAAGTCTATCCATGTCAGTCTTTCTCTTAATGACCCACTTACACCTAATGGGTTTTACCCCTTCAGGTGGATCAACCAAAGTCCATACTTGGTTGGTGTACATGGATTACATTTCAGATCTCATGGCCTCTAGCCATTTCTTGGAATCTGGTCTCATCACAACTTCCTGATAGGTGGTAGGCTCATCCACTATGAGCACAACGTCATCATGGTCAGACAAGAGAAATGAGCATCTCTCAGGCTGACGACGTATCCTATCAGACCTGCGAAGAGGTATGTCTACTTGAACTGGTTGTTGTTCCTCAACTCTTTGTGGAACAACATCATCCACAACACTTTGTGGTTCCAGTCCAATTTCCATCGAGGCTTGAGTGCTATTGTTCACATCTTGAACTTCTTCAAGATCGAACGTGCTTCCACTAGTCTTTCTAGAAACAAAGTCCTTTTCTAGAAAGACCCCAGTCTTTGCCGTAACTACATTGTCCTGATTGGGAATGTAGAAGTAATATCCCCTAGTTTCCTTGGGATATCTAATAAAGTTGCACTTGTCGGATTTGGGTCCTAATTTGTCTGAGACTTGACGTCTAACGTAAGCTTCACAACCCCAAATCCTCATGAAAGACACCTGGGCATCTCTCCCAGTCCATATCCTATATGGTGTCTTTATCACGGCCTTGGATGGAACTCGGTTGAGTATAAAAGCTGTCGTGTCTAGAGCATAGCCCCAAAAGAATGTCGGAAGATCTGTGTGACTTATCATAGATCGTACCATATCTAGTAGGGTATGATTCCTCCTTTCGGATACACCATTCCACTGTGGTGTTCCAGGAGGAGTGAGTTGGGATAGAATCTCACACTCAGCTAGATAGTCACGAAACTCATGGCTAAGGTATTCTCCACCACTATCTGATCGAAGTATCTTAATACTCTTGCCAAGCTGGTTATGTACTTCATTCTTGAATTCTTTGAACTTTTCAAAGGGTTCAGACTTATGTGTCATCAAGTACACATAACCATATCTACTGAAGTTATCAGTAATTGTGATGAAGTACCTATAACCGCCTCTAGAAGCGACATTGAAAGGGCCACATACATCACTATATATAAGTCCTAACAAATCAGTCGCTCTTTCGTTGTGCCCACTAAAGGGAGTCTTGGTCATCTTGCCTAGTAGGCATGACTCGCACGTCTCATAAGATTCAAAATCAAATGAGTCCAGCAAACCATCCTTATGGAGCTAGGATAAGCGCTTGTCATTTATATGACCTAAGCGACAGTGCCAGAGATAGGTTTGGTTCATGTCATTTGACTTGAACCTCTTGGTATTTATGTTATAGATAGAGCTTTCAAGGTCTAGAATGTAGAGTCCGTTCATCAGAGGTGCACTACAATAGAACATATCTTTTAAATAAACAGAACAACATTTGTCCTTTATTATAAAAGTGAAACCTTTGTTGTCCAAACAAGAAACTGAAATTATGTTCATTGTTAAAGCAGACACATAACAACAATCATCCAACTCCAGTACAAGCCCAGAGGGCAAAGATAGAAAATAAGTCCCAACAGCAACAGCAGCAATTCATGCTCCATTGCCTAGTCGTAGGTCTATCTCGCCCATCGTCAATGCTCTGCTATTTCTCAGCGCTTGTACATTAGTGCAAATGTGAGAAGCACATCCAGTATCTAATACCCACGATGAAGAAATAGAAAGGTTGACTTCTATAACATTTATACCTGAAGTAGAAATCTTATTTCTCTTCTTCTAAAGATCTTCCAGGTATCCTACGCAGTTCCTCTTCCAGTGCCCTGCTTGTCCTTGATATAGTTGACGAAGATGTTCAACCATATCATAAGCGCCCATTAACTCGTGTTGCTTCTGAAGCTCAGAGTTCATGGTCGCGAGCATAAGACAGGACACATCTAATGCGTCATCTTGATGCTTCTTGTAAGCATCTCGGTCAGCTCGCGTGGCAGTGGCAGGAGGAGCCTCCGGAATTCTCAAGTTCCTGTACCAGTCCAGGAAATTTGCTCCGTTGAGCTTGTCCTTCTCAAGAACAGAACGCAGGGAGAAAGAGTTCGTATTCGACGTCATAGTTATCTACAACAGAAAAATACAGAAAATAAATATCATATTCTTTTTATCTTTTAATTAGGCCTTTAACTAAATGATGCTCCCACTGAATTCTATAATTCAAGTGGAACAAGATCCACATCATACTAACCCTTGAGTTAGCTTTGGCTAATACGCCCAAGATTTAATATGATCGGTAGGTAACATTTTACCAATTACATCTCTATGCAACTCTTGTTCATAGGATCATTATCCGTAGTTATATTAAAACTTGAGTTAACTTTGGCTAATACGCCCAAGAATTATTATAAATTTGATTTATGTCCTATCTTTCCAACCGTTGGAAGAATGCCTATAGTTGTACTCGATCCAACCGAGTTAACTAGGAATACTCAATCTAATTGAGTTTATACTCACCCATGTGTTGATAAGCGGGACCAAGATTGTCCCTCCGTACCCTACCAAGATAATATGTGTTGCTCTGCTTTGGCAGATTCAACAACGCATGTGATCGAGGTAGTGATAGGTATCACGGCACGGTAGGCATTAGAGTTGATGTGATTGAGATCTAATCTAATTGAGAGGGTGCATCTTGTACACGATTTAGATCTAATTTAATCGTTAGGTACTAATTAATTACTAATCATGCATCACATACACACAAGAAATTAATTAAATTATTTGTGATTAGTCATGGCCCTACTACGATCTTCTCAAGCTAATGAGAAGATCGGATGGTCAACCTAGGGTCAACAGCTTATCAAGCTCCTCCCTTTGACCACCTTGTGTTGCTTGCGCCCTCCTCGTAACTCCGTCTCGAGTGGACCTTCCACGGCTCCAATTTTGTACATTACAATTTTGAAACTCGAGTTACATTCGAGTCTAAACTAATTTTACAATAAGAATAAATGGAGAAAGGCACGACGCGCAGGTCGCATATCAAATATACAGCACACACAACACAAATGGCGGTGCACAGGCCGTAATATGAATTACAACACATTTCCAATCAGATTGGGTCTTTTTGGGCCATGACTATCACAAAATAGTACATAATTCTAAATTATGTATTTTCTATAATTTTCTATAATTTTTACAATTTTTATGAGTAAAATTCCTGGTGGTTCCGTTTAACGAGTTTTCGGGCGCAATCACGGAACGAATCCCCATGCGGGGCCAGGGGCTGCGCCCCTACCCGCGATCTAACCATCGCGAGTGTTCCTTAGTGATCCTACAACACCTTATCCCACTATCCCAAAAGGATTTGGGGCGAAACCTTACCGTTTCAGAAAAATCTTCTCGGTAGTCGAAGTCTACAATTGTCGAAACACTTGTGCTTCGCTTGTACGAGAAAAATACCCATAAAAACTATAAAAATAGGAAATGTACAGAATATTACAGATCTGCTATTTTTCATAAAAATACAAAATAAACTCATACAAGATTTCGCACGTGGCTCTGATACCACTGTTGGGTTTTTCGGGCCACGAAAACCGCTTTTTCGCGTCGCGGAACCCCCCGAAACCCCCATGCCACCGGATCCGTGCGAAGTAAAACTTTCGAAAACATTACGAGTACGAGTTTTATGCTAGTTCTAAACTAGATTTACATAGAGAAAACCTTTTACCCTTCATACATGCCCTTTACGAATCCCGCTCGTCCAAGGAAGTGTCGGATCTCGAGATCGTCAAGCGTACGATCCTCTAGAAGTATCCACACGAACAAATGGGTGGAGAAAAACTAAACAAAGGTGTGCTACCCTAGATCAGTCACGGAAAGAGGAGGAGAGGGAGAGCAAGAAGAGAGAGCAAGGAAGAAGATGATGGAATGAGCCTTGAATAAAAAATGAATTTCATTCACACACAATAAGTGGTCGGCCACCTCTTGGAGTTGTAACCTCCATTCTCTTTAATGTGACCATTAAAGAGGGGATTTGTAACCTCCATTAGGTGGTACACACATGTGCTAACTATGATGATGTGGCACATCATCATTGGGCACTTAATGCCAACTCACAAATGATGTGGCATAAAGTCAAGTCAAACATGACTTTTCCTCTTCCTCTCAAGTCAAGTCAAACTTGACTTAATCTCTCTCATGGTTGATCTAATCCAACCATTTAATTCAAGCCAATTTAATATAATGAATCTAATTCATTTAATTAAATTGATTCAATGAGTCATAATCTAAATTAGACTCATTGAACACATGAAACAACTTGAGTCCAACTCAATTAGCCCAAATAGGATTACTCTTAATCCAATTTGATTCATCACATGAATCTAATCCTCTTGGTTCATCATATGAACCTAATCTCCATCTAATTGTCCTTAGTGTGTGACCCTATAGGTTCTTGTAACGTTGGCAATGCCCCTAAACTCATTTAGGAGCATAAGTAATGAGCGGTTTCTAGCAACACATCATTTCTACCCAAGTCACAAGAATGTTGAGATCCAACATCACCTTGTGACTACTAATTGTGACTCCTCACAATATATGACAAGTGTCCTTCTATCCTAAACATCTAGATTGATCAATGTGAGGTATAGACCGTGTCATCCTCTGACCAATCTAAATCTTGAACTCCAAGTAGATTCACTCAATCAAATGAGCTCAATATCTCATATTGAATCATTTGAGTATGGCTATGCACTTAGTGGTCTCACTCTATCAAGAATATCGATGTCTCTCCCATCATATAGGAGGGACAGATCTCATCTACATCACTCACATCCCTCTGTATAATTCGTTACATACCCAGTAATCGCCCTTATAGTCCACCCATTTACGGGTGATGTTTGATGAAACCAAAGTACATAACTCCATATGTAGGGATCCATGGTGATTTCAGGTCTAAGGACTAGTAGTCATACTAATAGCCACATGAGAAAGTATATGACACTCATATAACGATCCATGATACTTTCTCATGGCGGGTCATTCAGTATACATTCTCCAATGCATACCCATGTGTCAACTTGATATCTCTATATCCATGACTTGTGAGATCAAGTCATCGAGTTGACCTACATTCTAGTCTTATTGCATTAACATTGTCCCTTAATGTTAATACTCGACTAGGAATGATTAAGAGTAGTGTTCCCTATATCATCTCACTATCGGTTCAACTAACCGGTTGATATGGGTAAGAACCTTCTACTCAAGGACGCTATTATACTTAGTTTATTTGGCACCAATACAAGTATGTATAATAACCAAAAACAAATACCTTTATTTATATAAGAATATGATACAAAAAGTCCATAATACAATCATCAAATGATTGGCTCTAGGGCTCTAACTAACAGGAGCATCATTTAATTAAAGGCCTAATTAGATGATTAATTGGAATATGATATTTATTTTCCTGCATTTTTATGTTGTAGATTACCATGACGTCAAATACGAACTCTTTCTCCCTGCGTTCCGTCCTTGAGAAGGACAATCTCAACGGAGCTAATTTCCTAGACTGGTATAGGAATCTGAGAATCGTTCTCACACAAGAACGTAAACTATACGTTCTGGAGCAGCCCATTCTGGAGGCACCTCCTGCCACTGCCACGTGAGCTGATCGTGATGCTTACAAGAATCATCAAGATGACACATTAGATATGTCCTGTCTTATGCTCGCGATCATGAACTCTGAGCTTCAGAAGCAACACGAGTTGATGGGCGTTTATGATATGGTTGAACATCTTCGTCAACAATATCAAGGACAAGCGAGGCACGAGAGTTTCGAGATCTCTAAGGCACTGTTTCAGTGCAAGATGCAAGACGGGACTCCCGTAGGCCCATATGTACTCAAGATGATTGGGTCCATAGAAAACCTACAGAGATTGGGATTTCCCCTTCGCCAAGAGCTGGCCACTGATTTAGTCTTGCAATCCTTGCTAGAGAGCTACAGTCAATTCATCATGAACTACAACATGAATGAAATTGACAAGCCACTACCTGAGCTTCTGAGTATGTTGAGAACTGCTGAGATTAACCTTAAGAAGGTTAAGCCCAACTCCATTTTGATGGTGCAAAAGTCCCAAGCCAAGGGCAAAGGCAAGGCACTGAAACCCAAAGGAGGGGTCACCAAGGATACTACCTGCTTCCACTACGGTCAGACCGGGCACTGGAAGAGGAACTACAAAATCTACCTGGAAGATCTTAAGAAGAAGAAAAGTGAGACTTCCACTTCAGGTATATATGTTATAGAAGTCAATCTATCTATTTCTTCATCATGGGTATTAGATACCGGATGTGCTTCTCACATTTGTACTAATGTGCAAGCGCTGAGAAATAGCAGGGTATTGACGAAAAGCGAGGTGGACCTACGAGTAGGCAATGGAGCACGGGTTGCTGCTGTTGCTGTAGGAACTTATTCTATATCCCTGCCCTCTGGGCTTGTACTAGAATTGGATGATTGTTGTTATGTGCCTGCTTGTTATGTGCCTGCTTTGACTAAGAACATTATATCAGTTTCTTGTTTAGACAAAAAAACTTCTCATTTATAATAAAGAACAAATGTTGTTCAATTTATTTAAATGATATGTTCTATTGTAGTGCACCTCTGATGAATGGACTCTATATTCTAGACCTTGAGAACCCTATCTATAACATAAGTACCAAGAGGTTCAAGTCAAATGACATGAACCAAACCTATCTCTGGCACTATCGCTTAGGTCATATAAATGACAAACGCTTATCCTAGCTCCATAAAGATGGTTTGTTGGACTCATTTGATTTTGAATCATATGAGACATGCGAGTCATGCCTTCTAGGCAAGATGACCAAGACTCCCTTTAGTGGACACAGTGAGAGAGCGACTGACTTGTTAGGTCTTATACATAGTGATGTATGTGGCCCTTTCAATGTCACTGCTAGAGGTGGTTATAGGTACTTCATTACATTTACTGATGACTTCAGTAGATATGGTTATGTGTACCTGATGACACATAAGTCAGAATCCTTTGAAAAATTCAAAGAATTCAAGAATGAAGTACAAAACCAGCTTGGCAAAAGTATTAAGATACTTCGATCATATCGAGATGGTGAATACCTTAGACATGAGTTTCGTGACTATCTAGCTGAGTGTGGGATTCTATCTCAACTCACTCCTCCTGGAACACCACAGTGGAATGGTGTATCCGAAAAAGGAATCATATCTTATTAGATATAGTATGATCTATGATGAGTCACACAGATCTTCCTATGTATCTTTGGGGCTATGCTCTCGACATAGCAGCCTTCATTCTCAACCGAGTTCCATCTAAGGCTGTGATAAAGACATCATATAGGATATGGACTGGGAGAGATGCCCAGGTGTCTTTTATGAGGATTTGGGGGTGTGAGGCTTACGTTAGACGTCAAGTCTCGGACAAACTGGGACCCAAATCCGACAAGTGCTATTTCATTGGATATCCCAAGGAAATGAAGGGATATTACTTCAACATTCCCAGTCAACACAAGGTAGTTGTGGCTAAGACTAGGGTTTTTCTAGAAAGGGATTTTGTTTCTAGAAAGACTAGTGGGAGTATGCTCGATCTTGAAGTTGTTCAAGATATGGACCATAGCACTGAAGCCTCGATGGAAGTTGAACTGGAACTACAAAGTGTTGTGGATGATGTTGTTCCACAAGTAGTTGAGGAACCACAACCAGTTCAAGTAGACATACCTCTTCGCAGGTCTGATAGGGTACGTCGTCAGCCTAAGAGATACTCATTTCTCTTGTCTGACCATGATGACGTTGTGCTCATAGAGGATGAGCCCACCTCCTATCAGGAAGCTGTGATGAGCCCAGATTCTGAGAAATGGCTAGAAGCCATGAGATCCGAGATGGAATCCATGTACACCAACCAAGTATGGACTTTAGTTGATCCACCTGAGGGCCTAAAACCCATAGGGTGTAAGTGGGTCTTTAAGAAAAGACTGACATGGATGGACTTATCTATAAGGGTCACTTGGTAGCTAAAGGTTTCAAGCAGATTCATGGTATTGACTATGATGAAACCTTTTCTCCAGTAGCGATGTTTAAGTCCATTCGGATCATGCTTGCTATTGCAGCATACCATGACTATGAGATATGGCAGATGGATGTCAAAACACCATTTCTGAATGGAAACCTACTCGAGGATGTGTACATGACACAACCTGAGGGTTTTGAAGATCCACAGCATATTGGTAGAGTATGCAAGCTGCATAGGTCCATTTATGGACTAAAGCAAGCTTCTTGGAGCTGGAATCTTCGATTCGATAATTCAATCAAACAGTTTGGTTTCATCAAAAATGAAGATGAACCTTGTGTCTACAAGAAGGTTGTAGGGAGCACAGTTGTCTTCCTTATATTGTATGTGGATGACATACTACTCATTGGGAAAGACATTCCTTTACTGCAGTCTGTCAAGACTTGGTTAGGGACTTGTTTCTCAATGAAGGACTTAGGTGAAGCATCCCGCATTCTAGGCATACAGATCTATAGAGATAGATCTACGAGGTTGCTTGGCCTAAGTCAGAGTACATACATTGACAAGGTGTTATTTTGGTTTGCCATGCAGAACTCCAAGAAGGGATTTCTGCCGATGTCACATGGTGTGAGTCTTTCGAAGACTCAAAGTCCCTCTTCTAGAGAGGAGAGAGACCGCATGGATCAGATCCCTTATGCTTCAGCCATAGGATCTATCATGTACGTCATGCTATGTACTCGTCCTGATGTCGCGTATGCTTTGAGCATGACGAGCAGATACCAGTCAGATCTAGGTGAAAGTCACTGGATAGTGGTCAAGAATATTCTTAAGTACTTGTGAAGGACTAAAGAATATTTCTTGATATATGGAGGCGATGATGAGCTAGCTGTAAAGGGTTATAGTGATGCAGTCAGGGTTCGTGTTTTGCATAAATGGTGGTGCTGTGAGCTGGAAGAGTTCGAAGCAGGACACAGTTGCTGATTCTACAACAGAGGCCGAGTATATTGCTGCATCAGAAACAGCAAAGGAGGCAGTTTGAATCCGCAAGTTCATTACTATGCTTGGGGTGGTTCCTAGCATAGCTGATCCCATAGAGCTCTATTGTGACAACAATGGAGCAATAGCACAGGCTAAGGAAACTCGCTCACACACGCGGACCAAACACATACTACGGCGCTTCCATCTCATTCGAGAGATTATCGAGAGAGGAGATGTGAAGATTTACAGAGTACCCACAGAGGCTAACATCTCAGATCCCTTGACCAAGGCTTTGGCACAGAGAAAGCATGATGGTCACACTAGGTCATTAGGCCTTAGAGCCTACACTGATTGGTACTAGTGCTAGTGGGAGATTGTTAGTTAGAGCACTAGAGCCAATCATTTGATGATTGTTGTATGGACTCGTTGTATCATATTCTTGTATCTAAATAAAGGCATTTTTTTTTGTTATTATACTTACTTTTATTGGTGCCAAATAACTAAGTATAATAGCGTCCTTGAGTAGAAGGTTCTTACCTATATCAATCAATTGGTTGAATCGATAGTGAGATGATATATTGAACACTACTCTTAATCATTCCTAGTCGAGTATTAACATTCAGGGACAATGTTAATGTGACGAGACTAGCATGTAGGTCAACTTGATGACTTGATCTCACAAGTCATGGATATAGAGATATTAATTGACACATGGGTATGCATTGGAGAATGTATACTGAATGACCCGCCTTGAGAAAGTATCATGGATCATTATATGAGTGTCATATACTTTCTCATGTGGCTATTAGTATGACTATTAGTCCTTGGACCTGAAGTCACCATGGTTCCCTACATAAGGAGTTACATACTTTGGCTTCGTCAAACGTCACCCATAACTGGGTGGACTATAAAGGCGATTATTGGGTATGTAACAAATTATGCGGAGGGATGTGAGTGATGTAGATGGGATCTATCCCTCCTATATGATGGGAGTGACATCGATATTCTTGATAGAGTGAATCCACGAAGTGCATGGCCATGCCCAAATGAGTCAATATGAGATATTGAGCTCATTTGATTGAGTGAGTCTACTTGGAGTTCAAGATTTAGATTGATTAGAGGATGACACGGTCTATGCCTCATGTTGATCAATCTAGATGTCTAGGATAGAAAGACAATGTCATATATTGTGAGGAGTCACAATTAGTAGTCACAAGGTGATGTTGGATCTCAACATTCTTGTAACTTGGGTAGTAATGATGTGTTGCTAGATACCGCTCATTACTTATACTTCTAAATGTTGGAGTGTATACTGAAAGCCTAAGCTTTGTAAACATTCATTATGAATAAAGAATCACATTTGGTCAAATTGTCTACATTTAGTTATAGTTGTTCAATTAATTTATACTGTAGATAACATAGTATGTGGTGCCACATGCAGAAGATGATGTTATCAGTACCTTATAAATTATAAACAGTAGCTCACGACCAAAATGGAAAGGAACAAACCATTAGAAGGTCGTAGTGTAATTAGGTATCAGTTTATTTTGACTGTATAATTACACTAGTACACTTCGAGTGTATTGAGTAGGACCATTTGAGGTCGTTTCTTTTATACTGATTTTATAAAGAAACAAAGACCTCGGTTATTATGGAAGTGTGTGCTCTTAATCCTGATATAATAACAAGCACATATATTTGATATTTATTTCTTTAATTTATCAATGGGTGAGATTTAGTTCGATGAATCAATAATCCCGATAAGTTGGGAAATGGTATCACTTATAGTGTGTGATGTTGATTATAGAAGGAAACTGTGTCCTAGAGATACTAGGTTGATAATGTCCCCAAGAGGAGCTCATAAGGATTGTCATGTTAAACCCTGCAGGTGGACTTAGTCCGACATGACGATAAGGTTGAGTGGTACTACTCTTGGACTAAGATATTAATTAAATGAGTTGTCAGTAACTTACCTAATTAGTGGGCATTCGATATCTTAAACACAAGGAGACTAACACACTCATAATAAGAAGGATCCCAAAAATGTGATTTGGGATTGGTGCCATAGTTCAATAATAGTTCTCTAGTGGAATGAATTATTATTGATAAAATTAAGTTGTGTGTTCGGGGCGAACACGGGATGCTTAATTTTATCGGGAGACCAAAACCAATTCCTCCGCTCGGTCCCTATCGTAGCCTCTTATTTATAGAGTACTATACCCACCTATACCCACCTTCTATACCCACCAATTGGGGGTGAACCAAGCTAGGGCCGGCCTAGGTATAAAATTGGGTGGCCGGCCCTAGCTTGAACCCAAGCTAGTGGGGGCCGGCCAAATTAATTTAAAAAGGGATTTTAATTTTAATTTTTATTATGTGGGAGATATAATTTATTAAAGAGAATTAAAATTAAAATATCTCTCTTGTAAAAGATCTACAAAAGATTAAAGAAAGAGATTATATCTCTTTCCTTATTAGTAGATTGGTGAGATATTTTATTTTCTCTTTAAAAATTATTCACATATTGTAAAATTAAAATTATAGAAATTTCCTTTTATCAACCATGAAGAGATTTTGAAGAGAAATTTTATTTTTTAAAATTTCCGGAAACAAATTAGGAAGTTTTAATTGTTGATTGAAACTTGTCCAATTTGATTTCATTGATGTGGTCGGCCATAAGATTTCAATTGGGGAAATTTTATTTTATTTTTCTCAATTAAATCATGTCAAGGAAATTGAGGAAATTTTATTGTAATTAAATTTTCTAATTTGCCTAGGCCAAGGAATATAAAAGAAGGAGTGAGGGTGCCTTCATGAGACAACCTCTACTATTTCTCTCCCTCTTTTGTTCCTTGGTTTGGCCGGCCATCCTTTCCCTCTCTTCCTCTTGTGGTGGCCGAACCTTTCTCTTCCCTTGGAGCTTTTATGGTGGCCGGATACTACTTGGAGAAGAAGAAGAAGAAGGAGAGGAAGCTAGCGTCTCTTGGAGCTTGGTTAGTGTTTTGATTTTCTTCCTTGGTGAAGCTTCTTTCTTTGTGGCCGAACCTAGCTAGGAGGAGAAGAAGGTGGTTGGTGGTATCTCATCTCGGAAGATCGTTGCTCACACAACGTCCGAGGTTAGAAGAGGAATACGATAGAAGATCAAGAGGTCTTTCTAGAAGGTATAACTAGTAGTTTTTCCTTTTCCGCATCATACTAGTTATTTATGGAAATAATACCAAATACAAGAGTCTTACGTTCTAGTATTTCGAATATGTTTTTCGATATTGTGTTCTTTTGTTTTATTTATCCTTGTGATTTGATTGTTCTTTTCGGTTAACCTAAAGTTATTTTAGGAAATTAAATATTAGCTTTCTATAAAAGGTTTTGTCTAGTCGGTGGTGATTGCTCCCTTATCCAAGAAGGCCATGTGCCTCGCCACGTCAGTACTGGGAACCAATTATGGAAATTAATATTTAATGGAATTAATAACTTAAGGTGATTTGGGTCGAACGTGTTAAGTTCCGCAGGAGACCCAAGTCAAAACCTAAAAGACCGAATAGATTAAGTTTTGGATCAAACGTGTTAAGTTCCGCAGGCGATCCAAAATTTAATTTAAAAGAACACATGGTAGCTAGGAAAAGGTTCAGACCTTTGTACAAAATTTTTGTACAGTGGAACCTCTAGGTTTTCCGAGTAGCAACCAACACTAAATGGGTTTAGGAGCATTGCCAATGTTACAAGAACCTATAGGGTCACACACAAAAGGCAATTAGATGGAGATTAGGTTCATTTGATGAACCTAAAGGATTAGGTTCATGTGATGAACCAAATTGGATTAAGAGTAATCCAAATTGAGCTAATTGAGTTGGACTCAATTTGGTTCATGTGTTAAGTGAGTCTAATTTGGACTTAGACTCATTTAATTAATTTAATTCAATGAATAGAGATTCATTAAATTAAAATTGGCTTGAACCAATGGTTAGATTAGATCAACCAAGGGAGAGAAGTTGTCAAGTTTGACTTGACTTAAGTAGGAAGATGAAGAGTCAAGTTTTGACTTGACCAATGCCACATCATCAAGGCTTCTTCATTTGGTCAAGTTTGACTTGACCAAATGCCACCTCATGAAGGAGATCAAGAGACTTGACTCTTGATATTCAATGGGAGTTTATAAGCCTAAAGTGGTCGGCCACTTGGTAGTTACACAAGGTGAGAATTTATTCTCATTCATTTCTTCTTCTTCCTCTCTAGGTTTCTTCTCTCCCTCTCCTCCTCCTTGCCATGACCATCAAGGGTGCTAGCACATCCTAGTGGTTTCTGTCCATCTCTTGCTTGTGTAGATACACATAGAGGAGTATCTACTTTGATACTCTCGAGATCCGGCGAACCTTGGACGAGCGGGATTTAGCGAAGGGCTTCGCATCAAGGGTAAATTCTTATCTTGTAGATCTAAATTAGATCTAGGCTTAGAAAACTCGTACGTGAAATTTTTACGAAATTTATTTCTTCACACGGATCCGTGGCATGGGAATTTTGGGGTTTCCGCAACGCAAAAAACAGTTTTTGCGGCCCGAAAAACCTAACAATTTCAGTCTTCTATAGTCTTTACAAGGTTTTATCCTAATTATTGAAAAGAGGAACAGGTGATGGATTTAAAGTTATTCAGTGATATTCATTCAAGGATCAAATCACCTGGAATTTAAGGGATCTTCTGGAAATGGTAGTGCAGAAATTAGCAAATTGGTTTGAGTTTCAAGAGATGATTCTAGAATTGATTGAAGCAATGCCATGGAAGGTAGGATACAGAACCTATCTTTGAGTTGAATTGGAACAGGTATTAAAGGCAAATGAAGAAATCAATTGTAAGTATAGTAAGGCAAAAGCAGGGCAATAGGATTTAGCTTGAGAATTGTATTAAATTGTATCAATCTTTTATCACCAGCTCTCAATTTATTGAGAAATTTAGTGAAAATCCTGCATTCTATATAACAAATGATTTTTCATGTCATTCCATGCTTTCTTCAAACTGGATTTTACAGAATATTGAAGAATTAAGTTGCTTAAACCAATGAAGTGAGAAACTAGAAATCAGAATTCAGTTTAGATTGCTATCAAGTGTGTGTACTTAAATGCTATGAGTATCTTACAAAATAATGAGGAAAAATAGTAAAGCTATGGT
The DNA here is from genome assembly GCF_018446385.1 of Zingiber officinale. Lineage (NCBI taxonomy): Eukaryota > Viridiplantae > Streptophyta > Magnoliopsida > Zingiberales > Zingiberaceae > Zingiber > Zingiber officinale. Next base: position 68,098,205 of record NC_056002.1, read on the forward strand.
ATTTTCAGTAACATATGGTGTTCTTTTCATTCCAAGTTTTTCAGAAATTGGATTGGACAGAATTCTAATTGCTAAAATAAAGCTGGAAACTGAAGCTAGAAACTGAAACTGGAAACTAATTCTGCAGTTTGTAATTGCAGCAGAAGGAGAGTTGCTACACATATAACACTTCCACCTTTTTATGGTTGCTGTTGAGGAAGTTTTGAAATGGAAATTGAGTGTTTAGAATTCGTGGAAAATGCAAAACCTTTCAACTAAAAAGTTATGATTTTCCAGCAGTGAAAGATACAGGAACCATATAAAACTCAAGGATTTGAATTCAGCTGATAAGAGCTGCAAATGGATGTATCAAATTACGAGCTGCGGTGGTTCTGAGGGACGAAAGTCGAAGCAGAAGATTGCTCGGGGGGCAAGAGATGCAACTAGTGAGAAGGTCGGCATGGGGTGCGACCAAGGGATGAAGACTGCGGATGAGTACGCTGGTGGACGAGAAGGAAACACGCAACAATTCCGAGGGACGAGAAGCTGGAGCGGAAGGCTGCTCGAGAAGACCGGAAGTTGGGTTCGGGTGAGTCCTTTTCCGGATGGCAGATATCACCCAAGCAAGCGGATCCGGAGTAGAAGACCTGGACCGAGCCGAACCGAACCAGAGCATTGGTCCCGGATGAAAAAGTCAACATGGGTTGACTTTATTGGTCCGAGGCGCCCGGAACTCCTCCGGGCGCCTGGACCAGCATGTTTGACCAAAACACATCTAATGCGTTCTGAATGTTGGGGGATAAGGTTTTATCCCCCCAGGGCGCTCGGAACCCTTCCAGGGGCTCCGACCAAGGCTATAAATATAGACTTGGTCCAGAAGCTTGAGAACGAACTCATTACTTGTAATTCCAATGCTTGTGTGCTTTAGAATTGTAGTTAAAACTTCTATTTCTGCGCTCCAACGTTGTAAGAGGCTTCTCCACGTGAAAGAGATTTTAGTGTTTAATCTTCCTTGGATTAACAACCACATCGATTGTAACCAAGTAAATACTTGTGCCTCGTTCTTTATGTTTTTAATTTACTGCTTTACTTTATTTATGCAGGTGTTAGCTTAAAGAGTTCGAGGAACGGTTGTTTGTTTTATTTTCTATAGGACTATCCAATTGTTGGTGCAGTAAGCATCCGACGATCGAACCTCAGTTTTGATAATGGCAAAGGGATTCAAAGTTAAGATTCCTTGTTATCTAACGTGGTTAAATAAGGTTTCAGGAAAGTCCTAACTGCGGTTAGGCAGGGAAAAATCCTAAGGGGGGGTAACCTTAGGTCCTAGGGGGTGGTAACCCTAGGTGAAGGAAAATCCTAAGGGGGGGTAACCTTAGGTCCTAGGAGGCGGTAACCCTAGGTGAAGAAAAATCCTAAGGGGGGGCAACCTTAGGTCCTAGGGGGAGGTAACCCTAGGTGGAGGAAAACCCTAAGGGGCGACAACCTTAGGTCCTAGGGGGCGGTAACCCTAGGTGGAGGAAAACCCTAAGGGGCGGCAACCTTAGGTCCTAGGGGGCGGTAACCCTAGGTGGAGGAAAACCCTAAGGGACGGCAACCTTAGGTCCTGGGGGTGGTAACCCTAGGTCCTAGGGGGTGGTAACCCTAGGTGGAGAAAAAACCCTAGGGGGCGGTAACCCTAGGTCCTAGGGGTGGTAACCCGAGGCGGAAAGTCCAGTCGGTCTGGAGGACCGGACTGGCATCAGGTAAATCTCCTGAGTGGAGTAGGTGAGGACGCATTCCCCGCAGAGGGAACAGTAGGCGTCGGGTTGACCTAGGGTTTCCGGTCGGAAACCCGAAGTCAGACTCGGACAGTCCGGAGACTGTCTATACTTCATTTATCATATTTATTGTGCTAAGTTTGTGTTGCAGGATAGTGTTTGGGATTAACATATCTTGCAGGTGCAAAGGAGCAACCTAAAGCCTCGGATGAACAGTGTGCGAGGCGCCTTCATAGAGCTTGGAGGCGCCTTGGGTGCAAGACTGGAGCTGGCTGTGAGAAGCTGTTCAAGGCTCCTTGATGAACAGTGGAAGGCGGCTTGAACAAATGAAGGCGCCCTGTGAACAGTGGATGGCGCCTTGAATCTGTGATAAGATTCGACCAGTTCGCTCCTTATCTCCGCGGCTGACTCGGCCTATTCAAGGCGCCCTGGGTAGCATTCAAGGCACCTTGAACACTATTTATAAAAGGGGTTCGACCAGCATCTTGGATCAATGATTTCCAAGTCTTCCTTCTGCATTTAGCTGCTAACGAACTCATCTCGAAGTGCAGCAACTTGACGCCGACGACCCGAACCTTCAATTTAGAATTTCCTATTGTCGGTATAATTTATTTATTGTATTTCCTTGTAAATCATCTTTTGTAAATTTACGATCTTATAGTTGTTGCCCACCGAAAGCGATCAAGGATCGCGGGCCTTCGAGTAGGAGTCGCCTTAGGCTCCGAACGAAGTAAATCCTTCGTGTCTGTGTTTTCTCTATTTCATTTCCGCTGCTTTAATCTCAACGAACGTTTTACGATTCCGATAATCGAACGAAATAGCCACGAGTGCTATTCACCCCCCTCTAGCGCTTCTCGATCCAACAATTGGTATCAGAGCGGGGTCGCTTTGAAATGGTGCAACCACCATTCAAGCATTTTTCGTGGTTTTTCATTTTTTTCCTCCAAAATTATTTTTGAAAAATTCATTTTCATCCTTTCACGGTTTATTAGTATTGATAAAATATTGAATTTGGCAAAATTTAAAATAATATTTTTTAATAATATTTTTTTATTATTTTATTATTTTTTCTCGAAACTGGTGAACTTCTATTTCTATCCTTCCATACCGCACTGCTAATCCAGGATCAAGTCCTGGTACATTTTTTTTGCTATTTTTTGTGTGCAAGGTTCTTTTAAAATGGCATTCCAAGAAGGATTCTGCACCGTCCGACCGCCGCTCTTTTCTGGCGAGGACTTTGGATACTGGAAGAACCGGATGGAATACCACCTCAAGACGCAAGTCGAGATGTGGATCATCATCCAGATCGGACTCGAACTTCCACGTGACGACACCGGAGAACTTATCTCATGCATCAACTGGGATTCTAGCACAATGAAAAAAGTTGAAGCTGATGCCAAAGCAACCTGCATGCTACAATGTGACCTAACCAATGAAGAACTGAACCGCATCGGCCCCTTCACAAGTGCAAAAGAGTTGTGGCAAAAGTTGATGAAACTACACGAGGGCACTTCCGACGCTCAAGTAAGTAAGCATAATTTAATAAATGATTTATTTGAATTAGATGAGCAGAATAATACTACTTCGGCCGAGGAAGGTATTATGATGGTTACAGGTACAAGTAAGACAGAGGAAAAGATATGGTCCGAGTCATCAGATGAATCCGGGTCCGACGTAGAAGAACCGACGAGCTTCCTCGCTCTACCAGTACTAGCAACCGTGGTGGAAACTGAGTCTGAGGCTGAGTCAGAAACCGAGAGTGAATCTGAGACTGAGTCTGATCGAAGCCACGAATCCGCATTCGTTTCCGAAGGACCAAAACCCACTGTAAGTTCACTACTCGCAGAATTTCAATTAGATAACCTGCATGAATTATTACCTTACTTAGTAAAAAAGTTGGCTAAATCCAACGTCCGGGTCAAGTCGCTCCAAAAGGAGGTAACAACCCTTAAGGAAGTGACTGACTCGAGCTCTTTAACTGAGTCAGTTCAAATTGGAAGTTCAACTCGAGTCCAACAACTTGAGGAAGAAAATTCCAATTTGAAAGCTTAAATTAAAGAACTCAAGGACACATTGGAACGGTTCACCTTGGGCTCCAAGAATTTGGATCTGATTCTTGGAAAACAGCGAGCCATTTACAACAAAACTGGGCTTGGATTTAAAACTAAAATAAAATACAAATCATATTTATCGCTAGTTAATAGAAATAATAGAAAAATTATCCAAGCATGGGTGCCAAAATCTAACTTGGTTAATCAAGTTGGAACTGGTCACTATTGGGTCCCCAAGGATCAAGTCTATTACCTTGATAGACCATATCGAGGCTATGATCCAGGGGGAGCTAATAGAAAAACAATTTTAAGAACATAATTCAAATTAAAAATTCAATTAAATTCAAAATTAAAAATTTAATTAAAAATTCAAAATTAAATTCAAAATTTAAAATTAAATTCAAAATTCAATTAAAAATTTGAAATTCAATTAAAAAATTCAAAATTAAATTTGAAATTGACTTAAAAATTCGAACTTAAATCAAAATTCAAAAATTCAATGTAAATCAAATAAAAAAAATTTAGAAGGAGGATCCAGAATAGCTGGAACCCCTAACTAAACTACCCGACTGGGTAACTGAACTTAATGTACCCGAAATGGGTAAACAAGAGTAGACTACCCGGCAGGGTAATTAAGGTTAGAAAAAATGGGCTAGGTTTAACTTGACCCACGGTACTGGTGAAGTTTTTGGATGATAGTACGTTGGGGAAGCTTGGGCATCGCATGTCTAGGAAGATATGGCTTCGACCTGGTGCATTCGGCCAAGTGGAACTGACCGAAGCAACCCTTAAATGGATCCTAACTAGTTAGAGCAAGGTTTAGTATTAAGTTCAATAGGTAGGACTATTTGGAAAACCTCGAAGGCATGGTTACTTTAATGAGTTCCTTGTGACTCACCATAGCTCAGAAGTTTATCCAAAGAATGCTTACTTGTTGAACCCAAAGCTAAACCTAAATCTAACACAAAGTTAAACCTTACCCTAAAATTCAACCATAATTCATCTCACAACAATTATAGGATTCCCTGATTGAAAATTTAGATCGGGTGAGATGACTAAGAAATTAAAATTGACTTGAATTTCATTTTAAAATGATTTTAAAACATAATTACAAAATTATTTTAAAAAATAATTTCAAAATGATTTTAAAACTTAAATTCAAAACTATTTTAAAACTTTATAATTTCAAAATCTTTTTAAAAACTTAATCTTTTTAAAAACTTAATTTCAAAATCATTTCAAAACTTAATTTCAAAATCTTTTTAAAAAACTTAATTTCAAAATCTTTTTAAAAACTTAATTTCAAAATCTTTTTTAAAAACTTAATTTCAAAATATTTTCAAAACTTAATTTCAAAATCTTTTTAAAAACTTAATTTCAAAATCTTTTTAAAAACTTAATTTCAAAATCTTTTTAAAAACTTAATTTCAAAATCTTTTTAAAAACCTAATTCAAAATCTTTTTAAAAACTTAATTTTTTTAAAAACTTAATTTCAAAATATTTTTAAAAAAACTTAATTTCAAAATCTTTTTAAAAACTTAATTTCAAAATCTTTTTAAAAAAACTTAATTTCAAAATCTTTAAAACTTAATTTTAAAATCATTTCAAAATCTTTAAAACTTAATTTTAAAATCATTTCAAAATCTTTAAAACTTAATTTCAAAATTCTTTTAAAAATTATTTGAAAAACCTTTTCAAAATTTTAAAACTGCATTTCAAAATTATTTGAAAAATCTTTTCAAAATCATTTCAAAATTATTTTAAACTTAATTTCAAAACTTAATCATTTCAAAATTATTTTAAAACTTAATTTGAAAAATGATCATTTCAAAATCTTTTGAAAAATCATTTGAAAAATCCCTTGAAAAATTAATTTCAAAATTATTTCAAAACTACTTAAAAATTATTTGAAATATCCTCTGAAAAATTAATTTCAAAACCCTTTTCAGAAGTTATTAAATTCTTTGAAATTCTAAACTCAATTAATTTTTAAATCTTCAAAATAATGGTCACTTATTTGGAATTCTAACTGATATTTTCAATGTTATAAATTAAAGTAAATTCCATGTCTCACTCACTCATATGCTAAATATGCTTGTTAATCTAGAATGAGTGAGATGGAAAATTAGGAAAATAATTTTTTACCTCTCATGCTTGAACTCCTGAACTTAAAAATTTATTAAGGCATTAATTAAGGGGGGAGTGATTTTGAGTCGGTTTTAAAATTAGTTTTTCTTTAAAAAATTTTGACTTGTCCTCAAAATTAAAAACTATTTTTGGCATATCTTCGAAAATTCAAGTTATTTTTAACTTAGCTTTAAAATTAAAATTATTTCTGACCTGACTTTTAATTATAACTCCTCTATAAGCTAAATATTTTCAAAGCTAAGTACTTAATTAAGTTTTCTCTAACTAAACTTAGTTAAATTATTTTCTACACTTAGCTACTTGGCAAGATATTTTCTCAACACAATCATTTTTAAGCTGAAAACATAGCTAAGTATTTTCAAATTTAGCTAAATATTTTTTTTTCAAAAACATTTAGCTAAGTACTTTTTAAAGTATTTTAAAAAAAAATTAGCTAAGTGTCTCTCAAAGCAATTGTTTTCAAATGCTAAGTTCTGCTGAAAATGCTAAGTATTTTCCAAAGCATTCTCAAAATTTCATCAAAATAGTTTTTTTTTGAAAAACTAAATCTTTTTGAAATCACAAAAATTTGCTAAGTTACTGTTTAAAAACAAAATAACTTTATCTCAGCTAAAAGTATCTCTCAGACTAAAGGAAGAATTTTGCTTTCAAAATTATGATTTCACCTAGCTAAAAGTCTTACAAGAAAAACTAAGTGTTTATCAAAAGTATGCTTAACCCTCTATTTTTCTCTTTGAAAGATAAGATTGAAAATTATCTTTGAAAGTTAAGCTAAGGCCTAGATTTTCTTCACTCTCTTGGGTATTTTTGATATATGGCAAAGGGGGAGAGTAGGAAGAAATTCAAAGAAAATTAAAACGAAAATTTTGTTGTGAATGTGCCTATGCATTATTTATGTCTGTGCTTATTTATGCGTATCTTTATGGAATTTTTACTTAACTTTGAATTTCGATTGCCATAATCAAAAAGGGGGAGATTGTTGGTGCAGTAAGCATCTGACGATAGAACCTCAGTTTTGATAATGGCAAAGGGATTCAAAGTTAAGATTCCTTGTTATCTAACGTGGTTAAATAAGGTTTCAGGAAAGTCCTAACTGCGGTTAGGCAGGGGAATATCCTAAGGGGGGGTAACCTTAGGTCCTAGGGGGTGGTAACCCTAGGTGAAGGAAAATCCTAAGGGGGGGGTAACCTTAGGTCCTAGGGGGCGGTAACCCGAGGTGAAGGAAAATCCTAAGAGGGGGCAACCTTAGGTCCTAGGGGACGGTAACCCTAGGTGGAGGAAAACCCTAAGGGGCGGTAACCCTAGGTGGAGGAAAACCCTAAGGGGCGGCAACCTTAGGTCCTAGGGGGTGGTAACCCTTGGTGGAGAAAAAACCCTAGGGGGCGGTAACCCTAGGTCCTAGGGGGTGGTAACCCTAGGCGGAAAGTCCAGTCGGTCTGGAGGACCGGACTGGCATCAGGTAAATCTCCTGAGTGGAGTAGGTGAGGACGCGTTCCCCGCAGAGGGAACAGTAGGCATCGGGTCGACCTAGGGTTTCCGGTCGAAAATCCGAAGTCAGACTCGGACAGTCCGGAGACTGTCTATACTTCATTTATCATATTTATTGTGCTAAATTTGTGTTGCAGGATAGTGTTTGGGATTAACGTATCTTGCAGGAGCAAAGGAGCAACCTAAAGCCTCAGATGAACAGTGTCCGAGGTGCCTTCATGGAGTTTGGAGGCGCCTTGGGTGCAAGACTGGAGCTGGCTGCGAGAAGTTGTTCAAGGCGCCTTGATGAACAGTGGAAGGCGCCTTGAACAGATGAAGGCGCCCTGTGAACAGTGGAAGGCGCCTTGAATCTGTGATAAGTTCGACCAGTTCGCTCCTTATCTCCGCGGCTGACTCGGCCTATTCAAGGCGGCTTGGGTAGCATTCAAGGTGCCTTGAACACTATTTATAAAGGGGGTTCGACCAGCAGCTTGGATCAATGATTTCCAAGTCTTCCTTCTGCATTTAGCTGCTAACGAACTCATCTCGAAGTGCTACAACTTGACGCTGACGACCCGAACCTTCAATTTAGAATTTCCTATTGTCGGTATAATTTATTTATTGTATATCCTTGTAAATCATCTTTTGTAAATTTACGATCTTATAGTTGTTGCCCACCGGAAGCGATCAAGGATCGCGGGCCTTCGAGTAGGAGTCGCCCTAGGCTCCGAACGAAGTAAATCCTTCGTGTTTGTGTTTTCTCTATTTCATTTCCGCTGCTTTAATCTCAACGAACGTTTTACGATTCCGATAATCGAACGAAATAGCCACGACTGCTATTCACCCCCCCTCTATCGCTTCTCGATCCAACACCAACAACCCCCTCCTAGCCGGCCGCAACGGTCCAACATGTGGTATCAGACCCAGGATGCCTTAAAAGGACTAACCGCCGTCCGAAGTAACAAAACGATGGCCGGAGATAGCGTCTACCCACCTGCATTCGAGGGGGAGTTTGCTGTTTGGAAATAAAAAATGGAGGTATATTTAAATTTAGATTTTTGTATTTCTTTAATATTGAAATCCGATTTCGAAGCACTAAAGACAACGAATGGAGAACAACTCGAACTACGCCTCTAGAACAAGAAGCAATGTGATGAGTCAATGGCAAACAGTCGGGCAGAGTTTCACATTCTAACCGTAATAACAAATGGAAATCTCAACAGAGTCGGCGAATACAAAAGTGCAAAAGAATTTTGGAAAAAGTTCTTGAAGCTCTACGAAGAACATTTGGAAGTCGACGACTCAATAGACACCGAGCCACCGACAGAACAGTCCGAGACTGAAGAAATTACCGAGCCAACAATCATAGAGAAAGACCCACCTACAGATGAAGAAAGCTCATTCGAGATGAGCATCGATCAAGGGGGAGAATCTTTGGAAGAAAGTAATTCAACAGGGGGAGAACCAACGACCGATGAGGTAAGTAAGGTATGGCCTCTACCATCTGAACAACTGGTTAATTCAATAGAAAAGTTGCTTGAAGATTTTTTCGATTTAAAAACTGAATTATCGAAAGAGTGTTTCAGTTTACCAATGATTTTGAAAGAATTCTGCAAATTAAAAAATATTTTAACAAAAGAATTTTGCAAGTTAGAAATTTTGCCAAAAGACTTTTGTGAATTGCAAATTGTTTCGACGAAAGATTCTTGCAAACTAGAAATATTATCCAAAGTGTTTCTCAAATTGCAAAAAGTTTTGACGAAAGATTCTTGTGAATTACAAATTATTTTGTCAAAAGAATTTTGCAAATCAGAAATATTGCCAAAAGATTCTTGCAAGTTACAAAATATTTTGTCGAATGAATCTTGCAAATTAAAAAAATTGTCAAACGAATTTTTACCAATTATTTTGTCAATACAATTTCTTGCATGTTTAATATTTGTTCCCTTAAATCTGAAAAATTGTGATTTAATAAGTTATGATAAATTAAAATGTAAATTTAAAACCTTCTGATAAAAGTATTAGAATAAAATAAATAAATAAATGCATAGAAAATTTTCTAAATGTTAACAATTTTCTTAAATTTTCTTGCATAAAGTTTTCGGCTTAAGAAAGTTCTTAAAATTCATAACGAAAACTTAGAAATTTTCCAAAAAGTTATTTTGAACTTAGAAATTTTCCTTGACTTAGAAATGTTTTCCAGAAAATCATTGAAATAGATTTCCATAATTTTTTTCTAAGTGTCAAACCTTAGATTTTTTTTCAACCCCAATTTTTTATATGATCAAAGGGGAGAAGTAAAAAAGTATAAGTTTAGGGGGAGGTAGAAATTGAAAATTGGAATTTTTGAAATTTAATTTTTTCTATCTTGTTCCATATTATTGCAATGAAAATTATTTCATTTTCATGTCTATTTTTTACCCTAGCTTAACTTGGGTTGATCACATCAAAAAGGGGGAGATTGTTGGAACCCAAGGTTGTTTTGGTGTGATCAACAAGTTAAGCTAGGTCCTGTGCTGTTTTAACCTTGTGTCTAAATGTGCAGGAGCTTAGGAGCACATGTACTCGAGCAGACGATGCAGTTAGCGAGAAGGACAGCACTCGATGCATCCGAGGGATGAGGTGCTGCGGAAGAGTACACCAGTGGATGAGAAGGAAGCGTGCGGTGGTTTCGAGGGATGAAAGCCAGAGTGAAAGATTGCTCGGGGAGCAAGAGACGCAGCTAGCGAGAAGGTCCGCACGGGGTGCGACCGAGGGATGAAGACTGCGGATGAGTATGTTGGTGAACGAGAAGGAAACATGCAGCGATTCCGAGGGACGAGAAGCCGGAGCGGAAGGCTGCTTGAGAAGACCGAAAGTTGGGTTCGGGTGAGCCCTTTTCCGGATGGCAGAGATCACCCAAGCAAGCGGATCCGGAGTAGAAGAACCGGACCGAGCCGAACCGAACCAGAGCAGTGGTCCCGGATGAAAAAGTCAACATGGGTTGACTTTACTGGTCCCGGGCGCCCAAAACAGTCTGGGGCGCCCGGACCAGCCCGGGGCGACCGGAACTCCTCCGGGCGCCCAGACCAGCATGTTTGACCAGAATGCATCTAATGCGTTTTGAACATTGTGGGATAAATTTTTATTCCCCTAGGGCGCCTGGAACCCTTCCAGGCGCCCCGACCACGGCTATAAATATAACCTTGGTCCAGAAGCTTGAGAACGAACTCATTACATGTAATTCGAACGTTTGTGTGCTTTAGAGTTGTAGTTAAAGCTTCTGTTTCTGCGCTCCAACGTTGTAAGAGGCTTCTCCGCCTAAAAAAGTTTTTAGTGCTTATCTTCCTTGGATTAACAACCACATCGGTTGTAACCAAGTAAATACTTGTGCCTCGTTCTTTATGTTTTTAATTTATTGCTTTACTTTATTTATGCAAGTGTTAGCTTAAAGAGTTCGAGGAAGGGTTGTTTGTTTTATTTTCTACAGGACTATCCAATAACCCCTCCTAGCCGGCCACAACGGTCCAACAAATGCTTCCATTTAAGGTTCCATTTAAGCTGAAACTTTGTGAGTATATAGTTTCTGAAATTGAATTATGAAGTATCAAATTCCAGAATCAACTCCTACTCAAATTGTGACAGGGTAGTGTTGTTGAATTTCTATCTCCATACACACCAATTCGATATTCTATAGTCATTGGAGGCTCAAGGAAAGCTGGTAATATGTAATATGTATATATCCTCATGTTGTATGGAGACTAACTCAAAATTCCAGAACCAGAATCCAAACTGATATTTCAGTAATATTGAATTCTGTAGAAATGGAACCCATGTATCGACCAGTACATGTTTAGTGCCAAACTTCTATGCTATTTTTTATCAGTAACAAATTGAACTCAAAGTTATACATTCAATGCTGAATGAGATCTCCTCTCAAGCTAGATCTTTTATGAATGAGATGTCCTTGAGTTATCAATTTTGATATTGAGTGCTAACATGGAATTGTAGGAATGAACCAGTTTAGCAACCCTTTACTTACTGCAGAGAAAGAAACAAAAACCATTTACACTCAAGGTTATTGATTGAACAAATCAAGCTGTGAAAGAATGTATCAACTTAAGTCTCTAGTGTGCCATGTTTTGTTGTATGTTTCTGGAATTGATGAAGTCCAGAATTCAGAATATGAACTTGGCATCTCAATCCTATTTTTTGTCAATTTCTTATGAACTTTTTGTGGGATTTCAGATAAGGAAGAAGGAAGTTTATAAAAGAAAAATCTGCAAAAAGGAAAACAGTGGCTAGAAGTGTTTCAAGTAAGTGGATAGCATGTTCTGTTTTATTGCCCGAGATGACCAATGTTTTAAGTGTGGGGGAGGGAATTCTTCTTCACAATTTGAGATCAAATCTTGGGCGAAACTAGGTGATCAAGCTCCAGAACAATTGTAGCCGTTCATCCATAATCAAGCAGATCTGAGTCATCCATTAAAGATCCGACCCATCTAACATAATAAGGAGTAGATCTCAGCCATAGATGAAGATCAAGAGATTTTGATTCAGATCTTAGTTCATCCAGCCGTTGATCAAGCCCGAAACATTCTGGACCGTCCGATCAAAGAGAGAGTTGTTTAAAACCTGAGAAGCTACAGTGTCTTCGGGGAGCTCGGCGTTCCGCGACTTGCCACTATTTTTGCGTCTTCTTCATCAACGACGCCACAGTTCCCATTCCATATCCAGAGCCAAGATTCAAACTCTTTCGTTGCCGGCGAGCTGTCTACGATCCGACCACCAGCAATCAAAGGGCAAAGCGCGATTTGAGGGTGTTCCCCGATCATTGTCTTGTTGTCTGCGAGTTTCATCCAAGCAAAGATTTGAGGGTGTTCCCTGATCTGAGCTGCTGTCATTCTCACTAGAGGATCAAAGGGTGTTCCTTGGTTCTATAGAGTGCAATCCATTTTCATTTTCACCTCGCGTCTCCGGATTCCGTAAGATTTTCTCTGTTCTTCGTCGGTTGGAGAATTCAGATGATTCCAAGCTCGAGAGGCGTTCCCAACAGCTTTAGGCTTCTTCTGAATGTGTTGGGTATTCAGTGGTTGCTGTTGTTTGCTTGAGAGGCATTCCCAGAAGCAAACTCAGTGGCACGGTAGTGAGGAGAGGTTTTGTCTCGGGTTTGGTTGTGGAATGCCATTTAGGTTTTGTTTTCGTTATCTTTGCTTTTGAATTATCCATGAATTTGCTCAGATCTGAAGATTTGATAGTTAGATTGCAATTTACTTTCTACCTTGAATTTCATATTTTGTTTCTACAAGTTTATGTTTTGTTTTAATGCTTGAATTTAGTAGATTCTTTGCCTATTCAGTGAATAAATTGTTACTAAGATTGAATTAAATTGTTGAATGCTTAATTTGATGTTTCTGGTTGTGTATTTATATTCAATGTTGCTGTGATGGAGCATTTGATTTCAATTGTTGAATTAAGAGTAATTGAGAATTGGATGATACTTAGGTTCTTACAAGTAGTTTGAGATTTCAAGTTCACATGTTACTTGTTACCTTTGTTCTATGAATTGGATTGTTATGGCTGACATTGAGTCAAGTTGTGAATGAATCACTTGAGCTTTTTATTATTTACCTCTATTTCACATTGTTGAATGAAGTTGAGAATGGGATACTTGTTGTGTGAGCTTAATAGTTGAATTTGGTTGTTATTGTGAATTGGGGGATATTTTGGTTTTTACAAATTAGATTGAGTTCTTGAGTTTCATAGTTATTGCAATTGTGAATTGAGAAGATAGTAATTGACTCATTTGACTCAATGATGCATTCACTACAAGAAAAATCCTCATAGACATCGGTGGAACAATAACAGTTTTAAGCAAAAACCGATGTCTTTGAGTATTTTGCACCGGTTTTTCTAAAAATTGGTGTCTATGAGTGTAGATTTTCACTCATAGACATCGGTTTTTTAGCCGATGTCTATGAGCTCCTTTTTTTTGTTAATAGACACCGGTTTTAACAGCGGTTTTTAAAACCCGTGTTAATGAATAAAAAAATAATAATTTAATTTTTCCACCAGCCAAAATTTACAACACTTCACAAAGTTCCCTCCAAACCTAAACTAATATCGCACCCCTTCTCTCAGCCTAAACCTAAACCTAAACCTCCAAGCCTTATCTACCTCTTCCCCTTCGATTGACGCCCCTTCCTTCTTCCCCTTCGATCGACGCCCCTTCCTGGATCGACGTTCCGTTCTGCCTCCTCGTTCGATCCTCTCTTCCTCCTCCTCCTTCCTCTCTTCGCTCTTCCCGGCTAAGGTAGGGGCCAACAAGATCCGAACAACGAGAGGACGCCCAAGACCACCATGGCACGGTTGGTCGGCAACGTGAGGGAATCCGAAGGAAGAGAGAACAGCACCAAGATCCAGGAGCTCGTACACAGAAGGGGCATCGACTTACTTCCTCCTATCCCTCCCCTCCCGCTATCTCCCCTTCTGCGCCAAATCTACATCTCCGGCAATCACGACCTCACCTTCGTCGGCGCCCTTCCGACGGCTCCCCCTTTGCCGCCACCTGGAGCGGGAGCTGTGGTTCGAGGGGGAGGGGTACGAGGCAATGAACGTTCAAGGCCGGCAGTGGAGCGGCGACATGGGCGGCCGATCTGATTGTCGGCATGTACATCTGGTCGCATTTCCTATTTCCTGTAGTTTGTGGAAAATCAAATGTGAACCCATAGTCTAGGGACCTGGTGCTGCAATTGGTCGAAAGGTTTGTCATGAGGCAATGCTGATACTCTTATCCTTTTGTTTCTATTTATTGCTTTAGTCAAAAGCTACTTTCTGGCTTTATTTCAGGATTCTCTCTGGACCGAAAGCTCGAACTATTCTGTTAAATGGCGCTGTTCAGAAGGGGGAACGCATAGTACCACCTGCTATACTTGATCTACTCATGCGGGTGACTTTTCCTGCTTCTACAGCTCGAGTCAAGGTTTGCCTATTTCCATCGAAGATCTCCATATTGCATAAAATTTTACGATGAGTTCCTAATATATCTTTCTGCAGGCAACTGAAAGATTTGAGACGTTTTATCCTACTCTAAAAGAGTTGACTCTTACTGGTTCTGGTACCAAAACCACAAAGCAAGCATCACAACAGCTTTTTCCTTTTGCCATCCAAGCGATTCAAGAAAATATAATTGAGATGTTGCATTATTATGTGTCCTAGGCTGATGTTTTCATAGTATGACTGTACTTAACATGGAACTTATATACAGATAATTCCGAGCTAACAAAGGAAGCGACGGATTTGTTCATCTGGTGTTTGACTCAGAATGCTGAGTGCTATAAACAGTGGGTGAGTTGTTCTTCAAACGTGCTATTTATAGCTTTTATTATTTTGTAAACCTTTCTAACTGCTTTAACTGTTGTATCATGAAGGAAAAACTCTATGTAGAGAATGTTGGTGTGACAATTATTGTTCTTCGGAAACTCTCCACTGAGTGGCGAAATTACTCGGCCAAAATTTCCCCCGACACTCTCAAAGTAACACTTAAGCATTTGAGGGCTAAAGTAAGTATATCTACTATCAAATATTTCTAATTTTCTTGTCCAAGTTCAGTCATTCGAAGCTCACGGTTTTTGGATTTCCATCCTTGGCATCTATCGTGTGCATGATATGATAAATTTACTTATTTGTTGCACTTGTATCTAGATGTGGTCAGGTTTAGTTGCACAGTGTTTTTCAAAATTTAGTTGCTGATCAGAATCTTTTTCTTCTTATTTTCTCTATCAAAGAATGAAGATGCCCTGTCAAGAAACACAGACCCCAGCCAAGTAGCATCCATCAAAGAAGCTGACAAGTACTGCAAGACAATTTTGATGAAGTTAACACGTAATTTTGGCTGCATGAAGGGTAGTGTTTTGGTGCTTGTGCTAGGAATTGGTCTCTTTTTCACTCTTTCACCGAATGCCGAGATAATTAACTGGGAGAACATCAATTGGGAGAAATTTCAAGTGTTGTTCAGTTCTCTCCAATCCTCTTAGAACAACTTGGAGTTTAACCAAATTTTACCAACAAAGGAGATAGGTCAAGAAAGGATATGATGGCGCTAAATTCAAAGATAATAATAAGTTTGGTTTTTCACCTCGGCTAGATAACTATCTGAAATTGCTCTGGTGTTCGTCGTTGCAGCAAGCTGCTCCTACTGCTATTTGCTTTCCATCCCACCAATGTTACGCAAGTATGGTTTTCATCTTGTTTTGTCTGGAAACCGTTACTACATTTCTGATCAGGTACTCGATTGCATGTCAAATTCATCTTCATATTGAAACTTGTGTCTCAGATATTTAAAGCATGTTCAAAGTTTTATGTGCTAATTAAGGAATATATATTCAATGTTAGCATTTTGTTTATATATTGGAATATGTGGAAGTCGTTAGCAATGAACCTGGATGTATGAAGACATTCACAAATGCAGAATGCCTTAAAGCACATATCAAAACTTCTCACCTTTATGTTGATTGTGTGATTTGTGGAACAAAACAGCTGAAGAAGAATATTAAACGACATGAACACATGCATGAAGCAAGTGAGGTGACTGAGAGGACAAAATGTAACTTTGAAGGTTGTGAACGCACCTTTTCAAATGTAAGACCTGAATTTTGTGTAGTTATCGATTTTCTATCTCTCAGGCCGTCAAAGCTTAATTGCTATTTGGAGGCAATCTAGTAGCACTTTTTCAGTTAATAGGATGAGGTTGAAATCATGACCAAATAAAACCATAATATGTTTGCATCCCAATTTGTGCGCCTTCAGGAATTTGGTTAGGACATTGTTCGAAGCTTAACCTCTTTGCAAGAGACTAAGACATGCTGAAACTGTTATTGAGGTTGATTTTCCTGTATTAGAAGCAGTTCTTGAACTAGGAGACAATTATTGAATATGAATGGATCAAAGGTAAAGATCATGGAGATGTCTAATTTGAGCCTTTTTAACAGAAGCTTAAAACACCTACGCAAAGACAATTGTCAGATATGAACGGATCAAAGGTAATTTTAGCTTTTTTTAATAGAGGCTTGGAGTGTGTAGGTAGTTAAAATAGATGTTCAAATGGCCTTTTACCACATTCATTATTAATTGCATAAATGCACACTTGTTGATAAGGACAATTTATTGGAAGATCACCCTTTTTTTCTTCTCATATGCATCACTTGATTTATTTCTGGATAAGCAATCAATCTTTTATTTAGTAACTATAAAGTATAGTTTTTGCGCCTTGTAGGTATCAAATCTCAGACAGCACATAAAAGCAGTCCATCAAAATCTTCGTCCATTTGCATGTAGATTTTCTAAATGTGGGAAGAAATTTCCCTACAAGCATGTCAGGGATAACCATGAAAAATCTGATGTGCACAGTTACATTCAAGTAAGTGTTTAGTCTAAGATTTATCTACTAGACTTGACATGGTGATCTGAAATGTTAGCAAATTCAATTTTGAATTTTGTTTGAATTTGAACAAATATTTAATCTAGGTTTGCATGAATTCTGAGTTGCTTTGAGCTTCTTGTTGCAGGGTGACTTCCTAGAAATCGACGAGCAGTGGCAGTCACGGCCACGAGGTGGACGAAAAAGAAAGTGTCCTTCTATTGGATATTTCTGCAGGAAGAGGATTGTTTCACCTGAGCAAGCATCAACGCTTATGTACAATGTTCTCCGGAACATGATGCAAGCAGAGTTTTGCTGGTGGGACGAAATAGAATAGGTGATTGTTTTTGTGCAAGCAGAGTTTCGTTTTCCCTTCTACCCAACTCTTTTTCTTGCTTCTAATTTGAGTTTTGAGCAAGCAGAGTTTTGCTTCTAATTTAAGCATTCAAATTAATCATCTTGTTACCTGGTGCTCTTACTACTTTTTCAACTATGATTTTTGGTCTTGGTTTACTAATATATTATTTATGTGTTTTTACAGTTTACAAATCTCAAGTACTCCAGAGTTGAAATTGATGAAGTACGGTTCGAGTGAGCTGAATGCATGCTAGATTACATTTGAAGTGCGGTTCTACCTTGATGTGTTAAAAGAATGTTCTACCTTGATTTTGATATCTATTAGCTAGCTTTTGATGTAAAAAGAATGTTTGGGTATTTTATGGATATTGTTGTAAGAAGATTATTTATATAATTTGTGAATATTTATGTATTTTATGGATATTATTGAATGAAGAATATTTGTATAATTTGTGAATATTTGTGTATTTTTTTTTTGTTATTGTCGGTTTTTTATTGTTTCGGAAATCAAATTTGTGTTGTTAAAAAATATACATATTACATCGATTTTCCACCGCTGCAAAACCGGTGTTATTAACTAATATTACATCAGTCATTTACCGCTGCCAAAACTGGTGTTATTAACATACAATATTACATCAGTTTTACACGGTGTCGTTAAGTGATACTACACCGGTTAATAACCGATTCGAAGACCGGTGTCGTTAAGTGATACTACACTGGTTTTAACCCGATGTCTAAAATGACAGACTTTTAACATCGGCTTCATAGACATCGGTCGAAAATGAAATAGACACCGGTGGAAAATCGATGTCTATGAAGGTTTTTGTTGTAGTGATTAGAATCTGAATTGAATTGTTGTAAGCTTAATGAGATGCAAGAAAATAATGTTTATATGAGAGAACCTTCCTTTGATTCTATTCTTGTTGTTATTAGATGAATTTACCTTGTAATGTGAGTCAAATGGAAGTGCTTAATAGAACTTGTTGATGTAAGAAATTGATTGGAACCAATTCTAGGATTCACACACATTTATTAGTTATCCTTGGAAAAATATGACTTGGGACTCTTTACTACAATACTTGTCTTAATTTTAATTGAGTATCCAATCTTTACTAATTTGGTGCGCCTAGTGACATGTGAAAATGGCTAACACCACGCATTGCGGTTAAGAGCATTCGCAGCATACATCACGTGATGTGATTAAGAGAATTTGCAGCGCGCGGCGTACACTGCGGTTAAGAGCATTCACAACGCGCACCGCGCAATACGATTAAGAACATTTGTAGTGCATAGTGCTCACTGCAATTAACCACCTACAATTATCGCCAATATTTATTTAAAATATATAACTTAAATTTAAAATTTATACATCATCCCAATTCATTCATCACTTAAAATAGAAATAAAATTTTTTAAAATCCAATCAAAATGTGAATACAATTTTTATTCATCTAATAAACATTTGTATCAATTTACATATAAAACTAAAACAACATTAGAAATTTGATCCATTAAAAATTTGAACATTTCCTAATACAAATTAAGCCTTCACCTAATACCATTCATGATTTCGTCAAAAGCCATGGATGTCTGATTCTTTCCAAGCATCTTTTATTGTAAACAACTAAATTAATCCATCTAGTAACACCGCCTTCATTAACGGTTGCAAGGATCTCTATGTTTACTTCGAGGGCAACCTGTACATGATGAAACAAACAAAATATCATCAAAATCGTGTAGCAGGAAACATAATTTGTACTAGTGGCTTACAAATTGAAGATGATCATAGTTAAAGCACAAATCAAGAATTATGATTATATAATGCATCAATATTTTACAGAAAAGTAATATTTAATTAACAAAGTTTTATGCTGAAATACCTTGTATGATGACTATAGTAGAGAAAGGCCAAAATTTCATGACTAAGCCCTATGATAAAGTCTAAAGGTACGTTGTCAAATCTCTCATCCATATTCTCCCTCTCCTTTATTCTTCCTTTCATTGCTTGTCTATATTGGACCCTTAGTGGTCGGTAAGAGGAGAGGAGTGAATTGTCTTGTAAAAATCAAACTCTACTCTTTCTCGACTTATACCTTAATAAAAAACACTTGTAATAAAAATTAAAAGACTAATTACAAAGATAGAAACATAAGGAGACTTATTTGGTTTACTATCAGAAGATTGCTAATCCAAGAAAAATGAAGTGCATTTTATGACGATCTCCTTCGGGCGGAGTAGCCTCTTACAACATTAACAGCTCACAAATGAAAGTAGAACAAAAAGAAATGAATTACAAGTTCTGATTAAACTACTGAAATCAGAGCTATATTTATAGCACTGTTCAAGGTGCTTGGAAGGGTTTTGGGCGCCTGGAGTGAGATAGAATTTTATCCCTGATGCGTCGGTCAATGTACACGTCGATTCTAATAAGAGTTGAGTTTCAGCCGCCTAGAATGGCTCCGGGCGCCAGAACCCACAAAAGTCAACATGGTTGACTTTTTCAATTCAAGCACTCTGCTCCGGTTCTGCTTGTTTCGGTCCAGGTCTTCAACTCCGATTTCGCTCGCTTGGGTGATCTCGGCTATCCGGAATAGGGCTCACCTGAATCTAATTTCCTGTCTTCTCTTCGAGCAGCCTTCCTCTCCGACTTATTGTCCCTCGAACGTCGTGTACTTTCTTCTCGTCCACCGATGTACTCTTCCGCGGCACCTCGTCCCTCGGACGCACCGAGCCCGTTGTGTAACGCCCCGCCCCTCCTGCTAAGGCGACGGAGGTTACTTGCACATACCTATGAATACTTACTTGCTACAGCAGAAGTCTTATTTATAAAAAAAATTAGAAACTTTTCTTTTCTTTGAAACCAACATGACTAATCACCTGGACATATAAAATCACATAGCATACTTAACATGATTTGTAAGTCATAATGCCCAAAAACAAAATTAAATGTCATGGAGTCATAAAGCAGTAACATAACTAGGCATAGTTCTTATTAAACAAAAAGCAGATCTTTCTCCTTTAGCCAAGGCACTACCACACACATCCTTCTAGCCCCTCCTGCTGCTCCCCTAGTTCATCCATTCCTTGCCTTTATCTGTGGTACAAGAAAGTAAGCTGTGAGCACTCATGGCACAGTAAGTTCCTTTCCTACTCACAAACACCGTATAACATATTAAAATCACAAGACATAACACATGGAGGAAATTCATTATATCATGCAGCATATCATGGCATATCATAACGTAAGCATAAGGTATAATGGCATAACATAACATAATCATCAACTGCACCTTGACATATCATAACATCATCATAAATATCATGGCATAATCATAAGGTATATGCAAGGTGAATTCATAAACATGTATCATAAAAACATATGCAATATGTCCTTTGAAAAATTATAATATACATACTTAAACATAATCTTAACATGATTGGGGCCCTGGCTTATACCACATACATAAATGCGCGCGTCCTATGTAGGTCCAAGGTAGCAAGTCTTGAACCCTACAAGGCATACATACTAGGCCCGTTTCTTAGTCCATCGACCTAGGAGCACTTAGGAGCTCATTCCTAACGAGGCCTGTTTCTTATTCCATCGACCCCAGGGCGCTTATGGAGCCCACCCTTGGTACAAGCCGTACATAAAGTAAAATATCATGTTTATACATATCATGGTTCTTATCTTTTCTTGTACATCGTGTCACTTATCATATCATACCATATAGACTTTTGGGCACACAGCTCATCATGATGGTATGTAAAGATTTGGCACACAGCACATCATATATTTCATGCATAAATAGGAACACAGCACATCATATATTTCATGCATAAATTTGCACATAGCTTCATCATAAATAATACACACCATAGCATAAGGGTTTCCATCATGTATAGATCATAAGTGTGCATAATTAAACATAGAAGCATGGAAATCTCAAAATCATGGCATATAAGATACATGGAAAACATGATTCGATCTCTAACCCTAATGTCTCTTAGTGGCCGAACCATATAGGTTGAGTTTATGGTAAAACTTCATCCCAACATGTGAACCCTAAGTATGTATCACTTCTTATACCATAAGAACTATCATGAGCAAGTTTAGGTAGAGTTCTAGGTTTCTTAAACTTACAACCTATCATGGCCGAACCTTATCAAGCATGCATTGGGTTAAAGACTATCATTCAAGTTTGTGAACCCTAAACAACTTTCATAGCAAACATTTCAAGGAATAATATGAGCATGGTTGAGTTAGGTTCTAAGTTTCCTAAGTCCTTCATCATGTATTGGCCGAAACTCGTAGGGTTTAAAATTAGGGTTCAAGTGCCCTAAAAACATGAGCACCTTAAACAACTTTCATAGCAAATATATCAAGGAATAACATGAGCATAGTTGAGTTAGGTTTTATGTTTCCTAAACCCTAGATCTTGATGTGGCCGAAACTTGTAGGGTTTAAAATTAGGGTTCAAGTGCCCTAAAAACATAAGAACCTTAAACAACTTTCATAGCAAATATATCAAGGAATAACATGAGCATAGTTGAGTTAGGTTTTAAGTTTCCTAAGCCCTAGATCTTGATGTGGCCGAAACTTGTAGGGCTTCATATTAGGGTTCAAGTGCCCTAAAAACATGAGAACCTTAAACAACTTTCATAGCAAATATATCAAGGAATAACATGAGCATAGTTGAGTTAGGTTTTAGGTTTCCTAAACCCTAGATCTTGATGTGGCCGAAACTTGTAGGGCTTCATATTAGGGTTCAAGTGCCCTAAAAACATGAGAACCTTAAACAACTTTCTTAACAAACATTTCAAAGAATAACATGAGCATGATTGAGTTGGGTTCTAAGTTTCCTAAGTCCTATATCATGAAGTGTCCGAAGGTTATATAACATGAATTTAAATTTTCATACAACATTTAACATAAGCACATTAGATTAACTACACAATCATTTCATCAAGGAGATCATGAGCATCTTAGATTTGCATTAAATTCTTCTAGGTTTTTTTTTAAGAACAAAACATCCAAACATAGCCGAACCTTCATGGACATAAGATAGAGTTCAACTTAACATATAATCATGAGCATATCGTAATAGTTTCATATCTTATCTTAAGGAGGTCTTGGCATACTTAGTTTAAAATTAAAGCTCCCCTAGGCCCTTAGTTCTACCATGGCCGAATACTCATAAATCTAAGTTCTACAAAACATTTCAATATAGATAACTCCTTACTATAATATACATGCTACAAGAGAAATATCAAGCATATAAATGTTTAGATCCTTTCTTTCTCTAGGTCTTTCCTTTGGTCTTATCTTGGATAGAATTTCTTCATGATGTTTTTCTTAGCTTTTTATGTGACCGAATCCTACATAGAAAAATAAGAGCTATTGTACCACAGGTGAGGGGAACTTACATCCTTTCGCTTGTGGTTTTCCTTAGAGAGAAAAGTGTTCTAGTGATAATGAAGGTGGAAGCTTCATCTTCTTGTACCTCCTCTTGTTTCCTTTGCTTGTAAGGGCTAGAACTTGAAGTTTCCTTCTCGGAAATTAGCTTTCTTTGAGAAGAACTTAACTTAGAAATTGGTATGAGGAGAGGAAAGGGTTTCTTGGTTCAGTGAGAATGGAGAAGGAAGAAGGAGGAAGAAGAAAATGAATTAAATCCCTTTGTTTTTCTTCTCTAATCCTATTTATCCCTTTGCCAATGAGACATGTCCCCATTCTTTCCCCCAACTCCTCTTTTCCCTCACTCCATTAATTCCCACGAAAATAGAGGGAGGGAGGGGAGGTAGAAAATCCATCTTTTGCTTCCTCCCTTTTCTTAACCAAGAGGGAAAAGGAAGGTAAGCAACTTGGTTTTCTCTTGTTCTTTTTGCTTAGTTTTCTTTTCTCCCTTAACTATATTTTTCATTCCTTTCTATCCAATTATTTCTCCTTACCCTAATGGTTATCATGCATCAATTTATCTCCATTACCTGTGGGAGGTTCAATCCTTGACCTCACCTCTTCTTATTCTATATTTTCCTTGTTTTTATTTTCCTTTTCCTCTTATTCTTTTCATTCCTTTATGCTCAAAGGAAAAATAATATTCATATACCTATTTTAAATTTTTCGTGGGTGTTACAGTACCCCATACCTCATAAAAAGTTCATCCTCGAACTTAGAATAGTGGCGTCAGGTTGCACCAGACATCCGGCTGAGTGCGTCGGCCACCTTGTTCGCTTTTCCGGGATGATAAATGATTTCGCAATCATAATCCTTGACTACCTCGAGCCATCTGCGTTGTCTCATATTTAGGTCTTTTTGCGTGAAGAAATATTTCAAAGTCTGGTGGTCTGTATAAATCTTGCACGGGGCTCCATATAAATAATGTCTCCATGTTTTCAGAGCGAAGACCACAGCTGCTAGTTCCAGATTGTGAATGGGGTAACTTCTTTCGTGCTCTTTGAGTTGCCTGGAGGCATAGGCGATGACTTTGCCATCTTGCATGAGTACAGCTCCCAATCCTAATAAGGAAGCATCACTATACATATCAAAGACTTTGTTGCTTTCCGGTAGAGTAAGGATCGGGGCACTGGTTAGCCTCCGTTTTAATTCTGTAAAACTCTTCTCACATTCCTACGTCCATTCATACCTTTTATTTTTCTTTGTGAGATTCGTCATGGGGGTTGCGATTTTGGAGAAATCCTCTACGAACTTCCTGTAATAGCCTACCAATCCCAGAAAACTTCTGATTTCGCTGGCATTCTTTGGTCTACTCCAGTTACTTACGGCTTCGATCTTGCTTGGATCTACCATGACTCCATCCTTGGAGATGACATGACCCAAGAATATAACTCGATCTAGCCAGAACTCGCACTTGGAAAACTTTGCGTACAGTTGTTTCTCTCGGAGGATCTGTAATACCGTATTCAGGTGTTCGGCATGCTCTTCATGGGTTCTCGAGTAGATGAGAATATCGTCAATGAAGACAATCACAAATTTGTCGAGATACGTCGCAAATACCCGATTCATCAGATCCATGAACACAGCAGGGGCATTTGTCACTCCGAAGGGCATAACTACAAACTCATAATGCCCGTATCTTGTTCGAAAGGGTGTCTTTGGTATATCCTCTTGTTTCACTTTCACTTGATGATAGCCGGACCTTAAGTCAATCTTTGAGAAGATAGTTGCTCCCTTCAATTGGTCAAACAGATCGTCGATCCGCGGAAGGGGGTATCTGTTCTTGATCGTCGCGTTATTTAATGCTCGGTAATCTATACACATTCGCATAGATCCATCCTTCTTTTTTACAAATAGTACTGGAGCCCCCCACGGAGAGTGACTGGGGCAAATAAGTCCCTTGTCGAGTAACTCCCGTATCTGTTCTTGAAGTTCCTTCAACTCAGTGGGCGCCATCCGGTAAGGTGCTTTAGAAATCGGTTTAGTACCCGGAACCACTTCAATCGCAAATTCTATTTCCCTATCGGGTGCGATTCCCAGAAGTTCATCAGGAAATACTTCCGGATAGTTGCATACTACCCTGACCTCTCCTAACTTCTGGCTTCCAGTTGGTTTTGTATCAACTATGTGTGCTAGAAATCCAATACATCCTTTGTCCAACATACTCTGTGCCTCTATAGCTGATAAGAATCTTTCAGGTTCCTTCCCAGATTCCCTAATAAATTCAAACATTGGCTCAGCTTCCGGTCGAAAGACTACTTTCCTGTTACGACACTCGATTGTGGCGCCGTACTTGCCCAGGAAATCCATGCCCAGTATAATGTCATAATCCCGCATGTCAAGTACTATCAGATTGTAGTAGAGTTCTGTGTCTGCGATTCGGATAGGTACGGCTCGCAGCATATAATCCGATGGCATAACTTCCCCGGATGGTAGGGTGGTTAAGAACATACCATTTAGTGTTTGAGATGGTAGGTCTAATTTCTTTGTAAATGGTGTTGAGACGAACGAGTGTGTCGCCCCAGTATCAAATAATACTAAAGCATGCTGATTAAAAATAGGCAGCTGACCCTGGCATTCGTCGTCACTTGCGGGGCTTCCAATCTCCCTTGGCTGATCGGAGTCCCTTCTATAGCAGTTCGCATCTGGTGTAGCTGTGAAGGGGCACTCTTGTTCTAATTATTCTGCTGGAAGGGTGCCTGGAACTGAGTAGGACAGTCTCTGGCCAAATGTCCTTCCTATCCGCAATTATAGCACTTTCTTGTACCTTTGTGACACATCTCGGAATGCAGCTTCCCACAAATAGAACACTGGGGGTATCTCGGTTGCTTATTCACTGACCCACTTTTTGCATTGTCCCACTGCTTCCTTTTTCCGGTAGAAGTTCCTTTCCAGCCTGGTTTGGTACTCTAGGATTTCTGTCCTTCAGCTCAGGTCTGACCTTTATTCTCATTCATTGCTTTCTGATAATATTCCGTAATCAGTGCGCTGCTGACTAATTCCTCTGTAGTCTGCGGTCTATTAACTCCGCCGGCCACATTCAGTGCTATCTCGGGTCGAAGCATCTTCAGCATCAGTCTGACCCTTTCTCTTTCTGTACGCACTAATTCGGGACAAAGGCGTGCTAGACGATTGAAGCGCTTTACTGCTTCATTCACTGATAAGTCACCTTGCCGGAACTCGGTGAACTCGTCGTAATGCCGGTTCGTCACTTGCATATGGAAGAACTCTTCGAAGAACTCTATCTCGAAGTCCGTCCAATTCATCAGATTAATCTGTCTTTTTGCTTTCACTCTTTCCCACCACATTCTCGCGTCTCCGGAAAAACAAAAAGATACGCACTTGATCTTCTCCGTTTCAGGCCAATCCAGTAGTTCCACTATGCTTTCTACTGTCTTGAACCAGGCCTGGGCATCCCATGGCTCGCAAGTATCTGAGTAGTTTTCCGGTTTTAGCCTCAGCCACTGTATCAAATAGGTTTCCTGTCGAGCCACTGGGGCAGGGGCAACCGGTGGTACTGGTGCAACTATTGGCACGACGGGTACCGCATTCTGATTTACTGGCGGGGTAGTAGGAATTCCTTGTTGGCCCATTAGCGTAGTGATCAGCTGTTGTTGCTCCGTGATCTGACGCTGGAGATTAGTAACTACCTGGGTCAGGTCTGGTGGAGTCGGTGTCTCGTCTGCTCGGGTAGTACGTCTCCTAGTCATGCTTATCTTCATTAAATAACAATAAATTATCGTTATTCATATTCGGTTGCAAAAAGGTTAGTATCATTCCTATCCTACCATCATGCATACCTAAACTAAATAACGAACATAAATAAACATGCATAATATTAAAGCATAATAAAACAAACAACAACAATTTAAATTAAGCACATAGATTCTTACTTGGAGCGGCAGGATGGAGGCTTGACATGTGTGTAGTGAATTGGCTAAACTTGGCTCTGGTACCAAACTGTAACGCCCCGCCCCTCCTGCTAAGGCGACGGGGGTTACTTGCACATACCTATGAATACCTACTTGCTACAGCAGAAGTCTTATTTATAAAAAAAAATTAGAAACTTTTCTTTTCTTTGAAACCAACATGACGAATCACCTGGACATATAAAATCACATAACATACTTAACATGATTTGTAAGTCATAATGCCCAAACACAAAATTAAATGTCATGGAGTCATAAAGCAGTAACATAACTAGGCATAGTTCTTATTAAACAAAAAGCAGGTCTTTCTCCTTTAGCCAAGGCACTACCACACACATCCTTCTAGCCCCTCCTGCTGCTCCCCTAGTTCATCCATTCCTTGCCTTTATCTGTGGTACAAGAAAGTAAGCTGTGAGCACTCATGGCTCAGTAAGTTCCTTTCCTACTCACAAACACCGTATAACATATTAAAATCACAAGACATAACACATGGAGGAAATTCATTATATCATGCAGCATATCATAACGTAAGCATAAGGTATCATGGCATAACATAACATAATCATCAACTGCACCCTGACATATCATAACATCATCATAAATATCATGGCATAATCATAAGGTATATGCAAGGTGAATTCATAAACATGTATCATAAAAACATATGCAATATGTCCTTTGAAAACTTATAATATACATACTTAAACATAATCTTAACATGATTGGGGCCCCGGCTTGTACCACATACATAAATGTGCGCGTCCTATGTAGGTCCAAGGTAGCAAGTCTTGAACCATACAAGGCATACATACTAGGCCCGTTTCTTAGTTCATCGACCTAGGGGCACTTAGGAGCCCATCCCTAACGAGGCCCGTTTCTTAGTCCATCGACCCCAGGGCGCTTATGGAGCCCACCCTTGGTACAAGCCGTACATAAAGTAAAATAGCATGTTTATACATATCATGGTTCTTATCTTTTCTTGTACATCATGTCACTTATCATATCATACCATATAGACTTTTGGGCACACAGCTCATCATGATGGTATGCAAAGATTTGGCACACAACACATCATATATTTCATGCATAAATAGGCACACAGCACATCATATATTTCATGCATAAATTTGAACATAGCTTCATCATAAATAATACACACCATAGCATAAGGGTTTCCATCATGTATAGATCATAAGTGTGCATAATTAAACATAGAAGCATGGAAATCTCAAAATCATGGCATATAAGATACATGGAAAACATGATTCGATCTCTAACCCTAATGTCTCTTAGTGGCCGAACCATATAGGTTGAGTTTATGGTAAAACTTCATCCCAACATGTGAAACCTAAGCAAGCATCACTTCTTATACCATAAGAACTATCATGAGCAAGTTTAGGTAGAGTTCTAGGTTACTTAAACTTACAACCTATCATGGCCGAACCTTATCAAGCATGCATTGGGTTAAAGACTATCATTCAAGTTTGTGAACCCTAAACAACTTTCATAGCAAACATTTCAAGGAATAATATGAGCATGGTTGAGTTAGGTTCTAAGTTTCCTAAGTCCTTCATCATGTATTGGCCGAAACTTGTAGGGTTTAAAATTAGGGTTCAAGTGCCCTAAAAACATAATCACCTTAAACAACTTTCATAGAAAATATATCAAGGAATAACATGAGCATAGTTGAGTTAGGTTTTAAGTTTCCTAAACCCTAGATCTTGATGTGGCCGAAACTTGTAGGGT
Source organism: Zingiber officinale (assembly GCF_018446385.1). NCBI lineage: Eukaryota > Viridiplantae > Streptophyta > Magnoliopsida > Zingiberales > Zingiberaceae > Zingiber > Zingiber officinale. The sequence goes on from NC_056002.1 coordinate 68,126,495, forward strand.
TTAAAATTAGGGTTCAAGTGCCCTAAAAACATAAGAACGTTAAACAACTTTCATAGCAAATATATCAAGGAATAACATAAGCATTGTTGAGTTAGGTTTTAAGTTTCCTAAGCCCTAGATCTTGATGTGGCCGAAACTTGTAGGGCTTCATATTAGGGTTCAAGTGCCCTAAAAACATGAGAACCTTAAACAACTTTCATAGCAAATATATCAAGGAATAACATGAGCATAGTTGAGTTAGGTTTTAAGTTTCCTAAACCCTAGATCTTGATGTGGCCGAAACTTGTAGGGCTTCATATTAGGGTTCAAGTGCCCTAAAAACATGAGAACCTTAAACAACTTTCTTAACAAACATTTCAAAGAATAACATGAGAATGATTGAGTTGGGTTCTAAGTTTCCTAAGTCCTAAACCATGAAGTGTCCGAAGGTTATATAGCATGAATTTAAATTTTCATAAAACAATTAACATAAGCACATTAGATTAACTACACAATCATTTCATCAAGGAGATCATGAGCATCTTAGATTTGCATTAAATTCTTCTAGGTTTTTTTTTTAAGAACAAAACATCCAAACATAGCCGAACCTTCATGGACATAAGATAGAGTTCAACTTAACATATAATCATGAGCATATTGTAATAGTTTCATATCTTATCTTAAGGAGGTCTTGGCATACTTAGTTTAAAATTAAAGCTCCCCTAGGCCCTTAGTTCTACCATGGCCGAATACTCATAAATCTAAGTTCTACAAAACATTTCAATATAGATAACTCCTTACTATAATATACATGCTACAAGAGAAATATCAAGCATATAAATGTTTAGATCCTTTCTTTCTCTAGGTCTTTCCTTTGGTCTTATCTTGGATAGAATTTCTTCATGATGTTTTTCTTAGCTTTTTATGTGACCGAATCCTACATAGAAAAATAAGAGCTATTGTACCACAGGTGAGGGGAACTTACATCCTTTCGCTTGTGGTTTTCCTTAGAGAGAAAAGTGTTCTAGTGATAACGAAGGTGGAAGCTTCTTCTTCTTGTACCTCCTCTTGTTTCCTTTGCTTGTAAGGGATAGAACTTGAAGTTTCCTTCTCAGAAATTAGCTTTCTTGGAGAAGAACTTAACTTAGAAATTGGTATGAGGAGAGGAAAGGGTTTCTTGGTTCGGTGAGAATGGAGAAGGAAGAAGGAGGAAGAAGAAAATGAATTAAATCCCTTTGTTTTTCTTCTCTAATCCTATTTATCCCTTTGCCAATGAGACATGTCCCCATTCTTTCCCCCAACTCCTCTTTTCCCTCACTCCATTAATTCCCACGAAAATAGAGGGAGGGAGGGGAGGTAGAAAATCCCTCTTTTGTTTCCTCCCTTTTCTTAACCAAGAGGGAAAAGGAAGGTAAGCAACTTGGTTTTCTCTTGTTCTTTTTGCTTAGTTTTCTTTTCTCCTTTAACTAAATTTTTCATTCCTTTCTATCCAATTATTTTTCCTTACCCTAATGGTTATCATGCATCAATTTATCTCCATTACCTGTGGGAGGTTCAAGGTTCAATCCTTGACCTCACCTCTTCTTATTCTATATTTTCCTTGTTTTTATTTTCCTTTTTCTCTTATTCTTTTCATTCCTTTATGCTCTAAGGAAAAATAATATTCATATACCTATTTTAAATTTTTCGTGGGTGTTACACGTTGGCTCTCTCCTTTGTCATCCTTCTCGCTAACCGCGTCTTCCGCTCAACATTCTGTGCTCCTAAACTCCTGCACACTTAGACATAGGGGTTAAACCAAACATGACCTAACTTAACTTGTTTGATCACATCAAAACAACCTTGGGGTTCCAACAATCTCCCCCTTTTTGATGTGAGCAACCAAAGTTAAAATAGGGTAAACAAATATAATGTAAAAATAAATAATTTTGTAAATAAGTGCAAAAATGATTTTACAGTTTGAAATTTGGATAATACCTCCCCCTAAACTTAATAATCCCTTCTCTCCCTTTGATCACAAAAAAAACATGGGGTATCACAACAAGTCTAAGGGTAATTCTGATTTTTGTATAGAAAAATTTCAAGCAAAAAAAAAAATCTAAGTTTAAAGATATAATTTTTGCGCAACGTATAAAATAACTTAAAAAAATTAAGTTAAAAAAATAAATCTTAGCAAAAACAATTTAAATGAAGTTTGCAATTAAAGGCAATTTTCTAAGTGAAATTTGAAAAAAAAAATTAAGAGATGTTTGTAATTTTTAAAAAATTTAATAAATGTTAAACCTTTGACAAATATTGAAAGTATTTAATTTAATTAACTATTTTATGCTTATCAGTTTGTTAATTAAATATTCAGTTTAGAAATTTGGCTCTAGGCTGTGGCGAGACACTAGTCCTTCTTGGTTATTGGATTATCAACCACTTCTAGACAAAGTCTTTTAATGAATTCAAATATTTAATTTTCTACCTGAAAGCCCTAAGTCTAATTTCACTTTTAAATTTAAACAAGTTTTTGGAACCCAACATAGGTTCCTTCCTACAGGTTAATCAGTTATTTTCTAGGAATATAGGATTTTGTTACTTTTCTAATCTGACCTTTGTGAAATGTATAGTACCAGTTTAATTCTCTATAGTTTCTAAAAACAGAAATATTTGAACATGTAGAATTTTTTAAATTTTCTATTTCTTCTTTTAATTTAACATTTTCAAGTTTTACTTTTTCTATTTCTTCTTTTTATTTCTATGAGCACAATGTCATCATGGTCAAACAAGAGAAATGAGCATCTCTCAGGCTGACGACGTACCCTATCAGACCTGCGAAGAGGTATGTCTACTTGAATTGGTTGTTGTTCCTCAACTCTTTGTGGAACAACATCATCCACAATATTTTGTGGTCCCAGGTCAACTTCCATTGAGGCTTCAGTGCTATCGTTGGCATCTTGAACTTCTTCAAGATCGAACGTACTCCCACTAGTCTTTCTAGAAACAAAGTCCCTTTCTAGAAAGACCCCAGTCTTTGCCACAACTATCTTGTGCTGACTGGGAATGTAGAAGTAATATCCCTTCATTTCCTTGGGATATCCAATAAAGTAGCACTTGTCGGATTTGGGTCCTAAATTGTTTGAGACTTGACGTCAAACGTAAGCCTCACAATCCCAAATTCTAATGAAAGACACCTGGGCATCTCTCCCAGTTCATATCCTATATGGTGTCTTTATCACGACCTTGGATGGAACTTGGTTGAGTATAAAAGTAGTCGTGTCTAGAGCATAGCCCCAAAGGAATGTCGGAAGATCTGTGTGACTCATCATAGATCGTACCATATCTAATAGGGTACGATTCCTCCTTTCGGATACACCATTCCACTGTGGTGTTCTAGGAGGAGTGAGTTGGGATAGAATCCCAAACTCAGCTAGATAGTCACGAAACTCATGGTTAAGGTATTCTCCACCTCGATCTGATCAAAGTATCTTAATACTCTTACCAAGCTGGTTCTGTACTTCATTCTTGAATTCTTTGAACTTTTCAAAGGATTCAGACTTATATGTCATCAAGTACACATAACCATATCTACTGAAGTCATCAGTAAATGTGATGAAATACCTATAACCACCTCTAGCAGCGACATTGAAAGGGCCACATACATCACTATGTATAAGTCCTAACAAATCAGTCGCTCTTTCGCTGTGCCCACTAAAGGGAGTCTTGGCCATCTTGCTTAGTAGGCATGACTCACACGTCTCATAAGATTCAAAATCAAATGAGTCCAGAAAACCATCCTTATAGAGCTGGGATAAGCGCTTGTCATTTATATGACCTAAGCGACAGTGCTAGAGATAGGTTTGGTTCATGTCATTTGACTTGAACCTCTTGGTATTTATGTTATAGATAGGGCTTTCAAGGTCTAGAATGTAGAGTCCGTTCATCAGAGGTGCACTACAATAGAACATATCTTTTAAATAAACAGAACAACATTTGTCCTTTATTATAAAAGAGAAACCTTTCTTGTCCAAACAAGAAACTGAAATTATGTTCTTTGTTAAAGCAGGCACATAACAACAATCATCCAACTCTAGTATAAGCCCAGAGGGCAAAGATAGAAAATAAGTCCCTACAGCAACAGCAGCAACCCGTGCTCCATTGTCTACTCGTAGGTCTATCTCGCCCTTCATTAATGTTCTGTTATTTCTCAGCGCTTGTACATTAGTACAAATGTGAGAAGTACATCCGGTATCTAATACCCACGATGAAGAAATAGAGAGGTTGACTTCTATAACATTTATACCTAAAGTAGAAATCTTATTTCTCTTCTTCTTAAGATCTTCCAGGTATCCTATGCAGTTCCTCTTCCAGTGCCCTACTTGTCCTTGATACAGTTGACGAAGATGTTCAACCATATCATAAGCGCCCATTAACTCATGTTTCTTCTGAAGCTCAGAGTTCATGGTCGCGAGTATAAGACAGGACACATCTAATGCGTCATCTTGATGCTTCTTGTAAGCATCTCAGTCAGCTCGGGTGGCAGTGGCAGGAGGAGCCTCCAGAATGGGCTGCTCCAGAACGTGCAGTTTACATTCTTGGGTGAGAACTATTCACAAGTTCCTGTACCAGTCCAGGAAATTTGCTCCGTTGAGCTTGTCCTTCTCAAGAACAGAACGCAGGGAGAAAGAGTTCGTATTCGACGTCATAGTTATCTACAACAGAAAAATGCAGAAAATAAATATCATATTTTTTTTATCATTTAATTAGGCCTTTAACTAAATAATGTTCCCACTGAATTCTATAATTCAAGTGGAACAAGATCCACATCATACTAACCCTTGAGTTAGCTTTGGCTAATACGCCCAAGATTTAGTATGATCGGTAGGTAACGATTTACCAATTACATCTCTATGCAACTCTTGTTCATAGGATCATTATCCGCAGTTATATTAAAACTTGAGTTAGCTTTGGCTTATACGCCCAAGAATTAATATAAATGTGATTTATGTCCTATCTTTCCAACTGTTGGAAGAATGCATATAGTTGTACTCGATCCAACCGAGTTAACTAGGAATACTCAATCTAATTGAGTTTGTACTCGCCCATGCGTTGATAAGCGGGACCAAGATTGTCCCTCCGTACCCTACCAAGATAATATGTGTTGCTCTGCTTTGGCAGATTCAACAACACATGTGATCGAGGTAGTGATAGGTATCACGGCACGGTAGGCATTAGAGTTGATGCGATTGAGATCTAATCTAATCGAGAGGGTGCATCTTGTACACGATTTAGATCTAATATAATCGTTAGGCACTAATTAATTACTAATCATGCATCAGATACACAAAAGCAATTAATTAAATTATTTGTGATTAGTCATGGCCCTACTACGATCTTCTCAAGCCAATGAGATGATCGGATGGTCAACCTAGGGTCAACAGCTTCTCAAGCTCCTCCCTTTGACCACCTTGTGTTGCTCGCGCCCTCCTCGTAACTCCGTCTCGAGTGGACCTTCCACGGCTCCAATTTTGTACATTACAATTTTGAAACTCGAGTTACATTCGAGTCTAAACTAATTTTACAACAAGAATAAATGGAGAAAGGCACGACGCGCAGGTCGCGTATCAAGTATACAACACACACAACACAAATGACGGCGCGCATGCCGTAATATGAATTACAACATATTTCCAATCAGATTGGGTCTTTTTGGGCCATGACTATCACAAAATAATACATAATTCTAAATTATGTATTTTCTATAATTTTCTGTAATTTTTACTATAATTTTTACAATTTTTATGAGTAAAATTCCCGGCGGTTCCGTTTAGCGGGTTTTCGGGAGCAATCACGGAACGAATCCCCTTGCGGGGCCAGGGGCAGTACCCCTACCCGCGATCTAACCATTGTGAGTGTTCCTTAGCGATCCTACAATGTCTTAGCCCACTGTCCCAAAGGATTTGGGGTGAAACCTTGCCGTTTCGGAAAAATCTTCTCGGTAGTCGAAGCCTACAAGTGTCGAAACACTTGTGCTCCGCTTCTATGAGAAAAATACCCATAAAAACTATAAAAATAGGAAATGTACATAATATTACAGATCTACTATTTTTCATAAAAATACAAAATAAACTCGTACAAGACTTCGCACGTGGCTCTGATACCACTGTTGGGTTTTTCGGGCCGCGAAAACCGCTTTTTCGCATCCGTGCGAAGTAAAACTTTCAAAAACATTACGAGTACGAGTTTTATACTTGTTCTAAACTAGATTTACATAGAGAAAACCTTTTACCCTTGATGCGTGCCCTTTACGAATCCCGCTTGTCCAAGGAAGTGTCGGATCTCGAGATCGTCAAGCGTACGATCCTCTAGAAGTATCCACACGAACAAATGGGTGGAGAAAAACTAAACAAAGGTGTGCTACCCTAGATCAGTCACGGCAAGTGGAGGAGAGGGAGAGCAAGAAGAGAGAGCAAGGAAGAAGATGATGGAATGAGCCATGAATAAAAAATGAATTTCATTCACACACAATAAGTGGTCGGCCACCTCTTGGAGTTGTAACCTCCATTCTCTTTAATGTGGCCATTAAAGAGGGGATTTGTAACCTCCATTAGGTGGCACACACATGTGCTAACTACGATGATGTGGCACATCATCATTGGCCACTTAATGCCAACTCACAAATGATGTGGCGTAAAGTCAAGTCAAACATGACTTTTCCTCTTCCTCTCAAGTCAAGTCAAAATTGACTTAATCTCTCTCATGGTTGATCTAATCCAACTATTTAATTCAAGCCAATTTAATATAATGAATCTAATTCATTTAATTAAATTGATTCAATGAGTCATAATCTAAATTAGACTCATTGAACACATGAATCAACTTGAGTCCAACTCAATTAGCCCAATTAGGATTCCTTTTAATCCAATTTGATCCATCACATGAATCTAATCCTCTTGGTTCATCATATGAACCTAATCTCCATCTAATTGTCCTTAGTGTGTGACCCTATAGGTTCTTGTAACGTTGGCAATGCCCCTAAACCCATTTAGGAGCATAAGTAATGAGCGGTATCTAGCAACACAACATTACTACCCAAGTTACAAGAATGTTGAGATCCAACATCACCTTGTGACTACTAATTGTGACTCCTCACAATATATGACAAGTGCCCTTCTTTCCTAGACATCTAGATTGATCAATGTGAGGCATAGATCATGTCATCCTCTGACCAATCTAAATCTTGAACTCCAAGTAGACTCACTCGATCAAATGAGCTCAATATCTCATATTGACTCATTTGGGCATGGTCATGAACTCAGTGGTCTCACTCTATCAAGAATATCGAGGTCTCTCCCGTCATATAGGAGGGATAGATCCCATCTACATCACTCACATCCTTCTGCATAATTCGTTACATACCCAGTAATCGCCTTTATAGTTCACCCAGTTACGGGTGACATTTGACCAAACCAAAGTACATAACTCCTTATGTAGGGATCCATGGTGACTTCAGATCAAAGAACTAGTAGTCATACTAATAGCCACATGAGAAAGTATATGACACTCATATAACGATCCATGATATTTTCTCATGGCGGGTCATTCAGTATACATTCTCCAATGCATACCCATGTGTCAACTTGATATCTCTATATCCATGACTTGTGAGATCAAGTCATCGAGTTGACCTACATGCTAGTCTTATTGCATTAACATTGTCCCTGAATGTTAATACTCGACTAGGAATGATTAAGAGTAGTGTTCCCTATATCATCTCACTATCGGTTCAACTAACCGATTGATATAGGTAAGAACCTTCTACTCAAGGACGCTATTATACTTAGTTTATTTGGCACCAATACAAGTATAATAACCAAAAACAAATGCCTTTATTTATATAAGAATATGATACAACAAGTCCATAATACAATCATCAAATGATTGGCTCTAGGGCTCTAACTAACAGGAGCATCATTTAATTAAAGGCCTAATTAGATGATTAATTGGAATATGATATTTATTTTCCTACATTTTTATGTTGTAGATTACCATGACGTCAAATACGAACTCTTTCTCCCTGTGTTCCGTCCTTGAGAAGGACAAGCTCAACGGAGCTAATTTCCTGGATTGGAATAGAAATCTGAGAATCGTTCTCACACAAGAACGTAAACTGTACATTCTGGAGCAGCCTATTCCGGAGGCACCTCCTGCCACTGCCACGTGAGCTGATCGTGATGCTTACAAGAAGCATCAAGATGATGCATTAGATGTGTCCTGTCTTATGCTCGCGACCACGAACTCTGAACTTCAGAAGCAACACGAGTTGATGGGTGCTTATGATATGGTTGAACATCTTCGTCAACTATATCAAGGACAAGCGAGGCACGAGAGATTCGAGATCTCTAAGGCATTGTTTCAGTGCAAGATGCAAGATGGGACTCCCGTAGGCCCATATGTACTCAAGATGATTGGGTACATAGAAAACCTACAGAGGTTGGGATTCCCCCTTGGCCAAGAGCTAGCCACTGATTTGGTCTTGGAATCCTTGCTAGAGAGCTACAGTCAATTCGTCATGAACTACAACATGAATGAAATTGACAAACCACTGCCTGATCTTCTGAGTATGATGAGAACTACTGAGATTAACCTTAAGAAGGTTAAGCCTAACTCCATTTTGATGGTGCAAAAGGGCAAAGGCAAGGGCAAGCCTAAAGGTAAGGGAAAGTCCCAAGCCAAGGGTAAAGGTAAGGCACTGAAATCCAAAGGAGGGGTCGCCAAGGATGCTACCTGCTTCCACTGCGGTCAGACCGGGCACTGGAAGAGGAACTGCAAAATCTACCTGGAAGATCTTAAGAAGAAGAAAAGTGAGACTTCCACTTCAGGTATATATGTTATAAAAGTCAATCTATCTATTTCTTCATCATGGGTATTATATACCAGATGTGCTTCTCACATTTGTACTAATGTGTAGGCGCTGAGAAATAGCAGGGCATTGACGAAGGGCGAGGTGGAGCATGGGTTGCTGTTGTTGCTATAGGAACTTATTATCTATCTCTGCCCTCTGGGCATGTACTAGAATTGGATGATTGTTGTTATGTGCCTGCTTTGACTAAGAACATTATATCAGTTTCTTGTTTAGACAAGAAAGGCTTCTCATTTATAATAAAGAACAAATGTTGTTCAGTTTATTTAAATGATATGTTCTATTGTAGTGCACCTCTGATGAACGGACTCTATATTCTAGATCTTGAGAACCCTATCTATAACATAAGTACCAAGAGGTTCAAGTAAAATGACATGAACCAAACCTATCTCTGGCGCTGTCGCTTAGGTCATATAAATGACAAACGCTTATCCCAACTCCATAAATATGGTTTGCTGGACTCATTTGATTTTGAATCATATGAGACATGTGAGTCATGCCTTCTAGGCAAGATGACCAAGACTCCCTTTAATGGACACAGTGAGAGAGCGACTGACTTGTTAGGTCTTATACATAGTGATGTATGTGGCCCTTTCAATGTCACTGCTAGAGGTGGTTATAGTACTTCATTACATTTACTGATGACTTTAGTAGATATGGTTATGTGTACCTGATGACACATAAGTCAGAATCCTTTGAAAAGTTTAAAGAATTCAAGAATGAAGTACAAAACCAGCTTGGCAAAAGTATTAAGATACTTCGATCAGATCGAGGTGGTGAATACCTTAGCCATGAGTTTCGTGACTATATAGCTGAGTGTGGGATTCTATCTCAACTCACTTCTCCTGGAACACCACAGTGGAATGGTGTATCCGAAAGGAGGAATCGTACCTTATTAGATATGGTACGATCTATGATGAGTCACACATATCTTCCTATGTATCTTTGGGGTTATGCTCTAGACACAGCAGCCTTCATTCTCAACGTGATAAAGACACCATATAGGATATGGACTGGGAGAGATGCCCAGGTGTCTTTTATGAGGATTTGGGGTTGTGAGACTTACGTTAGACGTCAAGTCTCAGACAAACTAGGACCCAGATCCGACAAGTGCTATTTCATTGGATATCCCAAGGAAATGAAGGGATATTACTTCTACATTCCCAGTCAACACAAGGTAGTTGTGGCTAAGACTGGTGTTTTTCTAGAAAGGGATTTTGTTTCTAGAAAGACTAGTGGGAGTACGTTCGATCTTGAAGTTGTTCAAGATATGGACCATAGCACTGAAGCCTCGATGGAAGTTGAACTGGAAGAACAAAGTGTTGTGGATGATGTTGTTCCATAAGGAGTTGAGGAACCACAACCAGTTCAAGTAGACATACCTCTTCGCAGGTCTGATAGGGTACGTCGTCAGCCTGAGAGATACTCATTTCTCTTGTCTGACCATGATGACGTTGTGCTCATAGAGGATGATCCCACCTCCTATCAGGAAGCTGTGATGAGCCCAGATTCTGAGAAATGGCTAGAAGGCATGAGATCCAAGATGGAATCCATGTACACCAACCATGTATGGACATTGGTTGATCCACCTGAGGGCGTAAAACTCAAAGAGTATAAGTGGGTCTTTAAGAGAAAGACTGACATGGATGGATTTATCTATAAGGGTCACTTGGTAGCTAAAGGTTTTATGCAGATTCATGGTATTGACTATGATGAAACCTTTTCTCCAGTAGTGATGTTTAAGTCCATTCGGATCATGCTTGCTATTGCAGCATACCATGACTATGAGATATGGCAGATGGATGTCAAAACCGCATTTCTGAATGGAAACCTGCTTGAGGATGTGTACATGACACAACCAGAGGGTTTTGAAGATCCACAGCATACTGGCAGAGTATGCAAGCTGCATAGGTCCATTTATGGACTAAAGCAAGCTTCTCGGAGCTGAAATCTTCGATTCGATGATGCAATCAAACAGTTTGGTTTCATCAAGAATGAAGATGAACCTTGTGTCTACAAGAAGGTTGTAGGGAGCACAGTTGTCTTCCTTATATTGTATGTGGATGACATACTACTCATTGGGAAATACATTCCTTTACTACAGTCCGTCAAGACTTAGCTAGGGACTTGTCTCTCAATGAAGGACTTAGGTGAAGCATCCCACATTCTAGGCATACAGATCTATAGAGATAGATCTACGAGGTTGCTTGGCCTAAGTTAGAGTACATACATTAACAAGGTATTACTTTGGTTTGCCATGCAGAACTCAAAGAAGGGATTTCTGTCGATGCCACATGGTGTGAGTCTTTCGAAGACTCAAAGTCCCTCTTCTAGAGAGGAGAGAGACCGCATGGATCAGATCCCTTATGCTTCAGCCATAGGATCTATCATGTACGCCATGCTATGTACTCGTCCTGATGTCTCGTATGCTTTGAGCAGATACCAGTCAGATCCAGGTGAAAGTCACTGGATAGCGGTCAAGAATATTCTTAAGTACTTGAGAAGGACTAAAGAATATTTCTTGATATATGGAGGCGATGATGAGCTAGCTGTAAAGGGTTACTGTGATGCAGTCAGGGTTCGTGTTTTGCATAAATGGTGGTGCTGTGAGCTGGAAGAGTTTGAAGTAGGACACAGTTGCTGATTCTACAACAGAGGTCGAGTATATTGCTGCATCAGAAGCAGCAAAGGAGGCAATTTGAATCCGTAAGTTCATTACTGAGCTTGGGGTGGTTCCTAGCATAGCTGATCCCATAGAGCTCTATTGTGACAACAATGGAGCAAAAGCAAACGCTAAGGAAACTCGCTCACACCAGCAGACCAAACACATACTACGGCACTTCCATCTCATTCGAGAGATTATCGAGAGAGGAGATGTGAAGATTTGTAGAGTACCCACAGAGTCTAACATCGCAGATCCCTTGACCAAGGCTTTGGCACAGAGAAAGCATGATGGTCACACTAGATCATTAGGCCTCAGAGCCTACACTGATTGGCACTAGTGCTAGTGGGAGATTGTTAGTTAGAGCCCTAGAGCCAATCATTTGATGATTGTTGTATGGACTCGTTGTATCATATTCTTGTATATAAATAAAGGCATTTGTTTTTGGTTATTATACTTACTTGTATTGGTGCCAAATAACTAAGTGTAATAGCGTCCTTGAGTAGAAGGTTCTTACCTATATCAATCGATTGGTTGAATCGATAGTGAGATGATATAGGGAACACTACTCTTAATCATTCCTAATCGAGTATTAACATTCAAGGACAATGTTAATGTGACGAGACTAGCATGTAGGTCAACTTGATGACCTGATTTCACAAGTCATGGATATAGAGATATCAATTGACACATGGGTATGCATTGGAGAATGTATACTGAATGACCCTCCAAGAGAAAGTATCATGGATCATTATATGAGTGTCATATACTTTCTCATGTGGCTATTAGTATGACTATTAGTCCTTGGACCTGAAGTCACCATGGTTCCCTACATAAGGAGTTACATACTTTGGCTTCGTCAAACATCACCCGTAACTGGGTGGACTATAAAGGGGATTACTGGATATGTAACAAATTATGCGGAGGGATGTGAGTGATGTAGATGGGATCTATCCCTCCTATATGATGGGAGTGACATTGATATTCTTGATAGAGTGAGACCACGAAGTGCATGGCCATGCCCAAATGAGTCAATATGAGATATTGAGCTCATTTGATTGAGTGAGTCTACTTGGAGTTTAAGATTTAGATTAATTAGAGGATGACACAGTCTATGCCTCATGTTGATCAATCTAGATGTCCAGGATAGAAGGACAATATCATATATTGTGAGGAGTCACAATTAGTAGTCACAAGGTGATGTTGGATCTCAACATTCTTGTAACTTGGGTAGTAATGATGTGTTGCTAGATACCGCTCATTACTTATGCTTCTAAATGTGTTTAGGAGCATTGCCAACATTACAAGAACCTATAGGGTCACACACAAAGGACAATTAGATGGAGATTAGGTTTATTTGATGAACCTAAAGGATTAGGTTCATGTGATGAACCAAATTGGATTAAGAGTAATCCAAATTGAGTTAATTAAGTTGGACTCAATTTGGTTCATGTGTTAAGTGAGTCTTATTTGGACTTAGACTTATTTAATTAATTTAATTCAATGAATAGAGATTCATTAAATTAAAATTGACTTGAACCAATGGTTAGATTAGATCAACCAATGGAGAGAAGTTGTCAAGTTTGACTTGACTTAAGTAGGAACATGAAGAGTCAAGTTTTGACTTAACCAATGCCACATCATCAAGGCTTCTTTATTTGGACAAGTTTGACTTGACCAAATGACACCTCATGGAGGAGATCAAGAGACTTGACTCTTGATATTCCATGGGAGTTTATAAGCCTAAAGTGGCCGGCCACTTAGTAGTTACACAAGGTGAGAATTTATTCTCATTCATTTCTTCTTCTTCCTCTCTAGGTTTCTTCTCTCCCTCTCCTCCTCCTTGTCGTGACCATCAAGGGTGCTAGCACATCCGAGTGGTTTCTGTCCATCTCTTGCTTGTGTGGATACACATAGAGGAGTATCTACTTTGATACTCTCGAGATCCGACGAACCTTGGACGAGTGGGATTTAGCGAAGGGTTTCGCATCAAGGGTAAATTCTTATCTTGTAGATCTAAATTAGATCTAGGCTTAGAAAACTCGTACGTGAAAGTTTTATGAAATTTATTTCTTCACACGGATCAGTGGCATGGGAATTTCGGGGTTTCCGCAACGCAAAAAGCGGTTTTTGCGGCCCGAAAAACCTAACAATTTCAGTCTTCTATAGTCTTTACAAGGTTTTATCCTAATTATTGAAAAGAGGAACAGGTGATGGATTTAAAGTTATTCAGTGATATTCATTCAAGGATCAAATCACCTGGAATTTAAGGGATCTTTTGGAAATGGCAGTGCAGAAATTAGCAAATTGGTATGAGTTTCAAGATATAATTCTGGAATTGATTGAAGCAATGTCATGGAAGGTAGAATACAGAACCAATCATTGAGTTGAATTGGAACAGGTATTAAAGGCAAATGAAGAAATCAATTGTAAAATACCAGAAAATAGGCGAATATTAATAAGGGAATTTTTTTCGGAATTTTTGGAAATTTTTCGGAGCACGTATGAACGAGTTAACAGGGACAAAATGGGGCCCGGAAAAGCCTGTTTTGGCTACCCTATTTAAAAGAGGAAAAGTTGAATTTCTTAATTCCTTTTTCTTTATTTATTTTCTTTTTTCTTTGTTTTTGGTTGTCGCCATTCACTCCTCCCTGCCGAACTCGCGCCGACGCCAAGCTTCCTCCCGATCCTTGCCCTAACCGCTCGGCGGTTTCCCTTCACTTTTCCTTCATTTTCTCCCTTCCCGAGCCACACCACCGATTCCTCTACTCCCTAACTCTCTGCGTGCCGGCACCAACCCAGCACCACCCGAGCCCTAGCTAGCCATCGGCGCCCCTCGCTGTGGAGTTTCCAGCGTCGGCCACCAGATCCGGGCCCTAGCGCCACTGTCACCACCACTGACTGAGCCGTCGCTGGTGCCCTAGATCATCGGCCAACTTCCTCCTCTGCCTTAGGTTCTGCCGAGCCTCCTCTTTGTTTCTGGCTTCATCGCGTAGACGCACAGAATCTCTTTGCGGTGCCCTAGCACTGGCGCCGACCTTCTCTTCCTCTGATTTCCGACGATGAAGAAGGTAAGGATTACTTAGTTGAAGTTTGGGATCTAACTATGTACTATGGTCGTATTCCTGATCTTCTCCCGTTCTGTTCAGTAGGGTTCAGTGAGTGAGGAGGGTCGCCAACATTTACTTCTTCCCAGGATCGCCTTTGGCTGTGGGTTGAGGTAAGCGTTAACCCTAGCTGCTGAAATGGGTGTTGGTTGATGGATTTCTAATTTTTGGGCATTTAACCAGGATTGGACATCGGTATCACAACGTATACCTCCGACATTGATCAACTGAGGAATCCCTGTTCTTGGTGAGTTTTTGTGTTCATTTTGATGGTAGAATGCTTAGGGGGATATTGAATTCAATGTAGGAGTTATTGCTAAGAGTGTGTTGATCATTTAGTAGTAATTTATAGGTATGGATTATATTTAGTTTGAGATTCGATTTAGCTAATTAATTTATAGGTAATTGGCTAAATCTGTATATGTATTACAGGACCTTGACGCGAGACGAGTATCTCGATATCGGATTGGATCTTTATTATCGGAGGCGGGTACTTTTGACTTTTTGTCTTTGATATGCTTAGTAATGAAATTAACATGTTGCATTAATTATGTACTTTATTTGTTTCGGTTAGTCACTACCCAATATCTGATACAGGATTGATTGATTTCTTGATTTGCATCCCATGTATACTTTATTTGTTTATACATGCTTATAGGGGGTAGTGATATACCATGCTTTACCATGTTCAGGACCTAGGTTTTATATCTTCTGTGTACCTTTGGATTGTTTTGATTCGTTAACCTATGATGCATTTTTATATACATGTGGATTAGGTCAGGATATTTTGTGGTTAGTGCCATGCACCATTTGCATGATTGCATGCTGTGCGATAGTCTGCTCCATTATTGTTGAGCACATCGCCAGTTACATGGATCTGCACACACCACCACTCATGGGTTAGTGGTCGATTCAGGCTGAGTGTGTTGCAGCAGGGACTCTCCGTTGGTCCGCTCATGGGTAGTGTGACACAACGTGTTATCCGGCAGGATTCCTCCCCGTCTTAGTACCGGGAGATGAGAGCATTGCGCGCCCCCATTTATGATTTGGGGTAGGAGGATAGTGTACTCCGACAAAGATCCCGCCCACTCGATCACTCATCGGGAGTAGTGACGACAGAGTGCACAGTTGTCATCCCTACCCACTCGGCCTCACTATTGTGTGTGAGATGATCGATCGCGTCGGGGTGACCAGACGACCATTGGCATCATATGCATGATGCATTTTTGTTGTGTTGCTTGCATTGCTTCGTATATGCTTGCGATATTGTTGGATACCTATGTTTGACATGCACAGATTCCTATACCACTTTGTCCTTCCTTATGTGCCGTATTCTCAGCCTTCTCATTTCAGATGCATATTTTATCTTTCTTATATCAGAGACCGACGCATGATTAGTGTTAGGTGTTATTTCTTTACTTTGCATATCAATTGTACCGCAACTCACCCCGCCTCTATTGTTGTTATTTTCGGTTGATCTGTCGGGAGTTCAGTTCGCTTGCAGTCCTCATTGCGTAGTGCTAGATCCTCTAGACCTTTTTATTTACCATTTGGTTTGGTTTTTATTTCCTTATGTGTGTACTTGGTTATTTGGATACTTGGACATCGTATGTTTTTCTTTGATATTGATGGATGTTCTATTCGATATGTTTTTACTACATGCCTGCGTTGGGTTTGAGCTTTACGAGTGTAGTTGAGTAGGGTGGATTTGATCGAGTACTATAGTTTGTGATTACTATTATTAACTGCGTGGTTGTGACAGCCAAAGGCTATATAAACTGCGTGGTGATTGTTTTTATTTATTGTTATTATTCCAGTTGAGGTATATGAGGATGTAGAAAGTTTCGATTGTCCACCGTAGATAAATTTTCTTGGACAGGGACTCCTCTGGGGCGTGACAATTTAGTGGTATCGGAGTACAGTTATACGATCTTTTGTTTTCGTATTTTGGATGTTTGGGATAACCTGATACCAATTTATTTACTTGGTATCTGAGCGCCAAGTTTGGCGATACTTGTTGGATTTTTGTATTATAGATTTTCGAGATTTATCTGATACCAATTTGTTGGTATCAGAGCGGGTTACGATACCTGCTTTTGGTGTTCTGGAGATTTATCGGATACCTGTTATTGGTATTCTAGGTATTTGGTTAGCCAAGTTTGCGAGTCAAACTGGGCATTTTCGGATTTTCGATATGGTTATGTTTCGGATTTCCGTTTCGGATTTATTTGGATTTCCAACGATATTCTCGTTCGAAATTTGAGGTCAAAAGTTGGGGACTGGACAGCGACGGAACATCTCCAGACAGCAAATAGGTATGATGTTTGTTTTATGATTTTTATACTTGTAGTAATATCTATAATTTAATTTAACAGATATGAGACGATCTACTCAGATACGCGAGACGTGGCCGGACGACCACGCCGAGGACCACGGATCTCCGGATATGCCAGATGCCCACCGTTAGTGAGCAGTCGTGATGACTCGGTCACGGCACGCTTGGGCTTCTGACACGGCTCCTATAGAGGTACCCACCTCGGTTGTGCCGAGCATACCTATCCCCCAGCGCAGCCTACAACGTATTCAGTACCACCGCCACTTGGATCTACAGGCAGTGCGAGACATACTGTACCCCGCTGCATTAGGATAAAGGCTTCTCCGCATCCCACTCATTACCCAGTACCTCCTGGCCACTTTTATTCCCCTAGACTTATGCTCCTAAGAAGACCGGAGTTCCTCCGTTATTCATATCAGCTCCTGAGAGCTCCACTCGCTGGCGTCCAATTCTGTCGACTAGATTCCGAGTCGATGAAGACTCGTTTCACTCTTTTCCGGAGATCTCGATCCGAGTATGGCTCTGTCATGGATAGAGACTATGGAGCGACTTTCTTCTATATGGCTTGCTCCGAGTGGGAGAAAGCAGAGCTGGCCGCCTACCATTTACGGATGAAGCTCCTGGTGGATTACTCAGCGTTCTATTATTGGTGAGTGTAACGTCACGTGGACAGTGTTCAGAGGCTTTGAGAGCCGCTTTTCCACTGTCTTATCGATGGCTCATTGATTTTATGAGTCCGAGGCGTAATAACCGCCGAGGACCGAGTACAATTCCTCGGTTGGCTTTTTGTCCGAGCTAGTTGCGGAGGACAACTCGCATGATGCATTGAGGGCGGATGGTTATTCTCTGCATGTACGGCATGCCGGTTTAGGGATCACATATTACTCGATGCATGGCTCGAGCTTTGATGATAGAGTTAGCTCGGTGACGATATCCGGAGTGAAAAGAAAGTATACGGGTCGACATCGGATCCAAAGCATGTGACAAAGATCGTAGTCGCAGACGGTCAGTCGAGTACTTGCTCGTAGGCCTCGTGAGCGGTCTTCTTGTGACGCGGTTGCAGAACGCAACCACCTTCCGGTGATACTCATTGTTTCCGTGGATCCAGAGATCTTACCCAGTTTGCTTTTATTGGCGCACCTGAGCCGAGATTGTCACCAAGGCTCAAAGACACGGCTAGAGGGTCAGTCGAGGAGTCTAGTCATCGGGGCATATCGAGGAGGGCGAAGCCCATTCCTCACAACGTGAGGAGTAACTCCCTCGGGAGCAAGATTTGGCATGCTTGGGCGGAGTACCTGCTTCCATTGCACCCAGTTCTGGACCTTATTATCCGACTCATGGGCGTATATCGACTCAGACGCCATCCTCTCGCCTTATCTCGCACATAGTCCAAGAAGACTCGCTGACTTACTCCTCCTCCTCCGCCAGGCCGAACGAGTTCATGCGATTGTGGAGGATGCAATGACGGATCCGCTTCCGTGGTACGATTTCCATTTATGCATTTTCGCTGATATTTTGACACGGTAGTTCACTCTTTTATATCCCGTACCTTTATGCGGGAGATTGGTAGATTACCTACTGTTAGATTGCAGCGATTGACTGTTTCCCTACCATCCGGTGATACATTAGACGTCACCCAGGAGATTAGAGGTTGCCCGTTAGACTTTGGCAATATGATACTTACGGTAGATCTTCTAGTATTGGAGATGATTGAGTTTGATATCATTCTTGGCATGGATTGGCTATCAGTATATCATGCTACCGTTGATTGCCAGACGAGGGTGGTCACCTTCCGGCCTCCGAACCAACCCTCGTGGAGTTTCACTGGCATCAGAGATGACGATATCTCGATTATTTCGGCGATTCAGGCGTAGAAGCTGTTGTCTCATGGCTGTCATGGTTTTCTATTATCTCTGATTAGTACTGAAGACAGCAGCAGTTCGCAGCTCTCCGACGTTTCTGTAGTCCGAGAGTATCCAGATGTATTCCCTGAGGAGCTTCCTGGTTTGCCTCCCAGAAGGCCAGTGGAGTTCACTATTGAGCTGATTCCGGGAACTTCACCGACATCGAAAGCTCCGTATCGTATGGCACCGAAAGAGTTGAACGAACTGAAGGTTCAACTCCAGGAGCTTTTGGATAGGGGATTTATACGCCCTAGTGTTTCCCCATGGGGTTCTCCGGTATTATTTGTCAAGAAAAAAGACGGCACCATGAGGTTATGTATTGATTACAGACAGCTGAATGCAGTGACCGTCAGAAATAAATATCCTTTACCATGGATCGAGGATTTGTTTGATCAGCTCAGAGGTACTTCAGTGTATTCTAAGATTGATCTGCGATCCGGATATCATCAGCTGAGAGTCAGAGACTCAGATATTCAGAAGACAGCTTTGCTTACCAATGCTCCAGCGGTGTTTATGGACTTGATGAACCGAATCTTTCTGGAGTATCTGGATTAGTTTGTTATCGTTTTCATTGATGACATATTGGTCTACTCGTATTCTGAGGAGGAGCATGCACAACATCTTCGCATAGTCTTGGAGATTCTTAGACGACATCAGATGCGAAGTTCAAGTGTGCATTCTCGCTATCCTCACTCATTTTCGGGACACGTGATCTCTAGCGGATGTATTTGGGTTGATCAGAAGATCGAGGTTGGAATTGTGGAGATCCGTAGTTTTCGGGATTGGGATATTACCGACGCTTTGTCGAGGGTTTCTCGCGCACGGAAAGGCGTGAAGTTCATATGGTCCGAGGATTGCGAGACCGACTTCGAGCTGAAGCGGAGATTAGTGTCGGCTCTTTTGGTTTTACCTTCCGAGAGGATGGATTTGTACTCACTCGACCGCTCTCGGGGTTTGGGCGCGATGCGACAGGCGAGTAGTCTCTTATGCTTCTCGTCAATTTGAAGGAGCATGAGAAGAACTACCTAGTTCATGACTTGGAGTTAGCCGCCATCATCTTTGCTCTGAAGCTTTGGTGTCATCATTTATACGGTATCACATTTGAGATTCTCACCGATCATAAGAGTCTCAAATATATTTTTACTCGAAGGAGCTTAATCTCCGGCGGAGGAGATGGATGGAGTTCTTGAAGGACTACGATTGTACCATTAGCTACCACCCGGAAAGCTAATGTAGTTGCAGATGCTTAGCAAGAAGTCCAGAGGGACTTTGGCTTGCCACCGGACTTCATTTTTCTGAGTTAGATCTTGAGGAGCAGGGACCGAAGAGCAGGTATTCTTGTTACCATGGTTGCTCACCATCGATCCTGACGAGGATCCGAGAGGCCCAGTGGTGATAAGCATTTGCAGTTCATTAGCGCTAGATAGCAAAGATCGTTTACACGAGACGAGGAGGGTGTTATATACTTCGAGGCATTATGCGCACTCGGTCCTCATCCGTCTTGACAGAGCTACTTGAGGCTCACTTCTCGATTTACGATCCATCCAAGCGGGACCCGTATGTATTGAGATTTGAGACGTTCCTATTGGTGGAATGGTATGAAGAAAGACATCGCGGATTTTGTAGCTAGATGTCTTATCTGTCAGCAGGTGAAGGCCGAGCACTGAGATTACTTCAGCGGATTCCTATTCCCGAGTGGAAGTGGGATCACATCACTATGGACTTTGTGGTGGGTTTGCCGAGGACACGACGAGGCCATGACGCGATTTGGGTAATCGTAGATCGATTAACCAAATCCGCACACTTCTTAGCGATCCGGAGGATTGGTAGATCTGTATTGTCGAGAGATTATCGGACTACATGGTGTTCCGTTGAGTATCATTTCGGATAGAGATCCACGGTTCACGTCTCGTTTGAGTCTGCAGCAGCCTTGGGCACACAACTCCGCTTCGACGGCCTTCCATCCACGGATGGATGGACGAGCGGACCATTCAGACTTTAGAGGACCCGCCGAGGTCATGTGTTATGGATTTGAGGCGGTTGGGAGGACCATCTGCCGTTAGTAGAGTTTGCTTACAACAACTTCCATGGCTATCTAGATGGCACCGCTGTTTAGGCTGTGTATGGTAGAGCGACACCCGTCCTCCGGGATGAGGTTGGAGAGGCCGGCCTATTGGGACCTCATAGAGTTGGCGGCGAGTTGGTCCGTAGTATCGAGACGGAGGATGTCGAGGCGCAGGAGATCGCGTAAGAGTTATCGATCGATGAGACCACTACCAGAGTTCTCTGGCTGCGACCATGTATTTCACGGTTTCACCCACAAGGTGAAGAGATTTGGCCCGGAGGTAAGCATGCTCAGATACATTGGCCCTTCGAGATCTTGGATCGGCTAGCGATGACCGTAGGGCGTACTGCCACCGGTGCGATGTGTTCCACGTATCTATCTCGAGGAGATACGTGCGATCCAACATGTCAGATATTCCGTTCCAGTCAACCGACATTACTTATGAGGAGGTTCCGGTTCTAAGAGCGTCAGTTGCGGAACAAGACTATCCGGCTGGTTAAAGTCGGATGGCAGCATCATTCGGACGAGGAGGCTACTTGGGAGCTTGAGGATACGATCCGAGCTCGATATCCCCATCTTTTTACGTGAGGTATGTGATTTATTTACCGTTCAGCATTTATACTCTATATCTGTGGTTAGTACTTGCTGATGGTAGATAACGAAATTTGGGAACCAAATTTTTATTAGTGGGGAGAATGTAAAATACCGGAAAATAGGCGAATATTAATAAGGGAATTTTTCAGAATTTTTGGAAATTTTTCGGGAATTTTTCAGAGCTCGTATGGACGAGTTAACGGGGATAAAATGGGGTCCGGAAAAGCCTGTTTTGGCTACCCTATTTAAAAGAGGAAAAGTTGAATTTCTTAATTCCTTTTTCTTTATTTATTTTCTTTTTTCTTTGTTTTTGGTTGTCGCCGTTCACTCCTCCTTGCCGAACTCGCGCCGACGCCAAGCTTCCTCCCGATCCTTGCCCTAACCGCTCGGCGGTTTCCCTTCACTTTTCCTTCATTTTCTTCCTTCCCGAGCCACACCACCGATTCCTCTACTCCCTAACTCTCTGCTTGTGCCCGCGCGACACCGCCGGTCCCTTGCCGCTGCCCTAGCGCCGAGCCCTAGCTAGCCATCAGCGCCCCTCGCTGTGGAGTTTCTAGCGCCGGCCACCAGATCCGGGCCCTAGCACCACTATCACCACCACTGATCGAGCAGTCGCCGGTGCCTTAGATCATCGGCCAACTTCCTCCTCTGCCTTAGGTTCTGCCGAGCCTCTTCTTTGTTTCTGGCTTCATCGCGCAGACGCACAGAAGCTCTTTGCGGTGCCCTAGCACTGCCGCCGACCTTCTCTTCCTCTGATTTCCGACGATCAAGAAGGTAAGGATTACTTAGTTGAAGTTTGGGATCTAACTATGTACTATGGTCGTATTCCTGATCTTCTCCCGTTCTGTTCAGTAGGGTTCAGTGAGTGAGGAGGGTCGCTAGCATTTACTTCTTCTGGCAGCGATAAGCTTTGGCTGTAGGTTGAGGTAAGCGTTAACCCTAGCTGCTGAAATGGGTGTTGGTTGATGGATTTCTAATTTTTGGGCATTTAACCAGGATTGGACATCGGTATCACAACGTATACCTCCGACATTGATCAACTAAGGAATCCCTGTTCTTGGTGAGTTTTTGTGTTCATTTTGATGGTAGAATGCTTAGGGGGATATAGAATTCAATGTAGGAGTTATTGCTAAGAGTGTGTTGATCATTTAGTAGTAATTTATAGGTATGGATTATATTTAGTTTGAGATTCGATTTAGCTAATTAATTTATAGGTAATTGGCTAAATCTGTATATGTATTACAGGACCTTGACACGAGACGAGTATCTCGATATCGGATTGGATCTTTATTATCGGAGGCGGGTACTTTTGACTTTTTGTCTTTGATATGCTTAGTAATGAAATTAACATGTTGCATTAATTATGTCCTTTATTTGTTTCGGTTAGTCACTACCCAATATCTGATACAGGATTGATTGATTGCTTGATTTGCATCCCATGTATACTTTATTTGTTTATACATGCTTATAGGGGGTAGTGATATACCATGCTTTACCATGTTCAGGACCTAGGTTTTATACCTTCTGTGTACCTTTGGATTGTTTTGATTCGTTGACCTATGATGCATTTTTATATACATGTGGATTAGGTCAGGATATTTTGTGGTTAGTGCCATGCACCATTTGCATGATTGCATGTTGTGCGATAGTCCGCTCCATTATTGTTGAGCACATCGCCAGTTACATGGATCTGCACACACCACCACTCATGGGTTAGTGGTCGATTCAGGCAGTGTGTGTTGCAGCAGGGACTCTGTTAGGCACTGTTGGTCCGCTCATGGGTAGTGTGACACAACGTGTTATCCGGCTGGGATTCCTCCCCGTCATCGTGTACCGGGAGTTGAGAGCATTGTGCTCCCCCATTTATGATTTGGGATAGGAGGATAGGTGTACTCCGACAGCATCCCGTCCACTCGGTCACTCATCAGGAGTAGTGACGACAGAGTGCACGGTTGTCACAGCCCTACCCACTCGGCCTCACTATTGTGTGTGAGATGATCGACTGGCGTCAGGGGTGACCAGGACGCATCATTGGCATCATATGCATGATGCATTTATTGTTTGTGTTTGTGCTTGCTGCATTTATATGCTGCATATTGTTTGGATACCTATGTTTGACATGCATACATGATTCCTATACCACTCGGACTGTTTGTCCTTATACACAGGTCCTGGTTAGTACAGTTCCTCTCCTGTTTACTTCAGATGCATATTTTTATCTTTCTTATAACAGGAGACTGTACGCATAATTAGTGTTAGGTGTTATTTCTTTACTTTGCATATCAATTGTACCTGCTGAGTGTTGGACTCACCCCGCCTCCATTGTTGTTATTTTCAGGTTGATGCTGTCCAGAGGGAGTTCCAGTCGCTATTCCTCACTACACGTAGTGCTAGATCCCTGCAGACCTCGAGAATTTATTTACCATTTGGTTTGGTTTTTATTTCCTTATGTGTGTACTTGGTTATTTGGATACTTGGACATCGTATGTTTTTCTTTTGATATTGATGGAGTTCTATTCGATATGTTTTTACTACATGCCTGCCTGGACGGCAGAAGAGGTGAGTTTCGTCGGATTTGAGCTTTATGAGTTTAGTTGAGTAGGGTGGATTTCGAGTCAGAGTACTATAGTTTGTGATTACTATTATTAGCTGCGTGGTTATGACAGCCAGAGGCTGAATATCTATATAAACTGCGTGGTGATTGTTTTTATTTATTTTTATTATTCCAGCCGCCTGTGGCTGAGGTATATGAGGTTGTAGAAAAGTTTCAGATTGTCCACCGTACAGGGGAGATGTTGCCGAAATTTTCTCGGACAGGGACTCCTCTGG
This sequence comes from Zingiber officinale, assembly GCF_018446385.1. NCBI lineage: Eukaryota > Viridiplantae > Streptophyta > Magnoliopsida > Zingiberales > Zingiberaceae > Zingiber > Zingiber officinale. Next base: position 68,150,875 of record NC_056002.1, read on the forward strand.
GGCGTGACATCAATTGTAAGTACAGTAAGGCAAAAGCAGGGCAATAGGATTTAGCTTGAGAATTGTATTAAATTGTATCAATCTTTTATCACCAGCTCTCAATTTATTGAGAAATTTAGTGAAAATCCTGCATTCTATATAACAAATGATTTTTCATGTTATTCCATGCTTTCTTCAAACTGGATTTTATAGAATATTGAAGAATTAAGTTGCTTAAAACAATGAAGTGAGAAACTGGAAATCAGAATTCAGTTTAGATTGCTATCAAGTGTGTGTACTTAAATGTTATGAGTATCTTACAAAATAATGAGGAAAAATAGTAAAGCTATGGTATTTTCAGTAACATATGGTGTTCTTTTCATTCCAAGTTTTTCGAAAATTGGATTGGACAGAATTCTAAGTGCTAAAATAAAGCTGGAAATTGAAACTGGAAACTAATTCTGTAGTTTGTAATTGCAGCAGAAGGAGAGTTGCTACACATATAACACTTCCACCTTTTTATGGTTGCTGTTGAGGAAGTTTTGAAATGGAAATTGACTGTTTAGAATTCATGGAAAATGAACAACCTTTCAACTAAAAAGTTCTGATTTTCCAGCAGTGAAAGATACAGGAACCATATAAAACTCAAGGATTTGAATTCAGCTGATAAGAGCTGCAAATGGATGTATCAAATTAAGAGCTGCGGTGGTTCTGAGGGACGAAAGTCGAAGCGGAAGATTGCTCGGGGGGCAAGAGATGCAGCTAGTGAGAAGGTCGGCATGGGGTGCGACCAAGGGACGAAGACTGTGGATGAATACGCTGGTGGGCAAGAAGGAAACACGCAGTGATTCCGAGGGACGAGAAGCCGGAGCGGAAGGCTGCTCGAGAAGACCGGAAGTTGGGTTCGGGTGAGCCCTTTTCCGGATGACAAATATCACCCAAGCAAGCGGATCCGGAGTAGAAGACCCGGACCGAGCCGAACAGAACCAGAGCAGTGGTCCTGGATGAAAAAGTCAACATGGGTTGACTTTACTGGTCCGAGGCGCCCGGAACCCCACCGGGCACCTGGACCAGCATGTTTGACTAGAACGCGTCTAATGCGTTCTGAACGTTGGGGGATAAAGTTTTATCCCCCAAGGGCGCCCGAAACCCTTCCAGGCGCCCCGACCAAGGGTATAAATATAGCCTTGGTCCAGAAGCTTGAGAACGAACTCATTACTTGTAATTCCAATGCTTGTGTGCTTTAGAGTTGTAGTTAAAGCTTCTGTTTCTGCGCTCCAACGTTGTAAGAGGCTTCTCCACCTGAAGGAGTTTTTAGTGCTTAATCTTCCTTGGATTAACAACCACATTGGTTGTAACCAAGTAAATACTTATGCCTTGTTCTTTATGTTTTTAATTTACTGCTTTACTTTATTTATGCAGGTGTTAGCTTAAAGAGTTCGAGGAACGGTTGTTTGTTTTATTTTCTACAGGACTATCCAACAACCCCCTCCTAGCAGGACGCAATGGTCCAATAAGTGGTATCAGAGCTGAGACGCCTTAAAAGGACTAACCGTCGTCCGAAGTAACAAAATGATGGCTGGAGATAGCGTCTACCCACCTGCATTTGAGGGGGAGTTTGCTGTTTGGAAACAAAAAATGGAGATATATTTAAATTTAGATTTTGGTATTTCTTTAATATTGAAATCTGATTTCGAAGCACCAAAGACAATGAATGGAGAGCAACTCAATCTACGCCTCTGGAACAAGAAGCAACGTGACGAGTCAATGGCAAACGGTCGGGCAGAGTTTCACATTCTAACCGTCATACCAAATGGAAATCTCAACAGAGTCGGCGAATACAAAAGTGCAAAAGAATTTTGGAAAAAGTTCTTGAAGCTCTACGAAGAACCTTTGGAAGTCGACGACTCAATAGACACCGAGCCACCGACAGAACAGTCCGAGACTGAAGAAATTGCCGAGACAATAATCATAGCGAAAGACCCACCTACAGATGAAGAAAGCTCATTCGAGATGAGCATCGATCAAGGGGGAGAATCTTCTAAAGAAAGTAATTCAACAGGGGGAGAACCAACGACCGATGAGGTAAGTAAGGTATGACTTCTACCCTCTGAACAACTGGTTAATTCAATAGAAAAGTTTCCTGAAGATTTTTTCGATTTAAAAACTGAATTATCGAAAGAGTGTTTCAGTTTACCAATCATTTTGAAAGAATTCTGTAAATTAAAAAATATTTTGACAAAAGAATTTTGCAAGTTAGAAAATTTGCCAAAAGACTTTTGTGAATTGCAAAATGTTTCGACGAAAGATTCTTGCAAACTAGAAATATTATCGAAAGAGTTTCTCGAATTGCAAAAAGTTTTGACGAAAGATTCTTACGAATTACAAATTATTTTGTCAAAAGAATTTTGCAAATCAGAAATATTATCAAAAGATTCTTGCAAGTTACAAAATATTTTGTCGAATGAATCTTGCAAATTAAAAAAATTGTCAAACGAATTTTTACCAATTATTTTGTCAATACAATTTCTTGCATGTTTAATATTTGTTGCCTTAAATATGAAAAATTGTGATTTAAGAAGTTATGATAAATTAAAATGGAAATTTAAAACCTTCTGATAAAAGTATTAGAATAAAATAAATAAATAAATAAATGCATAGAAAATTTTCTAAATGTTATCAATTTTCTTAAATTTTTTTGCATAAAGTTTTCGGCTTAAGAAAGTTCTTAAAATTGATAACGAAAACTTAGAAATTTTCCAAAAAGTTATTTTGAACTTAGAAAATTTCCTTGACTTAGAAATGTTTTCCAGAAAATCATTGAAATAGATTTCCACAATTTGTTTCCAAGTGTCAACCCTTAGATTTTTTTTTCAACCCCAATTTTTTATGTGATCAAAGGGGAGAAGAAAAAAAGTATAAGTCTAGGGGAAGGTTGAAATTGAAAATTGGAATTTTTGAAATTTAATTTTTTCTATCTTGTTCCATATTATTGCAATGAAAATTGTTACATTTTAATGTCAATTTTTGACCCTAGCTTAACTTGGGTTGATCACATCAAAAAGGGGGAGATTGTTGGAACCCAAGGTTGTTTTGGTGTGATCAACAAGTTAAGTTAGGTCATGTGTTGTTTTAACCTTGTGTCTAAGTGTGCAAGAGCTTAGGAGCACAGGTACTCGAGCAGAAGACGCAGCTAGCAAGAAGGACAGCACGCGGTGCGTCCGAGGGATGAGGTGCTGCGGAAGAGTACACCAGTGGACGAGAAGGAAGCGTGCGGTGGTTTCAATGGATGAAAGCCGCAGCGGAAGATTGCTCGAGGAGCAAGAGACGTAGCTAGCGAGAAGGTCGACACGGGGTGCGACCGAGGGACGAAGACTGTGAATGAGTACGCTGGTGGACAAGAAGGAAACATGCAGCGATTCCGAGGGACGAGAAGCTGGAGCGGAAGGCTGCTCGAGAAGACCGAAAGTTGGGTTCAGGTGAGCCCTTTTCTGGATGACAGAGATCACCCAAGCAAGCGGATCTAGAGTAGAAGACCCGGATCGAGCCGAACCGAACCAGAGCAGTGGTCCCGGATGAAAAAGTCAACATGGGTTGACTTTACTGGTCCCGGGCGCCCGAAACAGTCTGGGGCGCCCGGACCAGCCCAGGGCGCCCGGAACTCCTCCGGGCGCCCGGACCTGCATGTTTGACCAGAATGCGTCTACTGCGTTCTGAACATTGGGGGATAACGTTTTATCCCCCCAGGGCGCCTGGAACCCTTCCAGGCGCCCCGACCACGGCTATAAATAAAGTCTTGGTCCAAAAGCTTGAGAACAAGCTCATTACTTGTAATTCGAACATTTGTGTGCTTTAGAGTTGTAGTTAAAGCTTCTGTTTCTGCGCTCCAACGTTGTAAGAGGCATCTCCGCCTGAAGGAGTTTTTAGTGCTTAATCTTCCTTGGATTAACAACCACATTGGTTGTAACCAAGTAAATACTTGTGCCTCGTTCTTTATATTTTTAATTTATTGCTTTACTTTATTTATGCAAGTGTTAGCTTTAAAAGTTCGAGGAAGGGTTGTTTGTTTTATTTTCTACAGGACTATCCAACAACCCCCTCCTAGCCGGCCACAACAGTCCAACAAATGCTTCCATTTAAGGTTCCATTTAAGCTGAAACTTTGTGAGTATACAGTTTCTGAAATTGAATTATGAAGTATCAAATTCTAGAATCAACTCCTACTCAAATTGTGACAGGGTAGTGTTGTTGAATTTCTATCTCCATACACACCAATTCGATATTCTATAGTCAATGGAGGCTCAAGGAAAGCTGGTAATATGTAATATGTATATATCCTCATGTAGTATGGAGACTAACTCTGAATTCCAGAACCAGAATCCAAACTGATATTTCAGTAATATTGAATTCTACAGAAATGGAACCCATGTATCAACCAGTACATGTTTAGTGCCAAACTTCTATGCTATTTTTTATCAGTAACAAATTGAACTCAAAGTTATACATTCAATGCTGAATGAGATCTCCTCTCAAGCTAGATCTTTTATGAATGAGATGTCCTTGAGTTATAAATTTTGATATTGAGTGCTAACATGGAATTGTAGGAATGAACCAGTTTAGCAACCCTTTACTTACTGCAGAGAAAGAAACAAAAACCATTTACACTCAAGGTTATTGATTGAACAAATCAAGCTGTGAAAGAATGTATCAACTTAAGTCTCTAGTGTGCCATGTTTTGTTGTATGTTTCTGGAATTGATGAAGTCCAGAATTCAGAATATGAACTTGGCATCTCAATCCTATTTTGTGTCAATTTCTTATGAACTTTTTGTGGGATTTCAGATATGGAAGAAGGAAGTTTATAAAAGAAAAATCTGCAAAAAGGAAAACAGTGGCTAGAAGTGTATCAAGTAAGTGGATAGCATGTTGTGTTTTATTGCCCGAGCTGACCAATGTTTTAAGTGTGGGGGAGGGAATTCTTCTTCACAATTTGAGATTATTTTAGCTTCCAAGTGATGAAATTAAAGTGGCAAAACAGTGAAAAACAGTGAAAAGAAAAAAAAAAGAAAACAGTGGCAAGACTAAGTGTATAAAGTGGGACACAATGTATCAAGAATGGTGGTTTGCCATCAAATTGAAGGAGAGGTTAGCTTGATCTTTTGAATGGGTAACGACAAATGGTATTCATCTTTTTTCACATCAAAATGGTCAACTCATCAAGTATATTCCTCCAATACTCTCATTTTCTCACTTTCTTTATTGAATTCTTTTCTTTTTCCTATTTCATCCACTTTCACTTGTTCTTTTGCTTCCATTTTAATTCTTGATGATAAATTCCTTTTGACTCATGTATGCTATGTTTTTATAGTGGTGGAGAATTAGGAAATAAGCAATCTTATGGTAGTTAAATGTTGTGAGTAACATTGACTGAGCTCCACTTATACATGTTTGATTGTGAGAGATAGAATAGGTAAATACCTTGTGAGATTGTAACTTGCTTAATTTTTCAATTGAACTGAAACTATCATACTTACTGATTATTGTTTGGATTGTATTCATGATTGGTTGTGATCTTTAGATGACCTTAGTTAATTACCTTTTACCATCTTCTAGGTACTGCTAGGGAAGCTGTGTGGAGATGATTCCTTAGTTTTCTTTACTTGAACGGGGCGTCCAAGACTAAGTGTGGGGGATTTGTAACCATGATTTTGCTACATTATTTTGATTCATAATGCATGTTTTTAATGGTCTCCTCGTAGCTTAAATTCACATTTACATTACATTTCATAAATTGCATTTGACCTTGGACTTAATTGCAAATTGGCTTAGTATCATGGTATTTGATGCTAATGTTTGATTATTATTTTGTAGGCATCAAAAGGGTCATGGACCTGATCAAATCAGGCCACACTTGCGATCAAATCTAGGGCGAAACTTGGTGATTAAGCTCCAGAACAATTGTAGTCGTTCATCCACAATCAAGCAGATCTGAGTCATCCATTAAAGATCTGACCCATCTAACATAATAAGGAGTTGATCTTAGCCATAGATGAAGATCTAGAGGTTTTGATTCAGATCTGAGTTCATCCAGCCGTTGATCAAGCCTGAAACATTATGGACCGTCCGATCAAAGAGAGAGTTGTTTAAAACCTGAGAAGCTACAGTGTCTTCGGGGAGCTCGGCGTTCCGCGACTTGCCACTATTTCTGCATCTTCTTCATCAACGACGCCGCAGTTCCCATTCCAGATCCAGAGCCAAGATTCAAACTCTTTCGTTGCCGGCGAGCTGTCTACGATCCGACCACCAGCAATCAAAGGGCAGAGCGCGATTTGAGGGTGTTCCCCGATCATTGTCTTGTTGTCTGTGAGTTTCATCCAAGCAAAGATTTGAGGGAGTTCCTTGATCTGAGCTGCTGTCATTCTCACTGGAGGATCAAAGGGCGTTCCTTGGTTCTATAGAGTGCAATCCATTTTCATTTTCACCTCGCGTCTCCGGATTCCGCAAGATTTGCTCTGTTCTTCGTCGGTTAGAGAATTCAGATGATTCCAAGCTCGAGAGGCTTTCCCAGTAGCTTTAGGATTCTTCTGAATGTGCTGGGTATTCAGTGGTTGCTGTTGTTTGCTTGAGAGGCATTCCCAGAAGCAAACTCAGTGGCACGGTAGTGAGGAGAGGTTTAGTCTCGGGTTTGGTTGTGGAATGCCATTTAGGTTTTGTTTTTGTTATCTATACTTTTGAATTATCCATGAATTTGCTCAGATATGAAGATTTGACAGTTAGATTGCAATTTACTTTCTACCTTGAATTTCATATTTTGTTTCTACAAGTTCATGTTTTGTTTTAATGCTTGAATTTAGTAGATTCTTTGCCTATTCAGTGAATAAATTGTTACTAAGATTGAATTAAATTGTTGAATGCTTAATTTGATGTTTCTGGTTGTGTATTTATATTCAATGTTGCTGTGATGGAGCATTTGATTTCAATTGTTGAATTAAGAGTAATTGAGAATTGGATGATACTTAGGTTCTTACAAGTAGTTTGAGATTTCAAGTTCACATGTTACTTGTTACCTTTGTTCTATGAATTAGATTGTTATTGTAACGACCCAATTTTCCTCATTAGGAGTTCTAAAAGTTCTTAAAAATATTTAGAAAGGTAGAGAACATGCTATATAATTATTCTAAGTTCGAGGATGAACTTTTTATAAGGTATGGGGGATTGTAACGACCCAATTTTCCTCATTAGGAGTTCTAAAAGTTCTTAAAAATATTTAGAAATATTTTAAAAATATTTTAGAGATTTTTAGAAATTTTTAGAGTATTTTTATGTAATTTTTGGAGGTCGTTTGGTATTTTTACTAAACGAAGGAAGTTTCGACAAAAAAATATCAAAGCCGAGAATTGAACCCACGACCTTTGACTCGGTCAAAACCGAGCTGGCCAGGTGGTCAAACGAATTTTTCTATTTAGAAAAGGTAGCGAATTTATTTAAGATAGTTAACAGAATATTGGATTATAAAAGAGATAAGTTGATCTTGGATTTGCCTGTTTAGAAAAGGTAGCGAATTTATTTAAGATAGTTAACAGAATATTATAAAAGGGATAAGTTGATGTTGGATTTGTCCGTTTAGAAAAGGTAGCGAATTTATTTAAGATAATTAGCAGAATATTGGATTATAAAAGGGATAAGATGATGTTGGATTTGTCTGTTTAGAAAAGGTAACGAATTTATTTAAGGAGTTAACATAAATATTAAGTTATAAAAAGGGATAAATTGATGCTCTATTTTCCCGTGACTTAAACCATTCTCTCCTTCTCTTCTGCGTACGATGGCGGAGCTCGGGCAGAAAACGAAAGGGAGTTAGGGCATCATCTCCGGCGGCCGGCCAAGGTCCTAAAAGCCCTTTTTGTTCGATTGTGAGTCCAAGAAGCAAGGTAAGTGCTTCTCACCTGCAGTAGGAGTAGTTTCAGACCTTTGTTCTTCTTGAATTCGAAGCATAAGAAGCGCTTATAGTGCAAATTTTTAATTAAGCCTATAGTGCAGATTTTAATTAAGCTTATAATGTAGATTTTTATGTAGAGCTTATATTGCAGATTTTAATTAAGCGCTTATAGTGCAGATTTTTAATTAAGACTATAGTACAGATTTTAATTAAGCTTATAATGCAGATTTTTATGTAGAGCATATATTGCATATTTTAATTAAGCACTTATAGTGCAGATTTTTAATTAAGCCTATAGTGCAGATTTTAATTAAGCTTATAATGCAGATTTTCATATAGAGCTTATATTGCAGATTTTAATTAAGCACTTATAGTACAGATTTTTAATTAAGCCTATAGTACAAATTTTAATTAAGCTTATAGTGCAGATTTTTATATAGAGCTTATATTGCAGATTTTAATTAAGAGCTTATAGTGAAGATTTTTAATTAATCCTAAAGTACAGATTTTAATTAAGCTTAAAGTGCAGATTTTTATGCATGCTTATAGTGCAGATTTTAATTAAGCTTATAATGCAGATTTTACGTTTGCAAAGTATGCAAAAATAGTGTAGCATAGAATGCAGAATCTTGATTAGAATAGTATGCAGAATTTTGATTAGCAAAATATGCAGATTTTTGTTTATGCATTTCAAAGTTAGAATTTGTTTAAACATTTCAGTTTTTAAAGAAGCATTCTTTTATTAGAGGTATTAACAAGTATAAGAAAGATAAAGAAAAGAAAGAAAAAGGCCAAGGCCTTAAGTAGATCCCAAAGTCAAGACTTTAGGGATTTTGGCACACAAGGTGTTTGTTAAAATGCCGAGGCATTATATATTAGAAGTATTAAAAGATAACAAGTATTTTACTTTTATCAGTGACACTGTACTGGACTCTCAGTTGTCCTTGGGTTGGGCTCCCATAGTCGTCCCTAGGTTTAGATAACCTAGTATGCAGGACTCTTAGTTGTCCTTGGGCTGGGCTCCCATAGTTGTCCCTAGATTTAGATAACCTAGTAAACCCTACTAGATTCGGGACCAGCTATCTCGGGTCTAGTTAGGGATGCGCGCATAGCAAGTATAGTTGTCGGGCCCACGTAGAAAGTTGATTATTATTTTGAAGTATTATAAGTATAAGATTTTGAACAAGTAAAATGAGTTTTCACATAAGTATAAAAGTAAGTAAAGTATAAATTGTAAGCAAGTGGAATAAAAGAATAAGTTTAGAACAAATGAATTAATTTTCACTTTGTTTTAAAATCAGCAAGTTTAGTTTTCTTTTATACTAGCATGTAATTTAGATTAGTTTACTGTTCTTTGTTATTAGAAGAGCATAAGTAGCTTTACATGTTCAGCATTTCAGTATGTTTGTTTCTTTTACTAGTAGATGAGCATGAGTAGATTTCCTTTTGAGCATTCAGTTTTAGTTTTCAGTATATTCACATGCATACTCGAGTTTTGTGAGTTAGATAACACTTGCTAAGCAATTTTGCTTATAGATGCATTTCCTCTTACTGCAGATAAAGGAAAGGAAAAGCTATAGTAAAGGAAGGCGACAAGGAGGTGCGGATAGATGTCTGATGCCTAGACTATTGAATCATTGGGATTTAGCATAAGAATTTATTAACAAAGAGTTGAGTAGAATGTATTAGATGAGTCATTTAGTCTTCCGCTGCTAGTTAATTGTATGTTTTGAGTTCTCCGAGAGTTTTAGGAATTTATATCAATATGTGAACAAGAATAGTTAAGTAAAGTTAGTAGTCCAGTAGACCTCCGCCCTCACATACCAGTAGTGAGGAGGGTGAGGTGTTACAGTTGGTATCAGAGCAGTTCCTATTCTCCAGCATCACACATCATCACCAACCTTGTCATCTTCAAGTAAGAAAGTATTTAATTTTTAGTATGCTTTTCTTTATTCTTTACAGTAAAGAGAAATCCTTAGAAGTGTTAGATTATATGTACAGAATAGGGAGATGTTTAGAAGTGCTTATAAAGTTAAGAATTCTGCTTAGTTTCTTTTACATAACAAGATGTGTTCTGGGATGGTGGTATGATCCGGGGACCTAAGCCCGGTGAGCGCGCCAGAATCAAACAAGATGTGTTCTGGGATGGTGGTATGATCCGGGGACCTAAGCCCGGTGAGCGCGCCAGAATCAAACAAGATATGTTCTGGGATGGTGGTATGATCTGGGGACCTATGCCCAATGAGCGCGCCAGAATCAAACAAGATATGTTCTGGGATGGTGGTATGATCCGGGGACCTATGCTCGGTGAGCGCGCCAGAATAAAGGGGAACTCCGGTCCTAAGTTCGGACCCCTACCAACCTAGCGCTAGGGTAGTTGTCTGATCAACAACTTATGTTACGGTACTACTAAGCGCAACTAGGCCACCACAATAGTATGTTTATAAGTATGCATGCAAGTATGTTCAAGTCATGTTATATTTATATTTACGTTTAGGTTTAGGTCCACGTTATGTTCATGTTATGTTCTTGCCTATGCATATGGACATGCTTGTGATCGAGTCTATCATTATGTTTAGTTCATCTACCATGCTTACGTTTATGTTGTCATGCTTATGTCACTGCTTATGCTTATGTTCATTGAAAGTAGGTTAGGAGGTCCTAAGATACCTTTGATGTGGTTTTCCTTAGTACATTAGATTATGGATGCTAACTAATGCATGTACAAGGTAGAGAACATGCTATAGAATTATTCTAAGTTCGAGGACGAACTTTTTATAAGGTTTGGGGGATTGTAACGACCTAATTTTCCTCATTAGGAGTTCTAAAAGTTCTTAAAAATATTTATAAATATTTTAGAAATATTCTAGAGATTTTTAGAAATTTTTAGAGTATTTTTATGTAATTTTTGGAGGTCGTTTGGTATTTTTACTAAACGAAGGAAGTTTCGACAAAAAAATATCCAAGCCGAGAATTGAACCCACAACCTTTGACTCGGTCAAAACCCAGCTGACCAGGTGGGCAAACGGATTTTTCTATTTATCAAAGGTAGTGAATTTATTTAAGATAGTTAACAGAATATTGGATTATAAAAGGGATAAGTTGATCTTGGATTTGTCTGTTTAGAAAAGGTAGCGAATTTATTTAAGATAGTTAACAGAATATTATAAAAGGGATAAGTTGATGTTGGATTTGTCCGTTTAGAAAAGGTAGCGAATTTATTTAAGATAGTTAGCAGAATATTGGATTATAAAAGGGATAAGATGATGTTGGATTTGTCTGTTTAGAAAAGGTAGCGAATTTATTTAAGGAGTTAACAGAAATATTAAGTTATAAAAAGGGATAAGTTGATGCTCTATTTTCCTGTGACTTAAACCATTCTCTCCTTCTCTTCTGCATACGATGGCGGAGCTCGGGCAGAAAATGAAAGGGAGTTAGGGCATCATCTCCGGCGGCCGGCCAAGGTTCTAGAAGCCCTTTTTGTTCGGTTGTGAGTCCAAGAAGCAAGGTAAGTGCTTCTCACCTGCAGTAGGAGTAGTTTCGGACCTTTGTTCTTCTTGAATTCGAAGCATAAGAAGCGCTTATAGTGTAAATTTTTAATTAAGCCTATAGTGCAGGTTTTAATTAAGCTTATAATGTAGATTTTTATGTAGAGCTTATATTGCAGATTTTAATTAAGCGCTTATAGTGCAGATTTTTAATTAAGCATATAGTACAGATTTTAATTAAGCTTATAATGCAGATTTTTATGTAGAGCTTATATTGCTGATTTTAATTAAGCACTTATAGGGCAGATTTTTAATTAAGCCTATAGTGCAGATTTTAATTAAGCTTATAATGCAGATTTTCATGTAGAGCTTATATTGCAGATTTTAATTAAGCGTTTATAGTGCAGATATTTAATTAAGCCTATAGTACAAATTTTAATTAAGCTTATAGTGCAGATTTTTATGTAGAGCTTATATTGCAGATTTTAATTAAGAGCTTATAGTGCAGATTTTTAATTAAGCATATAGTACAGATTTTAATTAAACTTAAAGTGCATATTTTTATGCATGCTTATAGTGCAGATTTTAATTAAGCTTATAGTGCAGATTTTATGTTTGCATAGTATGCAGAAATAGTGTAGCATAGAATGCAGAATCTTGATTAGAATAGTATGCAGAATTTTAATTAGCATAGTATGCAGATTTTTGTTTATGCATTTCAAAGTTAGAATTTGTTTAAACATTTCAGTTTTTAAAGAAGCATTCTTTTATTAGAGGTATTAACAAGTTTAAGAAAGATAAAGAAAAGAAAGAAAAAGGCCAAGGCCTTAAGTAGATCCCAAAGTCAAGACTTTAGGGATTTTGGCACACAAGGTGCTAGTTAAAATGTCGAGGCATTATATATTAGAAGTATTAAAAGATAACAAGTATTTTACTTTTATCAGTCGCACTGTACTGGACTCTCAGTTGTCCTTGGGTTGGGCTCCCATAGTCGTCCCTAGGTTTAGATAACCTAGTATGCAGGACTCTCAGTTGTCCTTGGGCTGGGCTCCCATAGACGTCCCTAGGTTTAGATAACCTATTAAACCCTACTAGATTCGGGACCAGCTATCTCGGGTCTAGTTAGGGATGCGCGCATAGCAAGTACAGTTGTCGGACCCAAGAAGAAAGTTGATTATTATTTTGAAGTATTCTAAGTATAAGCTTTTGAACAAGTAAAATGAGTTTTCACATAAGTATAAAAGTATGTAAAGTATAAATTGTAAGCAAGTGGAATAAAAGAATAAGTTTAGAACAAATTAATTAATTTTCACTTTGTTTTAAAATCAGCAAGTTTAGTTTTCTTTTATGCTAGCATGTAATTTAGATTATTTTACTGTTCTTTGTTATTAGAAGAGCATAAGTAGCTTTACATGTTCAGCATTTCAATATGTTTGTTTCTTTTACTAGTAAATGAGCATGAGTAGATTTCCTTTTGAGCATTCAGTTTTAGTTTTCAGTATATTCACATGCATACTCGAGTTTTGTGAGTTAGATAGCGCTTACTAAGCAATTTTACTTATAGATGCATTTCCTCTTACTGCAGATAAAAGAAAGGAAAAGTTATAGTAAAGGAAGGCGACAAGGAGGTGCAGATAGATGTCTGATGCCTAGACTATTGAAGCCTTGGGATTTAGCATAAGATTTTATTAACAAAGAGTTGAGTAGAATGTATTAGATGAGTCATTTAGTCTTCCGCTGCTAGTTAATTGTATGTTTTGAGTTCTCCGAGAGTTTTAGGAATTTCTATCAATATGTGAACAAGGATAGTTAAGTAAAGTTAGTAGTCCAGTAGACCTCCGCCCTCACATACCAGTAGTGAGGAGGGTGGGGTGTTACAGTTGGTATCAGAGCAGTTCCTATTCTCCAGCATCACACATCATCACCAACCTTGTCATCTTCAAGTAAGAAAGTATTTAATTTTTAGTATGCTTTTCTTTATTCTTTACAGTAAAGAGAAATCCTTAGAAGTGTTAGATTATATGTACAGAATAGGGAGATGTTTAGAAGTGCTTATAAAGTTAAGAATTCTGATTTGTTACTTTTACATAACAACATGTGTTCTGGGATGGTGGTATGATCCGGGGACCTAAGCCCGGTGAGCGCGCCAGAATCAAACAAGATGTGTTCTGGGATGGTGGTATGATCCGGGGACCTAAGCCCGGTGAGCGCGCCAGAATCAAACAAGATATGTTCTGGGATGGTGGTATGATCTGGGGACCTAAGCCCAATGAGCGCGCCAGAATCAAACAAGATATGTTCTGGGATGGTGGTATGATCCGGGGACCTATGCTCGGTGAGCGCGCCAGAATAAAGGGGAACTCCGGTCCGAAGTTCGGACCCCTACCAACCTAGCGCTAGGGTAGTTGTCTGATCAACAACTTATGTTACGGTACTAATAAGCGCAACTAGGCCACCACAATAGTATGTTTATAAGTATGCATGCAAATATGTTCAAGTCATGTTATATTTATATTTACGTTTATGTTTAGGTCCACGTTATGTTCATGTTATGTTCTTGCCTATGCATATGGACATACTTGTGATCGAGTCTATCATTATGTTTAGTTCATCTACCATGCTTACGTTTATGTTGTCATGCTTATGTCACTGCTTATGCTTATGTTCATTGAAAGTTGATTAGGAGGTCCTAAGATACCTTTGATGTGGTTTTCCTTAGTACATTAGATTATGGATGTTAACTAATGCATGTACAAGGTAGAGAACATGCTATAGAATTATTCTAAGTTCGAGGACGAACTTTTTATAAGGTATGGGGGATTGTAACGACCCAATTTCCTCATTAGGAGTTCTAAAAGTTCTTAAAAATATTTAGAAATATTTTAGAAATATTCTAGAGATTTTTAGAAATTTTTAGAGTATTTTTATGTAATTTTTGGAGGTCGTTTGGTATTTTTACTAAACGAAGGAAGTTTCGACAAAAAAATATCCAAGCCCAGAATTGAACCCACGACCTTTGACTCGGTCAAAACCGAGCTGGCCAGGTGGGCAAACGAATTTTTCTATTTACAAAAGGTAGCGAATTTATTTAAGATAGTTAACAGAATATTGGATTATAAAAGAGATAAATTGATATTGGATTTGCCTGTTTAGAAAAGGTAGCGAATTTATTTAAGATAGTTAACAGAATATTATAAAAGAGATAAGTTGATGTTGGATTTGTCCGTTTAGAAAAGGTAGCGAATTTATTTAAGATAGTTAGCAGAATATTGGATTATAAAAGGGATAAGATGATGTTGGATTTGTCTGTTTAGAAAATGTAGCGAATTTATTTAAGGAGTTAACAGAAATATTAAGTTATAAAAAGGGAAAAGTTGATGCTCTGTTTTCCCGTGACTTAAACCATTCTCTCCTTCTCTTCTGCGTACGATGACGGAGCTCGGGCAGAAAACGAAAGGGAGTTAGGGCATCATCTCCGGCGGCCGGCTAAGGTCCTAGAAGCCCTTTTTGTTCGGTTGTGAGTCCAAGAAGCAAGGTAAGTGCTTCTCACCTGCAGTAGGAGTAGTTTCAGACCTTTGTTCTTCTTGAATTCGAAGCATAAGAAGCGCTTATAGTGCAAATTTTTAATTAAGCCTATAGTGCAGATTTTAATTAAGCGTATAATGTAGATTTTTATGTAGAGTTTATATTGCAGATTTTAATTAAGCGCTTATAGTGCAGATTTTTAATTAAGCCTATAGTACAGATTTTAATTAAGCTTATAATGCAGATTTTTATGTAGAGCTTATATTACAGATTTTAATTAAGCACTTATAGTGCAGATTTTTAATTAAGCCTATAGTGCAGATTTTAATTAAGCTTAGAATGCAGATTTTCATGTAGAGTTTATATTGCAGATTTTAATTTAGCGCTTATAGTGCAGATTTTTAATTAAGCCTATAGTACAAATTTTAATTAAGCTTATAGTGCAGATTTTTATGTAGAGCTTATATTGCAGATTTTAATTAAGAGCTTATAGTGAAGATTTTTAATTAAGCCTATAGTACAGATTTTAATTAAGCTTATAGTGCAGATTTTACGTTTGCATAGTATGCAGAAATAGTGTAGCATAGAATGCAGAATCTTGATTAGAATAGTATGCAGAATTTTGATTAGCATAATATGCAGATTTTTGTTTATGCATTTCAAAGTTAGAATTTGTTTAAACATTTCAGTTTTTAAAGAAGCATTCTTTTATTAGAGGTATTAACAAGTATAAGAAAGATAAAGAAAAGAAAGAAAAAGGCCAAGGCCTTTAGTAGATCCCAAAGTCAAGACTTTAGGGATTTTGACACACAAGGTGCTTGTTAAAATGCCGAGGCATTATATATTAGAAGTATTAAAAGATAACAAGTATTTTACTTTTATCAGTGGCACTGTACTAGACTCTCAGTTGTCCTTGGGTTGGGCTCCCATAGTCGTCCCTAGGTTTAGATAACCTAGTATGCAGGACTCTCAGTTGTCCTTGGGTTGGGCTCCCATAGTCATCCCTAGGTTTAGATAACCTAGTAAACCCTACTAGATTCGGGACCAGCTATCTCGGGTCTAGTTAGGGATGCGTGCATAGCAAGTACAGTTGTCGGGCCCAAGAAGAAAGTTGATTATTATTTTGAAGTATTATAAGTATATGCTTTTGAACAAGTAAAATGAGTTTTCACATAAGTATAAAAGTAAGTAAAGTATAAATTGTAAGCAAGTGGAATAAAAGAATAAGTTTAGAACAAATGAATTAATTTTCACTTTGTTTTAAAATCAGCAAGTTTAGTTTTCTTTTATGCTAGCATGTAATTTAGATTAGTTTACTGTTCTTTGTTATTAGAAGAGCATAAGTAGCTTTACATGTTCAGCATTTCAGTATGTTTGTTTCTTTTACTATTAGATGAGCATGAGTAGATTTCCTTTTGAGCATTCAGTTTTAGTTTTCAGTATATTCACATGCATACTCGAGTTTTGTGAGTTAGATAGCGCTTACTAAGCAATTTTGCTTATAGATGCATTTCCTCTTACTGCAGATAAAGGAAAGGAAAAGCTATAGTAAAGGAAGGCGACAAGGAGGTGCGGATGGATGTCTGATGCTTGGACTATAGAAGCCTTGGGATTTAGCATAAGAATTTATTAACAAAGAGTTGAGTAGAATGTATTAGATGAGTCATTTAGTCTTCCGCTGCTAGTTAATTGTATGTTTTGAGTTCTCCGAGAGTTTTAGGAATTTCTATCAATATGTGAATAAGGATAGTTAAGTAAAGTTAGTAGTCCAGTAGCCCTCCGTCCTCACAGACCAGTAGTGTGGAGGGTGGGGTGTTACAGTTATGGCTGACATTGAGTCAAGTTGTGAATGAATCACTTGAGCTTTTTATTATTTACCTCTATTTCACATTGTTGAATGAAGTTGAGAATGGGATACTTGTTGTGTGAGCTTAATAGTTGAATTTGGTTGTTATTGTGAATTGGGGGATATTTTGGTTTTTACAAATTAGTTTGAGTTCTTGAGTTTCATAGTTATTGCAATTGTGAATTGAGAAGATAGTAATTAACTCATTTTACTCAATGATGCATTAGAATCTGAATTGAATTGTTGTAAGCTTAATGAGATGCAAGAGAATAATGTTTATATGAGAGAACCTTCCTTTGATTCTATTCTTGTTGTTATTAGATGAATTTACCTTGTAATGAGAGTCAAATGGAAGTGCTTAATAGAACTTGTTGATGTAAGAAATTGATTGGAACCAATTCTAGGATTCACACACATTTATTAGTTATCATTGGAAATATACGACTTGAGACTCTTTACTACAACACTTGTCTTGATTTTAATTGAGTATCCAATCTTTACTAATTTAGTGCGCCTAGTGACATGTGAAAATGGCCAACACCACGCATTGCGGTTAAGAGCATTCGCAACGCATGACTCGCGCTGCGGTTAAGAGAATTTGCAGCGCGCGGCGTACACTACGGTTAAGAGCATTCACAACGCGCACCACGCGCTACGGTTAAGAACATTTGTAGTGCATAGTGCTCACTGCAATTAACCACCTACAATTATCACCAATATTTATTTAAAATATATAACTTAAATTTAAAATTTATACATCATCCCAATTCATTCATCACTTAAAATACAAATAAAATTTTTTAAAATCCAATCAAAATGTGAATACAATTTTTATTGATCTAATAAACATTTGTATCAATTTACATATAAAACTAATACAACATTAGAAATTTGATCCATTAAAAATTTGAACATTTCCTAATACAAATTAAGCCTTCACCAAATAGCTAATACCATTCATGATTTCGTCGAAAGCCATGGATGTCTGATTCTTTCCAAACATCTTTTATTGTAAACAACTAAATTAATCCATCTAGTAACACCGCCTTCATTAACCGTTGCAAGGATCTCTATGTTTACTTCGAGGGCAACCTGTACATGATGAAACAAACAAAATATCATCAAAATCGTGTAGCAGGAAACATAATTTGTACTAGTGGCTTACAAATTGAAGATGATCATAGTGAAAGCACAAATCAAGAATTATGATTATATAAAGCATCAATATTTTACAGAAAAGTAATATTTAATTAACAAAGTTTTAAACTGGTTATCATAAGTTCCATGAATTAATTTGTGGTTTGTAATGCCAACAAGAGAAGACACTCAATATGAAAACTTATCATTAAATGGGTGAATAAATTCAAGCTTTATGTCATATATTGAGTATCAAATAGATGAAGTTAATAGGTTGTCCCATATCCTTGTATAAATAATCAGAATAGGTACATGCCAATGATTTTTTATAGTGGCTAGTTTATATTATTCTAAGGTAGAATCACAGAGTCCAAGCATCCCACACATCAAAATTATAGCTTGCAAATACAAACTCCATTCTTTTGTTGATATGGTACCATGGAAAACATGAAGAAGTTATATGGAAATTGTGAATTTGTAGCCAAAGCAAACACTCATCGGCGTTGAATTAATTTAAAACTTGCAGACATTAAATGCAATTTCTAACCTATAAGAGTTTTCCACCAAAAGATAAAGACCGCAATCCGATTATGCCCTAGAGATGGTAAGTGCTAATAAGAGAGATGAAGTAGCATTTAAATCAACACTAAAAACTGTTTTGTATATAAGTCACTTGCATTGTTAAAAGTAAAATTCACAAAAACGTGTATTGTATTTAATGCCTCACTGCATGATGCTGAAATACAAGGTGTATGATGACTATAGTAGAGAAAGGACAAACTTTCATGACTAAGCCCTATGATAAAGTCTAAAGGTACGTTGTCATATCTCTCACCCACACTCTCCCTCTCCTTTATTCTTCCTTTCATTGCTTGTCTATGTTGGACCTTTAGTGATCGGTAAAAAGGGAAGGGTGAATTGCATTGCAAAAATCAAACTCTACTCTTTCTCGACATATACCTTAATAAAGAACACTTGTAATAAAAATTAAAAGACTAATTACAAAGTTAGAAACACAAGGAGACTTATTTGATTTGCTATCAGAAGATTGTTAATCTAAGGAAAATGAAGTGCATTTTATGACGATCTCCTTCGGGCGGAGTAGCCTCTTACAACGTTAACAGCTCACAAATGAAAGTAAAACAAAAAGAAATGAATTACAAGTTCTGTTTAAACTACTGAAATCAGAGCTATATTTATAGCACTGTTCTGGGTGCTTGGAAGGATTTCGGACGCCTGGAGTAGGATAGAATTTTATCCCTGACGCATCGGTCAACGTTCACATCGATTCTAATAAGAGTTGAGTTTTGGCTGCCTAGAATGGCTCCGGGCGCCGGGACCCACAAAAGTCAACATGGTTGACTTTTTCAATTCAAACCCTTTACTCCGGTTCTGCTTGTCTCGGTCTGTTAGCTAAAGCCCTAGAGCCAATCATTTGATGATTGTATTTTTGGACTTGTTGTATCATATTCTATATAAATAAAGGCATTTGGTTTTTGATTATTATACTTACTTGTAATGGTGCCAAATAAACTAAGTATAATAACGTCCTTGAGTAGAAGGTTCTTACCTATATCAATCGATTGGTTGAATCGATAGTGAGATGATATAGGGAATACTACTCTTAATCATTCCTAGTTGAGTATTATCATTCAGGGGCAATGTTAATACAATAAGGCTAGCATGTAGGTCAACTCGATGACTTGATCTCACAAGTCATGGATATGGAGATATCAAGTTGACACATGGGTATGCATTGGAGAATGTATACTGAATGACCCGCCATGAGAAAGTATCATGGATCGTTATATGAGTATCATATACTTTCTCATGTGGCTATTAGTGTGACTATTAGTCCTTAGACCTGAAGTCACCATGGTTCCCTACATAAGGAGTTATATACTTTGGTTTCGTCAAACGTCACCCGTAACTGGGTGGACTATAAAGGCGATTACTGGGTATGTAACAAATTATCCAGAGGGATGTGAGTGATGTAGATGGGATCTATCCCTCCTATATGACGGGAGAGACATCGATATTCTTGATAGAGTGAGACCATGAAGTGCATGGCCATGCCCAAATGAGTCAATATGAGATATTGAGCTCATTTGATTGAGTGAGTCTACTTGGAGTCCAAGATTTAGATTGATTAGAGGATGACACGGTCTATGCCTCACATTGATCAATCTAGATATCTAGGATAGAAGGGCACTTGTCATATATTGTGAGGAGTCACAATTAGTAGTCACAAGGTGATGTTGGATCTCAACATTCTTGTAACTTGGGTAGTAATGATGTATTGCTAGATACCGCTCATTACTTATGATCCTAAATGGATTTAGGGGCATTGCCAACGTTACAAGAACCTATTGGGTCACACACAAAGAACAAGTGGATGGAGATTAGGTTCATATGATGAACCAAGAGGATTAGATTCATGTGATGAATCAAATTGGATTAAGAGTAATCCTAAATGGGCTAATTGAGTTGGACTCAAGTTGATTCATGTGTTCAATGAGTCTAATTTAGATTATGACTCATTGAATCAATTTAATTAAATGAATTAGATTCATTATATTAAATTGGCTTGAATTAAATGGTTGGATTAGATCAACCATGAGAGAGATTAAGTCAAGTTTGACTTGACTTGAGATGAAGAGGAAGAGTCAAGTTTGACTTGACTATTTGCCACATCATTAGTGATTTGGCATTAGGAGGACTAATGATGATGTGCCACATCATCAAAGTGTGCCACCTCATGGGGGTTACAAATCTATTCTCTTTAATGGCCACATTTAATGAGAATGGGGGTTACCTTTTTGGTTTTGAATGAGAATGAATTTTTCATTCACTCACATTCACTTCATCCTCTTCCTCAAGCTCTCTTTTTGCTCCTTCTCTTCTCTTGGTCGTCGGTTTCAAGCAAGGGAGAAGAAAGGAGAGTGAGTCTAATCCAAGAAAAAAGGTTAGTGAAAGTCACATAGAGATTTTTTAGAGGAGTGTGTTCTCTTCTTTTCTTTTCTTCTTCTTCCAATCCCATCCGAGAGCATCAAGAAGTGCTAGCACACTTGTGGTGTTCTCTTCTCCATTCTTGAGTGTTAGAGAATATTTCTTGTTCGTGTGGATACTTCTAGAGGATTGTCTACGTTGACAATCTTGAGATCCGGCGTACGTTGGACTTGCGGGATTGCGAAGGGCTTCGCTTCAAAGGTATAACCTTTTTCCCTTGTAGATCTAGGTAAACTCGTACTCGTAGTTTTTCGAAAAAATTTTCTTTGCACGGATCCGTTGGCTAGGGAGTTTCGGGGTTTTCGCGATGCGAAAAAGCGATTTTCGCGGTCCGAAAAACCCAACAGTGGTATTAGAGCCACGTGCGAAGACGAATACGAGTTTATTTTGTGTTTTATGAAAACTTTTCAGTTCTGTAATATTCTGTAAATTTATGATTTTTATAGTTTTTATGGGTATTTTTCTTGTAGAAGAGAACCACAAATGTTTCGACACTTGTAGGCTTCGACTACCGAGAAGTTTTTCCCAAAACGGCCAAGTTTCGCCCCAAAATTTTTTGGGACAGCGGGCTAAGGCGCTGTTAGATCGCAAAGGAACCCTCGCGATGGTTAGATCGTGGGTAGGGGCGCTGCCCCTGGTCCCGCAAGGGGATTCGTTCCGCGATTGCGCCCGAAAACCGCTAAACGGAACCGCCGGAAATTGTACTCGTAAAAATTGTAAAAATTATAGGAAAAATTACAGAAAAATTATTGAAATATATAATTTCGAATTATATATTATTTTTATGATAGTCATGGCCCAAAGACCCAATTCTATTGGATAATTTTGTTGGATCGAGAAGCGCTAGAGGGGGGTGAATAGCGCTCGTGGCTATTTCATTTTTCGATTATCGGAATCGTATCGAGTAAGTCGTTCAAGTATAATCGCAGCGGAAAGAAAAAGAAACAAGTACAAACAAAGACACGAAAGATTTACTTCGTTCGGAGCCTGTGGCGACTCCTACTCGAAGGCCCGCGATCCTTGATCGCTTTCCGTGGGCAACAACTATAAGTACGAAAAAGAGTTACAGCTTTGAAGTACAAGTAAATAAAAAAACTAATGGTACCGATGACAAGAACAGAATCTTGGAGCTTCGGGTCGTCGGAGACTTGCAGCAGCACTTCCGGATGTCTTTTAGAGCAGCACATTGGAGACAGAAGACTTGAAAATTCATATCTTGAGCTGCTGGTCGAGACCTCTTATAAAGGCTGTTCAAGCCACCTTCTACTGTTCACCAAGGCGCCTTGAATGAGCCGAGTCAGCCGCGGAGATAAGGGGCGAACTGGTCGAATATTATCACAGATTCAAGGCGCCTTCCACTGTTCACCAGGGCGCCTTCATCTGTTCAAGGCGCCTTCCACTATTTATTAAGGCGCCTTGAACAGCTTCTCGCAGCCAGCTCCAGCCTTGCACCCGAGGCGCCTCCAAGCTCCATGAAGGCGCCTCAGACACTGTTCATCCGAGGCTTTAGGTTGCTCCTTTGCACCTGCAAGATACGTTAGTCCCAAACACTATCCTGCAACACAAAGTTAGCACAATAAATATGATAAATGAAGTATAGACAGTCTCCGGACTGTCCGAGTCTGACTTCGGGTTTCCGACCGGAAACCCTAGGTTGACCCGACGCCTACTGTTCCCTCTACGGGGAACGCGTTCTCACCTACTCCCCTCAGGAGAGATTACCTGATGCCAGTTCGATCCTCCAGATCGACTGGACTTTTGCTCGGCACTCGAAACTCCCGAACTTTCTGCTGGACTTCCGCTTCCCGGCTGATCCAGTCTTTCACCTGGTTCGCGACACCAGGACTTTCCACCTAGGGTTACCACCCCCTATGACCTAGGGTTACCACCCCCTAGGGTTTTCTCTTTGCCTAACCGCAGCTAGGACTTTCCTGAAATCCTCAAGCAGACTTGTTATATTACAAAACACCTTAACTTTGAATCCTTTGCCATTATCAAAACACGAGTTCGATCGTCGGATGCTTCCCGCACCAACAATCTCCCCCTTTTTGATTATGGCAACTCAAATTCAAAGTTAAGTAAACAAACGAATAGATGAATACTTTTAACACAGGCAAATTTGCTAAGAATAGATGAACACATTTAACAAAGTAAATTTGCTAAAGTAAACCCTACGAATTTAAAGTTTAGCGCCAACTATATGCTCCCCCTTAACTGTTGCTCCCCCTTAACTGTTGCTCCCCCTTTTTATTATTTTAAATTTGAACTATATGCTCCCCCTTAAGTGTTGCTCCCCCCTTTTTTATTATTTTAAATTTGAATTTTATTGCTATTCTCCCCCTTTGCCATATATCAAAAAATAAAAAATAGTCATTTGATTTAACAAGATTTTGAAAAATATTTAACAGTTTAGCTAAGTGAGAAAATATTTAACAGTTTAAATGATGTTAGCGTTTTAGAAACTTAGAAAAAGTTTCTAGAAAGTGGATCTTTTTGATAGTTTAAAAGGCTAGTAAAACAATAATCTTTATTTAGAAATCTTTGAAGTAGCTTTGAAATCTTTGCTCTACTTAAGAAAACAAGAATTTATAAAGTTATATTTCAAAGTAAGCTCAGTTTTAAAATTTTGAAAATAAAACTAAGTTCTTTGCAAGTATTGGATTTGAAGGCTATGGCTTAAAAAAAACTTAGCTTAATTTTAAACAATACTTATTAAATTTTAGGGCTAGGAGGGAGCAGAGTAGCTAAAAATTTGGTTTAGGTTATTCATACAATGTCAGTTGGTCCTTAAGTCCAAGCATGAATCATGTTCAATAGATTAACTTACTAGGTATCAGAGCCCTAAAGATCAAACATGCTTAACTAGAAAATTGAGTAACCTTTACCAACTGTCTAACCTTTAGCTACTTGTTGATTGTCTATAGGGCAACAACTTTCACATGGTTAGTCAAGTTAAGTCAATTTGGTCCAGTTAGATTTGACTAGAGCTGGAAGACTTGACTTGATTAATGTATATTGCGTGTTTAACGCCCAGACTCATATTGATGCACAGATATAAGCATTCTTGAGTCCAGGCTGTACCCTATGCATCTCACACCATTCTAAGTCTTTCAAACACAATCAAGGTATACCTAGGTGTTTGTGAGATGCTCTGACTTAATTCTAGGGGAACAAGATTTCTAGGGGGAAAGCTTAGGCTAAGTCCAATTTTTGAAAAATCTTAATAAAGTGGAATTTTGAAAATTATTTTTCCTAGATTTTGAAAAAAAACAACAAAATGAGACACCTACTCTACCCAACACATTCCTATTTGCCTTCTAAGTGCACTGAACTCAAGTTCAGGTAAGGGTTTTGTAAAGATATCAGCTAGATTTGATTTGGACTCAACATGGTTGAGTGCAATTTCACCTTTAGCTACGTGATCCCTTACAAAGTGGTGTTTTACCTCTATGTGTTTAGTCCTAGAATGGTGAATAGGATTTTTGATCAGATTAATTGAGCTGATATTATCAATAAAGATTTTTATATTTTTATATTCTAGTTGATAGTCTTTTAACGTATGCATCATCCACAACAGTTGAGATGCACATTCTCCTAGAGCTATGTATTCAGCTTCTGTAGTGGATAGAGCAACACAATGTTGCTTTCTGCTTGACCAACTTACTAGGCACTGACCTAGAATCTGGCAGCTACCACTTGTACTTTTTCTATCTAATTTGCACCCGGCATAGTCTGAATCAGAATAGCCATAAAGATCAAGGGTGCAAGTTCTTGGGTACCAAAGTCCTACATTTAGAGCTTCTTTAATATACCTAAGTATTATTTTAACATATGTTAGGTGTGACTCTTTTGCACAGGATTGATATCTTGCGCACATACCTACTGCAAACAATATGTCGGGTCAGCTTGCAGTTAGGTAAAGTAAGCTACCTATGGCACTCCTATAGTATTTTGGATCTACTGGTTTTCCTTCAGGATCAGAGTCAATGTTAATGTTGGTTGCCATTGGAGTATTTATAATTTTTGAATTTTCCATGCAGAATTTTTTGATTAACTTCTTAGCATATTTAGTTTGATAAATGTAGATTCCATCTTTGGTTTGTTTTATTTGTAAACCTAAGAAAAAAGTTAAGTTCCCCAACCATACTCATTTCGAATTCATTTTCCATTAATTTAACAAATTCTTTTAAAAACTTAGAGTTAGTTGAGCCAAAAATTATGTCATCAACATAGATTTGGGCTATAAAGATGTCTTTTTCTATAGTTTTTACAAATAAGGTCGGATCTATTTGTCCTTGGTCAAAGCCTTTGGATATTAAGTAATTAGATAATCTTTCATACCATGCCCTAGGGGCTTGTTTTAGTCCATATAACGCCTTTTTTAATTTGAATACATGGTTTGGGTAGTCTAAGTCTTCAAATCCTGGAGGTTGGCTTACGTAGACCTCTTCTTTGATAAACCCATTTAAAAAGGCTGACTTAACGTCCATTTGGTACAACTTAAACCCTTTATTTGCTGCATAGGCTAATAACATTCTAATGGATTCGAGTCTAGCTACCGGAGCATAAGTTTCATCATAGTCTAAGCCTTCAACTTGACTAAATCCTTTGGCTACTAGTCTAGCTTTGTTTCTTATTATATCACCGTGATCGTCCAACTTGTTCCTAAAAACTCATTTGGTGTCTATTATTGATTTATCTAT
The DNA here is from genome assembly GCF_018446385.1 of Zingiber officinale. Taxonomy (NCBI): domain Eukaryota; kingdom Viridiplantae; phylum Streptophyta; class Magnoliopsida; order Zingiberales; family Zingiberaceae; genus Zingiber; species Zingiber officinale. Next base: position 68,176,499 of record NC_056002.1, read on the forward strand.
GGGTTTAGGTACAAGGTCTCAGACTTGGTTTCTCTCAAATTGTGCTAATTCTTCCTGCATTGCAATGATCCAGTCTGGGTCAGGTAGGGCTTCTTCTATAGTTTTAGGTTCAATTTTAGAAATAAGGACAATTTGACTAAGGTTTCTATAGGATGATCTAGTTCTAACTCCTAGGTTTGGATCACCCAAAATTTGGTCAGGTGGGTGAGAGGTACTTATTCTATTTGATCTCAACTGTGAGTCAGAGACTGGTTCTTCTGACTCATTAAGGTTAGGTTGGATTTCATCATCTTCTATAGCTCTTGGGGTGATGTCAATAATTTCATTTATATTGGATAGGTTATTTTCTTCATCAAATATTACATTAGTTGTTTCTTCAACTTTCAAGGTATTTTGATTATATACTCTAAAGGCCCTACTGGCCTAGAGGAGTATCCTAAAAATATTCCTTGGATAGACTTGGGTGTAAATTTTCCTAAGTAATCTTTAGTATTTAAAATGTGAACTTTATACCCAAATACTTTTAGATAGTTTAGATTAGGAATTTTATGGTAGTAAAGTTCATATGGTGTTTTATTGTGAAGTTTGTTAATTAAAATTCTGTTTTGAATATAATTTGCAGTATTTATTGCTTCAGCCCAAAATTGATGATTTAAATTATATTCGTTTAACATAGTCCTAGCGGCTTCTTGTAGTGTTCTATTTTTACGTTCCACTAGGCCATTTTTGTTGGGGGGTTCTAGAACATGAAAATTCATGTTGGTATCCATTTATTTTACAAAATTAAGTAAACCTATGATTTTCAAATTCTCTCCCGTGATCACTTCTTATTCTTTTAATTTTAGTATCTTTTTCATTTTCTGTTAATTTGCAAAAATTACTAAATATTTCATAAGTTTCATCTTTTGTTTTTAGGAATTTTACCCATGTATACCTAGAGTAGTCATCAATTATTACTAAGCAATATTGATTCTTGCTTAGTGATTTGGCTCCATGTGAATCAAATAGGTCAAGGTGAAGGAGCTCAAGTACGGAGTTAGTTCTTTCTAGGTTGGTTGATTTGTGGGTTGACTTGGTTTGTTTTCCTTTTTGACACGCATCACACATTGAGTTTTCAATAAATTTTAATTTGGGCAAACCTCTAACTAGACCATTTTGACTCATTTTTGAAATGAGTCTAGTGTGCGTGTGGCCCAGTCTTCTGTGCCATAGTTGGGTTTCCTCTTGTTGTATCAAGAGACAGTTTATCGAGGATATTGATAGGTTAATTGTGTAGATGTTATTCTTTCTAAGTCCCTCAAGTCTAATCTCAGGGTTTTCGATGTTTTTAACTAGACACCCAGATTTATCAAAATTGACTATATATCCACTGTCACACAATTGACTTATACTTAGTAAATTAAAATTAAAGTTCTCAACCAATAAAACATTTCGAATAATGAAATTGGAACTAAGTTCAATATTACCTTTTCCGATTACTTTAAGTTTTCCGTCGTTGCCGAATGCAACTGATCCTAAATTCTTGTACTTGAGTTTAGTAAACATCAACTTATCTCCAGTCATGTGTCTGGAGCAGCCACTATCCAACATCCATTGATCCAATTCCTACAAATGAAGTAGTTGAATTGGTTTAATGGATTTAAAGATAGCTAAATTGAAGTAGACTCCTTAGATTTTTTTTTTATCTTACTTAATCTAAGTTAGCAAGAATTAATCTTATTGTTGTTTTAAATTAACGTTTTGAGAAGTGTAACACCCCTAGAAAGCCTAGATAAGAAAATAAGGGTAATGAGAGTACGAATGAAAAGAAGATGTAAATATTCTATATTAAGATGGATTTAGATGATTAAAACTTTATGAAAGAAAAATAAAGTTGAGAATATAAATCATCTATGCATGATTTAAAATGTATGGAATTAATATGGACAAAAGGAAGAAATATGAGATAATAGATATATGTATGAAATATTTATGCATAATGCATAATATAGTAATATACGAATTATTATGTACAAAAGAAAATAAAATGTTAGAAGAGAGATTGAACCTTGGATCTCTTGTAGGGAACATGTATAGGATACCAAAGGGGATAGGAGAATTATTAGTAAAGAGAGGAAGGATTAAGTAGTTAAGAATAAGAAAGGATTCTTTCTACTTAAAAAGAAAAAGAAGTAAAAATATGCATAACCAAGTTTTGAACCTTGGTTCTCTTGTGGATGCATGCATGTGTTAACCAATTGGGATAAGAGAGGATATTGTAAGAGGAGAGATAGAAAATTTTATTAAAGGAGAGAAAAGAGAGAGATTAAGAGAGAACTCACAAGGCATATCTCTAGAATATTCCTATCATAAAGAAGAGGAATAAATGGGGAGGATGAATCAAGTCAAATTTCCTCCCCTCATTTTAGTATAAATAGGCATGGAGGGGTGACTTCAAATTCATCCTCCACTCCTCTCCCTCTCCTCCTCCCTCTTGTGCCGAGACCCCTCTCTTCTTCTTCTTGTTGCCATGCAACACAAGAGGAAGGAAGCTCCTCTTCCTCCTCACTCCCTCCCTCTTCTTTCTTCCTTGTTGTTGCCGAGCAACACAAGAGGGAGAAGCTTCTTCTTCCTCCCCTCTCCACCAAAAGACCTAGCCACTCCTTTCCCTCCATTGGTGCCGAACCTAGCAAGCAAGAAGAAAGGTCCAAGCAAGTTCTCAATTCTAGGAAACTTAAGCGAAGAAGTAAGCTTCCCCTCACCTGTGGTACAAGGCTTTTTATATGTTTTTATGATTTTTTGAGAATTTTAAAACCTAGAAACAAGTATGAGAAAATTCGGTTAAGAAGAACTTTCGAAATCTAGTGATGTTTAACTAGTCTTCACTAAATGATAGATTTTCTATGCCATGGAAAAGGATTCTTCTTCATGTTTTTATACCTATATGATGCTTGATAAGAGGAGCACTTAACTCTAGAATTTCGGCCAAAAAAAAAAAAAAAAGGGAAAGAAAGAAACCTAGGAAATGTTATGCAATGAAATTTATGTTATGCCATGATATGTGATAGCATATGAAAGGCTATACATAATGAGAAGAATGAAATTTATGTAAATGCCATGATATGTGATAGCATATGAAATGCTATACATAATAAGAAGAATGAAATTTATGTAAATGCCATGATATGTGATAGCATATGAAATGCTATACATAATGAGAAGAATGAAATATATGTAAATGCCATGATATGTGATAGCATATGAAATGCTATACATAATGAGAAGAATGAAATTATGTGAATGCCATGATATGTAATAGCATATGAAATGCTATACATAATGAGAAGAATGAAAAATGAAATGCATGAAAGATTGTTAAGGATATGATATGATAGTTATGCATGATAAATTACTTTGTATGGTTTGTACCAAGGGTGGGCTCCGTAAACGCCCCGGGGTCGATGGAATAAGACTCGGGCCTCGTCAGTAATGGGCTTCTGAATGCCCTAGGTCGATGGAGTAAGACTCGGGCCTAGTATGTATGTATGGTAGGGTTCAAGACTTGCTACCTTGGACCTACGTATGATGTATGTGGTACAAACCGGGATCCCCAATGATGATGATATTAATTTCAAGTACTTACAAGTATAAGTTTTCAAATTCATGATGCATTGCCTGCATATGTGCTTGAATTAGCTAATGATTTGATATGATGCCATGATGATATGAATATGATACCTTTGTATGTTATATGCTTATGATATTACGCATGATATTAATATACGATGACTTTCGGTTTTAGTGAGTAGGAAAGGAACTTACTGAGCCATGAGTGCTCACAGCTTACTTTCCTTGTACCGCAGATCAAAGAACTGGATGAACTAGAGGAGCAACAGGAGGAGCGGATAAGGATGTGTGTGGTGGTGGCTCGGCAAAGAACGATTCGGACAGATTAATATGATTAGTTATAGAATCAATATATGCATATTTCATCTGTGATATCATGCTTAATAAATTAAATTCTTTAAAGTTTTTATTCTTCCGCTGTTATAGTAAAACATGTACGTAAGTAGTATAAGAACGTAGCGCCGCCTTTGGTTGGGTAAGAAGGGCGGGCGTTACAAGTGGTATCAGAGCCAAGTTTTAAGGGTCTGGTTTAACTTTGTGTTAGATTTAGGTTTAGCTTTGGGTTCAACAAGTAAGCATTCTTTGGATAAATTTCTGGGCTATGGTGAGTCACAAGGAGCTCATTAAAGTAACCATGCCTTCGAGGTTTCCCAAATAGTCCTACCCATTGAACTTAATACTAATCCTTGGTCTAACTAGTTAGGATTCATTTAAGGGTAGCTTCGGTCAGTTCCACTTGGCCAAATGCACCAGGTCGAAGTCATATCTTCCTAGACATGCGATGCCCAAGCTTCCCTAACGTACTATCATCCAAAAACTTCACCAGTACTGTGGGTTAAGTTAAACTTAGCCCGTTTTAATCTAACATTAATTACCCTGCCGGGTAATGTACTCTTGTTTTTCCCATTTCGGGTATATTAGGTTCAGTTACCCTATCGGGTAGTTCAGTTGGGGGTGCCAGCTAGTCTGAATCCTCCATCTATCTTTGATTTTGATTTTTAAATTTTGAATTTATAATTTAATTTTGAATTTTATATTTTCGAATTTTAATTTATTTTCGAATTTTAATTCGGTTTCGAATTTGATTTTGAATTTTATAATTTCGAATTTTCAAATTTTAATTTGATTTCAAATTTGATTTTGAATTTTATAATTTCCAATTTTTATTTATTTTCAAATTTTAATTCAATTTTGAATTTGATTTTGAATTTTATAATTTCAAATTTTCGAATTTTAATTTGATTTCGAATTTGATTTTGAATTTTATAATTTCAAATTTTAATTTGATTTCGATTTTGAATTTTATAATTTTGAATTTTTATTTATTTTCGAATTTTAATTTGATTTCGAATTTGATTTTGAATTTTAAAGTTTAAATTTTTAAGACCGTTTTTCTTTTTGCTCCCCCTGGATTATAGCCTCTATATGGTCTATCGAGGTAGTGTATTTGATCCTTCGGAACCCAGTATTGGCCAAGTCCAACTTGATTGATCAACTTGGACTTGGGGACCCATGCTTGGACTGATTTACTACTTTGTTTGTTTATTATGGATAAATAAGATTTATATTTCTTTTTACTCTTATATCCTAGCCCAGTTCTATTGTAGATGACTCTTTGTGTCCCAAGAATTAGGTCCAGATTCTTGGAGCCCAAAGTAAACCGTTCTAAGGTATTTTTTAAATCCTTGACCTGATTTTTCAAACTCAAATTTCTTCCTCAAGTTTTTGAACTTGAGTTGAATCTTCAGTCTGAACTTGATCAGGTAAGGATTTTGAGTTAGTTACTTCTTTAAGGACAGTACTTCCTTTAGAAGTGACTTTATTTTAAGATTTGACTTAGCTAATTTGCGAAGTAAATAATTGACTAAATTATTAAGCCTCGGAATAATTACAGCGGAGTCTGGCCCTTCGGAAACAGATGCGGATCCGTGGCTTTGTTTGGAGTCGGCCTCTGACTCGCTCTCGCTCTCGGATTCGATGATTTGGTCCCGGGCCATCAGTGCGAGTAAACTCGTTTGATCGAGTTCGTCATTGTTGTCCTCTGAAGAAGATTCGTCCCAGGTTGCCTTTAGGGCCTTCTTTCTTCTTTGCTTCTTGGCTTCCTTTTGGTTGGGGCAGTTGGCTTTGATGTGCCCCTTCTGGTTGCACCTGTAGCAAGTGACTTTAAACTTTACCTTCGAGTTCGGTTGGGCCTCCTTGGATTGAACTACCTTCTTCAGGTCTTTCTTGTTGAAGCCCTTGTTCTTCTTGTAGAGCTTCTTCACAAGATTCACTAGTTCGCTGGTCAGTTCATCTTCTGAATCTTCTGAGTTAGGTTCGTCTTCTGATTCCGGTTCAAATTTTCGTCGGGATCTTGGTTCGCGTGTTCGACTAGTACCTGCAACCAAAGCGATACCCTTCTCGGTCGGATGTGTATTAGTTTGTTCATGAAGTTCAAATTCACTAAATAATTCATCTAATTTTAAGGAAGACAAATCCTTGGAGACTTTGTAGGCATCTACCATCGATGCCCACAATGTACTCCTAGGAAACGAGTTAAGAGCATACCTTATAATGTCCCTATTTTCTACCTTCTGCCCGATTCCATGAAGAGAGTTCAGAATATCTTGAATTCGAGCGTGTAACGAGCTTGCCGTCTCGCCTTCCTGCAATTTTAAGTTGTATAGTTTATTAAGTAATAAATCACGCTTACTTACCTTGGTTTCCGAGGTGCCTTCGTGAAGTTCGATCAGTTTCTCCCACAGCTCCTTTGTGGAAGAGAACGGACCGACTCTGTTGAGCTCTTCCTTGGTAAGACCACACTGGATGGTGCAGGTGGCTTTGGCGTCGGCTTCCACCTTTTTGATAAAGGCTGGCTCCCAGTTCTCACAGGATGTAGGCTTGCCGTCTGCATCAGTTGGTAGTTGTAGTCCTGTCTTGACTATCATCCAAGTGTCGAACTGGATCTTCAGATATATCTCCATTCGCCCCTTCCAATATCCGAAGTCTTCTCCAAAAAATAGTGGGGGACAAACAGTGCTATATCCTACTTGTTGGGCCATTTAGATCTAAATAAAACACAAACAAGAGGATCTATTCCAAGACTGAGTCTTGGATTAGTAGTGCGGGAAGAAGAAGAAAAAATAACGAGCTCAAGTGGTATTGACCAACTTTGAGCAACACTGATTTGAAAAGAATTAGAATTTTAGCTACGTAGCTAATTTCTAATTGACTCCGAAAGAAAAATAAACAAAATACCACGAAAAAAACTGTTTTGAATGATGGTTGCACCAATTCAAAACAACCCCGCTCTGATACCAATTGTTGGATCGAGAAGCGCTAGAGGGGGGGGGTGAATAGCGCTCGTGGCTATTTCATTTTTCGATTATCGGAATCATATCGAGTAAGTCGTTTGAGTATAATCGCAGCGGAAAGAAATAGAAACAAGTACAAACAAAGACACGAAAGATTTACTTCGTTCGGAGCCTGTGGCGACTCCTACTCGAAGGCCCGCGATCCTTGATCGCTTTCCGTGGGCAACAACTATAAGTACGAAAAAGAGTTACAGCTTTGAAGTACAAGTAAATAAAAAAACTAATGGTACCGACGACAAGAACAGAATCTTGGAACTTCGGGTCGTCGAAGACTTGCAGCAGCACTTCCGGATGTCTTTTAGAGTAGCACGTTGGAGACAGAAGACTTGAAAATTCATATCTTGAGCTGCTGGTCGAGACCTCTTATAAAGGCTGTTTAAGGCGCCTTCTACTGTTCACCAAGGCGCCTTGAATGAGCCGAGTCAGCCGCAAAGATAAGGGGCGAACTGGTAAAATCTTATCACAGATTCAAGGCGCCTTCCACTGTTCACCAGGGCGCCTTCATCTGTTCAAGGCGCTTTCCACTATTCATAAAGGCGCCTTGAACAGCTTCTCGCAGCCAGCTCCAGCCTTGCACCCGAGGCGCCTCCAAGCTCCATGAAGGCGCCTCGGACACTGTTCATCCGAGGCTTTAGGTTGCTCCTTTGCACCTGCAAGATACGTTAGTCCCAAACACTACCCTACAACACAAAGTTAGCACAATAAATATGATAAATGAAGTATAGACAGTCTCCGGACTGTCCGAGTCTGACTTCGGATTTCCGACCGGAAACCCTAGGTCGACCCGACGCCTACTTTTCCCTCTACGGGGAATGCGTCCTCACCTACTCCCATCAGGAGAGATTACCTGATGCCAGTTCGATCCTCCAAATCGACTGGACTTTTGCTCGGCACTCGAAGCTCCCGGACTTTCTGCTGGACTTCCGCTTCCCGGCTGATCCAGTCTTTCACCTGGTTCGCAACACCAGGACTTTCCACCTAGGGTTACCACCCTCTAGGACTTTTGCCTGAAGTCATTGACCTGCCAAGACTTTCCGCATAGGGTTACCACCCCTATGACCTAGGGTTACCACCCCCTAGGGTTTTCTCTTTGCCTAACCGCAGCTAGGACTTTCCTGAAATCCTCAAGCAGACTTGTTAGATTACAAAACACCTTAACTTTGAATCCTTTGCCATTATCAAAACACGAGTTCGATCGTCGGATGCTTCCCGCACCAACAGATTTGTGTTGTAATTCAAAATATGGCCTGCGTGCCATTTTGTGTGTTTGCGTGTGCTGTATTTGATACGCGACCTGCGAGTCATGCCTCTCTATTTATATTCTAGTTGTAAATTAGATTTAGACTCGAATGTAACTCGAGTTTCAAAATGTAATGTAAATTTTGAAGCGGTGGAAAGTCCACTCAAGACGGAGTTACGAGGAAGGCGCGAGCAACACAAGGTGGTCAAAAGGAAGGCGCTTGAGAAGCTGTTGACCTTAGGTTGACCATCCGATCTTCTCATTGGCTTGAGAAGATCATGGCAGGGCCATGACATAATCACAAAATTATTTAATTAATTACTTTTGTGTGTATGTGATGCTTGCTAGTTAATTAAGTAATTAATTAGTGCCTAACGATTAGATTAGATCTAAGTCGTGCACATGATGCACCCTTCGATTAGATTAGATCTATCGAGTATATGATACGCATCATCATTTAGATTAGATCTAAATCGCAACAACTCGTAATGCCTACCATGTCGTGATGCCTACCACTACCTCGATTGCATGTTGTTGTTGAATCTGCCAAAGCAGAGCAACACATACTATCTTGGTAGGGTACGGAGGGACAATCTTGGTCCCGCCTATCAACGCATGGGTGAGTACAACTCAATTAGATTGAGTAACTAGTTAACTCAATTGGATCGAGTTTAACTATAGGCATTATCCAATGGTTGGTAGATAGGTCAAAATCACGTTTATATTAACTCTTGGGCGTATTAGCCAAAGCTAACTCGAGTTTTAATATAAATGCGGATTTTATCCTATAAACAAGAGTTGCATAGAGATGTAATTGGTAATTAGTTACCTACCGATCATACTAAGTCTTGGGCGTATTAGCCAAAGCTAACTCAAGGGTTAGTATGATGTGGATCTTGTCCCACATGAATTATAGAATTCAGTGGGATAAAGGCCTAATTAAATGATTAAGAATATGATATTTATTTTCTGCATTTTTCGATTGTAGATAACCATGACGTCAAATACGAACACTTTCTCCATGCGATCTATTCTTGAGAAGGACAAGCTCAACGGAGCAAATTTCCTGAACTGGTATAGGAACTTGAGAATAGTTCTCACCCAAGAACGTAAACTGTACGTTCTGGAGCAGCCCATTCCGGAGGCTCCTCCTGCTACTGCCCCCGAGCTGACCGAGATGCTTTCAAGAAGCATCAAGATGATGCATTAGATGTGTCTTGTCTAATACTCGCGACCATGAACTCTGAGCTTCAGAAGCAACACGAGTTAATGGGCGCTTACGATATGGTTGAACATCTTCGTTAACTATATCAAGGTCAAGCGAGGCATGAGAGATTTGAGATCTCAAGGGCACTGTTTCAGTGCAAGATGTCAGATGGGGCTCCTGTAGGCCCATATGTACTTAAAATGATTGGGTATATAGAGAACCTACAAAGGTTGGGGTCCCCACTTGGCCAAGAGCTTGCCACTGACCTGATCTTGCAATCCTTGCCGGATAGCTACAGTCAATTCGTTCTAAAATACAATATGAACGAGATTGACAAGCCACTGCCCAAGCTGCTTAGTATGTTGCGAACTACTGAGCTGAACCTTAAGAAGGCTAAGCCCAACACTATTCTGATGGTTCAGAAACATAAGGGCAAGGGCAAGCCCAAAGGCAAGGGAAAGTCCCAAGCCAAGGGCAAAGGCAAGGCACTGAAGCCTAAAGGAGGGGTCGCCAAGGATGCTACCTGCTTCCACTGCGGTCAGACCGGGCACTGGAAGAGGAACTGCAAGGTATACTTGGAGGATCTTAAAAAGAAGCGAAGTGAGACTTCCACTTCAGGTATATATGTTATAGAAGTCAATCTATCTATTTCTACATCATGGGTATTAGATACTGGATGTGCTTCTCACATTTGTACTGATGTGCAGGCGCTGAGAAATAGCAGGGCATTGACAAAGGGCGAGGTGGACCTACGAGTAGGCAATAGAGCACGGGTTGCTGCTGTTGCTGTAGGGACTTATTTTCTATCTCTGCCCTCTGGGCTTGTACTAGAGTTAGTCGATTATTGTCATGTGCTTGCATTAACTAAGAACATTATATCAGATTCTTGTTTGGACAAGAAAGGTTTCTCGTTTACAATAAAGAACAAATGTTGTTCCATCTATTTAAACGATATGTTCTATTGTAGTGCACCTCTGATAAACGGACTCTATATTCTAGACCTTGAAAGCCCTATCTATAACATAAATACCAAGAGGTTTAAGTCAAATGACCTGAACCAAACCTATCTCTGGCACTGTCGCTTAGGTCATATAAATGAAAAGCGCTTATCCCAGCTCCATAAGGATGTTTTGCTGGACTCATTTGATTTTGAATCTTATGAGACGTGCGAGTCATGCCTACTAGGCAAGATGACCAAGACTCCCTTTAGTGGGCACAGCGAAAGAGCGACTTATTTGTTAGGACTCATACATAGTGATGTATGTGGCCCTTTCAATATCGCTGCTAGAGGCAGTTATAGGTACTTCATCATATTTTCTGATGACTTCAGTAGATATGGTTATGTGTACTTGATGACACATAAGTCTGAATCCTTTGAAAAGTTCAAAGAATTTAAGAATGAAGTACAGAACCAGCTTGGCAAGAGTATTAAGATACTTCAATCCGATCGAGGTGGAGAATACCTTAGCCATGAGTTCCGTGACTATCTAGCTGAGTGTGGGATTCTATCCCAACTCACTCCTCCTGGAACACCACAGTGGAATGGTGTATCCGAAAGGAGGAATTGTACCCTATTAGATATGGTACGATCTATGATGAGTCACACAGATCTTCCGACATACCTTTGGGGCTATGCTCTAGACACGGCAGCTTTTATACTCAACCGAGTTCCATCCAAGGCCGTGATAAAGACACCATATAGGATATGGACTGGGAGAGATTCCCAATTGTCTTTCATAAAGATTTGGAGTTGTGAGGCTTACATTAGACGTCAAGTCTCAGACAAATTAGGACCCAAATCCGACAAGTGCTACTTTATTGGATATCCCAAGGAAACTAAGGGATATTACTTCTACATTCCCAATCAGCACAAAGTAGTTGTGGCAAAGACTGGGGTCTTTCTAGAAAGGGACTTTGTTTTTAGAAAGACTAGTGGGAGCACGTTCGATCTTGAAGAAGTTCAAGATGCGAACAATAGCACTGATACCTCGATGGAAGTTGAACTGGAACCACAAAGTGTTGTGGATGATGTTGTTCCACAAGGAGTTGAGGAACAACAACTAGTTCAAGTAGACATAACTCTTCGCAGGTCTGATAGGGTACGTCGTCAGTCTGAGAGATACTCATTTCTCTTGTCTGACCATGATGACATTGTGCTCATAGAGGATGAGCCTACCACCTATCAAGAAGCTGTGATGAGACCAGATTCCGAGAAATGGCTAGAAGCCATGAGATCCGAGATGGAATCCATGGACACCAACCAAGTATGGACTTTGGTTGATCCACCTGAAGGGGTAAAATCCATTGGGTGTAAGTGGGTCTTTAAGAGAAAGACTGACATGGATGGACTTATCTATAAGGGTCGCTTGGTAGCTAAAGGTTTCAAGCAGATTCATGGTATTGACTATGATGAAACCTTTTCTCCAGTAGCGATGTTTAAGTCCATTCGGATCATGCTTGCTATTGCAGCCTACCATGACTATGAGATATGGCAGATGGATGTCAAAATCGCATTTCTGAATGGAAACCTGTTCGAGGATGTGTACATGACACAACCTAAGGGTTTTGTAGATCGACAACATACTAGCAAAGTATGCAAGCTACATAAGTCCATTTATGGACTAAAGCAAGCTTCTCGGAGCTGGAATCTTCGATTCAATGATGCAATCAAATAGTTTGGTTTCATCAAGAATGAAGATGAGCCTTGTGTCTACAAGAAGGTTGTAGGGGATATAGTTGTCTTCCTCATATTGTATGTGGATGACATAATACTCATTGGGTAGGACATCCCTACGCTTCAGTCTATCAAGACCTGGCTAGGGAGTTGCTTCTCAAAGAAGGACTTAGGTGAGGCATCCCGCATTCTAGGGATACAGATCTATAGAGATAGATCTAAGAGATTGCTTGGCCTAAGTCAGAGTACATACATTGACAAGGTACTCCTACGGTTTTCCATGCAGAACTCCAAGAAGGGATTTCTGCCGATGTCACATGGCGTGAGTCTTTCGAAGACTCAAGGTCCCTCTTCTAGAGAGGAGAGAGACCGCATGGATCAGATCCCTTATGCCTCAGCCATAGGATCAATCATGTATGCCATGCTATGTACTCGACCTGATGTCTCGTATGCTTTGAGCATGACGAGCAGATACCAGTCAGATCCAGGTGAAAGTCACTAGATAGCGGTCAAGAATATTCTTAAGTACTTAAGAAGGACTAAAGAATATTTCTTGATATATGGAGGCAATGATGAGCTAGCTGTAAAGGGTTACAGTGATGTCAGCTTCCAGACCGATCAAGATGATTACCGATCGCAGTCAGGGTTCGTATTTTGTATTAATGGTGGTGTTGTCAGCTGGAAGAGTTCGAAGCAGGACACAGTAGCTGATTTTACAACAGAGGCCGAGTATATTGCTGCATCAGAGCCAGCAAAGGAGGCAGTTTGGATTCGCAAGTTCATCACTGAACTTGGGGTGGTTCCTAGCATTGCTGACCCTATTGAGCTCTATTGTGACAACAATGGATCTATAGCACAGGCGAAGGAACCACGCTCACACCAGCGGACCAAACACATACTACGGCGCTTCCATCTCATTCGAGAGATCATCGAGAGAGGAGATGTGAAGATTTGTAGAGTACCTACAGAGGCTAACATCGCAGATCCCTTGACCAAGGCTTTGGCACAGAGGAAGCATGATGGTCACACTAGGTCAATGGGGCTTAGAGTCTACACTGATTGGCACTAGTGCTAGTGGGAGATTGTTAGCTAAAGCCCTAGAGCCAATCATTTGATGATTGTATTTTTGGACATGTTGTATCAAATTCTATATAAATAAAGGCATTTGGTTTTTGGTTATTATACTTACTTGTATTGGTGCCAAATAAACTAAGTATAATAGCGTCCTTGAGTAGAAGGTTCTTACATATATCAATCGATTGGTTGAATCGATAGTGAAATGATATAGGGAACACTACTCTTAATCATTCCTAGTTGAGTATTATCATTCAGGGACAATGTTAATACAATAAGGCTAGCATGTAGGTCAACTCGATGACTTGATCTCACAAGTCATGGATATGGAGATATCAAGTTGACACATGGGTATGCATTGGAGAATGTATACTGAATGACCCGCCATGAGAAAGTATCATGGATCGTTATATGAGTATCATATACTTTCTCATGTGGCTATTAGTGTGACTATTAGTCCTTAGACCTGAAGTTACCATGGTTCCCTACATAAGGAGTTATGTACTTTGGTTTCGTCAAACTCACCCGTAACTTGGTGGACTATAAAGGCGATTACTGGGTATGTAACGAATTATGCAGAGGGATGTGAGTGATGTAGATGGGATCTATCCCTCCTATATGACGGGAGAGACATCGATATTCTTGATAGAGTGAGACCACGAAGTGCATGACCATGCCCAAATGAGTCAATATGAGATATTGAGCTCATTTGATTGAGTGAGTCTACTTGGAGTTCAAGATTTAGATTGATTAGAGGATGACACGGTCTATACCTCACATTGATCAATTTAGATCTCTAGGATAGAAGGACACTTGTCATATATTGTGAGGTGTCACAATTAGTAGTCACAAGGTGATGTTGGATCTCAACATTCTTGTAACTTGGGTAGTAATGATGTATTGCTAGATACCGCTCATTACTTATGGTCATAAATAGGTTTAGGGGAATTGCCAACGTTACAAGAACCTATTGGGTCACATACAAAGAACAAGTGGATGGAGATTAGGTTCATATGATGAACCAAGAGGATTAGATTCATGTGATGAATCAAATTGGATTAAGAGTAATCCTAATTGAGCTAATTGAGTTGGACTCAAGTTGATTCATGTGTTCAATGAGTCTAATTTAGATTATGACTCATTGAATCAATTTAATTAAATGAATTAGGTTCACTATATTAAATTGGCTTGAATTAAATGGTTGGATTAGATCAACCATGAGAGAGATTAAGTCAAGTTTGACTTGACTTGAGAGGAAGAGGAAGAGTCAAGTTTGACTTGACTATTTGCCACATCATTAGTGATTTGGCATTAGGAGGACTAATGATGATGTGCCACATCATCAAAGTGTGCCACCTCATGGGGGTTACAAATCTATTCTCTTTAATGGCCACATTTAATGAGAATGGGGGTTACCTTTTTGGTTTTGAATGAGAATGAATTTTTCATTCACTCACATTCACTTCATCCTCTTCCTCAAGCTCTCTTTTTGCTCCTTCTCTTCTCTTGGTCGTCGGTTTCAAGCAAGGGAGAAGAAAGGAGAGTGAGTCTAATCCAAGAAGAAAGGTTAGTGAAAGTCACATAGAGATTTTTTAGAGGAGTGTGTTCTCTTCTTTTCTATTCTTCTTCTTCCAATCCCATCCGAGAGCATCAAGAAGTGCTAGCACACTTGTTGTAACGACCCGACTCCTGGGTACTAATCTGTGAGCCGGATCGCTACATTAACTACTGAAGCTACTGTGCTGTACTGAGCGGAAACTGGGTAAAATAAACATTACCAAACTATGGTAGTTGCCTCTATTAACACTGTGAGAGGGATTTTATACTTAACTACCTTCTAGATATTCATAGCTATGCTGGGGGGTGAACTGGAACTTTGGATCGGTCCGTGGAACGATCCACTAACACGCACAGGAACGAAGGCTGGATCGGTCTGCCGACCGATCCAGCTGCTCACTGATCGGTCGGCGGACCGATCAGTGGCTCACTGATCGCCCATAGGAACGCTGGCTGGATCGGTCTGCCGACCGATCCAGCTGCTCACTGATCGGTAGGCTGACCGATCAGTGGCTCACTGATCGGTCGGCTGACCGATCAGTGACCGCTGATTTCGTCCCGAAATGGCACTGGATCGGTCTGCTGACCGATCCAGGCTCTGATAGTCTGAAACGAAATCAGAATTTCTTATTTCTAGCACTGATTCATGCCCATAATCACATACATAAGTTCTAGATACATGAAAAACACTCTAGCATGTAAGTACTAACACTCTAAACCTGATAAACTAAACTAGACATAGTTTACTAAGCTATAACAACTAGTAACAAGACTAAGTCATAAAACTAGACATTTTAAGTACTAAAACTGAGATAAAAGCGTATAGATCCCAAGGATCTTTATTCCAGACCCCTTGCACACACACATCATCGTAGCATCGCCCTCCAGCCTCCGCTAGTCCACTTTTCTTTTACCGGTATCTGCAGTATAAGAAAAGTAGCATCTGTAAGCTAATAAGCTTAGTAAGAAACCATCTACCTCACAAAAACATGCAACGATGCGATTATGTTTTTAAAACATGTTGTTTGAAAACTGAACTGAGCATGGCAACATGACATGGCATACAAACATGTACTAAACTGATCATGGCATACAAACAAGCTGAGCATAGCATACTGTATCTGAAACAAAGCATGAATACTGATCTGGTAATGCATAAACATCTAACTGGTCATGAACTCAAATCATGAAACTTCACTGAGATAAATAGCTAAAACTGAAACTAAGTTAGTGTTTCCATCACTGATTACATCTTTGGAAAACTATATATAATAATAGATGAAAATACTAAACATGCTGCTGGGGCCCTGCAATCTGTACTTACTGTGCGCGCATCCCTACGAGACCCGGGATTGCAAGTTCCGAATCCAGCAGGGTTACTAGGTTATCTGAACCTAGGGACGACTGTGGGAGTCCAGCCCATGGATATCTGATCCAAGCACGATGCCAACTGAATAAAGTTTTATTTTACTTTGCTGTTCTAGGTTATCTAAACCTAGAGCTAGGTTATCTGAACCTAGAGGCTACTATGGGAGCCCACCCAATGGATATCTGATCCATATAGCTGTAATAACTGGTAATAAGCTGAATAAAATGTTTCTAATACATTTTACATGCTGTTAGGACGCCTACTAGTGCATCCTTCTGAACTGGGCATTCTACCGAATGCTTGGTGTGCACTAAAAGCACACCCTAAAACTGAAAACTGTAGAACTACTGAACTAACGCCAAAACTAACAAGCGAGAGCAATTATACTGCAGGTGAGGGGTTTCTTACCTCAATCACATGGTTTTCTTACGATTCTAACCGCTAGGTTTTCTGGAAAACTGCTCCGTTCGACGAACCGCTTACGTCCTCGCGTTCCTCTCGCGGAGAAGAACCTTTTTCGTGTTGGAGTCGTCGCTGGAAGATGTTCCCTTGCCCCTTGGCTTGGTGTGCCGTGCGTGAGGAAGAGGAGAAGAAGAGAGGTGCGGCGGTTTTAGGTTTCGGGTGAGGAAAAGCTACGGTGAGAAATAATCTAAAACTTCTCACTTAAATCCTTATTTATATTTACTAATTAATTCATCCAAAAATCAATTATAAATATAATTGATTCTCTCTTCTTTCAGCACGGCTCTGCTGGGTTCAACTGGTTACTAGCATTATCCCTTACACCATAGGTCTCGGGTTCGATTCCCGCCTAAGCTATTTTGCGGTTCTAATTATTTTTGCTACTTCCGCTACTCGGTAAAATTCCGAAAAAATATCTAAACATTCCAGAAAAATCATAGAATAATTCTAATGCAAGTTTGAGAATTTTCGGGCATTACAATCCCCCATACCTTATAAAAAGTTCGTCCCCGAACTTAAAACAATTCTGGGTACTTCTGTCTCATGCTGTGTGATTTTGCCAATGACTTTGACTAATGGTACTTCCTTGTTCCGTAATTTCTTTACTGCTCGGTCTATTATCCGAATAGGCCGACTGTCATAGCTGAGATCATCACGGACCTGTACCAACTGGGGCTCATCTGGGGTATCCTTCTTCAGCATGGAGACATGAAATACGGTGTGGATAAATGACATCTCCTGAGGTAGCTCTAGCTCATATGCTACCTTGCCCACTCTCTTCGTGATAAGGTATGGTCCCACATATCTGGGAGCTAGCTTGCCCTTCTTCCCAAAACGCATGACTCCCTTCATGGGAGCTACTCTGAGGAAAACTGTATCCCCAACCGAAAACTCTAGGGGTCTGCGTCGTGTATCGGCATAGCTCTTCTGACAGCTCTGTGCTGTCTCTATCCTCTGGCGAATCTGCTGTATGGCTGCTGTGGTATTTGCTACTAGATCTGTCCTTCTATTCACCACTCTCATACCAGCAGATTGGTGATCTGCACCTCCGCCCATAGAGTGCCTCATAAGGTGCCATGCCGATAGTGGCCTGATAACTGTTGTTGTATGCAAATTCTGCTAGACTCAGATATTTGCACCAACTTCCCTTGAAATCTAGGGCACAAGCTCGGAGCATATCTTCGAGTACCTGATTTACTCGCTCCGTCTGACCATCTGTCTGAGGATGGAAGGCTGTGCTGAATTTTAACTGGGTGCCCATAGCTGTCTGTACACACTTCCAGAAGTGTGATGTAAATTTGCTGTCCCTGTCTGATATAATGGTTCGTGGGACTCCATGCAGCCTGACAATCTCCTTGAGATACAATTGAGCTAGCTGCTCCATGGAATAGGATATTCTGATAGCTAAGAAGTGGGCTGATTTAGTCAACCTGTCGACTATTACCCAGATGGCATCGAAACCATTCGTGGTTCTGGGTAATCCCACTATGAAGTCCATAGAGATATCCTCCCACTTCCATTCTGGAATCTGGATCGGCTGCAGAACTCCTCCTGGTCGCTGATGTTCTGCCTTAACCCTCTGACAGGTTAGACAGATGCTGACGTATCTGGCGATATCTCGCTTCATCCCAGGCCACCAAAATCGTTTCTTTAGATCCTGATACATTTTGGTGGAACCAGGATGCATCGCATAGGGAGTCCTGTGAGCCTCGTCTAGAATCTGTTTTCGTAGTTCCTCCTGATCTGGAACACAAAATACACTACCCCACTGGCGGACACTCTGAACTCTCCACTTTCTGATTCTGCTAACCCTTGCTTGATTTTCTGAATTTCAGGATCCTGCTCCTGAGTTGTCTAGATATCATCAAGCAAGGTAGATGCTAAGGACATAGTGGAAAGCTGCCCGACTATAAGCTCGAGACTAAAAGCTGTAATCTCCTTCCTTAGGGGTGGTGACATAGCTGCTAAAGATAATAAGGTAGCACTGGACTTCCTGCTGAGTGCGTCTGCTACCTTATTAGCTTTCCCTGGATGGTAGAGGATATCTATGTCATAATCCTTGACCAGCTCTAACCATCTGCCCTGTCGCATATTCAGATCCTTCTGAGTAAAGAAATACTTCAGACTTTGATGATCTGTATACACTCTGCACTGAGCTCCGTAAAATAATGTCTCCAAATCTTGAGAGTGAACACCACTGCTGCAAGCTCAAGGTCGTGAGTAGGATAGTTCTCTCATAATCCTTGAGTTGTCTGGAGGCATAGGCGATCACCTTGCCCTGCTGCATCAGTACTGCTCCTAATCCCAATTTAGAGGCGTCACTGTAGATGTCGAAGCTGTCTGTGTTTTCTGGTATAGCTAAAATAGGAGCACTGGTCAATCTCCGTTTTAGTTCACTGAAGCTGTTCTCGCAGTCCTCTGTCCACTGAAATTTCTTGTTCTTCCTGGTGAGAGCTGTCAGTGGGGAGGCTATCCTGGAGAAGTCCTCTACGAATTTCCTGTAGTAGCCTGCTAATCCCAGAAAGCTTCTGATTTCACTGGCGTTCCTGGGTCTCTTCCAGTTACTTACTGCTTCTATCTTGTTGGGATCTACCATAACACCATCCTTGGAGATGATGTGACCGAGAAAGGCTACCTGGTCTAGCCAAAATTCACATTTCGTGAATTTGGCGTACAGCTGGTTCTGCTGAAGGATCTGCAAAACTGTCTTCAGATGCTCTGCATGGTCCTCCTGAGTGCCTGAATAGATAAGAATGTCATCGATGAACACGATGACAAACTTGTCTAAGTATTCTCTGAATACTCTGTTCATGAGGTCCATGAAAGTAGTTGGAGCATTTGTCACGCCGAAAGGCATGACTACGAACTCATAATGTCCGTATCTGGTCCTGAAAGTTGTTTTAGGTATATCACCTTTCTTGACTCTAACCTGGTGATATCCTGATCTGAGGTCAATTTTAGAGAACACTGTGGCTCCCTTTAGCTGATCAAACAGGTCATCTATCCTGGGGAGAGGGTACCTGTTTTTAATTGTGACCTGGTTCAAGGCACGGTAGTCTATGCATAGGCGCATGCTTCCATCCTTCTTCTTCACGAACAACACAGGTGCTCCCCATGGTGAGTGACTAGGGCGTATGAAACCCTTGTCAAGAAGCTCCTGTAATTGCTCCTGAAGTTCCTTCAGTTCTGCTGGAGCCATGCGGTACGGTGCCTTGGAAATTGGATTTGTGCCGGGAATGAGCTCTATCTCAAATTCAATCTCCCTGTCTGGTGCTAAGCCTGGTAGCTCTTCAGGGAAAACTGCTGGGTAGTCACAAACGACTCGAACCTCTGATAGCTGTTGGTTCTTGTCCTGGCTGGTGTTGACTACATTTGCTAAAAATCCCATGCATCCTGAATCCAATAGCTGCTGTGCTTTCAATGCTGAGAGAAACTTCCTAGCTTTTCTCTTTGGTTTTCCTATGTACTCAAACTGTACTCCTTCTTCAGGTTGGAATATGACCTTTTGTTTACGGCACTCTATAGAAGCGCCGTATCTGATCAGAAAATCCATTCCAAAGATGACATCGTAGTCAGTCATTTCTAGCACTATCAGATCACCAAAAAGTTCTCTGTCTGCTATAATGACTGGCACTGCTCTGAGCCAGTGCGTAGATGTCATAATGTCTCCTGAGGGTAGTGTTGTCAGAAACTGACTATTGAGTACCTCTGGAGGTGTTGCTAATTTCTCGGCAAATGCCCTGGATACATAAGAGTGGGTTGCCCCAGTATCGAATAAGACAGTTGCATTATGCTGTAAAATACTGATCTGACCTGTGACAACTGTCGAGGCATTTGCTACGTCCTCTCTAGTCAGTGAGAAAATCCTGGCATTTGTGATAGCTGTGGGGGCTTCTAATCTGCCCTGACTGATCTGTGGACCATCTAAGGTAGCATACATCTGGTGTAGCTGTGCTGGCTGAGCTCCATACTGTATCGGCTGAGGCTGAGGAAGACTGTTCTTGTTCGGGCACTGCTTAGCCATGTGCCCTTCCTGTCCACATTCAAAACAACCTCGCGTACCCTTGCGGCAAACTCCTGGATGATGTTTCCCACAAGTAGCACACTTGGGATGTCTGGAATGTTTTCCAGCTGGTCCTCCTTTTGGGTCACTGCTTGCCTTACGTTTCCCCTTCCAGTTGGAGCTATGTCCCTGTTGTTTCTGCTGAGTACCTGAGCCCGCTTGTCCCTTGGGCTCTGTGAAAACCTGCTTCTGCTGGGTGATGCTGTGCTGATAGTGCTCGGTGATCAGAGCACTACTCACTAGCTCCTCTGTGGTTTGTGGCCTATGAACGCCACCAGCCACATTCATTGCGATCTCTGGTCTGAGCATCTTCAGCATCAACCGTACTCGTTCCTTCTCTGAGCTGACTAGTTCTGGACACAGACGGGCCAACCTGTTGAATTTCTTCACGGCCTCCTGAACTGATAGGTTGCCCTGACGAAACTCTGTAAACTCGTCATAGTGTCGGTTCGTGACTTGCATGTGAAAGAATTCCTCGAAGAATTCTTTCTCAAAGTTGGCCCATGTCATCTGGTTTACTGGCCACTTCGATTTAATCCGCTCCCACCACATGCGTGCGTCTCCTGTTAAACAGAAGGAGGCACACTTCACCTTTTCGTGCTCTGGCCAGTCTAGAAGCTCCATCGTGCTTTCCAGTGTTTTAAACCATGCCTGAGCATCCCATGGTTCGCTGGTGCCTGAGAAGTTCTCGGGCTTAATTCTCTGCCACTGGATAAGGTAAGCTTCTCTCTTAGCCCCTGCTACTGGGGCTACTGGGACTGGTACTGCAGGCTGAGCTGGTACAACCTCTGTGATTACTTGAGTCGTGAGATTCGGTTCTCACTGAACTGCCTGCCTCTTGCTGGGGCTCAGCCGCTGATGCTTTCTTAGCTGGACGTCCTCGTACCATTTTCTAAATAGCAGAGAATACATATATATATAACTAGGCTATCATGTTATAGTTAACTACTGGTAACATGTTAAATACTATTACTGTAAACATGAATTAATTAACTACCAACATGAGAGCAAATATGAAAGCACATATAACTGATATGAAAGCTGAAAACAAAACTGAGTGAGAGATGTTCTTACTTGGAAGCTGTAGGCACAATGCTGATGTGTGTGTAGGAAGTGAGGAACTTGCTCTGATACCACTCTGTAACGACCCGACTCCTGGGTACTAATCTGTGAGCCGGATCGCTACATTAACTACTGAAGCTACTGTGCTGTACTGAGCGGAAACTGGGTAAAATAAACATTACCAAACTATGGAAGTTGCCTCTATTAACACTGTGAGAGGGATTTTATACTTAACTACCTTCTAGATATTCATAGCTATGCTGGGGGGTGAACTGGAACTTTGGATCGGTCCGTGGAACGATCCACTAACACGCACAGGAACGCTGGCTGGATCGGTCTGCCGACCGATCCAGCTGCTCACTGATCGATCGGCGGACCGATCAGTGGCTCACTGATCGCCCACAGGAACGCTGGCTGGATCGGTCTGCCGACCGATCCAGCTGCTCACTGATCGGTCGGTGAGACCGATCAGTGGCTCATCTGATCGGTCGGCCGACCGATCAGAGAATACATCGGTCTGCTGACCGATCCAGGCTCTAATAGTCTGAAACGAAATCAAAATTTCTGATTTCCAGCACTGATTCGTGCCCATAATCACATACATAAGCTCTAGATACATGAAAAATACTCTAGCATGTAAGTACTAACACTCTAAACATGATAAACTAAACTAGACATAGTTTACTAAGCTATAACAACTAGTAACAAGACTAAGTCATAAAACTAGACATGTTAAATACTAAAACTGAGATAAAAGCGTATAGATCCCAAGGATCTTTATTCCAGACCCCTTGCACACACACATCATCGTAGCATCGCCCTCCAGCCACCGCTAGTCTACTTTTCTTTTACCGGTATCTGCAGTATAAGAAAAGTAGCATCTGTAAGCTAATAAGCTTAGTAAGAAACCATCTACCTCACAAAAACATGCAACGATGCGATTATGTTTTTAAAACATGCTGTTTGAAAACTGAACTGAGCATGGCAACATGTCCTGACATACAAACATGTACTGAACTGATCATGGCATACAAACAAGCTGAGCATAGCATACTGTATCTGAAACTAAGCATGAATACTGATCTGGTAATGCATAAACATCTAACTGGTCATGAACTCAAATCATGAAACTTCACTGAGATAAATAGCTGAAACTGAAACTAAGTTAGTGTTTCCATCACTGATTACATCTTTGGAAAACTATATATAATAATAGATGAAAATACTAAACATGCTGCTGGGGCCCTGGCAACTGTACTTACTGTGCGTGCATCCCTACGAGACCCGGGATTGCAAGTTCCGAATCCATGGATATCTGATCCAAGTACAGTGCCAACTGAATAAAAGTAAAATACTGAATACTGTTTTTATTTTACTTTGCTGTTCTAGGTTATCTAAACCTAGAGCTAGGTTATCTGAACCTAGAGGCTACTGTGGGAGCCCACCCAATGGATATCTGATCCATATAGCTGTAATAACTGGTAATAAGCTGAATAAAATGTTTCTAATACATTTTACATGCTGTTAGGACGCCTACTAGTGCATCCTTCTGAACTGGGCATTCTACCGAATGCTTGGTGTGCACTAAAAGCACACCCTAAAATTGAAAACTGTAGAACTACTGAACTAACGCCAAAACTAACAAGCGAGAGCAATTATACTGCAGGTGAGGGGTTTCTTACCTCAATCGCAAGGTTTTCTTACGATTCTAACCGCTAGGTTTTCTGGAAAACTGCTCCGTTCGACGAACCGCTTACGTCCTCGCATTCCTCTCGCGGAGAAGAACCTTTTTCGTGTTGGAGTCATCGCTGGAAGATGTTCCCTTGCCCCTTGGCTTGGTGTGCCGTGCGTGAGGAAGAGGAGAAGAAGAGAGGTGCGGCGGTTTTAGGTTTCGGGTGAGGAAAAGCTACGGTGAGAAATAATCTAAAACTTCTCACTTAAATCCTTATTTATATTTACTAATTAATTCATCCAAAAATCAATTATAAATATAATTGATTCCCTCTTCTTTCAGCACGGCCTTGCTGGGTTCAACTGGTTACTAGCATTATCCCTTACACCATAGGTCTCGGGTTCGATTCCCGCCTAAGCTATTTTGCGGTTCTAATTATTTTTGCTACTTCCGCTACTCGGAAAAATTCCGGAAAAATATCTAAAAATTCCAGAAAAATCATAGAATAATTCTAATGCAAGTTTGAGAATTTTCGGGCATTACACTTGTGGTGTTCTCTTCTCCATCCTTGAGTGTTAGAGAACATTTCTTGTTCGTGTGGATACTTCTAGAGGATTGTCTACGTTGACAATCTTGATATCCGGCGTACCTTGGACTTGCGGGATTGCGAAGGGCTTCGCTTCAAAGGTATAACCTTTTTCCATTGTAGATCTAAATGTAGATCTAGGTAAACTCGTACTCGTAGTTTTTTGAAAAAATTTTCTTTGCACGGATCCGTTGGCTAGGGAGTTTTGGGGTTTCCGCGACGCGAAAAAGCGATTTTCGCGGCCCGAAAAACCCAACACGTTCCAGGTCTTCTACTCCGATTTCGCTCGCTTGGGTGATCTCGATTATCCGGAATAGGGCTCACATGAATCTAATTTCCAGTCTTCTCCTCGAGCAGCCTTCCTCCCCGACTTCTTGTCCATCGAACGTCATGTACTTTCTTCTCGTCCACCGATGTACTCTTCCGCGGCACCTCATCCCTCAGATGCACCGAGCCCGTTGGCTCTCTCCTTTGTCATCCTTCTCGCTAACTGCGTCTTCCGATCAACTTCATGTGCTCCTAAACTCCTGCACACTTAGACATAGGGGTTAAACCAAACATGACCTAACTTAACTTGTTTGATCACATCAAAACAACCTTGGGGTTCCAACAATCTCTTCCTTTTTTATGTGAGCGACCGAAGTTAAGATAGGGTAAACAAATATAATGTAAAAATAAATAATTTTGTAAATAAGTGCAAAAATGATTTTACAGTTTGAAATTTGGATAATACCTCCCCCTAAACTTAATAATCTCTTCTCTCCCTTTGATCACAAAAAAAAGCATGGGGTATCACAACAAGTCTAAGGGTAATTCTGATTTTTGTACAGAAAAATTTCAAGCAAAAAAAAATCTAAGTTTAAAGATGTAATTTTTACACAACGTATAAAATAACTTTAAAAAAATTAAGTTAAAAAAATAAATCTTAACAAAAACAATTTAAATGAAGTTTGCAATTTAAGGCAATTTTCTAAGTGAAATTTGAAAACAAAAATTAAGTAAAGTTTGTATTTTTTTTTAAATTTAATAAATGTTAAACCTTTGACAAATATTGAAAGTATTTAATTTAATTAACTATTTCATGTTTATCAGTTTGTTAATTAAATATTCAATTTAGAAATTTGGCTCTAAGCTGTGGCGAGGCACTAGTCCTTCTTGGTTATTGGATTATCAACCACTTCTAGACAAAGTCTTTTAATGAATTCAAATATTTAATTTTCTACCTGAAAGCCCTAAGTCTAATTTCACTTTTTAATTTAAACAAGTTTTTGGAACCCAATATAGGTTCCTTCCTACAGGTTAATCAGATATTTTCTAGGAATATAAGATTTTGTTACTTTTCTAATCTGACCTTTGTGAAATGTATAGTACCAGTTTAATTCTCTATAGTTTCTAAAAATAGAAATATTTGAACATGTAGAATTTTTTAAATTTTCTATTTCTTCTTTTAATTTAACATTTTCAAGTTTTACTTTTTCAAAATCTTCTATTAGACATGATTTTGCTAAAATTCTTTTTATTTCTAAGTTTTTATTTTTTAATTTATCATTTTTATTTTTTAACTTGTATATAAATTTTTCCATAAACTTAATACCAAAATAGAGTTGATTAGGAGGTAAGAGGCATCCCTCACTTACTATATCAGACTTGAAGCCTAACTCTCCCCCTGCTTCACTACATTCATCTGAAGTCGCTCCCCTTTCATCGATGCTGGCTTCTGAGGTGCTTTGCTCTTCATGGCTTGCCATCAATGCTAGTCCGACATATTCTTTTATTTCTGATTCAGATGATGAGCTGTTGTCCCAAGTAGCAGTTAGAGTCTTGTGCTTGTTTTGCTTGGCCATCTTGCCTTTTTCCTTTTTGAGTTCAGGGCAGTTCTCTTTTAAGTGTCCTTCCTTTTGACACTGGTAGCATAGAACCCTTCTTCTATTTCTTGGATTTTTCCTATTCTGCATTTCTTTAAATTTGTTAGATCTAAAGAATTTTCTAAAATTCCTTACCATGTAAGCTTCTTGATCTTCTTCTGAGTCTGACTCAGATTCATCCTTCTTAGTTGCATTTAGTGTTATAATCTGGCTTGATTTTTTTATTGAACCTGCACACCTGCACATCTGGTTTCATATAATTCTAGAATAGAAAAGAATTCCTCTAGGGTGCTTATCTCCAGGTCCTTTGAGATGTAGTAGGTGTCAATTATCGAGGTCCATTCTGGAGTCCTGGGAAGGACATTGAGTACGTAGCATATCGAGTCCCGATTTGTTACCATTTCATCGAGGTTTTTGAGTTCGGTGATTAGTTCTTTGACCTTCGTGTGTAGATCGGCTACCTTCTCACATTTTTCTAGACAGATATTCATTAGTTTGTTCCGAAGTATGTCTCGTTTTATCAGCTTGGCTTCGGATGTGCCTTCGTGGAGTTCCAGGAATTTTTCCCAAAGTTCTTTGGCCAAAGAGTAGCTCCCGATGTGGTTGACTTCTTGAGGCGGCAGCACGCTCAACAAGTGATATTCCGCTCAGTTATTTGCGACGGAATCATTTTATTCTTTCTTCATCTAAAGACTCTCTTCCTTCTCCTCTCCATTTTGATTTGTAGGAGCTACAAAGTCTTACTTGATTATTAAATGAATCTCAAAGTTAGTTTTTAGAAATATCTCCATTCGGCGTTTCTAGTGTGTGAAGTCTCCATCAAATTTTGGTGGAACGATGCTTGGTCTGGCCATTAGTTTCTTTGCTTCAATCGGCGGTTAGTCCTTCTGAAGTGTCCTCACTTTGATACCACTTGTTGGACCCTTGGTGGTTGGCAAGAGAGGAGGGGTGAATTACCCTGCAAAACCAAACTCAACCCTTTCTCGACTTATAACTTAATAAAGAACACTTGTAATAAAAATTAAGAGACTAATTACAGAGACAGAAACACAAGGAGACTTACTTGGTTTGCAATCAGAAGATTGCTAATCCAAGGAAAATGAAGCGCAATTTATGATGATCTCCTTTGAGCGGAGTAGCCTCTTACAATGTTAAGAGCTCACAAATGAAAGTAGAACAGAAAAAAATGAATTACAAGTTCTGTTTGAACTACTGAAATCATAGCTATATTTATAGCACTGTTCCGGGCGCTTGGAAGGATTCTGGGTGCCTGAAGTGGGATAGAATTCTATCCCCGACGCGTCAGTCAACATACATGTTGATTCTGATAAGAGTTGAGTTCCGGGCTCCTGGAAGGGTTCCGAACGCCTAGACTCTGGGCGCCCGAAATGACTCCAGGCGCCCGGACCCACAAAAGTCAACATGGTTGACTTTTTCAATCTGGGCTCTCTGCTCCGGTTCTGCTCGCCTTGGTCCGGGTTTTCCACTCCAGTTCCGCTCGCTTGGGTGATCTCGACCATCCGGAATAAGGCTCACCCGAACCGAATTTTAGGCCTTCTCCTCGAGTAGTCTTCCTCCCCGACTTCTCGTCCCTCGAACATCGTGTACTTTCTTCTTATCCATCGGTGTACTCTTTTGCAGCACCTCGTCCCTTGGATACACCGAGCCTGTCGGCTCTCTCCTGTGTCGTCCTTCTCGCTAGCCGCGTCTTCCGGTCGATTTCCTATGTCTTAAGCTCCTGCACACTTAAACACAGGGTTTAAACCAAACAAAACCTAACTTAACTTGTTTGAGAACATCAAAATAACCTTGGAGTTCCAACAATTTAACCCCTCTAATTTATGTAACTCACTCAACTAACTTGTCATACCAACTATAATTAGTCTAACTCAAATTAAATAAGTCAATAGTCAGTCCCTCATAGTTCTATTGTCACGCCTCGGGGAAGTCCCTATCCGAAGAAATTTTCGGTAGCACTTCCCTGTTGGTGCGGTTAGCACTAACGGTCTAACTCAAGTTTTGATGAATGACAAATCAGGTTAAGTTAGGTTTGTCGTGATCTAACACTCTGACCGAGTGTGCAGACGAAGTCCCGACAGGTCGACGAGCTGACCGGATGTTTGGCACGAAGTCCAAGTGGGTCGACGGGCTGACCGAACGCTTGCCGAGAAGTCCAGACGGGTCGAAGGGCTGACTGGACGTCTGGCAAGTAAGTAAAGGTAAGTCACTGGAAGGGAGTGACTGTGAGGACGCGTTCCTGGGAAGGGAACAGTAGGCGTCGATCCGGCTTAGATCCATTTCGGATATCTAAGTCGAGATCGTGACTAGATTCTGGTCTCGGAAGGATGGAATCTAAGTTATAATTTATATATATTGAACTTATAAATTGAACTAACACTCTGTTTTGCAGATTATAAATTATCTATTTGCCTCGGACTAACCTTGTTTTGCAGGGAAAGGTGTTCCCTGGAAAAAGGTGGTTCGAGCGCCCGGAGGTCCGAGCGCCCGGAAGGGATCCGAGCGCCCGGAAGGGATCCGAGCGCCCGGCAGGCAAATTTCACCCAAACACGTCGTCGCCACATGGAGCTCACTGGTTGGACCTGCCACGTCCCACCAGGGCGCCCGAAAGGGATCCGGGGCGCCCCGAGCTTCATATAAAAGAAGGGGCAGGGGTGGAGCTTCAACAACAACTCAGAACTCTCTGCTCTACTGTGCTCCTGCGACACCTTGAGGCTACTCCGACAAAGCACTGTCTTCAATTTACTTCTTTCCAGTTTGTCGGTATTAATTTTCTTTATTAGCATTCCTATAATTTTTAATTGTAACACTCTTCGAATTGCTAGTGAATTGCCCAACGAAAGCACCCTTGTGTGCGGACCTTGGAGTAGGAGTCGCCAAAGGCTCCGAACCAAGTAAAATTGGTTCTTGTGTTAGCATTGCATTGTCTTAATTTTTCCGCTGTGTTTAACTCTCTTATTGACGAACATTTTTCGATATTCACCCCCCTCTATCGAACGTCTACGATCCAAAAATTGGTATCAGAGCAGGTACCGCTCTGATTTGGTGTAACCACCAATCAGACAAGGGGGTGATTTGTTTTTTATTTTATTTCGGATTTCAATTTTTCGTAAAGATCCAAACTGGTATTATTACCCTTTTAGAAAAAAAATTTCGGTCGTAATTAAAAATAAATTGGTGCAACACCAATTTAGTTATTTTTATTTAATTCTTCCCGCACTACTAATCCAAGAACAAGTCTTGGAACCTCTCTATATTTTTTGTGTGTAGATTAAAAATGTCACAGATCGAGGGCTTCAGCACAGTGTGACCTCCCCTCTTCAACGGGGATGATTTCCTGTACTGGAAGAAGCGAATGGAAGTGTATCTCAAGACAGACTTCGACCAGTGGCTGAGTGTCACAAGACCCTACACAATACCAATAAACAGTTCCGGGAATCTACTAGATCCAGAAGATTGGACAACAGACCTAAAGAAGAAGTCATCAACAGAGAACAAGGAAATCAACACCTTACAGTGCGGATTGACTAGAGAAGAATTGAACCGGGTCGGACCACATAAGAACGCTAAAGAGCTGTGGGACACACTGATCGAGCTGCACGAAGGAACGAGCGACGCTAAGGTAACAAAACGAGACTTGCTCTTAAATAGAATTTTTAACATAAAAATGTAGAAAGGAGAAACGGCTAGCCAACTCCATGCAAGAATCAAAGATATTCTCAACGGACTCCACGCAATACGGCACCAAATGGAAAACCGGGACTTAATAAGGTATACCCTAAACGCTTTTCCACGCAACAGCTTGTGGGCATCTATCGTAGATGCCTACAAGATCTCTAAAAATTTATCTAAATTAAAATTAGATGAGCTTTTCTGTGAATTAGAACTGCATGAGCAAACTAACGCCGGAGTCGAGAAAGGTGTAGCTTTATTTGCAGGTTCCTCAAAAGAAAAGAAGAACAAGTCTGAACCGGAAGAAGATTCTGACCAGAACTCTGAAGATGAAGAACACCTGGTGAACTTGGTGAGGAAGATGTTCACCGGGAGGAAAAGAAGCTTCAACAAGAAGGACCTTCAAATGATCAATTCTCCAACCGAATCGAGGAGCGTGGCGTGCTTCGGATGCAACAAGAAGGGCCACTACAAGAACGAGTGCCCAAGATTGAAGATTGACAAACCGAAGCCGACCAAAAAGAAGGCCCTCAAAGTGACGTGGGACGACTCCTCCTCGGAAGAATCGGAAGCAGAAGATCAGAAGCACCAGAGCCACCTCGCGCTGATGGCTCGCGAAGCAGAATCGGAAGACGAGTCCGAACCCGAATCGAGCCATGAGTCCGTACTCATTTCCGAAGGTTCCGAAGAGGTATTCCAAACCTTAAACCAGAAATTTTTTAAAATTATTTCGTTCTTAAATAATAAATTAGAAAATGAAAACAAATTGCTCCTCGAGGAAAATCAAATCCTCAAGGAACAAGTTGTAAATAATAAATCAACTCAAGATCTAACACTTGAGGAGGAGAATTCATCATTAAAATTAGAAATTAATAATTTTCAAAATATGTTAGAAAATTTTACTACCAGATCAAAAAATTTAGACTTGATTCTAAATAATCAAAAAGCATGTTATAATAAAATCGGACTCGGATATAAGTCGAACTCAACGTTTAAATCATTAATAACTCAATACAAACCAACGAACAAAGCATGGGTTCCGAAAGCGTGTTTAACCACGCAAATAGGACCTAACCAATATTATATTCCTAAAGATAAAATATATTACATAAAGTCAAATAAACCAAATAAAAAACCAGAATACAAACCTGAACCAAAAAATTTAAAATCTAAACATATTAAAACTCAACAAAATGTAAACTATCACCAAGTAAAATATAATTATAAAAGAAATAGACATAAACCGAGAACAAAATTAAATTAAATGGCCATTAATTCAGGGGGAGGCTCCAGAATAGCCGGCACCTCCAAAACTAACCTACCCGGCAGGGTAACCCTAACCAACCTACCCGACATGGTAATTAGGATTAGTTAAAAAGGGTTCAAGTTTAACTTGAAAATTGGTACTGTGAAATTTTGGATGATAGTACGTTAGGGAAGCTTAGTCTATGCATGTCTAGGAAGATATGGCTTCGACCTGGTGCATTTGGCTAAGTGGAACTAACCGAAGCTACCCTTTATGGATCCTAACCAGTTAGACCAAGGTTTTGTACTAAGAACAGTGGATAGGACTATTTGGAAAACCTCGAAGGCATGGTTACTTTAATGATGTTCAAGTGACTCACCATAGCCCAGAAATTTATTCAGAGAACGCCTATTTGTTGAGCCCAAATCTAAACCTAAATCTAACACAAGTTAAAATCAAACTCCAAAATTGAATCTAATTCATCTCACAAAATTATAAAATTCCCTGATTGAAAACATAGATCGGGTGAGATGACTAAGGAAATTAAGTTAAATTAAAATTAAAATTAAAATTAAATTAAAATTAAAATAAATTAAATTAAAATTAAATTAAAATTAAATTAAAACTAAATTAAATTAAAATTAAATTAAAATTAAATTAAAATTAAATTAAAATTAAAATTAAAATAAAATTAAAATTAAATTAAATTAAAATTAAAATTAAAATTAAATTTTTTTAAAAAATTAAACTTAATTTATTTTAATTTAAAAAATATTTTTTTTAAAAAAAAATATTTTAAAAAATTAAACTTAATTATTTTAAAAATTAAACTTAATTATTTTAAAAATTAAACTTAATTTTTAACTTAAAAATTATTTTATAAATTAAACTTAAATTGTTTTCTTTAAAAAGTTAAATTTTTTTACTTATTTAACTTAAAAATTTATTTTAAAAATTAAAACTTAAACATTTTAAACTTAAAACTTAAAGTTTTTTAACTTAAAAATTTATGTTAAAAATTAATTTTTGTTACTTAAAAACTATTTTAAAAATTAAACTTAATTATTTTAAACCTATTTTTCTAACTTAAAAACTATTTAAAAAAATAAACTTAAATTTGTTTTTAACTTAAATTATTTAAACTTAATTAAAAAAAAATAAACTTTTTTAACTTAAAAAATTATTTTAAAACTTAACGTAATTGTTTAAGTCCAATAGTTAGACTAACCCCAATTCCTACCTATTGTAAGAAACTAAGTGGATTTTAGATAGTGGTTGCTCCAAACATATGACTGGAGATCACACAAAATTCACTCAACTCACCTACAAAAGCCTAGGAACAGTTGCCTTTGTGAAAAACGCCAAACTCAAGGTAATTGGTATAGGTAATATCGAACTAAAAATTGACTTTATTATTACAAATGTTTTACTTGTTGAAAATTTCAAGTATAATCTTTTAAGTATCAGTCAACTGTGTGATACTAGGTATAAGGTTAGGTTTTTATCTACAGAATGCTTAATCAAACACCTAGACAACCCTAACATAAGTCTAAAAGGGTTTAGGAAAGACAACATCTATGCGATTAACTTAACCACTTCTTCAATTAAGTGTTATTTAACACAAAAAGAAGAAACCTGATTATGGCATAGAAGAATGTCACATACAAATTTCAGAAATATAAGCAGACTAAATGGACTAGTTAGAGGACTACCAAAATTACCTAACCTTGATTCAACCATATGTAATGCTTGTCAATAAGGTAAGCAAACAAAATCTACCTACAAACCAACTAATGAATCACAAACCAACTCAATCTTAGAACTGTTACATTTAGACTTATTTGACTCCCATCGAGTCAAATCAAGAAATGGAAGTCTATAATGTCTAGTAATAATAGTGATAATGGGGAAGAATTTAAAAATCATAACTTTAACAAATTCTGTCTTGAAAATGGCTACC
The DNA here is from genome assembly GCF_018446385.1 of Zingiber officinale. NCBI lineage: Eukaryota > Viridiplantae > Streptophyta > Magnoliopsida > Zingiberales > Zingiberaceae > Zingiber > Zingiber officinale. The sequence continues at coordinate 68,209,185 of NC_056002.1, forward strand.
ATCATGAATTTTCGTGCCCTAAAACCCCCCAACAAAATGGGATTGTAAAAAGAAAAAATAGAACCTTACTTGAAGCCTCTAGAACGATGCTAAATGAATACAACTTACCTAAATATTTTTGGGCGGAAGCTGTTAGTACAACTTGCTATGTACAAAACAGAACAACACTAAACAAAACCCATAACAAAACATTTTTTGAAGTTTATTACAATAAACAACCCAATATAAAATACTTTAGAGTATTTGGGTGCCCAGCTTTCATCTTAAACACAAGAGAACATTTAGGAAAATTCACCTCTAAGGTTGAAAATGGAATTTTCTTAGGCTACTCCCTAAATAGTAGAGGCTACAGGGTTTATAATAAGGTTACCTTAAGAATTGAAGAAACTACTAATGTGAAATTTGAAGAATTCAAACAAAACCTAGAACAAACACAACATCAATCAATTGAATTTGTTCAAGAAAATAATAACTCTGAAGGAACCAACCAAATCCTAAGTCATGAAGAAGAAGAAAAACCTCAGGAGAGTCAACCCCCTAAAACAATAAGAGTCAATCCAAATCACCCAACTGATCAAATAATTAGTGACCCAGATCTTAGGATTCAAACTAGATCTTCCTTTAGAAATCTAAGTCAAATATCTTTAATCTCAAAAGTTGAACCCAAAACCATAGCTGAATCACTACTTGACCCAGACTGGGTCATAGCTATGCAAGAAGAATTAGCTCAATTTGAGCGTAATGAAGTTTGGGACTTGGTACCACCACCCAAGAATAAGAAAATAATAGAAACAAAATGGGTATTTAGAAACAAATTAAGTGAAACTGGAGAAATTACTAGAAATAAGGCTAGGCTAGTTGTTAAGGGGTTCAGTCAAGTGGAAGGACTTGACTATAATGAAACATATGCCCCAGTGGCTAGACTAGAGTCCATTAGGATGTTACTAAGTTATGCAGCACACAAAGGGTTTAGACTATACCAAATGGATGTTAAGTCAACATTCCTAAATGGACTAATAAAAGAAGAAGTCTACGTAGGACAACCACCTGGGTTTGAGAGTCTAGAACACCCTGATTATGTCTATAAATTGAGGAAAGCCTTATATGGACTTAAGCAAGCACCTAGGGCTTGGTATGAAAGACTAACGTCTTACCTAATCTCTAAAGGGTTTAACCAAGGTCAAATTGACCCAACCTTATTTGTCAAATTAATAAAAGAAGATATTTTTATAGCACAAATTTACGTAGATGACATAATCTTTGGTTCAACAAATTCAGAATTTTTAGATGAATTTACAAGTTTAATGGAACACGAGTTTGAAATGAGTCTGGTAGGCAAATTAACCTACTTTTTAGGATTACAAATCAAACAGACAAATGAAGGTAACTACATTTATCAACAAAAATATACTAAGGAATTACTTAAAAATTTGGAATGGAAAACACCAAAGAGATAAAAACACCTATGGCAGTAAACACAATCCTAGATGATGATCCCAATGGAAAACCAATTGATCTAAAACACTATAGGAGTGTCATAGGTAGCCTACTATACTTAACTGCAAGTCGACAAGATATCTTATTTGCAGTTAGTATGTGTGCAAGATAACAAACATGTGCTAAAGAATCTCATTTGACTCAAGTCAAAAGAATCTTTAGATACCTTAAAGGAACAACAAATGTAGGTATTTGGTATCCTAGGACTAATAATTTTGAATTAATAGGGTACTCTGACTCCGATTATGCTGGATGCAAATTAGACCGCAAAAGCACAAGTGACGGATGTCAATTATTCGGTCCATCACTTGTCAGCTGGTTTAGTAGAAAGCAACACTGTGTTGTCTTATCCACAACTGAGTCAGAATATATAGCAATAGGAGAGTGTGTTGCACAATTATTATGGATGATGCATACCCTAAAAGTTTTTAACTTGAACCTTACAAATGTCAAAGTCTTAATTAATAAAATTAGCTCAATTAACCTAACAAAAAAATCAGTACATCATTCCAGAACTAAACACATTGAAATTAGACATCACTTTATCAGGGATCATGTTACTAAAGGGGACATTGAACTCAAATACATTGAGTCCGAATCCAATTTAGCTGACATATTCACAAAACCACTCCCTGAAAGTGAATTTAGCAATCTGTGTAGAAAACTAGGAATGTGCTTAATAGATTAGGACTTTTCAAAATTCAAAACTATGTTTCAAAAATAATTCTTTTAAATTCTAGGTTAAAATTGTTTTATTTTTTTTAAAACCTTCCTACTTTTAGAATTTCAAAATAATTTTAGCCTTAGACTAGAAAAATCCCTTTAGAAATCATGTTCCCCCAGGACTAGTATTTGAGCATCTCACCAACACCCTAGGTCTACTTTGCTTGTGATTGATATACATAGAAAGGGGTGAGATGTATAGGCCAATTGCCTGGACTTAAGATGCTTATGTCAGTGCATCGATATAAGTCTGGGCGTTAAATACAAAATATACATTGATCAAGCAAAGTTACTCAGTTAAGTCAACCGCTAACTGATTACAATGAACTAAACTTGACTAACCAAGTGAAAGCTGCTATTTTCTGATAGTCAGTAAGTACCTAATGTTTGTAACGACCCAATTTTTCCCATTTCAAGTTCTAAAGGGCAATAAAAATATTTGGGAATGCCTTTAAAATATTCTAGAGATTTTTAGGAATTTTTAGAGTATTTTTACATAATTTTTGGAGGTCGTTTAGTATTTTTACAAAACCAAAGAAGTTTAAGCAAAAAAGTGTTGGAGAAGAGGTTCGAACCCGCGACCTCGGGTCGGACCAAACCAAGCCAAACCGGCTTGACCAGCTGGGATAAGAGATTTATGTTAATCTCAAATAGAGTTAAATAAGGATATAGTATAGTTTAGAATAAAACCCTTATATATTAAAGGTAATTAGGTTTTGATTTTCCAAAAAACCCAAAACAATTTCTCCCGAAATTGTTTCTCCCCTTCTCCCTCGCGACGGCGCGGTTCTTCTCCTCTCGCGGCGGAAGCGAAGAAAGCCGGCTTAGGGCTCTTCCTCCGGCGGCCGGCCAAAGCTTTCCGAGGGGTTTTCTTCACCTCCTTAAGGTCGTATTGTCGAGGGGAGCACGCGGGCACAAAAGGATCACCGAGATCTCAAGCTTTTCCCGAAACCCTAGCAATCTTTCTTCTCGGTTGTAAGTCCAAGCAATCAAGGGTAAGTACTACTCACCTGCGGTAGGAGTTGCTCCGATCTTTCGGTTTGTTTCCTTGTTTCCCGAGTTTCTTGAATCCGAACCATGTTATAAAGATTTTTGGCTTTGGGTGTTTTGCCGTGGGTTTCAAAGAGAGACCAAGAACTGGTTTTGTTTAATTGAGCATGTAGGATAACTCCGAATCTCTTTTGTTCTTCCCTTTGCTTCTATTGTAGTTGGATTCAGTGGTTAAGAGTAGTTGGTTGTGGTTTTACCTTGCTGTGAAGATTGCTGCCATTTAATACTGCCGTGAGTTTCCTATGCATAGAAGTGTTCTGGGAACAAATTCCTTGTTCATTCGTTTAAGGATTTCGGATTTGATGTTTCCTTGTGCTTAAAACTGCCGAGAGTTTTCCATGCTTAGAGGTGTTCTGTTGAAGAATATAGCATTCTCTGTTTGTGCTATTAGCTCCTCGTTTATGATATTTGTTTATGCTATTAGTTCAAGTTTATGCTATTACAGAATTGAGGTCCTTATACCAAGTAGATTTTGAGCATTTCTTACATAGAAACTCTATTTCGAACTCCTGGTTAAACTGGACAGCCTTAATTTCAGCTTATAGTTGTCTCTTTAGCATGCCTACAGCCTTAAATGTAGTATTCGTGTAGGCCTAATTGCTGCCATAAATTCCAGCAAATGGATTTAGAGTTTTTACAACATGATAAGAAGCGTAAAGTTGCATTCTTTTACTTTTATTACAGCATACTTAGAAAGCCCAAAGTTAGCTTCCTTTTGCTTTATTTCTAGCATGATTAGAAAGTTTAAAGTAGTATGTTTTTGCCTATTTTGTATAGCATGTTTAGAAGATTAAAGTAGCATGTTTTATTCTATTTTTCAGCATGTTTAAAAGCCTTAGAGTAGTTATCCTTGCCATGTACTTACAGCAGGGTTAGAAGCCCTAAAGTATCGTTCTATACTTGTTTTTACAGCATGATTAGAATCATTCCATACTTGATTTTACAGCATGTTTAGAAGCACTAAAATAGCATCCTTTGCCATGTTTTCACCGTATGATTCAAAGGCTTTAAATTGCTTTATTTAGTTTAGCTTATAGCATGATCAGTAAGCTTTAAGTTACTTGTTTTATTCTGTTATATAGCATGGTTAGTTGATTATACACCCATACTTGTTAAGTATATTTAAAGGACTCCCACAATCTTTAATAAAAGATAATAAGAAAGATAACAAGTAAGTCAAGCAAGAGGCTAGTACCCGACATCCAAGAGCTTGTCGTTAAACAAATCCAGGTGACCATTTCCGAGGTCTTGGCCCTGGTAGACCGAGGTATGCTCTTTTAGGATTGGTGGCTCGCAACCCCAACCTATTAGGGAACGCGCATGAGATGGTACTAAGCCTGGGCCCCAAAGAAAAGAAAACCAAAGAAAAGAAAAGTTAAGAAAGAAAGAAAGAAGAAGTGAGTAAAAGATAGGAATTAAAAGGTTAATTTCTAACACAAGGATATAAGAAATGAAACAAGTTACATGCTTAGAATAAATAAGAATGGTTAGTTTCTTTAATTCTAAGTTTACATAGTTGGTTTCTTGTTATTCTGCTTGATACTGAGTATGATTTGTATCTAGTTCATTTTCTGTATACCATGAGCATATGCAGATAGTTTTAGTATTTCAGTTTCAGTACTTATGCATTTCATTTATGCATTTCGAGTTTTGTGAGATAGATTAGTACTTACTAAGTGTTTTCGCTTATAGATCTTGTTTTCTTTCCTCCTACTGCAGATAAAGGAAAAGCTAAGATATGAAGGGAGGCGACAGGGTGGTGGTGATGATGGATGTGTGTGGTGGCTGAACTATGGAGGGATCCAGAGGGGACTAGCAAGACTTATTCATTTAGAGTTTATGTCTAGTTCATTTTCCTTATTTCCATTATGAAACCATGAGTTTATGCTTGAGTTTGAAGTGCATTGTAGCTTGTTATGCTTGGTTCTGAGAGTTTTGAGTTTAATTCTTATTGCTAGTTTAGTTTTTGATTAGAATATGATTTATTAATGCGTGGTTGTGAAGAATATTGTGATCCAGCCGCATGTGGCTGTGTATATCTTTTATGTATTGTGGATTTGGTCACCGGTACAAGGGAGACTCTGCCGAATTTTTCAGTGGGAATCCCTCTGAACTGTGATAAAATCTACCTGACTCTAATTATAGAGTCAGTGCCACTAGGAGGGAAGTTATAGTTAGGTAACAATCTCCCTTAGAGAGTAGTGGTAAGAAAGGGTGGTTGTTACAATGTTGGTGCGGTTAGCACTAACGATTTAACCTAGGTTTTGATGAATGACAAATAGGTTAAGTTAGTCTTGTTGTTGTCTGACACTTTGATCGAGTGTGCAGGAGAAGTCCAGGTAGGTCGACGGGCTGACCGGATAGCTGGCGAGAAGTCCAAGCGGGTCGACGGGCTGACCGGACGCTTGGCGAGAAGTCCAGCTAGGTCGACGGGCTGACCGGATTGTTGGCGAGAAGTCCAAGCGGGTCGACGGGCTGACCGGACGCTTGGCGGGAAGTCCAAGCGGGTCGACGGGCTGACCGGACGCTTGGCGAGAAGTCCAGACGGGTCGACGGGCTGACCGGACGTCTGGCAGGTAAGTGAGGTAAGTCACTGGAGGGGAGTGACTGTGAGGACGCGTTCCCGGGAAGGGGACATTAGGCGTCGATCCGGCTTAGATCCATTTCGGATGTCTAAGTCGAGATCGTGACTAGATTCCGGTCTCGGAAAGACGGAATCTAAGTCATACTCTCTTTATCCATCTGTTGAACTTTAACTGTGCTAACAATTTGTTTTACAGGATATATATTTGCCTCAGACTAACCTTGTTTTGCAGGAAAAAGGAGTCTTTCTGAAATAAGGTGGTCCGGGCGCCCGGAGGGGATCCGGGCGCCCGGAAGGCGAATTTTATCAAGTCAAGTCGTCGCCACGTGGAGCATCTTGATTTGAGCAGTTACGTCACACTCCAGGCGCCCGGAACAGCATATAAAAGAAGCCCCAGGCAGGAGCTTCAAAAATCAATTTTTTTTACTGAGAACTCTTCTACTGCTGGTCTTGCTGCTCGACGTTTAAGTGCGACGTCAACAACGCTCCGACAAAAGTGCTCCTCCGGTGTTTATTTAATTTTTCTTTGTCGGTATTGCTTTTTTATTACTAGCATTTCCTGTACTTATTCTGTAATCATATTTCGACTTGTTAGTGATTGTCCAACGAAAGTGGTCAAGGACCACGGGCCTTCGAGTAGGAGTCGTCACAGGCTCCGAACGAAGTAAAAACATCTGTGTCTACTTTATTTTTCCGCTGCGTTTATACTCGTCTTTTTCGAATCGATATTCACCCCCCTCTATCGAATCTAACGGTCCTATAAGTGGTATCAGAGCTGGTACCGCTCTGATTTGGTGCAACCACCAGTCAGGCAAAGGGGGGACTTTTTGAAAGAAAAATTAGATATCGTTTGTCTTTAAAATAAAACCTTACGCCTTTCGTTTTTTCCCTCCAAAATTATTTTTGAAAATTACATCGCCATCTCTTCACCATTGCTTAGTATTGACAAGATATTACATTTTCAAAAATTTGAAATAATATTTTTTTATTAATATTTTAATAATATTTTATTAGTTTTTTTTGAAAATAGTGAAATATTATTTTCTTTCAGCACTGCTAATCCAAGACCAAGTCTTGGGATCTTTTGTTTGTTTCTTTGTGTGCAAGAAATTATCACTCTTCTAGAAGGACGGAACCCCTGCGAACCACCACCATACGATCATGAAGACTTCAACTACTGGAAGCGATTAATGGAATACTTCTTAGGAAGCGTAGACATCGATTATATGTTAATTTTGAGGAAACCTTCTCAAAACTCGGAACTGAACAAAAAGGTAAGTAACATTATTTGTAATGTTTTACCTAACAATATTTTATGCAGATTAGAAAAGTACAAGAATGCATATGAGCTGTGGACCCAGTTGATCAAGCTTCACGAGACGCCGATGGAGCTAGAAGATCAAGTTAAAGTCAAATATGGGCTCGAGTCAAATCCAATGGAGAAGCCTACTAAATTAGGGGTTGCACTCAAGGTGAGTAATATTTACCAAAATACCCCTGCTAATAGTTGCTTAAATAATCAGCATGATGATAAGTATGAAATTAGTCCAAGTATGGTGCATGATAATCTAGATTTAAATGATTTAAATTCAAAATCACAAAATAATCTAGACTCTGATCAAGTCAATCAAGACTCTGATCAATTTGGCATCAACCTTGACTTGGTCAAATAGAACAATGACTAAATCAATTCAAATAATTTAATTAATTCAGAAAACTTAAAATTAGGTGAGCATTTAGACATAAATAAGTCAAACATTAAAATAAATTTGAATTTAAATGCTAAAACTGAGAAAATGGATAAAATCAATAAATACCTTGATAAAATATTTAATAATCAAGATAAAATCAGTCTAGAAAATGCTATCCAAAACCAAGATAAGTTAATTAATAAAAAATTAAACTTTAAAGATAAACTAATCTAATAAATTCAATTAACCATATCAATTTAAAAGGCAAAGAAAATATAAGGATAAAATCAAGCACTTTGATAAAATCAAAACGGAATTTAACAAACTTAAAATTTAATGTTAAAGATAACATATTAAACAAAAATAATCTAGAAATTTCAAAATTAACAATTAATAAAAAGCTAAAAGATAAACTGTTAAGAAAATATAATTCAAACAGTTTAGCTAATTCAAATTTAAAAATAAATAAAAACTTTAAAAATAAGCTATTAAAGAAAGATAATTCAATTAACTCAATAAAATTGAAATTGAAAGAAAATTCAAATATTAAAAACACTCTCTTAAAGAAAGATAATTTGACTAATTTAATTAATTCAAAATTAAAAACTTAAATTTAAATTATAAATTTTAACCAAAACTTAACTATAATAAACCCAGAACTAAAAACTAAATTAATGGCCAATAATTCAGGGGAGGCTTCAGAATAGCTGGCACCTTCAAAACTAACCTACCCGAAAGGGTAACCCAAACCAACCTACCTGACAGGGTAATTAGGACTAGTTAAAGAGAGTTCAAGTTTAACTTGAAAAATGGTACTGGTGAAGTTTTGGATGATAGTACGTTGGGGAAGCTTAGTCTATGCATGTCTAGGAAGATATGGCTTCGACCTGGTGCATCTGGCTAAGTGGAACTGACCGAAGCTACCCTTAATAAATCATAACCGGTTAGACCAAGGTTTAGTACTAAGCTCCGTGGATAGGACTATTCGGAAAACCTCGAAGGGTTGGTTACTTCTAATGATGTCCAGGTGACTCACCAAGCTTAGAAGTTTATCCGAAAAATGTCCATTTGTTGAGACCAAAGCTAAACCTAAATCTAACACAAGTTAAACCAAACTCTGTAAATAAATCTACTTCATCTCACAAAATTATAGGATTCCCTGATTGATAATCAAGATCGGGTGAGATGAATAAGGATTAAATTAATTAATTTTCAAAACAAATTACAATTAATTAAAATTAAATTTCGAATTTCAAATTGAATTTCAAATTAAAATTAAATTTCAAATTAATTAAAAATTAAATTTCGAATTAAAACTAAATTGTTTTTTGAAAATTAAATTAACTTTAAAAATTACTTTAAAAATGAAATTAACTACAAAAATTATTTTAAAAATTCTTTTAAAACATTGTCAAAATTATTTTAAAAACACTTTTAAAGATCATTTTAAAAACTTTAAAATTTTTAAAACCTTTTAAAAATTATTTTAAAAAACTCTTCTAAAAATCAATTTAAAAACTTTAAAAATTCCTTTAAAAATTATTTTTAAAACATTTTAAAAATCATTTTAAAAACTCTCTTAAAAAGCATTTTAAATTTTTTTTAAAAATTCTTTTAAAACATTTAAAAAATTATTTAAAAGTCATTTTCAATATTTTAAAAATTCTCTTAAAAATTCTTTTAAAACATTTTAAAAAATTATTTAAAAGTCATTTTCAAAATTTTAAAAATTCTTTTAAAAATTCTTTTAAAACATTTTAAAAATTATTTTCAAAACTTTAAAAATTCTTTTAAAACATTTTAAAAACTCTTTTAAAAGTCATTTTCAAAATTTTAAAAATTCTTTTAAAATATTTTAAAAAATTATTTTAAAAACTCTTTTAAAAGTCAGTTTCAAAACTTTAAAAATTCTTTTAAAAATTACTTTAAAAACTCTCTTAAAAATCATTTTCAAAACTTTAAAAATTCTTTTAAAAATTACTTTAAAAACTCTCTTAAAAATCATTTTCAAAACTTTAAAAAATTCTTTTAAAAATCTTTTAAAAATTATTTTAAAAAACTCTCTTAAAAATAATTTTCAAAACTTTAAAAATTCTTTTAAAAATTACTTTAAAAACTCTCTTAAAAATCATTTTCAAAACTTTAAAAATTCTTTTTAAAATTATTTTAAAAACTCTCTTAAAAATCATTCAAAACTTTAAAAAATTCTTTTAAAAATCTTTTAAAATTATTTTAAAAACTCTCTTAAAAATAATTTTCAAAACTTTAAAAATTATTTTAAAAATTATTTTAAAACATTTTAAAAAATTATTTTAAAAACTCTTTTAAAAATCTTTTTAAAACCATTTAAAACGTCTTTTAAACCATTGTAAATTTTTTTTAAAAAAAAATTATTCTTAAACTTTAAAAAGTATTATTTAGATTTAAAATTTTTTTTCTTAAACATTATTTTTCTTAAAATTATTTTAAAACTTAATTTAACCTAACTGAATATTAAAACTTAAATTAAAACTTAATATTGAAATTACAATTAAAATTTTAAAAAAAAAATTTACTTAAACTTAAAACTGAAGCCTAAATTAATCACTAATATTAATTTAAATCTGAAATCAAAACTGAATTGAACGTATGTTAATTGTCATTAAATAATTATAAAAATCATTTTAAAATCCTTTTAAACACTATTTTAGAAATCCTATTAGAAATCCCTTAAAAATAATAATAATAATAATTCTTTTAAATCCATTTAAAACTTAAATTTAAGACTTAATATAACTTAAAATTAAAACTTTAAATTCATACCTAAGATAAAACTTAAAACTAAAATTTTGACTTTAAACTTAATCAAGTAATTAATAAGTAAATAACTAATTCTTTAAATCTAACCTTATTTGAGAATTAAGCTTGATTTGATTAGAACCTAAGTTTAATCTTATTAAAAATATTAAAATTACTCTAAGTCATTTTTCTTAATCAACCTTTAAAATATTAATTATTTTTATTAAAACATAATTAAAGTTTGACTTAAATTGAACCTTACTTAACCTTGTTTAATAACGAGTTTAACTTCAAATTACCACCAACTTTAAACTAAGTCAATCCAACTTAAAAGGAAGTAAATGAAAAGTTAAATTATAACTAACACCTTCATCAATTAATACAAAATTTAGATTATAGCAAAATTTAATCAATAAATTATTAATATTGATCAATTATTGAATTAATAACAACTTATCTTATTTAACATTAAACTAAAGGTTAATTTATTTCAACTTAATCTAACATTAATTACGGTTAGTCAAATTTAAATGAACAATTTTATAAAGATAATTATACAATCGTCTAAAACACTTAGGTACGAAAATATGTTACGGTTTTAAAATTGTATATTAAGGAGAAGTAATAAATAAGGAGGATTAATAAATTAAAGGAGTATCAAATTAAGGGGGAGGTTTATTTTTTAATTATCTCCTTAAGTGTTATTTTTTAATCGTCTCTTTAAAATCTCTCTAGAAAATTCTACCTCAATTTAAAAAAAAAAAATATATATATATATATATATATATATCTACTTTGAATATTTTTAGCAAATATTTTCAAATTTTATGTCAGGTTCAGGGGGAGGAATTAATTAAAAATTTCCCTTTATATAAAATATTTTAAATTTTGTTTGAAAAATGTTTTCTTAAAAATTTCTTAAACCTACTTTTGAAAACTAACTCTTATAAAACTAAGTTGTTTTTAAGAATTGGGTTTTACTTTTTATTGAAAATTGATTTTGAAAATTAGATTTAACTTAGTTTTGAAAATTGTGGAAATTAGATTTCTCAAAACTTAAGTTTACAAACTAAGCTTCTCAAAATCATTTTCCTTAATTTTGAAAATCAAAGTTTAAAAATCAATCTTCATCAACTTGCTTAAAATTGTGAAAATTTTTTAAATCAACTCAAAATTGTTTGTTTTAAATCACAAACTTTTTATCCTTTTTACTTAGTCTTTGAAAACTCAACTTTTCAAGTATTTTAAACCATGGTTTTGAACTAGTACTTTTGAACTTTAAAATTTTGATTTTTGAAAATTAGATTTTACTTTATCAAAGTTAGTTCTACCAAACTCCTTTGAAAACTAAAAGTAAAGTTCAAAATCAATATTTGCAAACTGAAATTTGATTTGCAAAAACTCAGTGTTGAAAATTATGAAAGTTAGATTTTTTTAACTTAAATCATTGTCAAAACTTAAGTTTTAAATTAAATTGTTTACAAACTTAGTGTTGAAAAATAAATCAGTTTTTGGAAAAATAAATTTTTCAAACTTAGTTTTGGAATTTTGGTTTTTGAAAACTTATGTTTAAAAATAAAACTATCTAAACTTAGCTAGCTTTCTAAAAGCTAAAAGCTAATGCTTTAAACAAATTTTCAAAAGCTTAAACTCCCCCAGATTAACTTGACATTTTTTTACTTTGTCTGAAGTCTATAATTACTTAATCCATGCTTATTTTTGATGAATGCCAAAGGGGGAGGGTTAGGTGGTTAAATTAGGTTAAGTTAGCTGAACCAAACTTAAAATTCAAACTAACTTAAAAACCACATAAATGCATGGTTCTTGCATATGTTTTCACTAACTTAACCAAGTTGTCATTCCATCAAAAAGGGGGAGATTGTTGGTGCGGTTAGCACTAACGATTTAACCTAGGTTTTGATGAATGACAAATAGGTTAAGTTAGTCTTGTTGTTGTCTGACACTTTGATCGAGTGTGCAGGAGAAGTCCAGACAGGTCGACGGGCTGACCGGATAGCTGGCGAGAAGTCCAAGCGGGTCGACGGGCTGACCGGACGCTTGGCGAGAAGTCCAGCTAGGTCGACGGGCTGACCGGATAGCTGGCGAGAAGTCCAAGCGGGTCGACGGGCTGACCGGACGCTTGGCGAGAAGTCCAGACGGGTCGACGGGCTGACCGGACGTCTGGCAGGTAAGTGAGGTAAGTCACTGGAGGGGAGTGACTGTGAGGACGCGTTCCCGGGAAGGGGACATTAGGCGTCGATCCGGCTTAGATCCATTTCGGATGTCTAAGTCGAGATCGTGACTAGATTCCGGTCTCGGAAAGACGGAATCTAAGTCATACTCTCTTTATCCATCTGTTGAACTTTAACTGTGCTAACAATTTGTTTTACAGGATGTATATTTGCCTCGGACTAACTTTGTTTTGCAGGAAAAAGGAGTCTTTCTGGAACAAGGTGGTCCGGGCGCCCGGAAGGGATCCGGGCGCCCGGAAGGCGAATTTTATCCAGCCAAGTCGTCGCCACGTGGAGCATCTTGGTTTGAGCAGTTACGTCACACTCCAGGCGCCCGGAAGGGATCCAGGCGCCCGGAACAGCATATAAAAGAAGCCCCAGGCAGGAGCTTCAAAAATCAATTTTTACTGAGAACTCTTCTACTGCTGGTCTTGCTGCTCGACGTTCAAGTGCGACGTCAACAACGCTCCGACAAAAGTGCTCCTCCGGTGTTTATTTAATTTTTCTTTGTCGGTATTGCTTTATTATTACTAGCATTTCCTGTACTTATTCTGTAATCATATTTCGACTTGTTAGTGATTGCCCAACGAAAGTGGTCAAGGACCACGGGCCTTCGAGTAGAAGTCATCACAGGCTCCGAACGAAGTAAAAACATCTGTGTCTACTTTATTTTTCCGCTGCGTTTATACTCATCTTTTTCGAATCGATATTCACCCCCCCCCCCCTCTATCGAATCTAACGGTCCTACACCTAATTGGTTAGACAACTATTTTAGATGTCAGATTTAGGGGGAGGATTAAATCAACAATTAACATCAAAATTATTTTCTCCACCTTAAACATAATATCTTTTCTAAAGTTTTTTTTCAATTTTGAGATTAAATTTCAGTTTTCAAATTTAAAGTTTTTAAACATAATTTCTGATTTGAAAATCCTCTTTGAATTTGCATAGTCATTTTTGAAAATTAAATTAATTTTGCAAAAAATAATCTTTAAATGTTTTAAATTTAGCTACTCTTTCAAAACTTAGCTATTTTTCAAAAGACTATTTTAAATGTTTTAGCTACTTTAAAAAATTAGTTTTAAAAATTAATTTAAAACTAATGTTTTAAACAAATCTTTGAAAGTTCAAACTCCCCCAATTTAACTTGACATCATTCCCTACATTTTTTTATATTCTGTATTTTTGAATGTTTAACTTATGTCCTTGTTTAATGAATGCCAAAGGGGGAGGGACAGGTGGTTAAGTTAGAAACAAAATGTCAAAGTTAAAAACTAACTTAAACCTTATGCTAGAACAAAATGTCTAACTTGAACCTCATGCTAGTTTTTACTCGCATATTTTTCAATAACTTAACCAGGTTGTCATTCCATCAAAAAGGGGGAGATTGTTGGTGCGGTTACCACTAACGGTCTAACTCAGGTTTTGATGAATGACAAATCAGGTTAAGTTAGATTTGTCGTGATCTAACACTCTGACTAAGTGTGTAGACGAAGTCCAGACAGGTCGACTGGCTGACCGGATGTTTGGCACGAAGTCCAAGTGGGTCGACGGGCTGACCAGATGCTTGGCGAGAAGTCCAGCTAGGTCGACGGGGTGACCGGATAGCTTGCGAGAAGTCCAAGCGGGTCGACGGGCTGACAGAACGCTTGGCGAGAAGTCCAGACGGGTCGAAGGGCTGACCGGACGTCTGGCAAGTAAGTAAAGGTAAGTCACTGGAAGGGAGTGACTGTGAGGACGCGTTCTCGGGAAGGGAACAGTAGGCGTCGATCCGGCTTAGATCCATTTCGGATATCTAAGTCGAGATCATGACTAGATTCCGATCTCGGAAGGACGGAATATAAGTCATAACTTATATATATTGAACTTATAAACTGAACTAACACTCTGTTTTGCAGGTTATAAATTATCTATTTGCCTTGGACTAACCTTGTTTTGCAGGGAAAGGTGTTCCCTGGAAAAAGGTGGTCCGGGCACCCGGAGGGAATCCGGGCGCCCGGAGGTCCGGGCACCTGGAAGGGATCCGGGCGCCCGGGAGGCAAATTTCATCCAAACACATCGTCGCCACGTGGAGCTCACTGGTTGGACCTGCCACGTCCCACCAGGGCGCCCGGATGGGATCCGGGGCGCCCCGAGCTTCATATAAAAGAAGAGACAGGGGTGGAGCTTCAACAACAACTCAGAACTCTCTGCTCTACTGTGCTCCTGCAACGCCTTGAGGCTACTCCGACAAAGCGCTGTCTTCTGTTTACTTCTTTCCAGCTTGTCGGTATTAATTTTCTTTATTAGCATTCCTGTAATTCTTAATTGTAACACTCTTCGAATTGCTAGTGAATTGCCCAACGAAAGCACCCTAGTGTGCGGGCCATGAAGTAGGAGTCGCCAAAAGCTACGAACCAAGTAAAATTGGTTCTTGTGTTAGCATTGCATTGTCTTAATTTTTCCGCTGCGTTTAACTCTCTTATCGACGAACGTTTTTCGATATTCGCCCCCCCCCTCTATCGAACGTCTACGATCCAACACTGTACGGGTGACAATCTGAAACATTTCTACAGACACCATATACATCAGCCACAGGCGGCTGGAACATACACACTGTTAGTTAGAGCCCTAGAGCCAATCATTTGATGATTGTATGGACTCATGTATATCATATTCTTGTATATATATTAAGGCATTTGGTTTTTGGTTATTATGCTTATTTGTATTAGTGCCAGATAAAATAAGTATAGTAACGTCCTAGAGTAGAAGGTGCATACCTATATCAATCGATTAGTTGAATCGATAGTGAGATGATATAGGGAACACTATTCTAAATCATTCCTAGTCGAGTATTAACATTCAGGGACAATGTTAATGCAATAAGACTAGCATGTAGGTCAGCTCGATGACTTGATCTCACAAGTCATGGATATAGAGATATCAAGCTGATACATGGGTATACATTGGAGAATGTATACTGAATGACCCGCCATGAGAAAGTATCATGGATCGTTATATGAGTGTCATATACTTTCTCATGTGGCTATTAGTATGACTATTAGTCCTTAGACCTGAAGTCACCATGGATCCCTACATAAGGAGTTATGTACTTTGGTTTCGTCAAACGTCACCCGTAACTGGGTGGACTATAAAGGCGGTTACTGGGTATATAACGAATTATGTAGAGGGATGTGAGTGATGTAGATGGGATCTATCCCTCCCATATGACGGGAGCGACATCGGTATTCTTGATAGAGTGAGACCACTAAGTGCATGGCCATGCCCAAATGAGTCAACATGAGATGTTGAGCTCATTTGATCGAGTGAGTCTACTTGGAGTTCAAGATTTAGATTGATTAGAGGATGACACGGTCTATGCCTCATATTGATCAATCTAGATGTCTAGGATAGAAGGACAATGTCACACATTTTGTGAGGAGTCACAATTGGTAGTCACAAGGTGATGTCGAATCTCGACATTCTTGTAACTTGGGTAGTAATGATGTGTTGCTAGATACCGCTCATTACTTATGCTCCTAAATGGGTTTAGGGCATTGCCAACGTTACAAGAACCTATAGGGTCACACACTAAGGACAATTAGATGGAGATTTGGTTCATATGATGAACTAAGAGGATTAGATTCATTTGATGAATCATATTGGATTAAGAGTAATCCAAATTGGGCTAATTGAGTTGGACTCAAGTTGATTCATGTATTCAATGAGTCTAATTTAGATTATGACTCATTAAATCAACTTAATTTAATGAATTAGATTCATTATAT
Source organism: Zingiber officinale (assembly GCF_018446385.1). NCBI lineage: Eukaryota > Viridiplantae > Streptophyta > Magnoliopsida > Zingiberales > Zingiberaceae > Zingiber > Zingiber officinale. The sequence goes on from NC_056002.1 coordinate 68,225,506, forward strand.
TAAGTTGGCTTGAATCATATGGTTGGATTAGATCAACTATGAGAGAGATTTGATCAAGTTTGACTTGATTTGAGAGGAAGAGAAAAAGTCATGTTTGACTTGACTTTTTGCCACATCACTAGTGAGTTGGCAAGATGTGGACCAATAGGATTGCTCCACATCATCAATGTGTGCCACCTCATGGAGGTTACAAGCCTCCATAGCATTTAATGTGGCCGGCCCACATTAAATGAGGAGGTTACACTTGTTGCCATGTCATTTAGTGAGTTGGCAAGATGTGGACCAATAGTGTTGATCCACATCATTCTAGAGTGCCACCTCATGGGGGTTAAAACTCTTAATGGTCTCCACATTAATTGGAATTAATGTGGGGGTTACACCTCCTAGAGTGGCCGGCCACTTGATGGCTAAGGGGTTGTTTGAATTTCCTCTCATTAATTTTTCATTCACTCTTCTTCTCCCTTGGGTGCTCTCTCTTCTCCTTCTCCCATTCCTTGGCCGAACACTCCATTGGTGCTAGCACACCTTGTGTTTTGGTCATCTCCTTCTACTTGTGTCCGTGTGGATACATATAGAGGTTGTCTACTTTGACAACTAGATATCCGGCGACATCTTGGACAAGCGGGAACGCGAAGGGCTTCGCTACAACGGTAATGATCTTAACTTTAGTATAGATCTAAAGTTTTTACAAACTCGTACAAGAAAAAGGTTTTTCGATAATTTTGTTTACGAATCTTTGCATGAGATCCATGGCTTTGGGTGACTCGGGGTTTCCGCGATGCGAAAAAGCGGTTTTCGCGGCCTGAAGGACCCAACACACACAACCACGCAGTTTATATACAGCCTAATCTGCTGATATCATAAAATACAACCATGCATATGTAAATCTTACAGCCCACTCGGCTGTACCAAAACCAATCACAACGGAAATCCAATAGACAACACATACAACTATAAACGAAGACTGCTAGCTTGCTAGGCTTACACCACACAACAACACAACACTCCGGAAACAAAACTGGAACACAAAGCCAAATGCACACATATCATATACCAAGATAAAAATAAACAAAAAAAAATAGAGACTAGTCTTCTAATGTGACGTGGGGACCGGCAGGTAAGATACTCCAAGCGACTCCATAAACAACCTGGTACCTGAAAATGATAGTGTCCACGGGGGTGAGTTCAACAACTCAGCAGATACCAGTTGACATGTATAGTAAGATATAACAGACAATAATAACTATGGAGTACAGTCTCCTGGACAAAAGTTGGAAATACACAATAGAATAGGCTGAATAGAACTGTACTCACCATGTCCACCTATCAGAATAGTCAGGTCGTTAGACCAAGAGTATCAAAAATCCTGTATGCATGTCAAACATATGCATCCATTCAAATGCAGCAGATAAGTGTAACAAACACAATCAGTATATGCATCAATGCATATGATGCCAATGACATGGTCACCCCTGACGCCAGTCAGCCATCTCACACACAATGGTGAGACCGAGTGGGTAGGGCTGTGACAACCGTGCACTCTAACGTCACTGCTCCTGATGAGTGACCGAGTGGACGGGATGCTGTCGGAGTACACCTATCCTCATACCCCAAATCATAAATGGGGGAGCGCAATGCTCTCATCTCCCAGTACACGATAATGGGGAGGGATCCCAGCGTGCTACCACGCTGCAGTACACTACCCATGAGCGTCCCAACCGAGCACCACTGAGCAAACTGACGTGCTACCACGCTGCATCACGCTACCCATGAGCGGACCAATGGAGCACCGACAGTGATGAAACTGACGATGTGCTCAACAATAATGGAGTAGACTATCGCGCAGCATGCAATCATGCGAATGATGCATGACACTAAGCACGGCAATATCCTAAACCAATCCACATATATATAAAATGTGTACCCTAGTATCAATAAGTCATATCCGAAGATCTAAGGTACACAAGACAAGTATGGTATAAACAAAAACCTGGGTCCTGAACATAATAAGGCATGGTATGTCACTACCTCTATGAGCATATATATAATCATGTGGGTACTAACATAAAATGCATAATAGATGGGCAAACAAGCGTGTAACAGGTATCCGGTAATGACATATCAAAACAAGAATGAACATAATTATTACTAAAGGCTGTAACATACTAAACATATCAACATGACATATCAAAGATAAGTCAAGGTACCCGCCTCAAATAGAAGGTCCAATCCAGTTAAATCCAATGTCGAGATGCTCGTCTCGAATCAGAGTCTTGTAATACATGATATACAGATTTAGCTAATTACGTATAAATTAATTAGCTAAATCAAATCCTCAAACCCATTTAGGATAATCATAATCGAATATGACTATTGATTAACCTCCTATTTATCAACCTAATACAACATGCATAACCATCTAAAATAATCAAATCCAACCATGATCTACATCTAAGATCAAAACCTACATTTAACTAATCAATCACACTAATCATGTATTAACTGGTAAATCCAATTTATCCCTAATTCCATACCTCAATTCAAAACCGAGACTGTTGATCCACAGCCGGAAAGTTTACTGCCGGATAGAGAAATCGTTGCTGGAAACCAAGAACAACTCCATCGCAAGTCTTACTTCACCTCACGATCTCAATTCCAGCACCACAGCAACAAAATACCTCTACCTCACAGCCTTGATTGTTGTTCCATAGTACACAATCCTGCAGAACAAAATCTAGTGGTGGCTGAATGTACCCAGTCAAGCAGCAACAGTAAATCTAGGGCACGAAATGTACCTCTCACGTTGGGCGTTGATCTAGGGAAACGCCACAAGAAAGGAACTCAGGTTCCGGCGAAAATTCGACAGTGGATGCTCGACTCACACTCCCAACTCCCGGTTCCCGACGATCTAGGGCACAGGTCCGCAAGAAGAAGGCTCAGATGATAGATTACCGGTGATCTCCAAATGCCCGTGACCAGGAGAGGAGAGGGAGGATTTGACACCAGGGTTCCTGTGGTCGGCGGCTCTGGGATGTGTCGACCGATCGGCGGCGACAGTGGAGTGATTCAGTAAAGAAAATGAGGGGAAAGGAGGATCTAGGGCTCGGGGAGGAAGAAGGAGGAGAGAAAGGGAAGTGATCGACCACAAGTTTGTACGCTCGAGGGAGGAGGAAACCGCCGTGTGCGGTTAGGGCGAGGGAGGGGACGGCGCGAATTCGACGTCGGGTGAGGGCACGGGGGAAGAGAAACGAAGGAAAGAAAAATAAGGAAAAGAATAAAAGCAAAAGCAAACCTTTCCTCGCTTAAATGGGGTAGATTAAACAGGTATTTATCGCCCCGTTTTTATCCCCGTAAACTCGTCCATACGGTCTCCGAAAAATTCTCGAAAAATTTCCAAAATTTCTGGAAAATTCCCTTATTATTATTCGGCCTTTTTCGATATTTTACATTCTCCCCCACTAATAAAAATTTGGTCCCCAAATTTCGTTATCTACCATTAGCAAATACTAACAACAGGTAAAGAGTATAAATGCTAAACGGTAAATTAAAACACATACCTCAAGTGAAAAGATGGGGGTATCGAGTTCGGATAGTATCCTCGAGCTCCAAAGTAGCCTCCTCATCCGTATGATGCTGTCATCCGACTTTAACCAGTCGGATAGTCTTGTTCCGCAACTGACGCTCTTTCCGGTCTAAAATCCGTACCGGAACCTCCTCATAGATGACGTCAGGCTGAACGGGAACTGAGATATTTGTCAGCATATGTGTCGGTCAGGTATGTATCACCTCAGCACAGACACATGGAATACGTCGTGAACACCTGGCAGGGACGGCGGTAGTGCCAGACGGTAAGCTACCGCTCCAATCCCCTCCAAGATCTAGAAAGGTCCAATGTATCGCGGAGCTAGCTTACCTCTGAGGCCAAATCTCTTCACCCCTTTCGTGGGTGAGACTCGTAGAAAACATGGTTGTCAATAGAGAACTCCAAGGGTCTGAGTCTCCGATCAGCATAACTCCTCTAGCGGTCCTGCGCCTCTGACATCCTCTGTCTGATAGTACGGACCAAATCTACCTCATACTGAGCTCTATGAGGTCTGTTACGCTCCACAAGTGTACGGAAATGTCGCAAGTAATATAAAAGATTATCGTATCCACAGGGACTGGAATAAGCACTAGAAATGTCTCAATGCGAATTAGCTAAACAACTATCCAATCGTTTCAAATGCAAAGTGAAGGTAAACAAATCTAATATTAAAGATCAACAAACAAGAGTTTAGTGTTTTGGGTTATGATAAAGGGAGATTCTAGGAGTTTCAGTTTCTTTGTAAGGTTTCTTGAATGTAAATGGTTCACCAATTCTTATCCCTCAATTGCCAAACACTTGTAGAAAGTTGCCGGTTCTCTCTTGCAATAGATAACCGGCTAAGGACTGAGAAATGTATCTAAATTTGATCAATTAGACGTGAACCTACGTTGTCCTTACACAGAAGCGCACCTATTACTATGCCTTCCTCGGATATCAACATAGAAGCCCACAACTTATTAATCTATCAAGATACAAGAAACTAATCACAAAATCCATCCTACTCTCTTAAATATTCCTATTTCCTCTTCAAGATTATCTCTCAAACGTCCTTACACGGGCTTGCACCTGTCACGTGGATCCCTCGGATGATCGAGTGAGAGTTTATCTTTACAAAGTCCACAAGAAATCCAAACAATCAATCAAGAATGAGAATTAAGCACAAATCACCATTAATCATTCAAGATCTAATTGATACAAGCAAGACAATGTCATTGAAACAAGAAAATGGCAAATCCATATGAGATTACATCAATCCATCATACAAATACTCCCTTAATCCTAGAATACAAGATCTACTCCATGAATCGAGGAAAAATACCCGAAGAAATGAAGATTACAAGCATTTCTTAAATCCCCAATCCAAGAAACCAAGAAAAGGGGAAGGAGAAAACTTATCTACGAAGAAGCCTCGTCTTCGGATCCAATCCTCGCTCCGGAGTCGAAATCGTCAAGAACTCCCTTAGAATCGCCCAGAAATCCTCCCAAGAATGGGAGGAAACCACCAAATCTTGCCTTCTCCCAAAGGGGAAGAGATCCCCTTTCAATTCATGAAGGAAGGTTTAAATAGAGGAGGAAATCGGGCGTCACACGGCCCCACGACACGACCGTGTGAGATTCACACGGCCATGTCCAGTTTCTTCTCTGCCAAAGATGTGCGGCCGTGTGGTTCACACGGCCAAGACCCTTCTGCTCTCTGGAAATGCTACACGGTCGTGTGGTGCACACGGCCATCACTTGCTTGGTCTCTGGAAACTTCACACGGCCGTGTGATGCACACGGCCACCACCTGATTGGCCTCTGGAAACCTCACACGGCCGTGTAGATCCACACGGCCATGTAAGGCATCTGCTCTGATTTCTTCAAATCAAGACACGGCCGTGTGAGATTCACACAGCCATGTCCTCTTCCCTTCCTGTTAAGACTACACGGCCATGTGTGGTACACGGCCTGATGCTCTCTCCCTTCAATTACTTCCAAGCTTGCCCGAGGACGCATAATCTTCACCAATTTCGACTCCTGTGTACAGAAAATGCACAAAAAGCAGATCTCCGAACCCAAAGAGTAAATATGCTAAAAGGATAGCTGGAAGTATAAAAATGCATAGATCAAGCATGCTCAAAGTATGTAAATGTGCGTAAAAACATGCATAAAAGAGTATATAATCTACGCACATCAAGGTCCCAACAGCTGGGCCTCCCCAACCTCATCCCGGAGGATGGGTGTCCAACAAGGTCTACCATACATCGCTTCAAATGGTGTCATCTGGATAGCCGATTAAAAGCTATTATTGTAGGCAAACTCTATCAATGGCAAATGGTCCTCCCAACTACCTCCAAAATCCAATACACAAGACCTCAGCAAGTCCTCTAGAGTCGGAATGATCTGCTATGACTGTCCATCTGTCTATGGATGGAAAGCTGTACTGAAATGGAGCTGAGTTCCCAAGGCCTGCAACAGACTCTGCCAGAAACGAGACATGAACTGGGGGTCTCTATCTGAAATAATAGTCAACGGTACACCATGTAATCTGATGATCTCCCGGCAACATAGATCTGCCAATCGATCCAGGAAATCAGTCTTCCGGATCGGTAAGAAGTGCGTCGATTTGGTTAATCGATCAACGATTACCCAAATCGCGTCATGGCCTCGTCGTGTCCTAGGCAAACCCACCATAAAGTCCATGGTGATGTGTTTCCCATTTCCACTCAGGAATAGGAATCCGCTGAAGTAAGTCGGCAGGTCTCTGGTGCTTAGCCTTCACCTGCTGACAGACAAGACATCTCGCTACAAATTCCGCGATGTCTTTCTTCATACTGTTCCACCAGTAGAAACGTCTCAAATCTCGAAACATACGGATCCCGCCTGGGTGGATCATAAATCGAGAGGGATGAGCCTCCTGAAGTAGCTCTTATAAGACCGGGTGAGACTGAGGTACGCATAATTAGTCTCGGAAGTATATAATACCCTCCTCATCTCGTGTGGACTTGATCTGCTGCCCGGAAGCTATCTAGCTGCCAATAAACTCCAAATGTTGATCACCGGCCTAGGCCTCTCGGATCCTCGTCCTGATCGACGACCGAGCAACCATGGTAACCAAAATATCCTGCCATATCCGTCCCTGCTCCTTAAGGCCCAATTCGGAGAATCCCTGAATCAAGTCCGTAACCACAACTCGGTGGCAAGCTAAAGTCCCTCTAGACTTCCTGCTGAGTGCATCGACAACCACATTAGCTGTCCCTGGGTAATAGCTAATGGTACAATCGTAATCCTTCATGAATTCCATCCATCTCCTTAGTCGAAGATTAAGTTTCTTTTTGAGTAAACAGATATTTGAGACTCTTATGGTCAGTGAGAATATCAATGTAATATCATACAGGTAATGCCGCCAAATCTTCAGAGCAAAAATAATAGCGGCCAACTCCAGATCATGAACTGGGTAGTTCTTCTCATGCTCCTTCAACTATCGAGAAGCATATGAGAATACTCTACCGTGCTGCATCAAACAACGCCCAAACCCTGTATAGAAGCGTCAGTGTAATATACGAAGTCATCCTCTCTAGAAGGTAAAAACCCAAAATCGGAGCCAACACTAGTCTCCGCTTCAACTCCTGGAAGCTGGTCCCGCAATCCTCAGTCCAAGTGAACTTCACACCTTTCTTGGTCAGGCATGTAAGTGGCATAGCAATCAGAGAGAAACCCTCAACGTATCTCCGGAAATATCGAACCAAACAAAGGAAGTTGCGAGTCTCCTCTATAGACTCCATCTACTCCCAACGGTAACAACCTCTATCTCCTGTGGAACCACAGTATACTCCTACTGGTGATCGTGTGTCTCAAACATCTCACAGAAGACAACCAAAATACGCACTACTGATCTTCACATATAGACGTTTCCGTCAAAACATTTCTAGAAGTATGCGAAGATGGTGTACGAGACTCACCTCGGATCCGTAATAGATCACAACATCGTCAACAAAGACAATGAAAACCGATCCAAACATCCTAGGAATACCAAATTCATCGAGTCCCTGAAAACATCTAAGGCTCCGCAAGCCCTAATGGTAAAACCAAGACACATAATGTCCGTATCACAGACATGCCTAACCATAAGATCCCCGACAACAAGTCAAGAATCTGATCACCAATGATATAAGTCACCAAAAAAATAGATCCTCCAGTGTGAGAGCAATGTTCCATCACACGAAATACCACATATGTGGGAGCAAGGCTCTACCACAAGAAATCCTCAATATGCGAGAGTAACACTCCACTACAAATAATCTGTAATATGTATCTGCAATAAATATGGGAGCAATGCTCCGCTACAAGCAATCCACAATATGTGGGAGCAACGCTCCACCGCAAACAATACATAAGTGCCCAAGGCACCTAACTATCCAGCTAGAGACTACACGAGATCTCTCTACCACAGATCACTGTGGTTAGCCTAGGGTATAATAACCTAGTAACAAATCAAATCCATAGTCAACTCTATCATCATCCTAGTGGGTCGGTCACCCACTAATAGGAGAATTAGTTGACAGGGTATTACAACCAATAACATAATGTAGACACTTAACATTCTACATTCAACATAGGTAGAATCATCATGATGCTACCAACAATACACCTAGCACCTGTGCACACACAACACACTCATAACACAAGTATAAATCAGCGTGATACCTCCAAAAATACATTCTGAACCCGTGTGCTTATATCAACGTAGGTATAATTGACAATACACCTCAAACAACACTCACATAACATATATACACCTATGCCAAGAGTATAATCAACGTAATACTTCCAACAAATCATAATCGACATGAGTGTACACACAGAACAAATATAATGAACAAGATACCTCGAATATTACACTGAACACATCTGCACATATCACAACTCAGATTAAATCGATAAGATACCTCCAATAAAACACTCAAACACATGTGCACATTTCACAACATAGATTTAATCGACAAAATACCTCCAATAAACCAATCAAACCACTCGGTATAATCTACTAGAAACCCACAACAATCATAATTGGAAAGTATACACCCACTACATGCAATTAGACCGTCCATCATAATACTCCTACAACACATAATAATCATATGTACACACCACATAGATATGCAGAATCAGCATATTGAATCTAATCATCCTGGCATTCCCCATGCTACCTTCTATGTTATCCAACTAGGTACATACAGTCAAAAGTCCACATGGAATAGGATACATCGATCCTCTATAGACTGACCAAACCGATAATGGCATACCACTAATTCAGTCTTCTCCCCGTTAGTACAAGTCATGTACCCAATATACTCAAGATATCCAACTAAGCACGAATCACCCAAAGATCAGCATTTTTATAAAATAGAGTAAGTCTATCTCCTGCTGATCGGACCAACCAAAATAATGAATCGGTGATCGACTATCTTAATCTAACAAATGTACGTTAATCCTCCGCAATCACAAAGGTATATCGATCTACGACTACTGAAGTCGACAAACGTAAATCAGTCTTCTACTGACCGATCTAATAAGAGTAAATCAATATTTACTGATGAAATTACTAAGATAAAATGGTATATTACTGGCTAGGTCAACATGAAGATATAAATACTATCCACTACCCAGCTAATAATAGCAGAGGCTGGTATGTGCCTCAATCTGCTAACCAACTAGTAGTAACAGAAGCTAAAACTACTGGTGTATGATATGAAAAATCACCATAAACTGTAATCCTTGATCTCTAATAGGGTCAATCATCATCAGTGGCTAACCCATCACATGTAATATGGGCTACAACATCAGACATATACCAAACACAACGTGCTAATACATGTCATAACTATCATAGTCAACAATGCATACACTAACAGAAAGGTAGGATGACAATATACCAACATACCTCCTATAACTTGGAGATGTCCTGTCGTTGCCAGGTCCCAAAACTCAAAAAGTCACATCGAGAAGACTAAAACACGAAATTTGAAACACGAGAAATAAGACTCGTAAACCTAGCTCTGATACCAATAAATTGGTATCAGATAAATCTCAAAAATTCAGAACACATAGCAAGTATCGTAAACCTGGCTCTGATACCACTAAATTGTCACGCCCCGGGGAAGTCCCTGTCCGAAGAAATTTTCGACAGCACCTCCCTTGTACGGGTGACAATCTGAAACATTTCTACAGACACCATATACATCAGCCACAGGTGGCTAGAACATACACACAACCACGCAGTTTATATACAGCCTACTCGACTGATACCATAAAATACAACCATGCAGTTATATGTAAATCTAATAGCCCACTCGGTTGTACCAAAACCAATCACAACGGAAATCTAATAGACAACACATACAACTATAAACGAAGACTGCAAGCCGGCTAGGCTTACACCACACAACAACACAACACTCCGGAAACAAAACCGGAACACAAAGTCAAATACATACATATCATATACCAAAATAAAAATAAACAAAAAAATACAGAGACTAGTCTTCTAATGTGACGTGGGGACCGGCAGGTAGGATACTCCAAGCGACTCCATAAACAACTTGGTACCTGAAAAAGATAGTATCCACGGGGGTGAGTTAAACAACTCAGCAGATATCAGTTGACATGTATAGTAAGATATAACAGATAGTAATAACTATGGAGTACAGTCTCCTAAACAAAAGTTGAAAATGCACAATAGAATAGGCTGAAGAGAACTGTACTCACCAGGGCCTCCTATCAGAATAGTCAGGTTGTCAGACTGAGAGTATCATAAATCCTGTATGCATGTCAAACATAAGCATCCATCCAAATGCAGCATATAAGTGCAACAAACACAATCAGTATATGCATAAATGCATATGATGCCAATGATGTAACGACCCAAAATTTCCTTGTCTTAAGTTCTAAAAGTCCTTATTAAAACTTAGAAATATTCTAGATATTTTTAGGAATTTTAAGAGTATTTTTATGTAATTTTTGGAGGTCATTTGATATTTTTATCAAAAGGAAGAAGTTTCAAAAATAAAGAGGTTCGGCCGAGGTTCGAACCCGCGACCTCCGACACGTACCAAGTCTTAAGTGATGCGTGATAGCCAAGTGCCCAAACGGGCTGTGCTAATTAAGGAAGGAGCGAAATATATTTATATGGAAGTAGATAACAGAATACCTAGTTATAAGAAGAGAACTTAGGTATTATCCCGAGACCTATGTTACGCTCCGCAAGTGTACGGAAATGTCGCAAGTAATATAAAAGATTATCGTATCCACAGGGACTGGAATAAGCACTAGAAATGTCTCAATGCGAATTAGCTAAACAACTATCCAATCGTTTCAAATGCAAAGGGAAGGTAAACAAATCTAATATTAAAGATCAACAAACAAGAGTTTAGTGTTTTGGGTTATGATAAAGGGAGATTCTAGGAGTTTCGGTTTCTTTGTAAAGTTTCTTGAATGTAAATGGTTCACCAATTCTTATCCCTCAATTGCCAAACACTTGTAGAAAGTTGCCGGTTCTCTCTTGCAATAGATAACCGGCTAAGGACTGAGAAATATATCTAAATATGATCAATTAGACGTGAACCTACGTTGTCCTTACACAGAAGCGCACCTATTACTATGCCTTCCTCGGATATCAACATAGAAGCCCACAACTTATTAATCTATCAAGATACAAGAAACTAATCACAAAATCCATCCTACTCTCTTGAATATTCCTATTTCCTCTTCAAGATTATCTCTCAAACGTCCTTACACGGTCTTGCACCTGTCACGTGGATCCCTCGGATGATCGAGTGAGAGTTTATCTTTACGAAGTCCACAAGAAATCCAAACAATCAATCAAGAATGAGAATTAAGCACAAATCACCATTAATCATTCAAGATCTAATTGATACAAGCAAGACAATGTCATTGAAACAAGAAAATGGCAAATCCATATGAGATTACATCAATCCATCATACAAATACTCCCTTAATCCTAGAATACAAGATCTACTCCATGAATCGAGGAAGAATACCCGATGAAATAAAGATTACAAGCATTTCTTAAATCCCCAATCCAAGAAACCAAGAAAAGGGGAAGGAGAAAACTTATCTACGAAGAAGCCTCGTCTTCGGATCCAATCCTCGCTCCGGAGTCGAAATCGTCAAGAACTCCCTTAGAATCGCCTAGAAATCCTCCCAAGAATGGGAGGAAACCACCAAATCTTGCCTTCTCCCAAAGGGGGAGAGATCCCCTTTCAATTCATGAAGGAAGGTTTAAATAGAGGAGGAAATCGGGCGCCACACGGCCCCACGACACGGCCGTGTGAGATTCACACGGCCATGTCCAGTTCCTTCTCTGCCAAAGCTGCACGGCCGTGTGGTTCACACGGCCAAGACCCTTCTGCTCTCTGGAAATGCTACACGGCCGTGTGGTGCACACGGCCACCACCTGCTTGGTCTCTGGAAACTTCACTAAGCCGTGTGATGCACACGGCCACCACCTGCTTGGCCTCTGGAAACCTCACACGGCCGTGTAGATCCACACGGCCATGTAAGGCATCTGCTCTGATTTCTTCAAATCAAGACACGGCCGTGTGAGATTCACACGGCCATGTCCTCTTCCCTTCCTGTTAAGACTACACGGCCATGTGTGGTACACGACCTGATGCTCTCTCCCTTCAATTACTTCCAAGCTTGCCCGAGGACGCATAATCTTCACCAATTTCGACTCCTGTGTACAGAAAATGCACAAAAAGCAGATCTCCGAACCAAAAGAGTAAATATGCTAAAAGGAAAGCTGGAAGTATAAAAATGCATAGATCAAGCATGCTCAAAGTATATAAATGTGCGTAAAAACATGCATAAAAGAGTATATAATCTACGCACATCACACCCCCAGACTTAAACCTTTGCTTGTCCTCAAGCAAAATGCTGCAGTCTAAATTCATATGTTCTACAACACATTCATAAAACCTAGTGCACTTTCCTAATTCTATCAAAAAGTTTCATTAACAAGCATGATCATGGAAACAAGTAAAGTATGGTTCAAGCATAAGAATCTTGTGCACAGTGTAAAAGTAACTCAACACCCTTCAAGTTTCAATCCATGTCCTAGTCAAGTCGTCATCAAATTTGAATTCCTAATGTTTCCAGTGAAAGACAAGTAACCAGTGATAGGCACTTACTCACCATTCACTTGGTTCATATTTCTCAACTAACCCAAGGTCTCAAAGGTGTGCTCAATCTCAAGGGAAGCTAAGCAGTCATTTCCCCAGTAACCTAACTCGGTCTCAAAGGGGTGACTTGCTAGATTCCACTCATGACAACTATTTTTTATATCCTTTTTTTTTTTTATAAGTGTTTGCATTGTGCAAAACTTATTCACAAATGTACTTTTAGCACACATGTTGGGATATTTTGATTTTTCCAAATGAGCTTTAATGATTTGAGCCTCATCCAGTAACCAAAATGAAAGTTGAGAAATCACCATGGAAACCAAGTACTAAGCAAACAAGATGAATCATGACTATTTCAATGACATCAACTATTCAAGCATCAAGCACAAGTGTAGTGAAGATAAAATCCTTAAGGTTGAACCAAAACTAAAACTCATCACCATAAGATTCTTAGCTTATTAATGCTTCCCAAGATAGAAAAAAGAACTACACAAAGTTTACTACTAGCATCATTCGAACATCATGAATCAAGACAATAATCGTGCTAACATTTCACTTGAATCCAAGAAAGCATATAAGTGAAGATTTGATGTTCTCAAAAAAAAATTTTTGTCATGATTATTTCAAAAACAAGCAAAATAAAGCAACAAGCAATGAAAATAAGAACCAACATGAAAAACTAACAAAAACTAAAAACTGAAAACTGAAAACCAAAAACATGAAAAACTAACAAAAACTAAAAACTGAAAACCAAAAACATGAAAAACTAACAAAAACTAAAAACTGAAAACCAAACTAAACAGTACATGACACCATACATGACACCCCCCCAGACTTAAACTTTTCATCGTCCCGATGAAATCAATATGGTGGAGGAGGTGGAGGTGGACGAGGAAAAGGGGGTCTACGACGTGGTTGGCTGATAGGAAAACTAGGAAAACCTGGAATCTCACCCAAGGATCTATGATACTCATATAAAGCATATACTTGTTGGCTAGTAAGTGTCATGCTCTGCATAAAATCTCTCATCCTAGCCTGATCAGTATCATAATCCTGCACAAACTCAGCAACTTGACCTTGAAAATTCCTCGTAAACTGAAAATGATTTTGTACCTCCCTAAACTGATCATCAGATAAAGAGAAGCGACCCTCCAACATTTTTCGTTGGGCATCTTGCTTCTCATGAAGTGATTCTAGAGACGTACGAAAATTTGAAAAATCAAACCTAGAAGATCCCGTGCCATATGCAAAAGAATGCCTAGCAGGCTCCATAAAACTAGAAGGCTGCGGGTGCCCAAATGACGAGGGCTCATGATGTGGCTCAGTGTCTCCAGGTATAGAAGGGTTATCCTCAAAATCTAACTCAGAAATTACCCAATTAGCCGAGTTACGAATAGTAGTTCGTTCAGGAAAAGGAAGGGGTAAAGGAGAACCACTCCTCCTAGGAAACGCGAAACCATTCTCATCCCGAACGATCATTTTCATAGCAAGACATGCATCAATGTCAATCATGTCATTACCATGAATTATTTCCAACCCATCAACATCAAGATTTAAATTATAAGCTATTCGGGTAATCAAACCACCAAAAACAATTGATCCCAATGATGCCCTAGTAGATCTTAATAAGGTTTGAACAAAATGAAAACCAGAATCAAATTCAACCTTATAAAGCATAGCCCATAAAGCATAAAGCTCTATCTTTTTAACTACCCTATCACTCTCTCCCCTACCAAAAATAGTTTTACTCATGACTCTATGTAGATATCTAAAGATGGGGTTTTGCATATTGGAGGCCTTAGCTCTTGAAGGCTCATAAGGTTGATCTAACCCAGTTATTGCATTCCAAAAATGATTCCAATTAAACCTTGGATCAAACCTACGAGGGCTCCTGGTGGTTAATCCAAAACAAGAATTAAAGTCACTAAATGTCCATAGAAATTCTTGATTCATTAGTCTAAATGAGATTTTTCCAAAATAATCATCTTCATTAGTAAAATGGACATCCAATGAACTTAAAAATTCCAAAACAAGACGAGGATATGTAGGAAAATGTGTGTACATAATATCACTCCAATCCAAAAACCCAATCATCAAATCTACATCTTCCCTAATTCCAAGCATATCAAGAACAGTTGGGTCCATATATCTAGTACACACTATCTTTCTATTGACAAGAATGGCAAATCTAGTTACTTGATCATCATTTCTAAACACAATATTGAATTCATTGTCATTACCTTCGTTGCGTGAAGTCCTTTTGCCTTTTCCCTTCACTGGTTGTTTTCCTTTGTCCCTTGATGGCTCCTCCTCTTTGTCCCCACTGGATCCACCACCTCTTTTGCGAAGTTTCTTCAAAATGTTGGACAACTTAATGAGTTTAGATAGGGGAAGAATTATCTAGGGTTGGAAGAATGAAACTCAAAGAACAAAACTTCAAAGAGCAAAGATCTTAGGTTAGGAGAATGAAAAGTCCAAGTCTTAGAGAGGAAGAGAATCCAGATCTAAGAGATCTTGAGAGATTAGAGAGGAGTTTTTAAGAGATTGGGAGAGAAAGAGATGTTTTGGAGAGTTGGGGGCGTGCGGAACACGGCCAAGATCTGGCCGTGTGAGGTAGTAGGAAGACTTTAATAGCTCCCCTACACGGGCCGTGCAGATCCACACGGCCTCCCCCTCTTCCTTCTCTGGATTCTAGACACGGGCCGTGCAAATCCATACGGCCTCCCCCTCTTCTTTCACTAGTTTCCTCGCACGGCGGTGTCTGGGACACGGCCTCCCCATCTTTCTTCTCGGGATTCTTTACACGGCCGTGTTTGAGATACGGCCTAGGCCCTTTTCTCCTCGGGAAATCCTACACGGCCGTGTCTGGATGACACGGCCCAAGCACTTCCCTTCTCTGCAACTTTTGCCTGGCCGTATATAGCACACGGCCGGGCTCTGTTTTGCACCTAACCAGAAAACAAAATCAAAAGAATGCATCAAACTAAATGAAATTAAAATACAAATCAAAACTAACTAAAAGAACCCTTGAGTTGCCTCCCAAGAAGCGCTTGTTTAAGGTCTTTAGCTCGACCAAACTTGATCATTCACTTCTTTTCCTCGCCCTTAGAGGACAGATATACTTTTCATTTTTGTTGGGAGATCTTCTCCCAACATCTTCCACCACATTGTCTCCTTCGTTTGGTGGCCTTCCATGAAGATGGAAATTCCATTCCTCAAGTTTATAAATGCTTGTCCTGCTACAAGCATTTAAAAGAGACGAGACATGGTTAGAGATATTAGATAAATCATATTCCAACCTTTCCTTACTAATTACCAAAGAAAGCTTATGATTTTTGACATCAATTATAGCTCCAGCTGTAGCAAGGAAAGGTCTTCTTAATATGATAGGAATCCTAGGGTCCTCTTCCATGTCCAACATGACAAAATCTGTGGGAATAACATTCCCATCCACCTCTACTGGCACATCTTCTATAATTCCCAAAGGGTACCTGCAGGAATGATCGGCAAGTTGAAGTGCCATAGTAGTAAGTTTAATGTTTTTGAGACCTAATTTATTACAAATTGAATAGGGAATGAGGCTAACACTTGCCCCCAAATCACAAAAATCTTTTTCAAAAAATTCTTTTCCTATGCTGCAAGGAATATAAAAGCTCCCTGGGTCCTTTAGTTTTGGGGAAGTGTTCTTCTCAAAAATAGCACTACATTCCTCACTAAGCGCAAAGGTCTCAACCTCTCCTCTTCTTCTCTTGTTTGACATGAGATCCTTCAGGAATTTGGCAAATCTAGGCATTTGAAGAATAGCATCAATAAGAGGCACCTCTACACAAATTTCCTTAACTTTTTCTAAAAACTTGCCAAATTCTTCATCTTTCTTGAGCATTGTAAGTCTCTGAGGAAAAGGGACAGCTTTGCTCTGATGGTTCAGTGGAAGAGTCTCTTCAACCTCAATGGTACTCTCCTCATTAGCTTGAATCTGATTTGGTATAAGAGGAGAGAGCTCTTCTTCTTTTTGTATCCCTTTTGGAGCAGTCACTTGGGAGTCTCCCAAGGTCCGTCCGCTCCTAAGCTCAATTCTATTGCAATGCTCCATAGGATTCACATCAGGTTTTCCTGGAAGTTGTCCTGGTGCTCTGGATGATGAGGAAGCTAGTTGGGCAATTTGACTATCCTGGATCTTTTGATGCTTTTCAGAATTATCCATTCTCTGAATGAGCTTTACTAAATCTTGCTTCATTTCATTCTGACCTGAGATAATTTCTTCAAGCATCTTTTCAATATTTGACTTTGGTAAGCCTTGAGAAGATAGATGTTGAAAATTTTGTTGCCCAGCTTGAAAATTTGGTCTTGCCCCCATAGATGGTCCTTGATCTTGATTATTTCTGTAAGAAAAATTGGGATGGCTCTTCCATCCAGGGTTATAAGTATTTGAGTATGGGTTGTTCTGCCTTTGATTGTAACTCATGATTGCATCACATTGTTCCAGTTGATTGATTTGTGCAGTGATAGCTCCCAATGGACATGAGTCATTTGAATGCTCTGAACTCCCACATACTTCACAAGATGTACTAATAACATTGACCATATTAGCACTAGTCTCCATATTCTCAAATTTCTTTGTAAGAGCATCCAATTTTGCAGACAAAAGAGTAACCGCATCTACATCAAACTTCCCTGATGCTTTAATTGTTGGGTTTACAGAAAAATAGCCACCACTTCTTTCATTTGCCCATTGATAATGATTTTGTGCTACACTGTCAATAATTTCTTCAGCTTCATCTAAACTTTTGTTCATAAGTGCCCCTCCCGCAGCTGAATCAAGGGACACTTTGGTATGATAGTTGATACCGTTATAAAAAGTGTGCAACACTAACCATCTTTCCAACCCATGATGTGGGCATTGTCTGAGCATACTATTATATCTATCCCATGCTTCAAAAAGAGATTCTGAGTCAGTCTGCTTGAAGCTTGCAATTAAATTCCTCATATGAGCTGTTTTGCTTGGTGGATAGAATTTATCAAGAAACTGTTGCTCACACTGCTCCCAAGTGGTGATGCTATTAGGGGCCAAAGAATTCAGCCATTGCTTTGCCCTATCTCTTAGAGAAAACCCAAATAATAATAATCTAACTGCATCTGAAGGAACTCCATTCATTTTCATGGTACCACATATTTCATAAAAGACCTCTAAGTGTTGATTGGGGTCTTCATGAGGTCCTCCACCAAATTGGTTCTGCTGCACCATAGATATATTGCGGGTTTGATCTCAAAGTTATTAGCCTCCACTAAAGGTCTTGAAATACTAGATCGAAAACCTCTTGCATAAGGTGCTGCATAATCCTTGAGTGGTCTATTCGCCATGTTCAAATGTTCCTGTTCTTCAATTTGCCTTTGCAGAATTTTTCTTTTATGGAAAGTTCTGTCAATCTCAAGGTCAAAAGGAAAGAATTCCCCTACAAAGTTAGATCTTCGCATACACAAGAACAAGATAGCAAATGACAATTCAACAGAAAAAGAAAAATAAAAGAATAAAAAATGCAGAATTGAATTTGTACAAAAAGAATTAACAAGAAGTAAAAGTTATACAAGAGAGTAAAAATAGAAATCTAATGATTAGTTACAACTATGCAATATGAAAGGAAAACAAATGTTATGTTTAGTCTAACTCAATTGATAATTCCTAATGTTATAGCGCAGTCCCCGGCAACGGCGCCAAAAACTTGTTACGCTCCGCAAGTGTACGGAAATGTCGCAAGTAATATAAAAGATTATCGTATCCACAGGGACTGGAATAAGCACTAGAAATGTCTCAATGCGAATTAGCTAAACAACTATCCAATCATTTCAAATGCAAAGTGAAGGTAAACAAATCTAATATTAAAGATCAACAAACAAGAGTTTAGTGTTTTGGCTTATGATAAAGGAAGATTATAGGAGTTTCGGTTTCTTTGTAAAGTTTCTTGAATGTAAATGGTTCACCAATTCTTATCCCTCTATTGCCAAACACTTGTAGAAAGTTGTCGGTTCTCTCTTGCAATAGATAACCGGCTAAGGACAGAGAAATGTATCTAAATATGATCAATTAGACGTGAACCTACGTTGTCCTTACACAGAAGCGCACCTATTACTATGCCTTCCTCGGATATCAACATAGAAGCCCACAACTTATTACTCTATCAAGATACAAGAAACTAATCACAAAATTCATCCTACTCTCTTGAATATTCCTATTTCCTCTTCAAGATTATCTCTCAAACGTCCTTACACGGGCTTGCACCTGTCACATGGATCCCTCGGATGATCGAGTGAGAGTTTATCTTTACAAAGTCCACAAGAAATCCAAACAATCAATCAAGAATGAGAATTAAGCACAAATCACCATTAATCATTCAAGATCTAATTGATACAAGCAAGACAATGTCATTGAAACAAGAAAATGGCAAATCCATATGAGATTACATCAATCCATCATACAAATATTCCCTTAATCCTAGAATACAAGATCTACTCTATGAATCGAGGAAGAATACCCGATGAAATAAAGATTACAAGCATTTCTTAAATCCCCAATCCAAGAAACCAAGAAAAGGGGAAGGAGAAAACTTATCTACGAAGAAGCCTCGTATTCGGATCCAATCCTCGCTCCGGAGTCGAAATCGTCAAGAACTCCCTTAGAATCGCCCAGAAATCCTCCCAAGAATGGGAGGAAACCACCAAATCTTGCCTTCTCCCAAAGGGGGAGAGATCCCCTTTCAATTCATGAAGGAAGGTTTAAATAGAGGAGGAAATCGGGCGCCACACGACCCCACGACACGGCCGTGTGAGATTCACACGGCCCTGTCCAGTTCCTTCTCTGCCAAAGCTGCACGGTCGTGTGGTTCACACGGCCAAGACCCTTCTGCTCTCTGGAAATGCTACACGGCCGTGTGGTGCACACGGCCACCACCTGCTTGGTCTCTGGAAACTTCACACGGCCGTGTGATGCACACGGCCACCACCTGCTTGGCCTCTCGAAACCTCACACGGCCGTGCAGATCCACACGGCCATGTAAGGTATCTGCTCTGATTTTTTCAAATCAAGACACGGCCGTGTGAGATTCACACGGCCATGTCCTCTTCCCTTCCTGTTAAGACTACACGGCCATGTGTGGTACACGGCCTGATGCTCTCTCCCTTCAATTACTTCCAAGCTTGCCCGAGGACGCATAATCTTCACCAATTTCGACTCCTGTGTACAGAAAATGCACAAAAAGCAGATCTCCGAACCAAAAAAGTTAATATGCTAAAAGGAAAGCTGGAAGTATAAAAATGCATAGATCAAGCATGCTCAAAGTATGTAAATGTGCGTAAAAACATGCATAAAAGAGTATATAATCTACGCACATCAACCTAATTCCTTCTCACCTCTTCTTCCTCGCGTGCGACGGCGGCTCGGGCGAAAACAGAGAAGAGTTTAGGGCATCGTCTCCGGCGGTGGGCGAGGGTGTTCTCCGAGGGATTCTTCACGCGGTGGTGATCCTCTCGTCGAGGAGAGTGTGTGGGCGCAAGAAGAGGTCGGAGATTTGAGGTATCCAAAGCCTTAGTTACCTCTTGTTCGATTGTGAGTCCAAAAAACCATTATAAGTTGCTTCTCACCTCCAGTAAGAGTAGTTTCAGAGTTTTGTTTCACTCCTTACCATCCACAGCATGCTCTTTTGTTTCGGATTGTGTTTGAGCCGAATTTATGCTTGCTAGGGATTTAGTTCCTTCTTGTTTCAGATCATGTTGTGCAGAATTTAGGGTGCTAGAGGGTTAAGAGTAGTTCCGAGCTTCGATTTGTTTTCTTTGCTTTCGGATTATAGTGTACAACATTGGGATAACAAGAGGTTTAAGGGTAGCATGCGTTCTTTGCTTTCTTCCTTTTGGTTCTGTTGTAGCAAGATTAAAGATCCTGTTGCTCTATAAAAAGTATAAGTTTTAGAACAAACGAAACAAGTTATATAGGTTCCAAAATTCCAGCGAGTTCTAGTTTGATTTACGCTACGATAGAGGCGTGAACAGCTCCATTTGGAGCTTAGAACATCTTCCCTTTGGAGCTCATTCCAGTCCAGGTTTCTTTGTGTTCGCTACAGAAACGAACAACTCTGTTTAGAGTTTAGAACACCCCTTTCAATTTGTAGTTTTAGCAAGTACAGATTCAATTTTTAGTTAGTTTTCTTTCCTTCTGTACAAAACCCGAACTGCCCTTTATTTCCCAAGTACATAGTTAGATTTCTAATTTAGTTTCTAGTTTCCTTTTTGTTTTGGCAGTAGGCGTGTACCATAATTAGTAGAGGTGCAGGATTTTAGTACGGTTTAGATCTCCTTGTAGTGCAGAATTTTAAGTGCAGATTTCTTCCATTAAGTGCAATTTTTCATTAAGTGCAGATTTCTTCCATTAAGTGCAATTTTTCATTAAGTGCAGTTTTTCATTAAGTGCAGATTTTTATAAGTATTGCTTGCAGATTTTGATAAGTATTATAGTGCAGATTTTAATTAAGCTTATAATGCAGATTTTTATTTAAGCTTATAGTGCAGATTTCAATTAAGCTTATAGTGTAGATTTTTAATTAAGCTTACAGTGCAGATCTTGTTAAGTATTACAGTATTTTGAGTTTAAGAAAAGACCAAGGTCTTGATAGGATTCCTAAATTTTAAGAATTGGAATCAGCAGCACACCAAGTGCTCAAAGAAATGCCAAGGCATTTTATTATAAGAATATTAAAGATAACAAGTATTTTATTTTTAAAAGGCTAGTACCCGACTTCCAAGGTTGTCGTTAAACAAATCCAGGTGACCAATTCCAAGGTCTTGGCCCTGGTAAGACCAAGGTCTTTTCCCTCGTAAGACTGGTGACTAGATACCACAGTCTCTATTAGGGAGCGCGCATTGGTACTAAATCTGGGCCCAAGAGAAGATTTATTATTATTTTGAAGTATTAAACTGTATGTATTTGAACTAGCAAAGCAAGTGTCATAAAAGTTTAATTCAGCAAGTTAGCTTCTTTATTTTTAAGTTGAGCAAGTCAGAATTGATGGTTTCTTTTAGCACTGCAAAACCTTAGTTTGATTGCTACTTTCATGAAGCATTGCAGATATTAATTTTTAATTAGCAGATTCTTTAGTTTTCCTTTGCTATTAGATTAACATGAGCAGCTATATATGTTTTCTTTTAAAGCATTCAGTTTCTAGTTTCTTTTTGAATACATGCATATCCGAGTTTTGTGAGTTAGATAGCGCTTAATAAGCAATTTTGCTTATAGATTGCATTTCCACTTACTGCAGATAAAGGAAAGGAAAAGCTATAACAAAGGAAGGTGACAAGGAGGTGTTCGATGATGTGTGATGCCAGGACTATGGGAGAGACTTGGGGCATTATTAAGTTTCCGTGTTTTAGTGGTTAAGAAACATTTGATATTTTACTTTATGTTCCATGACATTTGAGATTATTCTTGTTTTAGATCGCATGTTAAGATGAGTTCTATTTAGTAAGTAGATACTTTTGTGTTTGCATTGTGATATAGTTTCATATGTTTCTGCTATTATGAGTTATATGTACATGTTCTAAATTTTGGAGTATTGTATTGTATTTTAGTCCTGCCGAACAGCATATACTCTGCAGAAATTTTAAGTTTTCTGGAAATATTTAAGTATAGTTTGTTACACTAGTTAAGTAAGAGTTTATAGTAGTTATGTAATGGACACCTTTAGAGATTAGTGAGAAGGGTGGTCGTTACAGTTGGTATCAGAGTAGTTCCTATTCTCCAGCATTACACATCAGCACCAGCCTTGTCGTCTTCAAGTAAGAAAATATTTAAGTTTTCTTTTATTCTTTTCCTTATTATTTGCAGTATAGAGTATTTGCTTAGATATGCTTAAGTAAGATGAAAGTTCTTGTTTTCTTTTGTTTACATATGTATATATGTCTAGAAAGCGTAGGGACGATTTTATGTTTTTCTCTGCATAACTAGATGTCAAGAAGAGGGCGTCCCCGTACCGCTCGTACTAAGGACCGAGCTCAGGAGAACGAAGAGCCCAGAACAATTGAGCCTAATCTTTCTAAAGTTGTTGCCCAACTCCAGAGACAAGTGGCAGAGTAGCAACAAGTGATTACCAATCTGATGGCCAATCAGCAGCCAGTTCCTCCCACACCTCCAACCATAAATGTGGGGACTCCATTGGTGACTGAGGACCCACCAGTTACTCAGGAAGTCGCCATAGCACCTCAAAGGCAAGAAGCATACCTCATCCAGTGGCTGAAGCTGAAACCAGAAAACTTCTCAGGCACGATTGAGCCTTGGGATGCTCAAGCTTGGTTCAAGACACTAGATAGCACAATGGAGCTTCTTCACTGGCCAGAAGTCAAAAAGGTCAAGTGTGCCTCCTTCTGCCTGGCTGGAGATGCTCGTATGTGGTGGGAGAGAGTTAAGAGCAAGAGAG
This sequence comes from Zingiber officinale, assembly GCF_018446385.1. Lineage (NCBI taxonomy): Eukaryota > Viridiplantae > Streptophyta > Magnoliopsida > Zingiberales > Zingiberaceae > Zingiber > Zingiber officinale. The sequence goes on from NC_056002.1 coordinate 68,248,731, forward strand.
CAGTCAACCGGATGAGCTGGACTGACTTCGAGACAGAGTTCTATGAAGAATTTTTCCGCCAACGGATCACCAATAAGCATTATGAAGAGTTTATAGAATTCAAACAAGGTGACCTGTCAGTGGAAGAAGCAGTTAAAAGATTCAATAGGCTAGCTCGTCTCTGTCCAGAGCTAGTTAGTACAGAGAAGGAACGAGTTGTTGGTCCCTTTGGAGGCCGGCAAGAGGGGAGGGGTGAATTGCCCTACAAAATAAAATTCAAACATTTCTCAGATTTCAACTATATCATAAACACTTGTAATAAAAAGTAGAGAGTAAGTAAAGAAATCATACACCAGAGATTTACTTGGTTTGTAATCAGAGGATTGATAATCCAAGGAAAGTAAGTGCACTATGATCTCCTCTGGGCGGAGAAGCCTCTTTACAACGTTGACAGCACAAATGAAAAAAACACAACTGAAAGCACAGAAAGAATTGATTACAAGTGAGTTGTTCTGAATGTGCAGATCAGTACTCTATTTATAGTACTGGTCCGGACGCCTGAAAGGAGTTCCGGGCGCCCTGGGGGGGATAAAATTCTATCCCCAACGATCAGATCGCGTTTGACGCGATCCTGGTCAAAATCCAGGTCCGGGTGCCCGGAAGGGTTCCGGGCGCCCCGGAGGGCTCCGGGCGCCCCGGAGCCCGAAGTCAACAATGTTGACTTTTTTGCCTCCGGTTCAGCTCGTCTCGGTCCGGGTCTTGTTCGCTCCGGCTCCGCTAGCTTGGGTGATCTCGGCCATCCGGAATAGGGCTCACCCGAACCCAAGTTCCGGCCTTCTTCTCGAGCAGCCTTCCTTCCCGGTTTCTCATCCCTCGAACGCCGCGCACGTTCTTCTTGTCCACCGCTGTACTCTTCCGCGGTCACCTCGTCCCTCGTGCATACCGAGCCCGTCGGCTCTCTCCCCGTGCCGTCCTTCTTGCTAGCCGCGTCTTCCGCTCGACTTCCTGTGTTCCTAAGCTCCTGCACACTTAGACACAAGGGTTAAACAAACACAGGACCTAACTTAGATTGTTTGATCACATCAAAACACCTTGGGGTTCCAACAATCTCCCCCTTTTTGATGTGAGCAACCCAAGTTAAGTTAGGGTAAACATATGCAATAAAAACAATTTATATTCAAATAAGTCCAAATATTTTTCAAATGAAAAATTATATTACCTCCCCCTAGACTAAACATACTTCTACCCCTTTGATCACATAAAAATTGGGGTTATTAACAAGTCTAAGGTTAATTCAAAAAAAACTTTGAGTGAAAAAAAAAATATCTAAGTAAAGACACTCTTCAGAATTTTTCTTTCGAGAAAAATTTAAGTAAAAACATTTTTCACATAAAAGAAGTCATAAGTGTTAAAAAAATTTTAAGTTCGAAACTTATCTCAACTTTCCCAAAAAAAAAAATTCTAATTAAAAAAATTCTAAGTTAATATTCATAAGAAACAATTCTAAGTCAATTTTAAGAAAAAATTATAAGACAATATTATCATAAAAAATTCTAAGATAAAAAAAATTTCTATGTCAATTTTCATAAAACTTTCTAAGATAATAAGAAATTTCTAAGTAAAAATTTTTTTAAATATTTTCTAACACAAATTGAATAACTCTTTTAAAGCATTAAGTAATTTAAATTAATGCTTTTTCAGTTAGTCAATTAAACTTTTCATTTCGATACTTGGCTTCCAGGTCGTGGCGAGGCACTAGGCCTTCTTGGTTATTGGAGCAACAACCACTTCCTTAGATAAAGTGTCATAAAGAAATTAGTTGTTTAATTTTCTTGCTGAAAATGCTTAGTCGAATTTTAAATTAAACAGGTTTTTGGAACCCAGTAGAGGTTCCTACCTACAGGATTAACCAAGTATTTCCTAGGTACATAGATTTTTGATATATTTCTAATTTGACTTTGATGAAATCTATAATACCAATTTAAACCTCTATAATTTCTAAAAGTAGAAATATTTGAACCATTAGATTTTTTCAATATTTTTATTTCTTCTTTTAGTTTTTCATTTTCAATTTTCAATTTTTCAAAATCCTCTATAAGACATGATTTTGCCAAAATTCTTTTTGTTTCTAGAATTTCATTTTCTAATTTGATATTTTTATTTTCTAATTTATACATGGATTTAGCCATTGCTTTAATATCAAAATAAAGTTCATCAGGGGGTAAGAGGCATACCTCACTTATCATATCAGACTTAAAGCCTGAATCTCCCCCTGCTTCGCTACTTCCATCTGAGGTCGCTCCCCCTTCATCGATGCTGGGTTCTGATGTACTTTGTCCTTAGTAGCTTGCCATCAGTGCAATCCCCGCATATTCTTGAATCTCGGACTCAGATGAGGAAGTGTCGTGCCAAGTGGCTTTTAGGTTCTTGTGTTTCTTGGATGTCTTCATTTTGTCCTTCTTTAGTTCTGGGCAATCCTCTCTTAAGTGTCCTTCCTTTTGACACTGGTAGTAGCGCACTTTTCTTCTATTTCTTAGATTCTTTTTATTCTACATTTCTTTAAATTTATTAGCTCTAAAAAACTTTTTAAAATTTCTTACCATATATGCTTCTTGGTCTTCTTCGGAGTCTGACTCGGGTTCATCCTTCTTGGTTGCGTTCATCGCCATTATCTGACTTGAGTCTTTTGTTGTAGCTGCACACCTGGTTTTATGTAACTCAAGAGTAGAAAACAACTCTTCTAAAGTACTTACCTCCAGGTCTTTTGAAATATAGTAGGCGTCGACGATTGATGTCCACTCCGGAGTTCTGGGAAATGCGTTGAGTGCGTAGCATATGCTGTCCCGATTTGTTACCGTTTCTCCGAGGTTCTCGAGATCAGTAATCAGTTCTTTTACCTTTATGTGTAGATTGGCTACCTTCTCACCTTTTTCCAGACGAATGTTCATCAACTTGTTCCGGAGGATGTCTCTTCTTGCGATCATCGCTTCAGACGTGCCTTCATGGAGTTCCAGGAACTTCTCCTAGAGTTCTTTAGCAGATGAATAGCTTCCGATGCGGTTGACCTCTTGAGGTGGTAACACACTCAGCAGGTGATATTCTGCATGGCTATTTGCAACAGATTCACTCCGCTCCTTCTTTGTCCAATTGCTCTCTTCTTTTTCTTTTCCATCTTAATTCGTCGGAGCTAAAAAACCATACTTCATTATAAACCGAATTTCGAAATCAGTTCTTACGAATACCTCCATACGATGCTTCCAGTCTGCGAAGTTCCCCTCGAATTTTGGTGGGACGATGCTTGGTCCGGCCATCTTGTTGCTTCGATCGGCAGTTAGTCCTCCTGAAGCGCCTTGCTCTGATACCACTTGTTGGTCCCTTTGGAGGCCGGCAAGAGGGGAGGGGTGAATTGCCCTACAAAATAAAATTCGAACCTTTCTCGAATTTCAACTATATCATAAACATTTGTAATAAAAAGTAGAGACTAAGTAAAGAAATCATACACCAGAGATTTACTTGGTTTGCAATCAGAGGATTGCTAATCCAAGGAAAGTAAGCACACTATGATCTCCTCTGGGCGAAGAAGCCTCTTTACAACGTTGACACACAAATGAAAAGAACACAACTGAAAGCACAGAAAGAATTGATTACAAGTGAGTTGTTCTGAATGTGCAGACCAGTACTCTATTTATAGTACTGGTCCGGGTGCCTGAATGGAGTTCCGGGCACCCTGGGGAGATAAAATTCTATCCCCAACGATCAGATCGCGTTTGACGCGATCCTGGTCAAAATCCAGGTCCGGGCGCTCGAAAGGGTTCCGGGCGCCCCGGAGGGCTCCGGGCGCCCCGGACTGCTCCGGGCGCCCCGGAGCCCGAAGTCAACAATGTTGACTTTTTCGCCTCTGGTTCAGCTCGTCTCGGTTCGGGTCTTGTTCGCTTCGGCTCCGCTAGCTTGGGTGATCTCGGCCATCCGGAATAGGGCTCACCCGAACCCAAGTTCCGGCCTTCTCCTCGAGCAGCCTTCCTTCCCGGTTTCTCGTCCCTCGAACGCCGCGCACGTTCTTCTCGTCCACCGGTGTACTCTTCCGCGGTCACCTCGTCCCTCGGACGCACCGAGCCCGTCGGCTCTCTCGCCGTGCCGTCCTTCTCGCTAGCTGCGTCTTCCGCTCGACTTCCTGTGTTCCTAAGCTCCTACACACTTAGACACAAGGGTTAAACAAACGTAGGACCTAACTTAGCTTGTTTGATCATATCAAAACACCTTGGGGTTCCAACACGAGTCAGACTGATGCTCAGGATGCTGAGACCAGTGATAGCACTTAATGTGAGTAGTGGAACTCACTAGCCCCAGACTGGCGAAGAGCTGGTCAGCAGAGCATTAGTCGCTGAGCATTATCTGAACAGCATCAAGGCACAACGAGCGCAACACAAGCCAGTCAAGATCGAAGACAAGACAGTGGTGTAACGACCCACCTTCTACTAACTAAGTTGTAAGGTCGATCATCACATTATGTTGTGCTAACTAATCCATGACCATCATTAAATACTAAGTTCGGAAGCTGTACTAATCAAAATTTTGCTAAACTATTGTCATTTCTTTATTCTACATGTGCTAAGGGGTGTAATCTAAGCTATTCATGACATATATTACATCCCCCAATGGTCAAGGAACTTAACTAAGGGTTTCTAGCTAATATCAGGCCTCCCAATCGATCCACGGATCGATTGGAATGGTCGAATCGATCCAGTGATCGATTCAGCAGGCTACTGTTCTCGGCCGATATTCTGGATCGATCGGCTGATCGATCCAGACTGGTCAATCGATCCAGTGATCGATCCCAGGGCCTTCTGTTCGCGACGGAATTGGCTGGATCGATCGGCTGATCGATCCAGACGCCTACTGTTCACGAGACGAGTTGCCCAGTCGATCCATCGATCGATTGGAAACTCTCGAATCGATCAGCTAATCGATTCGAGTTTCTGATTTCGTGCCAATGTTCTGATTTCAGCACTATTTCGTGCCTCAATCTCATTACAGGTTCTAAAATGATTAAGAAACACTCTAACAATAACAACTGACATTCTAACATTATAAAAACCGTGTTCTAAGCATAATAAAGTGCATGGTCAACTAATTCGTAGCAATTACCATCTTAAAGTGCAAATGATAAAATAGTGAAAGGTTTTAATGCTTAAACCAAGCTTGCTAAAATTCCTTAGATCTCTATCCCAAGTTCCTGCCCACACACATCTTCATAGCATTGTCCTCCAGCCTCCGCTAGTCCATCTTTCCTTTACCTTTATCTGCAGTATAAGGAAAAGAAAGTATCTATAAGCTTTCGCTTAGTAAGAAACCATCTACCTCACTAAAACATGCATACGATGCATTTATGCTTTTTAAAACATACTATCAAACATATGATGAACTTGTTAACACATGGCATACTGAAATCACTGAACATGAACACTAAAGCATGGCATACAAGCTAATCATAACTATCATGAGTATCAATAAAGGAAACTGAACTGAACATGAACTGAGCTAAGCTGGAACTGAATTCAAACTCAACTATCATAACTAACCCTTGTGAGTTTTGAAAAAAACTATAATATAATAGATTAAAATACATAATCATACTGCTAATGGGCCCGACAACTGTACATGCTATGCGCGCATCCTTAACTAGGTTATCCCAAATTTAGTAAGGTTTACTAGGTTATCTAAACCTAGGGACCGACTATGGGAGCCCAGCCCAATGGATATCTAATCCTGTACAGTGCCCCTACTGAAAATAAACTACTGAATCATAGCTAACTAATTTATCTTGCTTTTACTAGGTTATCGGAACCTAGAGGCGACTGTGGGTGCCCACCCATTGGACCGTAGTCCCATATAAGCTGTAGCAAGACTAACTAAACTATTTAAATGCTTCTAGTGCATTTACTAAGCTATTAAAAATTGTCTACTGTAGCATTTTACTGAGCTAAGCATTTTATCGAACACTTAGTGTGCTCCAACTCTCCTCTCTATTAGGGAGACCACCTCTAGGCACCCGACAACGTCTAGAATCTCCAACTGAAAAGAGGAAACGTGTCTGGCCCATCTAGAGGTGCTCAACTAAATCCCTAAACCTGCGAGAAGGGTCAAATACACCCTATGCGTCGAAAAGTCTACATATAACTAATTTAAAAACATACAATCGTACGAAAAGCTACTTATACTGCAGGTGAGGGGTTTCTTACCTCTTACGTGAAGTTCCTTACAATTCTAAACGCTAGGTTTCCGGTGGAGAAGATCCTTTCGACGATCTTCTCACGTCTACACGTTCCTCTCGCGAAGGGGAGCGTCCTTGAGTCGAAGTCGTCGCCGGAAAGTCCTCCTATGGCCCTAGGAACGAAATCCCTAGGTGTGCTTGTGGTTGGCGCCGAGAGAAGAAGAGGAGAAGGGGCGTCGTCGTTGAGGGTTTGAGGAAAAGAAATCCCGATCCAAAAATAACACCCCACTTAATAATTTCCTATTTATATTAAGTGGTAATTCAGCCCAACTCTAATATAAATTTAATTGCCTCCCTTTCCTTTCAGCACGGCCCTACTGGGTTCAACTGGTTACTAGAATTATCCGTAAACCATAGGTCTCGGGTTCAATTCCCGCTTAGGCCGTTTTCGTTTTCTATTTGTTTTTGCTACTTCCGCTACTCTAAAAATTCCATAAAAATATTCTAAAATTTCCAGAAAAATCGTAGATTATTTCTAAAAATAGTTTTGAGAATTTTCGGGCGTTACAATCCCTCATACCTTATAAAAAGTTCATCCTCGAACTTAGAATAACTCCGGGTACTTCTGTCTAATACTGGCTTCTGTCTCCCAAGTTGCCTCTTCTGCTGTGTGACTGTGCCAAATGACTTTGACTAATGGTACTTCCTTATTCCGTAATTTCTTAATTGCTCGGTCTATTATCTGAATAGGCCGACTGTCAGCTGAGGTCTTCGTGGATCTGTACTGACTGGGGCTCAATCACCTGGGTGGCATCTGGGGTATGCTTCTTCAGCATAGAGACATGAAATACGTTGTGGACAGCTGACATTTCCTGGGGTAGCTCTAGCTCATATGCTACCTTGCCCACTCTTCTGCTGATGAGGTATGGTCCCACATATCTGGGACTTAGCTTGCCCTTCTTCCCAAAATGCATTACTCCCTTCATGGGAGCTACTCTGAGGAACACTGAATCCCCAACTGAAAACTTTAAAGGTCTGCGCCGTGTATCAGCATAGATTTTCTGGCGGCTCTGAGCTGTCTCTATCCTCTGGCGGATCTGCTGTATATCTGTTGTGGTATCTGCCACTAGATCTGTCTGAAGCTCTAGTTCTCTCTGTTCACCACTCTCATACGAGCATATTGGAGATCTACACCTCCGCCCATAGAGAGCCTCATAAGGTGCCATACCGATAGTGGCCTGATAGCTGTTGTTGTATACAAATTCTGCTAGACTCAGATATTTGCACCAACTTCCTTTGAAATCTAGGGCACATGCTCGGAGCATATCCTCGAGTACCTGATTTACTCGCTCCGTCTGTCCATCTGTCTGAGGATGGAAGGCTGTGCTAAACTTCAACTTCGTGCCCAAAGCTGACTGTACACACTCCTAGAAGTGTGATGTGAATCTGCTATCTCTGTCTGATATAATGGTTCATGGGACTCCATGTAGTCTAACGATCTCCTTGAGATACAACTGAGCTAGCTGTTCCATGGAGTAGGAGATCCTGATAACTAAGAAGTGGGCTGATTTAGTCAACCTGTCGACTATTACCCAGATGGTATCAAAACCATTCGTGGTTCTGGGTAATCCCACTATGAAATCCATAGAAATGTTTTCCCACTTCCATTCTGGGATCTGAATAGGCTGCAAAACTCCTCCTGGTCTATGATGTTCTGCCTTGACCCTCTGACAGGTCAGACAGGTGCTAACATATCTAGCGATGTCTCTTTTCATCCCAGGCCACCAAAAACATTTCTTCAAGTCCTGGTACATTTTGGTGGAGCCAGGATGCATCGCGTAAGGAGTCTTGTGAGCCTCGTCTAGGATTTTCTTCTGTAGTTCCTCCTTATCTGGAACACATAATCTGTCACCGAAGTACAATACTCCACTATAGGACACTCTGAATTCTCTACTTTCTGATCCTGCTATCCCTTGCTTGATTCTCTGAATTTCAGGATCTTGCTCCTGAGCTATCTGGATGTCACCAAGCAAGGTAGACTCTAATGTCATAGTAGAGAGATGTCCGACTATGAGTTCGAGACTGAAATCTGTGATCTCTTTCTGTAGGGGCGGTGATATGGCTGCTAGAGATAATAGGGAAGCACTGGACTTTCTGCTAAGGGCGTTTGCTACCCTATTTGCTTTTCCTGGGTGGTAGAGGATGTCTATATCGTAGTCTTTGACCAGCTCTAGCCATCTGCGCTGTCGCATATTCAGATCCTTCTGAGTGAAGAAGTACTTCAGACTCTGATGATCTGTATACACTCTGCACTGAGCTCCATATAAGTAATGTCTCCAAATCTTGAGAGCGAACACCACTGCTGCAAGCTCAAGGTCATGAGTAGGATAGTTCTTCTCATAATCCTTGAGTTGTCTGGAGGCGTAGGCGATTACCTTGCCATTTTACATCAGCACTGCTCCTAGTCCCAATTTAGAGGCATCACTATATATATCAAAGCTGTCTGCGTTCTCTGGTAAAATCAGAACAGGTGCACTGGTCAATCTCCTTTTCAGCTCGCTGAAATTGTTCTCACAGTCCTCTGTCCACTGATACTTTCTGTTCTTTCCGAATTTTCTGTAATAGCCTGCTAATCCCAGAAAGCTTCTGATCTCGCTGGCGTTCTTGGGTCTTTTCCAGTTACTCACAGCTTCAATCTTACTGGGGTCTACCATGATGCCATCCTTTGAGATGATGTGGCCCAGGAAGGACACCTGATCTAACCAAAATTCACATTTCATGAATTTGGCGTATAGCTGGTTCTGCTGAAGAGTCTGCAATACTATTCTCAGGTGTTCTGCGTGTTCTTACTGAGTTCCTGAATAGATAAGAATGTCATCGATAAACACGATAACGAACTTATCTAAGTATTCTCTGAATACCCTGTTCATGAGGTCCATGAAAGTAGCTGGAGCATTTGTCACGCCAAAGGGCATGACTACGAACTCATAATGTCCGTATCTAGTCCTGAATGTTGTCTTGGGTATATCCCCTTCTTTAACTTTCACCTGATGATAACCTGATCTGAGGTCTATCTTAGAGAACACTGCTGCTCCCTTTAGCTGATCAAACAGGTCATCTATTCTGGGAAGAGGATACCTGTTCTTGATCGTGACTTGGTTCAGTGCCCGGTAATCTATACACAGGCGCATGCTCCCATCCTTCTTCTTCACGAACAATACAGGCGCTCCCCATGGTGAGTGACTAGGGCGTATGAAGCCCTTGTCAAGCAGCTCCTGTAATTGCTCATGAAGTTCTTTCAGTTCTGCTGGAGCCATGCGATAAGGCACTTTGGAGATTGGATTGGTACCGGGAATGAGCTCTATCTCAAATTCAATCTCCCTATCTGGTGCTAATCCTGGTAACTCTTCAGGGAAGACCGCTGGGTAGTCACATATGACTCGGACCTCTGCTAGCTGTTGGTCCTTGGCCTGACTGGTACTGACTATGTGTGCTAGAAATCCCGTACACCCTGAATCCATCAACCTCTGTGCCTTCATAGCTGAGAGAAACTTCTTGGCCTTTCTCCTGGGTTCTCCGATGAACTCGAACTGTGCTTCTGCTTCAGGTTGGAATATGACTTTCTGTTTACGGCACTCGATGAAAGCACCGTATTTGATCAAGAAGTCCATCCAGAAGATGACATCGTAGTCGGTCATATTAAGCACTATTAGATCGCAAAAGAGCTCTCTGTCTGCTATAATGACCGGCACTGCTCTGAGCCAGTGCGTGGATGCCATGATTTCTCCTGAGGGTAACGTCGTAAGAAACTGGCTACTGAGTACCTCTGGGGGTATACTAACTTCTCAGCAAATGCCCTAGATATGTATGAATGGGTTGCCCCAGTATCGAATAAGACAGTTGTACTTTGCTGTAAAATACTAATCTGACCTGTAACAACTGTCGAGGCATTTGCTACCTCCTCTCTGGTGAGTGAGTAGATCCTCGAATTGGTCATAGCTGGAGGAGCCTCTAATCTGCCCTGGCTGATGTGCGGACCATCTAAGGCAGCTTGCATCTGATGCAACTGTGCTGGCTTGGCTTCGTACTGGATCGGCTGTGGGGGAGGAAAGCTGGCCTTGTTCGGACACTGCTTGACTATATGCCCTTCCTGTCCGCATTCAAAGCATCCTCGTGTGCCCTTACGACAAAATCCAGGATGGAATTTCCCACAAGTAGCACACTTTGGGTAACTAGGCTGCTTGCTAGCTGGTCCTCCTTTTGGGTAACTCCCTGGCTTGCGCTTGTTGCTGGAGTTCCCTTTCCAGTTAGAGCCATGGGAGCTGTGGCCCTGCTGTTTCTGAGTGTCTGAGCCTCCTTGACCTTTAGCTTCTGAGAGGACTTGCTTCTGCTGCATAATACTGTTCTGGTAGTGCTCGGTGGTCAGAGCGCTGCTGACTAGTTCTTCGGTGGTTTGCGGCCTGTGAACGCCGCCAGCCACGCTCATTGCTATTTCCGGCCTCAGCATCTTGAGCATCAACCGGACTCGTTCTTTCTCTGTGCTGACTAGTTCAGGGCATAGACGAGCCAATCTATTGAATTTCTTCACGGCTTCCTCCACTGAAAGGTTGCCCTAACGAAACTCAGTGAACTCGTCGTAGTGGCGGTTTGTAACCCGCATGTGAAAGAATTCCTCAAAGAACTCCTACTCTAAGTCATCCCATGTAATCTGGTTTACTGGGCGCTTCGCTCTAATTCTCTCCCACCACATACGTGCATCTCCTGTCAGACAGAAGGAGGCGCACTTTACCTTCTCATGTTCTGGCCAGTCCAGAAGCTCCATCGTACTCTCCAGTGTTTTGAACCAGGCCTGTGCATCCCATGGTTCACTACTGCCTGAGAAGTTCTCTGGTTTGACTCTTTGCCACTGGATCAGATAGGCATCTCTCTGGGTTCCTGCTGCTGGGGCCACTGGTGCTGCAGGTTGGACTGGTGGAACCTCTAAAACCACTGGTGTCGCTAAGTTAGGCTCCGGGGTGACAGTGGGAGTGTTCTGCTGACTAGCCTTTAAGGTGGCTATTTCCTGTTGATGTTCAGCTAGCTGCTGCTGTAACTGAGTCACTAATGCTGTAAGGTCTAGGGGAGGCACTGAACTGCCTGCCTCATGCTGGGGCTCAGTGGCTGCTGCCCTTCTAGCTGGGCGTCCTCGTGCCATTTCTAAAGACATGCAGGACATACATGACTAACACAAGCATAATAGAGTAACTATTGTTATCATGTTAACTACTATCATAAACAAGCATGCTTTAGTTATATCTGAACATGAAAACAAGAAACCTAACGAAAGTGAGAGATGTTCTTACTTGGAAGTTGCAGGTTCAATGCTGATATGTGTATAGGAAGTATGGGAACTTGCTCTAATACCACTCTGTAATGACTCACCTTCTACTAACTAAGTTGTAAGGCCGATCATCACATTATGCTGTGCTAACTAATCCATGACCATCATTAAATACTAAGTGCGGAAGCTGTACTAATCAAAATTTTGCTAAACTATTGTCATTTCTTTATTCTACATGTGCTAAGGGGTGTAATCTAAGCTATTCATGACATATATTACATCCCCCAATGGTAAAGGAACTTAACTAAGGGTTTCTAGCTAATATCAGGCCTCCCAATCGATCCACGGATCGATTGGAATGGTCGAATCGATCCAGTGATCGATTCAGCAGGCTACTGTGCTCGGTCGATATTCTGGATCGATCGGCTGATCGATCTAGACTGGTCAATCGATCCAGTGATCTATCCCAGGGCCTTCTGTTCGCGACGAAATTAGCTGGATCGATCGGCTGATCGATCCAGACGCCTACTGTTCACGAGACGAGTTGCCCAGTCGATCCATCGATCGATTGGAAACTCTCGAATCGATCAGCTGATCGATTAGAGTTTCTGATTTCGTGCCAATGTTCTGATTTCAGCACTATTTCGTGCCTCAATCTCATTACAGGTTCTAAAATGATTAAGAAACACTCTAACAATAACAACTGACATTCTAACATTATAAAAACCGTGTTCTAAGCATAATAAAGTGCATGGTCAACTAATTCGTAGCAATTACCATCTTAAAGTGCAAATGATAAAATATTGAAAGGTTTTAATGCTTAAACCAAGCTTGCTAAAATTCCTTAGATCTCTATCCCAAGTTCCCGCCCACACACATCTTCATAGCATTATCCTCCAGCCTTCGCTAGTCCATCTTTCCTTTACCTTGGAAATCAAGTACTAAGCAAATAAGATGAATCATGACTATTTCAATGATATCAACCATTCAAGCATCAAGTCAAAGTGTAGTGAAAGTAAGATTCTTAAGGTCAAGCCAAGACTAAAACTCATCTCCATATGATTCTTAGCTTATTTCATGCTACCCAAGATAGAGAAAAGAAGTACATAAAGCTTACTACTAGCATCATTTACAACATCATGAATCTAGATAATGAATGTGCTAACATTTTATCTTGAATCCAAGAAAGCATAAAAGTGAAGATTGATGTTCTCAAGATGTTTGCCAAAGAATTTCAAAAGATAATCAAATGACTATCAAAACAAACACTCAAGCAAGACAATCAAAATAGAATGCAAAACAAAAACTACACATGCAGAAAACAAGAAAATAATCAAAACTGAAACAAAAAGAAATCAGGTTTGACACCCCCGCCCAGACTCAAACTTTTCATCGTCCCGATGAAATCAATATGGTGGAGGTGGAGGTGGAGGGGGATGAGGAAAAGGGTGCCTATGACGTGGCTGACCAATGGGAAAACTCGAGAATCCAGGAGTTTCGCACAGGATTATATGATACTCAAACAAAGCATCAACTTGTTGGCTAGTGACACTCATGCTCTGCATAAAGTCTCTCATTCTAGCTTGATCAGTATCATAATCTTGGACAAATTCTACCACTTGACCCTGAAAATTCCTTGTGAATTGAAAGTGCTCTTGTACTTCTCTAAACTGATTATCTGATAAAGAGAAGCGATCTTCCAACATTTTTCGTTGGGCATCATTCTTCTCATGGAGCGATTCTAGAGAAGTACAGAAATCAGAAAAATCAAATCTGGAGGAACCCGTACCATAAGCAAAAGAATGCCTAGCAGGATTCGGATGTCCGGAAGGCTGCGAGTATCCAGATGTCGAGGGTTCAATGTGTGGCTCTGTGTCTCCGGATATAGAGGGAACATTTTCAGGATCAATATCGGTGATTACCCAATTAGCAGGGTTACGAATAGACGTTCGTTCAGGACAAGGAAGAGGTAGAGGAAAACCATTCCTCCTAGGAAATGCAAACCCATTCTCATCCCGAACGATCATCTTCATGGCAAGACATGCATCCATGTCAATCATATCATTGACATGAATAACTAGTAACCCTTCTAAATCAAGTTCCCAATTAATGGCTACTTGGGTAATCAAACCACCAAGCACTATTGATCCCGAAGATGCCCTTGCAGTTCTCATTAAGGTTTGTAAGAAATGAAAAACAGAATCAAAATCAACCTTATATAGCATAGCCCATAGAGAATAAAGTTCTACCTTTTTGACGACTCCATCACTATCACCTCTACCAAAAATAGTTTTGCTCATAATTCTATGTAGATATCTAAAAACTGGGTTTTGCATGTGAGAAGCCTTGGCTCTAGAGGGCTCATAAGGATAATCTAGTCCAGTAATTGAATTCCAAAAATGGTTCCAATTGAATCTAGAGTCAAGCCTTCAAGAGCTACCAGAGGACAATCCAAAACAAGTATTAAAGTCACTAAATGTCCATTGAATTTCTTGATTCATTAATCTAAAAGTTATTCTGCCAACATAATCATCCTCATTGGTAAAATGGACATCTAACGAACTCAGAAACTCCAGAACAAGATGAGGATAAGTTGGTAGATGTGAGTACAACATATCACTCCAATCTAAGAACCCAATCATCCAATCTATATCATCCCTAATTCCCATCATATCTAAAATAGTTGGGTCCATATACCGAGTACACACAATCTTTCTATTGACAAGAATTGCAAATCTAGTAATTTGATCATCATTTCAAAATACAATATTGAATTCATTGTCATTACCTTCGTTGCGTGATATCCTCTTCCCTTTGCCCTTCATTGGTTGTTTTCCTTTATCCCTAGATGGTTCCTTCTCTTTGTCTCCACTAGATCCACCACCTCCTTTGCGAAGTTTCTTCAAAAGATTGGGCATCTTGTTGAGTTTAGATGAGGGAAGGGACTATTTAGGGTTAGATAAGTAAGATCTCAAAGAAACAAATCTTTGAAGAACAAGATTTGAGGTTAGGAGAACGAAAATCTTGAGTTTTGGAGAAGAAAAGAATCTGGATCTAAGAAAGTTTGAGGAAAAAGGTTGAAGAAAAGAGGGATTTTAAAGAGATTGAGAGAGAAGAAGATGTTTTAAGAGAGGTGGGTGTGTACGGGACACGGCCAAAATCTGGCCGTGTAAGGAAGACACGGCCTCTTAAGGGCTTCTCCACATGTGTCGTGTAGATCTAAACGGCCCCTCCCTTTTCCTCCTCGACTTCACTCACACGGCTGTGTCTGGGACACGGCCACATCCTTCTTCTTCTCGGCTTTCTTCACACGGGCGTGTCAGAGACACGGCCTTTCGAGTTCACTTCTCTGATTTTGGCACACGGTCGTGTTTGGTACACGGTCAGTGCAGGCTCTTGCTCGGACTTTTCACACGGCCGTGTCTGGAACACGGCCGAAGAACTCTCCTTCTCTGGATTCTTCACACGGCCGTGTCTGGGACACGACCTTGCCCCTTTCCTTGTCTGTAGACTTTACACGACCGTGTCTGGTAGACACAACCAGGTCATCTTCCTTCTCTGCATCCTTTGCCTGGCCATGTACAACACACAGTCATGCCCTATTTTATTCCATTTGATGTTTATTCTCCTAATCCACTTCTCCAATACTTCCATGCCCATGAAGAAGTCATGGACAGCTCATGGAAGTAGATTTTAACCTGAAAACAAAACTAAAACATAGTGAAAACAAAATAAAGATGAAAATATAAAATACAACTAACTAAAAGAACCCTTGGGTTGCCTCCCAAGAAGTGCTTGTTTAGGGTCTTTAGCTCGACCAATCCAATTTATTCTTCTCGTTTCCTTGCCCTTGGAGGGCAGAAATATTTTTCTTTTTTGTTGGGAGGTCTCCTCCCAACATCCTCCACCAAATTGTTCTTTTCATTAGGTGGCCTTCCATGAGGATGGAAATTCCATTCCTCAAGTTTGTAAATGTTTGCCCTGCTACAAGCATTTAAAAGAGAAGAAACATGGTTAGAGACATTAGATAAATCATACTCCAACCGTTCCTTACCAATTACCAATGACAACTTATGATTTTTAACATCAATAATTGCTCCAGCTGTAGCAAGGAATAGTCTTCCTAATATGATAGGAATTTTAGGGTCCTCTTCCATGTCCAACACAACAAAATCTGTGGGAATAATACTCCCACCAACTTCTACTGGCACATCTTCAATAATACCCATAAGGTACCTGCAGGAATGATCAGCAAGTTGTAGTGTCATAGTAGTAAGTTTAATGTTTTTGAGACCTAACTTATTACAAATTGAATAGGAAATGAGGCTAACACTTGCCCCCAAATCACAAAAAGCTTTTTCAATGAATTTTGTTCCTACATTGCAAGGAATATAAAAGCTCCCTGGATCCTTCAATTTCGGGGAAGTGTTCTTCACCAAAAGAGCGCTGCATTCCTCAGTTAGTGCAATGGTCTCTACATCTCCTCTCTTTCTTTTATTTGACATGATGGCCTTCAGGAATTTGGCAAACTTTGGCATTTGAAGAATAGCATCTATAAGAGGAACTTCAACGCATATCTCTTTAATCTTCTCCAAAAATTTGCCAAATTCTTCATCCTTTTTAAGCATATTTAGTCTTTAGGGAAAAGGGATAACTTTGCTCTGATGGTTCAGTGGAAGAGTCTCTTCAACCTCAATGGAATTCTCCTCATTATTAAAAATTTGACTAGGTGTAGGAGGAGAGAGCTCTTCTTCATTTTGCATCCCTTTTTGAGCAGTCACTTGGGGATTTCCCAAGGTCCGTCCGCTCCTAAGCTCAATTATGTTGCAATGCTCCATAGGATTTACATCAGGTTTTCCAGGAAGTTGTCCTGGTGCTCTAGAAGTTGAGGAAGCTAGCTGGGCAATTTGGCAATCCTGAATCTTTTGATGCTTTTCAGAATTATCCATTCTCTGAGTAAGCTTTAATAGATCCTGCTTCATTTCATTTTGATTGGAGATAATTTCTTCAAACATCTTTTCAATTTTGGATGTAGGAAAGCCTTGAAAAGATTGCTGCTGAAAATTTTGTTGCCCAGATTGAAATTTGGTCTTGCCCCCAAGATGGTCCTTGATCCTAATTATTTCTGTAAGAGAAATTTGGATGATTTTTCCATCCAGGGTTGTAAGTATTTGAGTATGGGTTTTCTGTCTTTGATTGAAACCCATGATTGCATCGCATTGCTCTAATTGATTAATTTGTGCAGTGATAGCTCCCAATGGACATGAGTCATTTGAATGTTCTGAACTCCCACATACTTTACAAGATATAACAATGACATTTACCATATTTGAACTAGTCCCCATATTCTCAAATTTTTTTATAAGAGCATCAAGTTTTGCAGCCAATAAAGTCACTGTATTAACATCAAACTTTCCTGATACTTTTGTTATTGGGTTTATTGAAGGATGACCACCACTTCTTTCATTTGCCCATTGATGATGATTTTGTGCTACACTCTCTATGATTTCCTCAGCTTCATCCAAATTTTTATTCATGAGTGCCCCTCCAGCAGCTAAATCAAGGGACACTTTGGTATGATAATTAATACCATTATAGAAAGTATGCAACACTAACCATCTTTCCAAACCGTGGTGAGGGCATTGTCTGAGCATACTATTGTATCTATCCCAATCTTCAAATAGAGATTCTGAGTCAGCTTGTTTGAAACTTGCAATCAAATTCCTCATATGAGCAGTTTTACTTGGGGGATAGAATTTATCAAGGAATTGTTGCTCACATTGTTCCCAAGTGGTGATACTGTTGGGAGCTAAAGAATTCAACCTTTACTTGGCCCTATCTCTCAAAGAAAACCCAAATAATAATAACCGCACTGCTTCTGAAGGAGCACCATTCATTTTCATTGTCCCACATATTTCATAAAAGACCTCTAAGTGTTGATTAGGGTCTTCATGTGGACCTCCACCAAATTGATTTTGCTGCACCATGGAAATAATTGCAGGTTTGATCTCAAAATTATTTGCCGCCACTGAGGGTCTTGAAATACTAGATCGAAAACCCCTAGCATAAGGTGTTGCATAATCCTTTAGTGGTCTATTAGCCATGTTCAAATGCTCTTGTTCTTCAATTTGTCTCTGCAAAATTCTTCTTCTATGAAATGTTCTATCAATTTCAGGGTCAAGAGGAAAAAATTCTCCTGCAAAGTTAGATCTTCGAATACACAAGAACAAGATTGCAATAGAAACTAAATCAAACAAAGAAATTAAAAACAGAGAAAGGTAAGATTGGAATGTTAGAAAACAAAAAAAATGCAGAATTAAAATTGCTACAAAAGAATTTCCAAGAAGTTAGAAAGTATACAGGAAAATGAAAACAGAAAACTAGAGATTAGTTACAAATATGCAAATGAAAAGAAATCGAAATGTTATGTTTAGTCTAACTCAATTGATAATCTCCAATGTTATAGCACAGTCCCCGGCAACGGCGCCAAAAACTTGTTACGTTCCGCAAGTGTACGGAAATGTTGCAAGTAATATAAAATATTATCATATCCACAGGGACTGGAATAAGCACTAGAAATATCTCAAAGCGAATTAGCTAAACAACTAATCAATTGGTTTCAAATGCTAAGGATGAAAAACAAATCTAAAATGAAAGATTAACAAACAAGAGTTTGGGGTTTGAGTTATGATAAAGGGAGGTTCTAGGAGTTTTGGTTTCTTTGTAAGATCTCTTGAATGTATATGGTTTACCAATTCTTATTTCTCAATTGTCTAATATTTGTAGAAGGTTGTCGGTTCTCTCTTGCAATAGATAACCGGCTTAGGACTGAAAAATGTACCTAAATGTGATCAATTAGTTATGAACCTACGTTGTCCTTACACAGGATTGCACCTATTACTATGCTTCCCGCGGATATCAACATAGAAGTTCATAGCTTCTTAACCCATAAAGATACAAGGATTGAATCATAAAATCTATCCTACCCTCTTGAATATTCTCATTACCCCTTCAAGGTTATCCCTCAAATGTCCTTACACGGGCTTGCACCTATCACGTGGATCCCTCGGAAAATCGAGTGAGAGTTAATCTCTACAAAGTCTATAAGATATCCAAACAATCAATCAAGAATGAGAATTAAGCCCTAATCACAATTAATCATTCAAGATACAATTGATACAAACTAGGCAACATCATAGAAACAAAGAAATGGCAAATCCACAAGAGTTTACATCAATTTATCTCACAAATACTCCCTCCATCCTAGAATAAAAAGCTCTACTCCATAAAACGAAGAAAGAAAACCAAAGATAAGAAGATTACAAGCATTTCTTCAATCCCAATCCAAGAAGAGGAGAGAAAGAAAACTTATCTACAATATAGCTCCATCTTCGGATCCAATCCTTGCTCCCAGAGTCGAATTCGCCAAGATCTCCCTTTAGATCGCCCAAAAATCCTCCCAAGAATGGGAGGAATCCACGAAATCTTGCTTTCTCCCAAAGGGGAGAAGATCCCCTTTCAAATCTTCAAAGAGGCTTTAAATAGAGGGGGGCTTTCGGGCGCCACACGGCCCCGAGGCATGGTCGTGTGAGGTTCACACGGCCAGAGCCTTTCCCCTCTCTGCCATCCATACACGGTCATGTGGTGTACACGACCGTGGGCAACTCCCATCAAGACCTCCAAGCACGGCCGTGTGGTGCACACGGCCTGAACACTTTTAAGCGCTGGGGACCCTGCACGGCCGTGTGATGCACACGGCTAGGGCCTTCTTGGTCTCTGGAAACCTTACACGGCCATGTAGATCCACACGGCCATATAAGGATTGAACTCTGATTTGCTTCAAAACTTGGCACGACCGTGTGAGGTTCATACGGCGAGGCCAAGTTCCTTGTCTTTTTCTCCTGGTTGACCACACGGCCAGAGCACTCCACCCAGGCAGAGCCGTATATAGCACATAGCCAAGTGCTTTCTCCAATGCTTAGCTTATAAGTTTGCCCAAGAATGTAAAATCTTCACCAAATTTGACTCCTGTGTACAAAAAATGCACAAAAAGCATATCTCTGAACAAAAAGAGTAAATATGCTAAAAGAAAAGCTGGAAGTATAAAAATGCATAGATCAAGCAAGCTCAATGTATGTAAATATGCGTCAAAACATGCATAAAAGTATATAAAATCTACGCACATCAGCAGGTGGTTGGAGTTGGTCAAAGACTATGACTGTGAAATCCTCTACCACCCAGGTAAATCTAACAAAGTGGCAGATGCACTAAGCAGAAAATCCAGTGCATCCCTGATGTCTTTATCATCATTAGCCCTGCCACTGCAGAAGGAGTTATTAGATTTTGGAATGGAAATTATTTATGGGAAACTCTCTGTATTGACCTTAGAGTCAACCCTGCTTGAGAATATATAGAGAAAGCAAAGTGAAGATACAGATATCCAAAAGATCAAGCAAGGGGTACAAAACGGAGAAAATTTGGAGTTTCAAGTATCAGACAGTGGAATTCTTTATCAGGGGAACCGCCTTTGTGTACCCAATAATGAAGAACTGAGAAAGAAAATTTTAGAAGAAGCTCATAGTACACCTTACTCTATGCATCATGGTTCCACCAAGATGTATCAGGATGTGAAACAGAGATTCTGGTGGTCTAGACTCAAAAGAGATGTTGCAAAGTATGTCAGTACCTACCTGACATGCCAAAGAGTCAAAGCAGAACACCAGAGACCATGAGGAATGTTACAACCTCTCCCAATACCAGAATGGAAGTGGAAAGACATATCCATGGATTTTATAACAGGTTTTCCAAGAACCACGAACGGATATGATGCAATATGGGTAATAGTGGACAGATTGACCAAGTCTGCCCATTTTCTAGCCATCAAGGTGTCCCATTCTATAGAGTAGTTGGCACAACTGTATGTTAAGGAAGTGATCAGACTTCATGGAGTTCCAAAATCTATTGTGTCTGATAGAGATGGGCGCTTCACCTCTCATTTTTGGGAGTGTGTTCAGAATGCACTAGGCACCAAACTCAAGTTCAGCATAACCTTCCATCCTCAGACTGATGGACAGACAGAGCGAGTAAATCAGATTTTAGAAGATATGCTCAGAGCTTGTGCGCTAGATTTCAAGGGAAGTTGGTGCAAGTATCTATGCTTAGCTGAGTTTGCCTACAACAATATCTATCAGGCCACCATCAAGATGGCACCTTATGAGGTGTTGTACGGCAGGAAGTGCAGATCACCCATTTGCTGGCAAGAAGTAGGTGAAAGAAAAGAAATGGAAGTAGAGCTGGGCATTCAGACTGAGATGATAAATGAGACCACTCAGGCTATCCAGAAGATCAGACAGAGGATTGAGACTGCCAGAGTAGATAGAAAAGTTATGCTGACACACGCCGTAGGCCACTTGAGTTCCAAGTAGGGGATTCAGTTTTTCTCAAAGTCGCTCCTATGAAGGGAGTGATGAGATTTGGCAAGAACGACAAATTAAGTCCTCGCTATGTAGGACCTTACCTGATTACAGAGAGGATTGGGAAGGTAGCTTAAAAGCTGGACTTACCACAATACATGTCACCAATACACAATGTATTTCATGTCTCTATGCTAAAGAAGTGCATCCACGACCCTAGCCAAGTGATTCAGCCTCAGTCGGTGCATATCTAGGAGGATCTTAGCTATGAGAGCAAACCTACACAGATAATGGACAGAGCAGTCAAGAGACTAAGAACACAAAGAGGTGCCACTAGTGAAGGTCATCTGACAGAACCAGAAGCATGAGGAAGTCACATGGGAGTGTGAAGACAGTATGAGACAGAAATATCCAGAATTATTCTAAGTTCGAGGATGAACTTTTTATAAGGTATGGGGGATTGTAACGTGTAACACCCACAAAACTATAAGATAAGTTTATGGGTGTTATTTGCTTTAGAGCATAAGAGTAAGAAGAATCAAAAGAAAAAGAAATAAAAGAAATAAAAATAAGAGGTGAAGGTTTGAACCTTGAACCTCTCACAAAGGATAGAAATAAGATTATGTATGATAACCACTAGGATAATGAATAACATATGAATGGTAAATGATGGGAATTGTAGTTAAAAATAAAGATATAATTAAGTGAGGGAACAAGAGAAAATCAAGTAGTTTTCTTCCTCTTGTTTACCTCTTGGTAAAGAAAAGGAGTAAGCAAAAGACAAGTTGTCTTTTCTATTTTTTCTCTATTTTCGTGGGGATTAAGAGAGTGAGGATGAGAAGAGTTAAGGGAGATGAATGAGGACATATTCTCATTAGAAAAGTATATACATGAATTAAGGAGAAAGGGAAGCAAAATTCATATTTGTTTCTTCCACCCACTTAGCATAAAAAGTAAAGAAAGAAAAGGATTTCATTTTCTTTCTTCTTCCTCACCATTGCCGAAACTAGAGCTCTTCTCCCTCATCACCACAAGCCGAGTTTAGGTCTTCTTCCTAAGAGAAAACTAAGATACAAGAAGGAGCCTTCAAGGTGTACCCTTCCAAGCAAGAGAAATCAAAAGGAGTGCTAAAAGAAGAAGCTCTATTCTTCCTCTCCACCAAGGGTGCCATTTTCTTAAGGATTAACAAGTGAACACTAGGTAAGCTTCCCCTCACCTGTGGTACAATAGCTCATATGGTTTTCCATGAAGATAGATTGCTAAAAAAAAAACTAGGGTTGATTATGGAAATTTCGGCCAAGACAAAAGGAAGAGTCTAAGAAATCTTAAACTAGATATGCTTATTATTTTTCTTGTGACATGTATCTTATGTAGGAGGTTAATCTAATGTTTCTATGCTAGAATGATTAATTAGAACTTAGATCCATGAACCTTAGACTCTCGGCCAAGCATGAACAAGAGGACTAGGTAAGCTAAAGACTCAAACTAAACATGCTCCCTTGTTCTTGTGTTATGTACCCTATGAAAATGGTGTTGTTAACTTTTTCTCTTACTTGTATGTTGATTGAAACTCCATTTTCTTATGCTCATGAATATTCGGCCATGGAAGAACTAAAGGCCTAGGAGAGCTTTAAACCTAAAACTAAGCATGCTATGATTTTTCCTAAGACAAGATATGAAGCTAAAATGTTATGCCTTGATTGTATGTTGGTTTGAAAGTCTATTTCATGCTTATGAAGATTCGGCCATGTTGTGATTTGAGGCCTAGGAAAGTTTAAACCAAGGCTAAGATGCTCATGACCTTCTTGATGAAATGATATGAAACTAGTTTGATGTTCTTAGGGTTGCTTGTTACATAGAAATTTAGTTACATGTAACTTTCGGCCACACTAAGCTTTAGGGCTAGGATGCTTAGATTTTAAACTAAGTTTACTCATAATGTTTCTTGTAATAAATGCTATGAAATGTGTTTGTGGTTTCTATACTCTTATGCCACTAGAAACCTAGTTTTCATGCTCACATGTTTCGGCCACCATTGGTTTAAAGGCCTAGGGAAACTTAGAACCCAACTTGGATATGCTCATGATGTTTCTTTTGAAAAATGCTATGAAATGTAGTTGTGGTTTCCATGCTCTTATACCATTAGAAACCTAGTTTCCATGCTCACATGTTTCGGCCACTATTGGTCTAAAGGCCTAGGAAAATGTAGAACCCAACTTAGATATGCTCATGATGTTTCTTGAGATAAATGCTATGAAATGCAGTTGTGGTTTCCATGCTCTTATGCCCTAGAAACCTAGTTTTCATGCTCACATGTTTCGGCCACTATTGGTCTAAAGGCCTAGGGAAATTTAGAACCCAACTTAGATATGCTCATGATGTTCTTGTGATAAATGCTATGAAATGTAGTTGTGTTTTTCCATGCTCTTATGCCACAAGAAATCTAGTTTCCATGCTTAATATGTTTCGGCCACCTTGGGTTAATGGGTTTAGGAAGTTTGGAACTTGAACCAAATGTGCTTATGATGTTCCTCATGAAATGTGTAGGATATTGGCTTAAGGTTCAACACCTTCATGCAACATGTAACCTAGAATAAGGCTTGCTAGGGTTCGGCCATGATAAGGATAGAAGCTTATGGAACTTAGAACCCAAATTAAACATGCTCAAGTTGTTCCTTAGGAAATATAATGTGATATGAGTTAGGGTTTTCATATTTACATGTTGTTTAGAACTTGATTGCTCTTCATGAAGGTTTCGGCCAAGAAAGAATTAGAAACCTAGGAGGGCTTAAAAATTTAGGTTAACATGCTTATGATCTTTCTTATGATAGGATGTGAAGTTAGCATGAGATTCTTATGTTTGTATGTTGTCTAGAGTTCATGTCCCTACTCTTGACTTTCGGCCATAAGAGGTTTAGTGACCTAGATGTGCCTCACATGCTATGCTATGAATTATGAGATGTTATTTAAATGATTCCATGTATGATTATGTCTTTCTATGATGAGTGATATGTTCATTATGTACGTTTATGATCCATGCATGTGCTATGTGCCTAATTATACATGCTTTATGATATGATAAATGACATGTCCATTATGTACGTTTATGATCCATGCATGTGCTGTGTGCCCAAATATGCATGCCTTATGATGTGATAAATGACATGTTCATTATGTATGCTTATGATCCATGCATGTGCTGTGTGCCCAAATATGCATGTTTTATGATATGTTAAGAAATATGTTATGCATAAAATGATAAGAACTATGATATGTATGACATGCTACTTTACTTTATGTATGGCTTGTACCAAGGGTGGGCTCCATAAGCGCCCCGGGGTCGATGGACTAAGAAACGAGCCTCGTTAGGGATGGGCTCCTAAGTGCCCCTAGGTCGATGGACTAAGAAACGGGCCTAGTATGTATGCCTTGTAGGGTTCAAGACTTGCTACCTTGGACCTACATAGGACGTGCGCATTTATGTATGTGGTACAAGCAAGAGCCCTAATCATGTTGAGATTATGTTTAAGTATGTATATTATAAGTTTTCAAAAGACATGTTGCATATGTTTCATGATGCATGTTTAGGAATTCACCTTGCATATACTTTATGATTATGCCATGATATTTATGATGATGTTATGCTATGTCAGGATTCATTTGATGTTCATGTTAGAACATGCTATAATACTTTATGATGATTATGTTATGATATGCTGCTTGATATGATAAATTGTTTCCATGCGTTTTGGACTTGTGATTTTGATATGCTATACGGTTTTTGTGAGTAGGAAAGGAACTTACTGAGCCATGAGTGCTCACAGCTTACTTTCTTGTACCATAGATAAAGGCAAGGAATGGATGTACTAGGGGAGCAGCAGGAGGGGCTAGAAGGATGTGTGTGGTAGTGGCTTGGCTAAAGGGAAAGACCTGCTTTTGTTAATAAAGAAATATGCCATGTTTATGTTATTTCATTTTGACTCCATGACCTTAATTATGTGTTTGGGTATTATGACTCAAAAATCATGATAAGTATGTTATGTGGTTTTATATGTCTATAGTGATTTTAAAGTAAAATCTTTTAATTTCTTTAAGTAAGACTTCCGTTGTGTTAAGTAAGTATGTATGTGTAACAAGTAACCCCCGTCGCCTTAGTAGGAGGGGCGGGGCGTTACAGTTTGGTATCAGAGCCAAGTTTAGCCTTTTCAGTACACACATGTCAAGCCTCCATCCTGCCACTCCAAGTAAGATTCTATATGTTTAATTTAATTTTTGTTTCGATGCTTTAATATTATGCATGTTTACTTATTCTTTGATTTAGTTTAGGTATGCATGATGGTAGGATAGGAATAACCTTATGACAGTCGAATAGGAATAACGATGAATTGTTGCTATTTAATGAAGATAAGCATGGCTAGGAGACGCACTACCCGAGCAGACGAGACAGTAACTCCACCAGATCTGACTCAGGTAGTCACCGACCTCCAACGTCAGATCACAAAACAACAACAGTTGATCACGACTTTGATGGGTCAACAAGGAACTCCTACCACCCCGCCAGTAATTCAGAACGCAGTGCCCGTCGTGCCAATAGTTGCACCAATACCACTGGTAGCCCCTGCTCCAGTGGTTCGACAGGAGACCTACTTGATACAGTGGCTGAGGCTGAAGCCGGAGAACTTCTCGGGTACTTGCGAGCCGTGGGATGCCCAGGCCTGGTTCAAGACAGTAGAGAGCACAGTGGAACTACTGGACTGGCCCGAATCATAGAAGATCAAATGCATATCTTTCTGTTTCTCTGGAGATGCGAGAATGTGGTGGGAAAGAGTTAAAGCTAAGAGGCAGATTAATCTGATGAATTGGACGGACTTCGAGATAGAGTTCTTTGAAGAGTTCTTCCATACGCAAGTGACGAACCGGCATTACGACGAGTTCACCGAGTTCCGGCAAGGTGATTTATCAGTGAACTAAGCAGTAAAGCGCTTCAACCGTCTAGCACGCCTTTGTCCCGAATTAGTGCGTACAGAAAGAGAAAGGGTCAGACTGATGCTGAAGATGCTTCGACCCGAGATAGCACTAAACGTGGCCGGCGGAGTTAATAGACCGCAGACTACAGAGGAATTAGTCAGCAGTGCATTGATTACGGAACATTATCAGAAAGCAATGAAGGAGAATAAAGGTCAGACACGAGCCAAAGGACAGAGACCCCAGAGTACCAAACCAGGCTGGAAAGGAGCTTCTACCGGAAAAAAAAAGCAGTGGGACAACATAAAAAGTGGGTCAGTGAATAAGCAACCGAGATACCCCCAGTGTTCTGTTTGTGGGAAGCTGCATTCCGGATTATGTCACAAAGGTACAAGAAAATGCTATAATTGCGGACAGGAAGGACATTTGGCCAGAGACTGTCCTACTCAGTTTCAGGCACCATTCCAGCAGAATAACCAGAACAAGAGTGCCCCTTCACAGTTACACCGGATGCAAACTGCTATAGAATGGACTTCGATCAGCCAAGGGAGATTGGAAGCCCCGCCAGCGACGACGAATGTCAAGGTTTTCGCGATTACTAGTGAAGACGTGGCGAACGCCGCTACTGTCGTTACAGGTCAGCCGCCTATCTCTAGCCAACATGCTAAAGTTTTATTTAATACTGAAGGCAAACTAGTGGTCGAATCTATCGGGAAACTGAGAACCATTTCGTGTCATGGGGTCGAGACTATGTCCGGGTGACTCTCCACCCTGACCATAGCACCCACCCTATTCGACAATCTATTAGAGAAGCAAACCAGTGACCAAAGCCTCCAAAGGATTAAACAAGAGATCTTAGAAGGAAAGAATGATGGATTTCGTACCGCGGACAACGGAATATTATACCTCAGAGATCGATTATGTATTCCCGAGGACCCCGAGTTGCGAAGGAAGATATTGGAAGAAGCTCATTCAACGCCCTATGCAATGCATCCGGGATCCACCAAAATGTACCAGGATTTGAAATAGAAATTCTGGTGGTCCGGTATGAAAAGAGATGTGGCTCAGTACATCAGTGCCTGCCTGACCTGTCAGAGGGTTAAAGCAGAACACCAGAGGCCTGGAGGATTACTGCAACCTGTCCAAATTCCAGAATGGAAATGGGAGGATATCTCTATGGACTTTATTTCAGGATTACCCAAGACAACAAACGGCTATGACGCTATATGGGTAATCGTGGATAGATTAACCAAATCCACCCACTTTCTGGCAATTAAGATGACTCATTCAATTGAGCAACTGGCTCAATTATATGTCAAGGAAATTATTAGACTACATGGGATCCCTAAGACCATCATCTCTGACAGAGATGGTCGTTTTGTCTCGCATTTTTGGGAATGTGTTCAGAGGGCTCTTGGCACAAAGCTATTATTCAGTACTGCTTTCCACCCTCAAATCGACGGACGGAAAGAGAGGGTGAACCAAGTGCTAGAAGACATGCTACGGGCTTGTGCCTTGGACTTCAAGGGAAGCTGGTGCTGATATTTATGCTTAGCAGAATTCGCTTACAACAATAGCTACCAGGCTACTATTGGGATGGCACCCTACGAGGCTCTGTATGGTAGGAAATGCAGATCACCTATATGTTGGTATGAAGGCGGGGAAAAGAAAGAGATGGGATTTCAAACAGAGCTTATCAATAACACCACCCGTGTTATACAGAATATCCGCTAAAGAATAGAAACTGCTCAGAGTCGACAGAAGAATTATGCGGATAAGCGACGAAGGCCATTGGAGTTCAGTGTCGGAGACTCAGTGTTCCTCAAGGTAGCTCCTATGAAGGGAGTAATGAGGTTTGGTAAGAAGGGAAAGCTAAGCCCGCGCTATGTGGGACCATACCAGGTTCTGAAAAGAATCGGCAAGGTAGCATATGAAATAGAGCTGCCTCAAGAGATGTCAGCTATTCACAACGTGTTCCACGTGTTGATGCTAAAGAAATGTATTCCGAACACGGGCCAAGTGATCGAACCCCAGACAGTACAAGTGCAAGAGGACCTAACCTATGAAAGCCGACCAATCCAGATATTGGATCGAGACGTCAATAGACTAAGGAACAAAGAAGTACCCTTAGTAAAGGTCTTATGGCAAAATCAACAGTATGAAGAAGCCACGTGGGAACGAGAAGATGATATGAAACAAAAGTATCTGGAGGTATTTTAAGTTCGAGGACGAACTTTCTATGAGGTATGGGGTACTGTAACACCCACAAAACTATAAGATAAGTATATGGGTGTTATTTGCTTTAGAGCATAAGAGTAAGAAGAATCAAAAGAAAAAGAAATAAAAGAAATAAAAAGAAGAGGTGAAGGTTTGAACCTTGAACCTCTCACAAAGGATAGAAATAAGATTATGTATGATAACCACTAGGATAATGAATAACATATGAATGGAAAATGATGGGAATTGTAGTTAAAAATGAAGATATAATTAAGTGAGGGAATAAGAGAAAATCAAGTAGTTTTCTTCCTCTTGTTTACCTCTTGGTAAAGAAAAGGAGTAAGCAAAAGACAAGTTGTCTTTTCTATTTTTTCTCAATTTTCGTGCGGATTAAGAGAGTGAGGATGAGAAGAGTTAAGGGAGATGAATGAGGACATATTCTCATTAGAAAAGTATATACATGAATTAAGGAGAAAGGGAAGCAAAATTCATATTTGTTTCTTCCACCCACTTAGCATAAAAAGGAAAGAAAGAAAAGGATTTCATTTTCTTTCTTCTTCCTCACCATTGCCGAAACTAGAGCTCTTCTCCCTCATCACCACAAGCCGAGTTTAGGTCTTCTTCCTAAGAGAAAACTAAGATACAAGAAGGAGCCTTCAAGGTGTACCCTTCCAAGCAAGAGAAATCAAAAGGAGTGCTAAAAGAAGAAGCTCTATTCTTCCTCTCCACCAAGGGTACCATTTTCTTAAGGATTAACAAGTGAACACTAGGTAAGCTTCCCCTCACCTGTGGTACAATAGCTCATATGGTTTTCCATGAAGATAGATTGCTAAAAAAAAAACTAGGGTTGATTATGGAAATTTCGGCCAAGACAAAAGGAAGAGTCTAAGAAATTTTAAACTAGATATGCTTATTATTTTTCTTGTGACATGTATCTTATGTAGGAGGTTAATCTAATGTTTCTATGCTAGAATGATTAATTAGAACTTAGATCCATGAACCTTAGACTCTCGGCCAAGCATGAACAAGAGGACTAGGTAAGCTAAAGACTCAAACTAAACATGCTCCCTTGTTCTTGTGTTATGTACCCTATGAAAATGGTGTTGTTAACTTTTTCCCTTACTTGTATGTTGATTGAAACTCCATTTTCTTATGCTCATGAATATTCGGCCATGGAAGAACTAAAGGCCTAGGAGAGCTTTAAACATAAAACTAAGCATGCTATGAGTTTTCCTAAGATAAGATATGAAGCTAAAATGTTATGCCTTGATTGTATGTTGGTTTGAAAGTCTATTTCATGCTTATGAAGATTCGGCCATGTTGTGATTTTAGGCCTAGGAAAGTTTAAACCAAGGCTAAGATGCTCATGACCTTCTTGATGAAATGATATGAAACTAGTTTGATGTTCTTAAGGTTGCTTGTTACATAGAAATTTAGTTACATGTAACTTTTGGCCACACTATGCTTTAGGGCTAGGATGCTTAGATTTTAAACTAAGTTTACTCATAATGTTTCTTGTAATAAATGCTATGAAATGTGTTTGTGGTTTCTATACACTTATGCCACTAGAAACCTAGTTTTCATGCTCACATGTTTCGGCCACCATTGGTTTAAAGGCCTAGGGAAACTTAGAACCCAACTTGGATATGCTCATGATGTTTCTTTTGAAAAATGCTATGAAATGTAGTTGTGGTTTCCATGCTCTTATACCATTAGAAACCTAGTTTCCATGCTCACATGTTTCGGCCACTATTGGTCTAAAGGCCTTGGAAAATGTAGAACCCAACTTAGATATGCTCATGATGTTTCTTGTGATAAATGCTATGAAATGTAGTTGTGGTTTCCATGCTCTTATGCCCTAGAAACCTAGTTTTCATGCTCACATGTTTCGGCCACTATTGGTCTAAAGGCCTAGGGAAATTTAGAACCCAACTTAGATATGCTCATGATGTTCTTGTGATAAATGCTATGAAATGTAGTTGTGTTTTTCCATGCTCTTATGCCACAAGAAATCTAGTTTCCATGCTTAATATGTTTCGGCCACCTTGGGTTAATGGGTTTAGGAAGTTTGGAACTTGAACCAAATGTGCTTATGATGTTCCTCATGAAATGTGTAGGATATTGGCTTAAGGTTCAACACCTTCATGCTACATGTAACCTAGAATAAGGCTTGCTAGGGTTCGGCCATGATAAGGATAGAAGCTTATGGAACTTAGAACCCAAATTAAACATGCTCAAGTTGTTCCTTATGAAATATGATGTGATATGAGTTAGGGTTTTCATGTTTACATGCTGTTTAGAATTGATTGCTCTTCATGAAGGTTTCGGCCATGAAAGAATTAGAAACCTAGGAGGGCTTAAAAATTTAGGTTAACATGCTTATGATCTTTCTTATGATAGGATGTGAAGTTAGCATGAGATTCTTATGTTTGTATGTTGTCTAGAGTTCGTGTCCCTACTCTTGACTTTCGACCATAAGAGGTTTAGTGACCTAGATGTGCCTCACATGCTATGCTATGAATTAAGAGATGTTATTTAAATGATTCCATGTATGATTATGTCTTTCTATGATGAGTGATATGTTCATTATGTACGTTTATGATCCATGCATGTGCTATGTGCCTAATTATACATGCTTTATGATATGATAAATGACATGTCCATTATGTACGTTTATGATCCATGCATGTGCTGTGTGCCCAAATATGCATGCCTTATGATGTGATAAATGACATGTTCATTATGTATGCTTATGATCCATGCATGTGCTGTGTGCCCAAATATGCATGTTTTATGATATGTTAAGAAATATGTTATGCATAAAATGATAAGAACTATGATATGTATGACATGCTACTTTACTTTATGTATGGCTTGTACCAAGGGTGGGCTCCATAAGCGCCCCGGGGTCGATGGACTAAGAAACGGGCCTCGTTAGGGATGGGCTCCTAAGTGCCCCTAGGTCGATGGACTAAGAAACGGGCCTAGTATGTATGCCTTGTAGGGTTCAAGACTTGCTACCTTGGACCTACATAGGACGCGCGCATTTATGTATGTGGTACAAGCCGGGGCCCTAATCATGTTGAGATTATGTTTAAGTATGTATATTATAAGTTTTCATAAGACATGTTGCATATGTTTCATGATGCATGTTTAGGAATTCACCTTGCATATACTTTATGATTATGCCATGATATTTATGATGATGTTATGCTATGTCAGGATTCATTTGATGTTCATGTTAGAACATGCTATAATACTTTATGATGATTATGTTATGATATGCTGCTTGATATGATAAATTGTTTCCATGCGTTTTGGACTTGTGATTTTGATATGCTATACGGTTTTTGTGAGTAGGAAAGGAACTTACTGAGCCATGAGTGCTCACAGCTTACTTTCTTGTACCACAGATAAAGGCAAGGAATGGATGTACTAGGGGAGCAGCAGGAGGGGCTAGAAGGATGTGTGTGGTAGTGGCTTGGTTAATGGGAAAGACCTACTTTTGTTAATAAAGAAATATGCCATGTTTATGTTATTTCATTTTGACTCCATGACCTTAATTATGTGTTTGGGTATTATGACTCAAAAATCATGATAAGTATGCTATGTGGTTTTATATGTCTATAGTGATTTTAAAGTAAAAACTTTTAATTTCTTTAAGTAAGACTTCCGTTGTGTTAAGTAAGTATGTATGTGTAACAAGTAACCCCCGTCGCCTTAGTAGGAGGGGCGGGGCGTTACATAACGACCCAAAATTTCCTTGTCTTAAGTTCTAAAAGTCCTTATTAATACTTAGAAATGCTTTAGAAATATTCTAGAGATTTTTAGGAATTTTTAGAGTATTTTTATGTAATTTTTGAAGGCCGTTTGGTATTTTTACCAAAAGGAAGAAGTTTCAAAAATAAAGAGGTTCGGCCGAGGTTCAAACCTGTGACCTCCGACACGAACCAAGTCTTAAGCAATGTGTGATAGCCAAGTGCCCAAGCGGGCTGTGCTAATTAAGGAAGGAGTGAAATATATTTATATGGAAGTAGATAACAGAATACCTAGTTATAAGAAGAGAACTTAGGTATTATCCCGAGACCTAATTCCTTCTCACCTCTTCTTCCTCACGTGCGACGGTGGCTCGGGCGGAAACAGAGAAGAGTTTAGGGCATTGTCTCCGGTTGCCGGCAAGGGTGTTCTCCGAGGGATTCTTCACGCGGTGGTGATCCTCTCGTCGAGGAGAGTCTGTGGGCACAAGAAGAGGTCGGAGATTTGAGGTATCCGAAGCCCTAGTTACCTCTTGTTCGGTTGTGAGTCCAAGAAACCATTGTAAGTTGCTTCTCACCTACAGTAAGAGTAGTTTCGGAGTTTTGTTTCACTCCTTACCATCCACAGCATGCTCTTTTGTTTCGGATTGTGTTTGAGCCGAATTTATGCTTGCTAGGGATTTAGTTCCTTCTTGTTTCGGATCATGTTGTGCAGAATTTAGGGTGCTAGAGGGTTAAGAGTAGTTCCGAGCTTCGATTTGTTTTCTTTGCTTTCGGATTATAGTGTACAGCATTGGGATAGTAAGAGGTTTAAGGGTAGCATGCGTTCTTTGCTTTCTTCCTTTTGGTTCTGTTGTAGCAAGATTAAAGATCCTGTTGCTCTATAAAAAGTATAAGTTTTGGAACAAACGAAACAAGTTATATAGGTTCCAAAATTCCAGCGAGTTCTAGTTTGATTTACGCTACGATAGAGGTGTGAACAGCTCTATTTGGAGCTTAGAACAGCTTCCCTTTGGAGCTCATTCCAGTCCAGGTTTCTTTGTGTTCGCTGCAGAAATGAACAGCTTTGTTTAGAGTTTAGAACACCCCTTTCAATTTGCAGTTTTAGCAAGTACAGATTCAATTTTTAGTTAGTTTTCTTTGCTTCTGTACAAAACCCGAACTTCCCTTTATTTCCCAAGTACATAGTTAGATTTCTAATTTAGTTTCTAGTTTCCTTTTTGTTTTGGCAATAGGCGTGTACCATAATTAGTAGAGGTGCAGGATTTTAGTGCGGTTTAGATCTCCTTGTAGTGCAGAATTTTAAGTGCAGATTTCTTCCATTAAGTGCAGTTTTCCATTAAGTGCAGTTTTTCATTAAGTGCAGATTTTTATAAGTATTGTACGCAGATTTTTATAAGTATTGCTTGCAGATTTTGATAAGTATTATAGTGCAGATTTTAATTAAGATTATAGTGTAGATTTTTATTTAAGCTTATAGTGCAGATTTCAATTAAGCTTATAGTGCAGATTTTTAATTAAGCTTACAGTGCAGATCTTGTTAAGTATTACAGTATTTTGAGTTTAAGAAAAGACCAAGGTCTTGATAGGATTCCTAAATTTTAAGAATTGGAATCAGCAGCACACCAAGTACTCAAAGAAATGTCAAGGCATTTTATTATAAGAATATTAAAGATAACAAGTATTTTATTTTTAAAAGACTAGTACCCGACTTCCAAGGTTGTCGTTAAACAAATCTAAATGACCAATTCCAAGGTCTTGGCCCTGGTAAGACCAAGGTCTTTACCCTCGTAGGACTGGTGACTAGCTACCATAGTCTCTATTAGGGAGCGCGCATTGGTACTAAGCCTGGACCCAAGAGAAGCTTTATTATTATTTTGAAGTATTAAATTATATGTATTTGAACTAGCAAAGCAAGTGTCATAAAAGTTTAATTCAGCAAGTTAGCTTCTTTATTTTTAAGTTAAGCAAGTCAGAATTGATGGTTTCTTTTAACACTGCAAAACCTTAGTTTGATTGCTACTTTCATGAAGCATTGCAGATATTAATTTTTAATTAGCAGATTCTTTAGTTTTCCTTTGCTATTAGATTAACATGAGCAGCTATATATGTTTTCTTTTAAAGCATTCAGTTTCTAGTTTCTTTTTGAATACATGCATATCCGAGTTTTGTGAGTTAAATAGTGCTTACTAAGCAATTTTGCTTATAGATTGCATTTCCTCTTACTGCAGATAAAGGAAAGGAAAAGCTATAGCAAAGGAAGGCGACAAGGAGGTGTTCGATGATGTGTGATGCCAGGACTATGGGAGAGACTTGGGGCATTATTAAGTTTCCGTGTTTTAGTGGTTAAGAAACATTTGAGATTTTACTTTATGTTCCATGACATTTGAGATTATTCTTGTTTTAGATCGCATGTTAAGATGAGTTCTATTTAGTAAGTAGATACTTTTGTGTTTGCATTGAGATATAGTTTCATATGTTTCTGCTATTATAAGTTATATGTGCATGTTCTGAATTTTGGAGTATTGTATTGTATTTTAGTCCTGCCGAACAGCATATACTCTGCCGAAATTTTAAGTTTTTTGGAAAAATTTAAGTACAGTTTGTTACACTAGTTATGTAAGAGTATAGTAGTTATGTAACGGACACCTTTAGAGAGTAGTGAGAAGGGTGGTCGTTACAAATGACATGGTCACCCCTGACGCCAGTCAGCCATCTCACACACAATGGTGAGACCGAGTGGGTAGGGCTGTGACAATCGTGCACTCTAACGTCACTCCTCCTGATGAGTGACCGAGTGGACAGGATGCTGTCGGAGTACACCTATCCTCCTACTCCAAATCATAAATGGGGGAGCGCAATGCTCTCATCTCCTGGTACACGATGACGGGGAGGGATCTCGGCGTGCTACCACACTGCAGTACACTACCCATTAGCGTCCCAACGGAGCACCATCGAGCAAACCGACGTGCTACCAAGCTGCATCACGCTACCCATGAGCGGACCAACGGAGCACCGACAGTGATGAAACTGGCGATGTGCTCAACAATAATGGAGCAGACTATCGCGCAACATGCAATCATGCGAATGATGCATGACACAAAGCATGGCAATATCCTGAACCAATCCACATATATATAAAATGTGTACCCTAGTATCAATAAGTCATATCTGAAGATCTAAGGTACACAAGGCAAGTATGGTATAAACAAAAACCTGGGTC
Source organism: Zingiber officinale (assembly GCF_018446385.1). Classification (NCBI taxonomy): domain Eukaryota; kingdom Viridiplantae; phylum Streptophyta; class Magnoliopsida; order Zingiberales; family Zingiberaceae; genus Zingiber; species Zingiber officinale. Next base: position 68,283,814 of record NC_056002.1, read on the forward strand.
CTGAACATAATAAGGCATGATATGTCACTACCTCTATGAGCATATATATAATCATGTGGGTACTAACATAAAATGTATAACAGATGGGCAAACAAGCGTGTAACAGGTATCCGGTAGTGACATATCGAAACAAGAACGAACATAATTATTACTAAAGGCTAAAACCTACTAAACATATCAACATGACATTATCAAAGATAAGTCAAAGTACCCACCTCAAATAGAAGGTCCAATCTAGTTAAATCCAACGTCGAGATGCTCGTCTCGAATCAGAGTCCTGTAATACATGATATACAGATTTAGCTAATTACATATAAATTAATTAGCTAAATCAAATCCTCAAACCCATTTAGGATAATCATAATCGAATACTGTTAGTTAGAGCTCTAGAGCCAATCATTTGATGATTGTATTATGGACTTGTTGTATCATATTCTTATATAAATAAAGGCATTTGTTTTGGTTATTATACTTACTTGTATTGGTGCCAAATAAACTAAGTATAATAGCGTACTTGAGTAGAAGGTTCTTACATATATCAATCGATTGGTTGAATCGATAGTGAGATGATATAGGAAACACTACTCTTAATCATCCCTAGTCGAGTATTAACATTCAGGGACAATGTTAATTCAATAAGACTAGCATGTAGGTCAACTCGATGACTTGATCTCACAAGTCATGGATATAGAGATATCAAGTTGACACATGGGTATGCATTGGAGAATATATACTGAATGACCCGCTATGAGAAAGTATCATGGATCGTTATATGAGTGTCATATACTTTCTCATGTGTCTATTAGTATGACTACTAGTCATTAGACCGGAAGTCACCATGGTTCCCTACATAAGGAGTTATGTACTTTGGTTTCGTCAAACGTCACTCGTAACTGGGTGGACTATAAAGGCGATTACTGGGTATGTAATAAATTATGTGGAGGGATGTGAGTGATGTAGATGGGATTTATCCCTCCTATATGACGGGAGTGACATCGATATTCTTGATAGAGTGAGACCACGAAGTGCATAGTCATGCCCAAATGAGTCAATATGAGATATTGAGCTCATTTGATTTAATGAGTCTACTTGGAGTTCAAGATTTAGATTGATTAGAGGATGACACGGTCTATGCCTCACATTAATCAATCTAGATGTCTAGGATAGAAGGACACTTGTCATATATTGTGAGGAGTCACAATTAGTAGTCACAAGGTGATGTTGGATCTCAACATTCTTGTAACTTGGGTAGTAATGATGTGTTGCTAGATATCACTCATTACTTATGCTCCTAAATGGGTTTAGAGGCATTGCCAACGTTACAAGAACCTATAGGGTCACACACTAAGGACAATTAGATGGAGATTAGGTTCATATGATGAACCAAGAGGATTAGGTTCATGTATTGAACCAAATTAGATTAAGAGTAATCCAAGTTAGGCTAATTGAGTTGGACTCGAGTTGATTCATGTGTTCAATGAGCCTAATTTAGATTATGATTCATTGAATCAATTTAATTAAATGAATTAGATTCATTATATTAAATTGGCTTGAATCAAATGGTTGGATTTGATCAACCATGAGAGAGATTTGGTCAAGTTTGACATGACTTGAGAGGAAGATGAAGAGTCAAGTTTGACTTGACTATTTGCTACCTCATTTGTGAGTTGGCATTAGGAGGACTAATGATGATGTGCCACATCATCATAGTTGGCACATGTGTGTGCCACCTCATGGAGGTTACAAATTCCCTCTTTAATGACCACATTAAAGAGAATGGAGGTTACAACTCCAAGAAGTGGCCGACCACTTTTGTTAGTGAATGAAATTCATTTTTCATTAAAGGCATTTTATTCCTTAATCTTCCTCCTTGCATCTTCTTGTTCTCTCTCTCCTCTCTTGGCCGAACCTTACCAAGGCGCTAGCACACCTTTGTGTTAGGTTTCCCCACCTATTTGTTCGTGTGGATACTTCTAGAGGGTTGTACACTTGACAACCTCGAGATCCGGCATCACTTGGAAGAGCGAGATACGCGAAGGGTTTCGCACCAAGGATAAAGATCTTCTCCTAATGTAGATCTAGATGTAAGAAACTCGTACTCGTAAATTTTGTTTTATTTTACTTCGCACGGATCCGGTGGCATGGGGGTTTCGGGGTTTCCGCGACGCGAAAAGCGGTTTTCTCGGCCCGAAAAACCCAACAATGGTATCAGAGCCACGTGCGAAGTCTTGTATGAGTTTATTTTGTTTTTTATGAAAAATAGAAGTTCTGTAATATTCTGTAAATTTCCTAATTTTATAGTTTTTATGGGTATTTTTCTCGTAGAAGCGAAGCACAAGTGTTTCGACACTTGTAGGCTTCGACTACCGAGAAGATTTTTCTGAAACAGCAAGGTTTCACCCCAAATCTTTTTGGGACAGCGGGCTAAGGTGCTGTAGGATCACTAAGGAACACTCGCGATGGTTAGGTCGCGGGTAGGGGCGCTGCCCCTGGCCCTGCAAGGGGATTCATTCCGCGATTACGCCCGAAAACCCGCTAAACGGAACCGCCAGGAATTTTACTCATAAAAATTGTAAAATTGTATTAAAAATTACAAAAAATTATAGAAAATACATAATTTAGAATTATGTATTATTTTGTGATAGTCATGGCCCAAAAAGACCCAATCTGATTGGAAATATGTTGTAATTCATAATACAGCCTGCGTACCGTCATGTGATGTGCGTGTTGTATATTTGATTCGCGACCTGTGCGTCGTGCCTTTCTCTATTTTTATATTCTTGTTGTAAATTAGTTTAGACTCGAATGTAACTCGAGTTTTAAAATTATAATGTACAAAATTAGAGCGGTGGAAGGTCCACTCGAGACGGAGTTACGAGGAGAGCGCGAGCAACACAAGGTGGTCAAAGGGAGGAGCTTGAGAAGCTGTTGACCTTAGGTTGACCATCCGATCTTCCCATTGGCTTGAGAAGATCGTAGTAGGGCCATGATTAATCACAAATAATTTAATTAATTGCTTGAGTGTATGTGATGCATAATTAGTAATTAATTAGTGCCTAACAATTGATTAGATCTAAATCGTGTACAAGATGCACCCTCTCAATTAGATTAGATCTCAATCGCATCAACTCAAATGTATACCGTGCCGTGATACCTATCACTACCTCGATCACATGTGTTGTTGAATCTGCCAAAGCAAAGTAACACATATTATCTTGGTAGGGTACGGAGGGACAATCTTGGTCTCGCTTATCAATGCATGGGTGAGTACAACTCAATTAGATTGAGTAACTAGTTAACTCAATTGGATTGAGTTTAACTATAGGCATTTTTCAATGGTTGGTAGATAGGTCAAAATCATATTTATATTAATTCTTAGGCGTATTAGCCAAAGCTAACTCGAGTTTTAATATAAATGTGGATCTTGATCCTATAAACATGAGTTGCATAGAGATGTAATTGGTAAATTGTTACCTACCAATCATACTAAATCTTGGCCATATTAGCCAAAGCTAACTCAAGGGTTAGTATGATGTGGATCTTGTTCCACTTGAATTATAGAATTCAGTGGGAGCATCATTTAGTTAAATGCCTAATTAAATGATTTAAAAGAATATGATATTTATTTTCTGCATTTTTCTGTTGTAGATAACCATGACGTCAAACATGAACACCTTCTCTCTGCGTTCTGTCCTTAACAAGGACAAGCTCAACGGAGCAAATTTCCTGGACTAGTACAGGAATCTGAGAATAGTTCTCACCCAGGAACGTAAACTGTACGTTCTGGAGCAGCCCATTCCGGAGGCTCCTCCTGCCAATGCCACGCGAACAGACAAAGATGCTTACAAGAAGCATCAAGATGACGCATTAGATGTGTCCTGTCTAATGCTCGCGACCATGAACTCTGAGCTTCAGAAGCAACACGAGTTGATGGGCGCTTACGATATGGTTGAACATCTTCGTTAACTGTATCAAGGACAAGCAAGGCACGAGAGATTTGAGATCTCAAGGGCACTATTTCAGTGCAAGATGTCAGATAGGGCTCCCGTAGGCCCATATGTATTCAAAATGATTGGGTACATAGAAAACCTACAGAGGTTGGGATTCTCGCTTGGCCAAGAGCTGGCCACTGACCTGATCTTGCAATCCTTGCCGGATAGCTATAGTCAATTCGTTCTAAACTACAACATGAACGAAATTGACAAGCCAGCCGAGCATGTTAAGAAATATTGAACCTTAAGAACGTTAAACCCCACTGCTACGATGGTTCGAAACACAAAGCAAGGAAAGCCCAAAGGCAAAGGAAAGTCCCAAGCCAAAGGCAAAGGCAAGGCAAGCCTAAAGGAGGGGTCACAAGGATGCTGCTTCCATTGCGGTCGAGGCAAAACCTTTGGAAGAGGAACTGCAAAGTGTACCTGGAAGATCTTAAGAAGAAGCGAAGTGAGACTTCCACTTCAGGTATATATGTTATAAAAGTCAATCTATCTATTTCTTCATCATGGGTATTAGATACCGGATGTGCTTCTCACATTTGTACTAATGTACAGGCACTGAGAAATAGCAGGGCATTGGCAAAGGGCGAGGTGGACCTATGAGTAGGCAATGGAGCACGGGTTGCTGCTGTTGTTGTAGGGACTTATTTTCTATCTCTGCCCTCTGGGCTTATACTAGAGTTGGATGATTGTTGTTATGTGCCTACTTTAACTAAGAACATAATTTCAGTTTCTAGTTTGGACAAGAAAGGTTTCTCTTTTATAATTAAGGACAAATGTTGTTCTGTTTATTTAAAAAATATATTCTATTGTAGTGCACCTCTGATGAACTGACTCTACATTCTAGACCTTGAAAGCCCTATCTATAACATAAATACCAAGAGGTTCAAGTCAAATGACTTGAATCAAACCTATCTCTGGCACTGTCGCTTAGGTCATATAAATGACAAGCGCTTATCCCAGCTCCATAAGGATGGTTTGCTGGACTCATTTGCTTTTGAATCTTATGAGACGTGCGAGTCATGCCTACTAGGCAAGATGACCAAGACTCCCTTTAGTGGGCACAACGAAAGAGTGACTGATTTGTTAGGACTTATACATAGTGATGTATGTGGCCCTTTCAATGTCGCTGCTAGAGGCGGTTATAGGCACTTCATCACATTTACTAATTAATTCAGTAGATATGGTTATGTGTACTTGATGACACATAAGTCTGAATCCTTTGAAAAGTTCGAAGAATTCAAGAATGAAGTACAGAACCAGCTTGGCAAGAGTATTAAGATACTTCGATCAGATTGAGGTGGAGAATACCTTAGCCATGAGTTTCGTGACTATCTAGCTGAGTGTGGGATTCTATCCCAACTCACTTCTCCTGGAACACCACAGTGGAATGGTATATCCGAAAGAAGGAACCGTACTTTATTAGATATGGTACGGTCTATGATGAGTCACACAGATCTTCCTACATTTCTTTGGGGTTGTGCTCTAGACACAGCAACTTTTATACTCAACCGAGTTCCATCCAACGTCGTGATAAAGACACCATATAGGATATAGACTGGGAGAGATGCCTAGGTGTCTTTTATGAGGATTTGGGGTTGTGAGGCTTACGTTCGACGTCAAGTCTCAGACAAATTAGGACCCAAATCCGACAAGTGCTACTTTATTGGATATCCCAAGGAAACTAAGGAATATTACTTCTACATTCCTAGTCAGCAGACTGGGGTCTTTCCAGAAAGGGACTTTGTTTCTAGAAAGACTAGTGGGAGTACGTTCGATCTTGAAGAAGTTCAAGATGTGGACCATAGCACTGAAGCCTCGATGGAAGTTGAACTGGAACCACAAAGTGTTATGGAAGATGTTGTTCCACAAGGAGTTGAGGAACAACAACCAGTTCAAGTGGGCATACCTCTTCGCAGGTCTGATAGGGTACGTCGTCAGCCTGAGAGATACTCATTTCTCTTGTCTGACCATGATGACGTTGTGCTCATAGAGGATGAGCCTACCACCTATCAGGAAGTTGTGATGAGACCAGATTCTGAGAAATGGCTAGAGGCCATGAGATCCGAAATGGAATCCATGTACACCAACCAAGTATGGACTTTGGTTGATCCACCTGAAGGGGTAAAATCCATAGGGTGTAAGTGGGTCTTTAAGAGAAAGACTGACATGGATGGACTTATCTATAAGGGTCGCTTGATAGCTAAAGGTTTCAAGCAGATTCATGGTATTAACTATGATGAAACCTTTTCTCCAGTAGCGATGTTTAAGTCCATCCGGATCATGCTTGCTATTGCAGCATACCATGACTATGATATATGGCAGATGGATGTAAAAACTGCGTTTTTGAATGGAAACCTGCTCGAGAATATGTACATGACACAACCTGAGGGTTTTGTAGATCCACAGCATACTAGCAGAGTATGCAAGCTACATAGGTCTATTTATGGACTAAAGCAAGCTTCTCGGAGCTGGAATCTTCGATTTGATGATGCAATCAAACAGTTTGGTTTCATCAACAATGAAGACGAACCTTGTGTCTACAAGAAGGTTATAGGGGGCATAGTTGTCTTCCTCATATTGTATGTGGATGACATACTGCTCATTGGGAAAGACATCCCTTTGCTACAGTCTGTCAAAACTTGGCTAGGGACATGTTTCTCAATGAAGGACTTAGGTGAGGCATCCCGCATTCTAGGGATACAGATCTATAGAGATAGGTCTAAGAGATTGCTTGGCCTAAGTCAGAGTGCATATATTGACAAGGTACTCCTTCGGTTTGCCATGCAGAACTCCAAGAAGGGATTTCTGCCGATGTCACATAGCGTGAGTCTTTCGAAGACTCAAGGTCCCTCTTCTAGAGAGGAGAGAGACCGCATGGATCAGATCCCTTATGCCTCAGCCATAGGATCTATCATGTACGCCATGCTATGTACTCGACCTGATGTCTCGTATGCTTTGAGCATGACGAGCAGATACCAGTCAAATCCAGGTGAAAGTCACTGGATAGCGGTCAAGAATATTCTTAAATACTTAAGAAGGACTAAAGAATATTTCTTGATATATGGAGGTGATGACGAGCTAGCTGTAAAGGGTTACAGTGATGCCAGCTTCCAGACCGATCAGGATGATTATCAATCGCAGTCGGGGTTCGTGTTTTGCATAAATGGAAGTCTTCTGAGTGGAAGAGTTGACGGGACATAGTTGGCGATTCTACAGGTATATCAACGCATTAGAGGCGACAAGGAGGCGGTTTGGATCCATGAGTTCATCCGAACTTGGGGTGGTTCCTAGCATCGCTGACCCCATTGAGCTCTATTGTGACAACAATGGAGCTATAGCACAGGCGAAGGAACCTCGCTCACACCAGCGGACCAAACACATACTACGGCGCTTCCATCTCATTCGAGAGATTATCGAGAGAGGAGATGTGAAGATTTGCAGAGTATCCACAGAGGCTAACATCGCAGATCCCTTGACCAAGGATTTGGCACAGAGAAAGCATGATGGCCACACTAGGTCATTGGGGCTTAGAGCCTACACTGATTAGCACTAGTGCTAGTGGGAGATTGTTAGTTAGAGCCCTAGAGCCAATCATTTGATGATTGTATTATGGACTTGTTGTATCATATTCTTATATAAATAAAGGCATTTGTTTTAGTTATTATACTTACTTGTATTGGTGCCAAATAAACTAAGTATAATAGCGTACTTGAGTAGAAGGTTCTTACCTATATCAATCGATTGGTTGAATCGATAGTGAGATGATATAGGGAACACTACTCTTAATCATTCCTAGTCGAGTATTAACATTCAGGGACAATGTTAATGCAATAAGACTAGCATGTAGATCAACTCGATGACTTGATCTCACAAGTCATGGATATAGAGATATCAAGTTGACACATGGATATGCATTGGAGAATGTATACTGAATGACCCGCCATGAAAAAGTATCATGGATCGTTATATGAGTGTCATATACTTTCTCATGTGGCTATTAGTATGACTACTAGTCCTTAGACCTGAAATCACATGGTTCCCTACATAAGGAGTTATGTACTTTAGTTTCGTCAAACGTCACCCGTAACTGGGTGGACTATAAAGGCGATTACTGGGTATGTAACAAATTATGCGGAGGGATGTGCGTGATATAGATGAGATCTATCCCTCCTATATGATGGGAGTGACATCGATATTCTTGATAGAGTGAGACCACGAAGTGCATGGCCATGCCCAAATGAGTCAATATGAGATATTGAGCTCATTTGATTTAGTGAGTCTACTTGGAGTTCAAGATTTAGATTGATTAGAGGATGACACAGTCTATGCCTCACATTGATCAATCTAGATTTCTAGGATAGAAGGACACTTGTCTTATATTGTGAGGAGTCACAATTAGTAGTCACAAGGTAATGTTGGATCTCAACATTCTTGTAACTTGGGTAGTAATGATGTGTTGCTAGATACCGCTCATTACTTATGCTCCTAAATGGGTTTAGGGGCATTGCCAACGTTACAAAAACCTATAGGGTCACACACTAAGGACAATTAGATGGAGATTAGGTTCATATGATGAACCAAGAGGATTAGGTTCATGTATTGAACCAAATTGGATTAAGAGTAATCCAAGTTAGGCTAATTGAGTTGGACTCGAGTTGATTCATGTGTTCAATGAGTCTAATTTAGATTATGACTTATTGAATCAATTTAATTAAATGAATTAGATTCGTTATATTAAATTGGCTTGAATCAAATGGTTGGATTTGATCAACCATGAGAGAGATTTGGTCAAGTTTGACTTGACTTGAGAGGAAGAGGAAGAGTCAAGTTTGACTTGACTATTTGCTACCTCATTTGTGAGTTGGCATTAGGAGGACTAATGATGATGTGTCACATCATCATAGTTGGCACATGTGTGTGCCACCTCATGGAGGTTACAAATTCCCTCTTTAATGACTACATTAAAGAGAATGGAGGTTACAACTCCAAGAGGTGGCCGGCCACTTTTGTTAGTGAATGAAATTCATTTTTAATTTAAGGCATTTTATTCCTTTATCTTCCTCCTTGCATCTTCTTGTTCTCCCTCTCCTCTCTTGGCCGAACCTTACCAAGGTGCTAGCACACCTTTGTGTTAGGTTTCCCCACCTATTTGTTCGTGTGGATACTTCTAGAGGGTTGTACACTTGACAACCTTGAGATCCGGCATCACTTGGAAGAGCGGGATACGCGAAGGGCTTCGCACCAAGGGTAAAGGTCTTCTCCTAATGTAGATCTAGATGTAAGAAACTCGTAATCGTAAATTTTGTTTTATTTTACTTCGCACGGATCCGGTGGCATAGGGGTTTCGGGATTTCCGCGACGCGAAAAGCGGTTTTCGCGACCCGAAAAACCCAACAAATACGACTATTGATTAACCTCCTATTTATCAACCTAATACAACATGCATAACCATCTAAAATAATCAAATCCAACCATGATCTATATCTAAGATCAAAACCTACATTTAACTAATCAATCACACTAATCATGTATCAACTGGTAAATCCAATTTATCCCTAATTCCATACCTCAATTCACAACCGAGACTGTTGATCCACAGCCGGAAAGTTTATTGCCGGATAGAGAAATCGCTGCTGGAAACCAAGAACAACTCCACCGCAAGTCTTACTTCACCTCACGATCTCAATTCCAGCACCACAACAACAAAATACCTCTACCTCACAGCCTTGATTGTTGTTCCACAGTACACAATCCTGCAGAACAGAATCTAGTGGTGGCTGAATGTACCTAGTCCAGCAGCAACAGCAAATCTAGGGCACGAAATGTACCTCTCACGTTGGGCATTGATCTAGGGCAACACCACAAGAAAGGAACTCGAGTTCCGGCGAAAATTCGATAGTGGATGCTCGACTCACGCTCCCGGCTCCCGGCGATCTAGGGCACGGGTCCGCAAGAAGAAGGCTCGGATGATAGATTCCCGGCGATCTCCAAATGCCCGCGACCAGGAGAGGAGAGGGAGGATTTGAACCTAGGGTTCCTGTGGCCGACAGCTCTGGGCTGTGCCGACCGATCGGCGGCGGCAGTGGAGTGATTCGGTAAAGAAAATGAGGGGAAAGGAGGATCTAGAGCTCGGGGAGGAAGAAGGAGGAGAGAAAGGGAAGTGATCGGCAACAAGTTTGTACGCTCAGGGGAGGAGGAAACCGCCGCGTGCGGTTAGGGCGAGGGAGGAGACGGCGCGAATTCGGCGTCGGGTGAGGGCACAGGGGAAGAGAAATGGAGGAAAGAAAAATAAGGAAAAGAAAAGGAAAAGAATAAAAGAAAAAACAAACTTTTCTTCGTTTAAATGGGGTAGATTAAACATGTTTCCCCGGACTCCGTTTTTATCTCCGTAAACTCGTCCATACGGTCTCCGAAAAATTCCCGAAAATTTTTCAAAAATTCTGAAAAATTTCCTTATTATATTCGCCCTTTTTCGGTATTTTACATCTATAGTTGCTAAAAGGACATTATGATGATATCGTGCCATGTGTAGACTACAAATTTATAGGACACTAGTGGATGGAAGCAAAAGTTGTACTTGTGCATGGAGTTTTATCAGTTTGGATAGAATGGGAAGTTAGAAAGTACCATATAACCGGTTTTAAAATGTGCATGAAGGGCGGATGCTAATTCTCGCTTCCGGGTTTCATCGGCTGGCGCATGTCTGATAGAATTAGAAAAAGTAGTATAAGTGAAATACATATAGCCATGGTACAAATGAGCATAAGAGAAGTTGCATCTTTCAGTAGTTGAGTCAACTTATCATCAAGTACAGTTCTAATTTCCTTGAGTGTAATAATGGCTTCACTTGTACAACGTCATAGGAATTGGATCCTTATTATATGCAACGATCACCTGCTGAACCATTCCAAATTAAAGACTTAAGCATTCTTTTTTATGGTATATGAGCATTAATCTTTCATGAAAAGACAAATGATTAAAACATAATTAAAGAATAAAACCTGAGTAAGATCAAGCTCGAGCGATCGCTAATCAAAAACCCAAGTTCTGCCTAAAAAACCTATAAAACATGTTAAAACTAACTTTCAGAAAAAAATAGCATGGAACAACAACATCATCTGCATAGGTAAATCAAAGCCAAACATCAATCAAGCACCTACCGACTACAAAATTTCGCCATCCAAAGCAAACAACACTTTCAACACCAAACCTAGGAATCCCATATAAATCATGGTTATTGTCAGCAAGAAGTGCAATAGCAATAAGTTGTTTTCTTTTCAAACAAGGTCATCTTCAACATCTGATATACTATTGCACTCAAAAGGTTCCTAATAAAATGTTGTATAGGCGAAAAAAAACAAGGAATTATTAATAGAAAATTATTCTATGCAAACAATAAAACAAGATGACATTGTTGGTTTTCTCAAGCACACAGAAAAAAAAAACCTAAACAAATTCCAAAAGCAAACTATTGGAAGATTCCTTCTAAAACTATAATGGAAAATTATCTCTTTTTAAAATGTTGATATTGTCCATAGAGATATTTCTTTAATCAGAGGTAATTGGCAATGCTATTCTGCAGTACTTAAACCAAACTGCTTGATTTAGTCAAATTCTAATTTCTTGTCTCCTCAAGTATTCAATAAATTTTCTTGAGTCATATATTATAAACCAAAAAATGAATATGGTTATAACAAAATATGGAAATAGCATCCTGCGATGCCATATAAGAAGCAACACTTGGGGAAGAAGTAGTCACTTAATAACAATGCATACATTCAAAACTAAGTTGAAAAACAATGCTATTTACTGAAAGAATTCACAAGTACATGCTGAGCAAATAACACATAGCAAGATTGTCAAACGACACAACCAAATAAAACTCACAAGACTAAAACATCTTTAACTCTAAATAAACAATGAGGAAAGGACTATACTAACAACTCACATGAATTTCCTAAGGATAGTGCAAGTACTTGGGTCAACATATAAACCGCCAAATCAATGTTTTTTAGAGACATAACTTTCTTAAGCCCCTTCTCTAAAGTTGATGGGAATTGCAACAATCTTAAAGTATGACTAGTTGGATTAGTATCTGTTAGGATGCATACTAAAAGCCTAGCTTTTGGTATAAACATTTATCTAGAAATAAGAATCACATTGGTCAAATGTCTATATTTACGATAAATGTAGTTGCTCAATTAATTTATATTGTAGATAATATGGTGTGTGGTGTCAGACACAGAAGATCATGTTATCGGTTCCTTATAAATTATAAACAGTAGCTCACGACAAAGATGGAAAGGAACAAACCATTGGAAGGTTGTAGTGTAATTAGGTATTAATTTATCTTAACTATATAATTACACTAGTACACTTAGAGTGTATTGAGTAGGACCATTTGAGGTTGTTCCTTTTATACTGACTTTATGAAGGACCAAAGACCTCAGTTATTATGGAAGTGTGTGCTCTTAATCCTAATATAATAACAAGCACATATATTTGATATTTATTTCTTTAATTTATCAATGGGTGAGATTTAGTTCGATAAATCAATAAGTCCGATAAGTTGGGAAATGATATCACTTATAATGTGTGTTGTTGATTATAGAAGGAAACTGTGTCCTAGTGATCTAGGTTGAGAATGTCCCCAAGAGGAGCTCATAAGGATTGTCATGTTAAACCCTGCAGGTGGACTTAGTCCGACATGACGATGAAGCTGAGTGGTACTACTCTTGGAGCTAGATATTAATTAAGTGAGTTATCAGTAATTTACTTAATTAGTGGGCATTTGTTATCTTAAACACAGGGAGACTAACGCACTCATAATAAGAAGGAGCCCAAAATGTAATTTGGGATTGGTGCGGTAGTTCAATAATAGTTCTCTAGTGGAATGAATTATTATTGATAAAATTAAGTTGTGTGTTCGGGGCGAACACGGGATGCTTAATTTTATCGGGAAACCAAAACCAATTCCTCCTCTCGGTCCCTATCGTAGTCTCTTAATTATAGAGTACTATACCCACCTTCTTACCCATCCCATAGGGGTCGGCCAAGCTAGATTGGAGACCAAGCTAGGGTCGGCAAAAGTTTGGTTCATGGGTGCTTCAAGGTGGTCGGCCCTAGCTTGGGTTCAAGCTTGGTGTGGATGGCCCAAATTAAAATAAAAGGATTTTTATTTTTTATTTTTAATTTTTCTTATGTGGATAACATGATTTAAAAGAGACTTTAAAAATTTAAATCTTTCCTTTTATAAGATTCTACAAAAGATTAAGAGAAGAGTTAAATCTTTTTCCTTATTTGTAAATTAAAAGGTTGATTTTAATTTTGGTAAAAACTTTCCTTTTAACCATGTTCATGATTTAAAAGTTTAAAAAATTAATAATTCTCTTTTATTAGTTTCTACAAAAGATTAAGAAAAGATTTGATATCTTTCCTTATTTGTAGATTGAAAGAAGATTTTAATTTTTAGAGATAACTTTCCGGAAATTATCCACATGTTTAAAGAAAGATTTAATTTATAAAATTTCCTTTTTATTAACCAATCATGAAGGGATAAAAATTATTGGAGAAATTTTTTATAAAATTTCCGGAAGCAAATAAGGAAGTTTTAATTTGTGTTTAAAATTTTTATTTGCTTGGAGATTTGGTGTGGCCGGCCATTATAATAATGAGAAGAAAATTTATTTTTAATTAAATAAATTTTTCCTTTTCATGGTAAAAGAATTAAGGAAGTTTTTATTAAAATTTCCTTATGTGCCAAAACCAAGGATTATAAAAGAGGAGGTAGAGGAGCCTTCATGGGTGAACAACCTCTATTCTTTTCCTCCCTCTCTTCCTTGGTTTTGGTGGCCGGCCCTATTTCTCTCCTCTCCTCTTGTTGGCCGAAACCTATCTTCTTGGTGGAGCTCTTGTTTGTGGTCGGATCAAGGAATGAGAAGAAGAAGAGAAAGCAAGCCTCGTCTCTAGCATCCCTTGGAGCATTGGTGGTGGCCGAAATTCTTCATCCTTGAAGAAATTTATTGTGGCCGAAATCTAGAAGAAAGAAGGAAGGTGGAAAGGTAGTTCTTATCTCGGAAGATCGTTGCCCACACAACATCCAAGGTTAGAAGAGGAATACGGTACAAGATCAAGAGGTCTTTGTCTTCAAAAGAAAGGTATAACTAGTAATGTTTTTCGGCATCATGCTAGTTTTATTTCTTTGTAAAAATACCAAATACAAGAGGTATGCGATTCTAGTATTTCGAATTTATTTTTGATGTTGTATTCTTTTGTTTTTCTTTTTCCTTGTGATTTGATTGTTCTTTTCGGTTGACCTAAAGTTATTTAAGGAAATTAAATATTAGCTTTCCTTAAAAGGCTTTTTCTAGTCGGTGGTGGTTGCTCCCATATCCAAGAAGGCCATGTGCCTCGCCACGTCAGTACTGGAAGTCAATTTTGCAAATTAATATTTAATGAAATTAATAACCTAGGTGATTTGGATCGAAAGTGTTAAGTTCCGCAGGAGATCCAAGTCTAAACCTAAAAGAACAAATAAATTAAACTTTGGATCAAACGTGTTAAGTTCCGCAGACGATCCAAGTTTAATTTAAAAGAACACATGGTAGCTAGGAAAAGGTTCAGACCTTTGTACAAAATTTTTGTACATGGAACCATTAGACTTTCCGAGTAGCAACCAACAATTGGTATCAGAGCTAGGGTTTTGCCTCTGTGTATTTGGTGTTAGTTTAATTATGCACATGTCATACATAACTTAGGCGGCATAATAGTAGGATGTGCTAACTTTGTGGATGCAAGATCCAACTATTATGGCTTATAGATATTGTGTGTGTGATTGGACCCTTGGACATGTCAAGGGCATTTTATTATATGTGCATGATTGTATTATAAAATATAGATGTATTTAGTTTTATTAGGATTTTATTTTTGATCTAGATACATGTACATTCCTTCGAGGAATATAGGATCGAAAATGTAAAATTCTATTTATGTCGCGGATCGAACCTTTTGAGGACCAGAGGCGCAGCGGAACAAGGAGCAAGATGGATGCGACAACTAGACCCGGTGGCGGTGGCCAAAGATGGCAGCAGCTAGGGTTGGCGACACACGGAGGACAGCAATAGATAAAAGCCATAATAGTTGAAAATTAGTTTTTCTATTTATTTCTTTTTATGTTGTGTTGTGTGTGCTTGTTAGTATGCATGTTAAGTAGGCTAGCATAGTCAAAATTCCTCACTTTAAATAACTAAGTGGGAGAGAGATTTATTTTTAAATAAATTCCACGGTCTCCATTACTGGTTTATAAGTGATGCAACAAGCTTGCGCGTTGGCTCTGAGTGCCTTCCTCCATATCGGATCAGTTTGTTTGCGGATCACTAGATCAAACTTCCATTTTGGATTACTATAGGAAATTAATTAAGAGCGTGTGATCTTCCCCATCGGAAGGGACATAATCTTATTAATGGACTAAGTGTCAAGTAATGGTATACACTTAGGCACGTCTAATAGTATCCTCCCCATCGGAGTCACTGCTATTATTTGTGTGACCGAAGAAAACCAACTATTAATTTGTCAAAAGGATAAGTTGACAGAATAATAAAATTAAAACCCTCTCTTACAAATGTTGAGTTTTTGTATACGTCCACACTATCATGGCATACAAAATTCACGGTGTATGAGATAATTTTATTTGTCAGGTTGACGAGAAAATAAAATTAATGGGAAAAACTCCTCCTATAAATGTTTAATTTTGTATACGTCCACACTATCGTGGCATACAAAATTTATGGTGTTTGAGGTAATTTTTTTTGTCATAAAGATTTATTGACAAGATAATTAATGGGTAAAACCATCCTCTTACAAATGTTTAAATTTTGTATACGTCCACACTATCGTGGCATGCAAAATTTACGGTGTTTGAGGTGTTGGTGAATTTAAATAATATTGTTTGAGGAATCAATGTTATTTTAAATTAAAAAGTTTTGACCAAATATTTGATCAAAGAAAGATCAACTATTAATTTTATTCGTCATAAAGTAAAGTTGACGAGATAATAAAATTAAAGGATAAAATCTCTTCTTTGATTTTGTATACGTCCACACTATCGTGGCATACAAAATTCATGGGGATTTTAAGGAATTGATCTTGACCAAATATTTTTGTGATTCTTAGGATTTAAAATGTTTGTCAATTCCCTAGTTGTTATACTATAGAAAAGACTTAGTAGTCCAGATTATAATGATTAGAAATAGGACTTGGACATTAAGGTAGTCTGTCTTTTTAGAACTAAAGAACAATATAGGTGTATTTAATTCATTAGTTGAAACATGTTTAGTGGTGTTATCTACCAGAGCCTGGAGTGTAGATACAGATGCCATTAATCATGTCCGCAATTCATTGTAGGGTTCCAGGAAACCCGACAACTAAATGAAAATAAAAACACCGTCCACATGGGCACTGCTATAAAAATGGCAGCTGTTGCAGTGGAAGATGTTTATCCTTTGATAAGAATAAAATATGGATTTTAAGTAATTGTCTTTACGTACCAAGTTTAGAAAGAACTAGTTTTCAGTTTCTAAACTATTCAACGAACTTGATATTTTGCCTCTTTTAATAACAAAGTTGTTATTAAGAAAAAGAGGGAAGTTATCTATTCTAGTACGTTGGTTGACAATTTATAAATCCAATAACTCCCACGATGCAACAAATGGAAATTAGTAACACATCTTCTAACTTTAAGAGAAAACTGTAACACCCCAAATTTCCTCAATTAGAGTCCTAAAATTAATTTAAAAATATTTAAAAATGCTATATAAATATTCTAGGGATTTTTAGAAATTTTTAGAGTATTTTTATGTAATTTTTGGAAGTCATTTAGTATTTTTACAAAACGAAGGAAGTTTCGACAAAAAAATGTCCAAGCCAAGAATTGAACCCATGACCTTTGACTCGGTCAAAACCCGGTTGACCAGGTGTGCAAACGGATTTTTTTGCTTAGAAAAGGTAGCAAATTTATTTAAGATAGTTAACAGAATATTAAATTATAAAAGTGATCAGTTGATCTTGGATTTGTTTGTTTAGAAAAGGTAGCGAATTTATTTAAGATAGTTAACAGAATATTATAAAAGGGATAAGTTGATGTTGGATTTGTTTGTTTAGAAAAAGTAGCGAATTTATTTAAGATAATTAACAGAATATTGGATTATAAAAGGGATAAGTTGATGTTGGATTTGTCTGTTTAGAAAGATAGCAAATTTATTTAAGGAGTTAACAGAAATATTAAGTTATAAAAAGGGATAAGTTGATGCTCTGTTTTCCCATGACTTAAACCATTCTCTTCTTCTCTTCTGCGTACGATGGCGGAGCTTGGGCAGAAAATGAAAGAGAGTTAGGGCATCATCTCCGGCGACCGGCCAAGGTCCTAGAAGCCCTTTTTATTCGGTTGTGTTCCCTTTTTATAGTGCAGATTTTTAATTAGGCTTAGTGCAGATTTTTAATTAAGCCTATAGTGCATATTTTAATTAAGCTTATAGTGCAGATTTTTATGTAGGCTTATAGTGCAGATTTTAATTAAGCCTATAGTGCAGATTTTAATTAAGCCTATAGTGCAGATTTTTAATTAGGCTTATAGTGCAGATTTTAATTAAGCCTATAATGCAGATTTTAATTAAGCTTATAGTACAGATTTTTAATTAAGCCTATAGTGTAGATTTTAATTAAGCTTATAGTGCAGATTTTTATGTAGGTTTATAGTACAGATTTTAATTAAGCTTGTAGTGCAGATTTCTTAGAGCTTAAAATGTAGATTTCTTTAGAGCAGATTTTTTTAGAGCTTGTAGTGTAGATTTCTTAAGAGCTTATGGTGCAGATTTCTTTAAAGTTTATAGTGCAGATTTTTGGTGGAATTTATAGTACAGATTTTTTGTGGAACTTGTAGTGCAGATTTTTGGTGGAATTTATAGTGCAGATTTTTGGTGGAACTTGTAGTGCAGATTTTTGGTGCAGATTTTTGGTGGAACTTGTAGTGCAGATTTTTGGTGGAATTTATAGTGCAGATTTTTGGTGGAACTTGTAGTGCAGATTTTTGGTGGAACTTATAGTGCAGTTTTTAAAGAAAAAGATTATAGTGCAATTTGGTTAAGTATTATAGTGCAGAATTTATGTTTGCATAGTATGCAGAAATAGTGTAGCATAGAATGTAGGATCTTGATTAGTATAGTATGCAGAATTTTGATTAGCATAGTATGCAGATTTTTGTTTATGCATTTCAAAGTTAGAATTTGTTTAAACATTTCAGTTTTTAAAGAAGCATTCTTTTATTAGAAGTATTAACAAGTGTAAGAAAGATAAAGAAAAGAAAGAGAAAGGTCAAGGCCTTAAGTAAATCCCAAACTCAAGACTTTAGGGATTTTGGCACACAAGGTGCTTAAAGAAAATGTCGAGGCATTATATATTAGAAGTAATAAAAGATAACAAGTATTTTACTTTATTTAAGAGGCTAGTACCCGACTTCCGAGGTTGTCGTTAAACAAATCCAGGTGTCCAATTCTGAGGTCTGCTCTTTTAGGATTGGTGGCTCGCTACCCCAACCTATTAGGGAACGCGCATAAGATGGTACTACGCCTAGGCCGAAGAAGAAAGTTAATTATTATTTTAAAGTATTAAAGTATAAGTTTTTAAACAAGTGAAATAAGATTCAGAAAGTGTTTAAAATTCAGCAAGATTATGCTAGCATGATTGTATAGATTTGTTTTACACGTTTAGCATTTCAGTATGTTTCTTTTGCTTGTAGATGAGCATGAGTAGTTTTCCTTTTGAGCATTCAGCTTTTATATTTCAGTATATTCACATGCATATTCGAGTTTTGTGAGTTAGATAGCGCTTACTAAGCAATTTTGCTTATAGATGCATTTTCCTCTTACTGCAGATAAAGGAAAGAAATAGTTATAGCAAAGGAAGGTGACAAGGAGGTGCGGATGGATGTGTGATGCCTGGACTATAGAAGCCTTGGGACCTAGCATAAGAATTTATTAAGATTGTCATTTATTAAGAATGTATTAGATGAGTCATTTAGTCTTCCGCTGCTAGTTAATTGTATGTTTTGAGTTCTCCGAGAGTTTTAGGAATTACTATCAACATGTGTGCAATGTTAGTTAAGTAAAGTTAATAGTCCAGTAGCGCTTCGCCCTCACAGTCTAGTAGTGAGGAGGGTGGGGTGTTACAAGTTGGTATCAGAGCAGTTCCTATTCTCCAGCATCACACATCAGCACCAACCTTGCCGTCTTCAAGTAAGAAAGTATTTAAGTTTTCCTTTTATGCTTTCTTTATTATTTGCAGTATGGAGTAATTGCTTAAATGCGCTTTAGTAAGATAGAAGTTTTGTCTCTCTTATATTCATATACATAAGTATGTTTAGAAAGGATAAAGAAGATATCAAGCCTTCCAAGGACCCCTAATGGGTACGATGCGATATGAATAATAGAGGACCGAGAAGCTAAGAGACTAAGGAACAAAGAGTACCATTAGTGAAAGTCATTTAGAACCAGAAGCACAAGGAAGTTACTTAGGAGCGTGAGGACAGTATGAGATAGAGATATCCAGAATTATTCTAGGTTCGAGGATGAACTTTTTATAAGGTAGGGAGAATTATAACGCCCCAAATTTCCTCAATTAGAGTCCTAAAATTAATTTAAAAATATTTACAAATGCTATAGAAATATTCTAGGGATTTTTATAAATTTTTAGAGTATTTTTATGTAATTTTTGGAGGTCGTTTGGTATTTTTACAAAACGAAGGAAGTTTCGACAAAAAAATGTCCAAGCCGATAATTGAACCCATGACCTTTGACTCGGTCAAAACCCAGTTGACCAGGTGTGCAAACAAATTTTTCTGTTTAGAAAATGTAGCAAATTTATTTAAGATAGTTAACAGAATATTGGATTATAAAAGTGATAAGTTGATCTTGGATTTGTTTGTTTAGAAAAGGTAGCGAATTTATTTAAGATAGTTAACAGAATATTATAAAAGGGATAAGTTGATGTTGGATTTGTTTGTTTAGAAAAAGTAGCAAATTTATTTAAGATAATTAACAGAATATTGGATTATAAAAGGGATAAGTAGATGTTGAATTTGTCTGTTTAGAAAGATAGCGAATTTATTTAAGGAGTTAACAGAATTATTAAGTTATAAAAAGGGATAAGTTGATGCTCTGTTTTCCCGTGACTTAAACCATTCTCTCCTTCTCTTCTGCGTACGATGGTGGAGCTCGGGCAGAAAACAAAAGGGAGTTAGGGAATCATCTCCGGCGGCCGGCCAAGGTCCTAGAAGCCCTTTTTATTCGGTTGTGAGTCCAAGAAGCAAGGTAAGTGCTTCTCACCTGCAGTAGGAGTAGTTTCAGACCTTTGTTCTTCTTGAATTGGAAGCATGAGAAGCGCTTATAGTGCAAATTTTTAATTAAGCTTATAGTGCAGATTTTAATTAAGCTTATAGTGCAGATTTTTATGTAGGCTTATAGTGCATATTTTAATTAAGCCTATAGTGCAGATTTTAATTAAGCCTATAGTGCAGATTTTAATTAGCCTATAGTGCAGATTTTTAATTAGGCTTATAGTACAGATTTTTAATTAAGCCTATAGTACAGATTTTAATTAAGCTTATAGTGCAGATTTTTATGTAGGCTTATAGTGCAGATTTTAATTAAGCCTATAGTGTAGATTTTAATTAAGCTTATAGTGCAGATTTTTAATTAAGCCTATAATGTAGATTTTAATTAAGTTTATAGTGCAGATTTTTAAGTAGGCTTATAGTGCAGATTTTAATTAAGCTTGTAGTGCAGATTTCTTAGAGCTTAAAATGCAGATTTCTTTAGAGCAGATTTCATTAGAGCTTGTAGTGCAGATTACTTAAGAGCTTATGGTGCAGATTTCTTTAAAGTTTATAGTGCAGATTTTTGGTGGAATTTATAGTGTAGATTTTTTGTGGAACTTGTAGTGCAGATTTTTGGTTGAATTTATAGTGCAGATTTTTTGTGGAACTTGTAATGCAGATTTTTGGTGGAACTTATAGTGCAATTTTTAAAGAAAAAGATTATAGTGCAGTTTGGTTAAGTATTATAGTGCAGAATTTATGTTTGCATAGTATGTAAAAATAGTGTAGCATAGAATGTAGGATCTTGATTAGTATAGTATGCAGAATTTTGATTAGCATAGTATGCAGATTTTTGTTTATGCATTTCAAAGTTAGAATTTGTTTAAACATTTCAGTTTTTAAAGAAGCATTCTTTTATTAGAAGTATTAACGAGTGTAAGAAAGATAAAGAAAAGAAAGAGAAAGGTCAAGGCCTTAAGTAAATCTCAAACTCAAGACTTTAGGGATTTTGGCACACAAGGTGCTTAAAGAAAATGCCGAGGCATTATATATTAGAAGTAATAAAAGATAACAAGTATTTTACTTTATTTAAGAGGCTAGTACCTGACTTCCGAGGTTGTCGTTAAACAAATCCAGGTGTCCAATTCCGAGGTTGTCATCCCAAGCTGCTGCCATATTTGGCCACCGCCACCGGGTCTAGCTGTCGCATCCATCTTGCTCCTTGTTCCGCTGCGCCTCTGGTCCTTAGAAGGTTCCACGCTTTGCAAGATTCGATCCGCGACATAAATAGAATTTTACAATTTTGATCCTATATTCCATAAAAGGAATGTACATGTATCTAGATCAAAAAATAAAATCCTAATAAAACTAAATACAGCTCCTGCTGTATTTTATAATACAATCATGCACACACATATAAATGCCCTTGACATGTCCAAGGGTCCAATCACACACATAAAACTATAAGCCATAATAGTTGGATCCTGCATCCACAAAGTTAGCACATCCTACTATTATCCTGCCTAAATTATGTATGACATGTGCATAATTAAACTAATACCAAATACACAGAGGCAAAACCCTAACTCTGATACCAATTGTTGGTTGCTACTCGGAAAACCTAGTGGTTTCACAGTACAAAAATTTTGTACAAAGGTCTGAACCTTTTCCTAGCTACCATGTGTTCTTTTAAATTAAATTTTGGATCGCCTGCGGAACTTAACACGTTTGATCCAAAACTTAATCTATTCGTTATTTTAGGTTTTGACTTGGGTCTCTTGCGGAACTTAACACGTTCGACCCAAATCACCTTAAGTTATTAATTTCATTAAATATTAATTTCCATAATTGGTTCCCAGTACTGACGTGGCGAGGCACATGGACTTCTTGGATATGGGAGCAACCACCACCGACTAGACAAAGCCTTTTATGGAAAGCTAATATTTAATTTCCTAAAATAACTTTAGGTTAACCGAAAAGAACAATCAAATCACAAGGAAAAGAAAAAACAAAAGAACACAACATCGAAAAACATATTCGAAATTCTAGAATCGTAAGCCTCTTGTATTTGGTATTATTTCCATAAATAACTAGCATGATGCGGAAAGGAAAAATTACTAGTTATACCTTCTAAAAGACCTCTTGATCTTCTACCGTATTCCTCTTCTAACCTCGGACGTTGTGTGGACAATGATCTTCCGAGATGAGAACCACCAAGCACCTTCTTCTTCCTTACAAGTTTCGGGCACCACAATTCTCCAAGAGAAGTAGAGGTCCAGCCACCACCACCAAGCTCCAAGGGATGCAAGAAACAAAACCACCTTTCTCTCCTTCTTCTCCTAGCTAGAACCGGCCACCATCAAGAGCTCCAAGAAAGGTTGCCGCCGGCCATAAGAAGAAGACAAGAGGAAGAAGCTAGGGCCGGCCACCAAGGAGGAAAAGAGAGGAAGAATAGAATATAGTTATTCACCATGAAGCCTTCTCTACCCCCTCTTTTATAATCCTTGGTCTTGGCAAATAAGGAAATTTAATTAAAAACTTCCTTAATTATTTTGCCATGAAAAATAAAATTTTATTTAATTAAAAATAATTTCCTTTTTACAAATACAATGGCCGGCCACACCATTCCACAAATCAAGGAAATTTTAATTCACACAAGAATTAAAACTTCCTAATTTATTTTCGGAAATTTATAAAAATTTCTCAAATAATTTTTCCCTTCATGGTGGTTAATAAAAAGGAAATTTTATAAATTAAAATATTTCTTTTAAACATGTGGATAAAAAGAAAGTTATCTCTAAAAATTAAAATCTCTTTTAATCTACAAATAAGGAAAGATATCAAATCTTTTCTTAATTTTTTGTAGAAACTTATAAAAGAGAATATTTAATTTTAAACTCTCTTTTAAATCATGAACATGATTAAAATTGAAAGTTTTCTTAAAATTTAAAATCCTCCTTTAATCAACAAATAAGGAAAGATTTCAAATTTTAAACTCTCTTTTAAACATGTAGGTGATTTACAAATAAGGAAAGTTTTTACCAAAAATTAAAACCATCCTTTTAATCTACAAATAAGGAAAGAGATTAATCTCTTCTCTTAATCTTTTGTAGAAAGTTATAAAAGGAAATTTTTAATTTTTTTTTTTAAACTCTCTTTTAAAATCATGATATCCACATAAGAAATAATTTTAATAAAAATCCTTTTTAATATTCTAGTGGCCGGCCACCTAAGCTTGGGACCCAAGCTTTGGCCGGCCACCTACATGGCTCATCCACTTGGACTTGGCCGGCCCTAGCTTGGGTTCCAAACTAGCTTGGCCGGCCCCATTGGATGGGTAAGAAGGTGGATATGCGGTGGGTATAAATCTCTATATACAAGAGGCTACGATAGGGACCGAGAGGAGGAATTGGTTTTGGTCTCCCGATGAAATTAAGCTTCCCGTGTTCGCCCCGAACACATAACTTAATTCCATCAATAATAATTCATTCCACTAAAGAACTATTATTGAACTACCGCACCAATCCCAAATTACATTTTGGGCTCCTTCTTATTATGAGTGTGTTAGTCTCCCCGTGTTTAAGATATCGAATGTCCACTAATTAAGTGAGTTACTGACAACTCATTTAATTAATATCTTAGTCCAAGAGTAGTACCACTCAACCTTATCATCATGTCGGATTAGGTCCACCTGCAGGGTTTAACATGACAATCCTTATGAGCTCCTCTTGAGGACATTATCAACCTAGTATCTCTAGGATATAGTTTCCTTCTATAATCAACAACACACACTATAAGTGATACCATTTCCCAACTTATCGGGCTTATTGATTCATCGAACTAAATCTCACCCATTGATAAATTAAAGGAATAAATATCAAATATATGTGCTTGTTATTATATTAGGATTAAGAGCACACACTTCCATAATAACCGAGGTCTTTGTTTCTTTATAACCTCAAATGGTCCTACTCAATACACTCTAAGTGTACTAGTGTAATTATACAGTCAAGATAAACTGATACCTAATTACACTACGACCTTCTAATGGTTTGTTCCTTTCCATTTTGGTCGTGAGCTACTGTTGATAATTTATAAGGTACTGATAACATGATCCTCTGTGTGTGACACCACACACCATGTTATCTACAATATAAATTAATTGAACAACTACATTTATCATAAATGTAGACATTTGACCAATGTGATTCTTATTACTAGATAAATGTTTATACCAAAAGCTAGGCTTTTAGTATACACCCTAACAGTATTAAAGTATAAGTTTTTAAACAAGTGAAATAAGATTCAGAAAGTGTTTAAAATTCAGCAAGATTATGCTAGCATGATTGTATATATTTGTTTTACACGTTTAGCATTTCAGTATGTTTCTTTTGCTTGTAGATGAGCATGAGTAGTTTTCCTTTTGAGCATTCAGCTTTTAGATTTCAGTATATTCACATGCATATTCGAGTTTTGTGAGTTAGATAGCGCTTACTAAGCAATTTTGCTTATAGATGCATTTTCCTCTTACTGCAGATAAAGGAAAGGAAAAGTTATAGCAAAGGAAGGCGACAAGGAGGTGCGGATGGATGTGTGATGCCTGGACTATAGAAGCCTTGGGACCTAGCATAAGAATTTATTAAGATTGTCATTTATTAAGAATGTATTAGATGAGTCATTTAGTCTTCCGCTGCTAGTTAATTGTATGTTTTGAGTTCTCCGAGAGTGTTAGGAATTACTATCAACATGTGTGCAATGTTAGTTAAGTAAAGTTAGTAGTCCATTAGCGCTTCGCCCTCACAGTCTAGTAGTGAGGAGGGTGGGGTGTTACAAAAGCAACCTTCGGAAATGAACCAATTATATCTTTGGCATCTAGGGCTAGGTTATATTAACTTGAGTAGGATTTATTGGTAGCTGAGGAACTTTAGGGTTCATTGGTAGTGGAAATCTTTCCAACCTGCGAGTCTTACTTGGAAGGAAAAATAACCAAGAAGCTTTTAAGTATAAGGGGTTTGGAGCAAAAGATACATTGGAATAGGTTCATTTTAATTTGTGTGATCCTATGACAAGAGTTAGTATCGAATATTTTGTCTATTTTATAGACAACTATATAAGATACGGATACATTTACTTGATGTGTCGCAAGTACCTCTTGGGAGAATTTAGGAGTCACTTATCAGAAGTAGGGATTCAATCCCAACTAACTGCACCTGGTACACCCCTACAGAATGGTGTAGAAAAAGGAAGGTATAGGACTCTTATGGAAATAAGTAGATTGATGATGAGTTATTTGGAAAATTACCAAATTCATTTTAAGGATATACTCTGGAAACGGAAGTGAACATAGTACCTTCCAAAGTCAGAACTCTCTACTCATATAGAATTGCTAAATAGGCATAAGCCTATTTTGAAGCATATTCAGATTCGGGAAGTCCAGCACATATGCTGAAGAGAGACAATGATAAGTTGGACAGGAATTCACTTGTTTGTAAGTTATCCTAGAGAAATGAAAGTAGGTTTATAGTCTTAAAAATCAGAAGGTCATTGTTAGCATCAATGATCGATATTTAGAAAAGGACTATGTAATAAACTACAAGCCCATAAGTAAATTTGTTCTTAAAGAAATTATAAAGGACATGTCTAATCTAGTACCAACTATACAAGATGAAATATCACAAGAAACTGCAACACGTATCACAATTGATACAGAATTATAGATAGTACATCATCGTATGGGAGGGTTATCAAACAACCAAAAGGATTCATGTTTTGGGAGAGTTTTTGGACTTGATCCCAAATGAACATGAGTCTGATCCCGAAAATATGATGAAGCACTCCAAAATAAAGATGCAGCATCTTGGCAAAGAGCAATGAATACAGAATTAGAATATATGTATTCTAATCAAATCTGGAAGCTTGTAAAACCACCAGATGGTGTAAAAGTCATTAGGTGAAAATATGTCTACAATAGGAAAAGATGGATAGACAGGAAGGTGGAAACTTTCAAAGCAAGGCTTGATGAAAAATGAAACTTTTTCACTGGTAGTCATGCTTAAGTCTATCCGGATTCTTTTATCTATTTAGCAAGTGGATGTCAAGACAACATTCCTTAATGGAAGTCTTGAAGAAAGCATCCATACAAAGCAACCAGAAGGGTTCAGTGCAAAGGGCAAAGAGCATTTTGTATGAAAGCTCAATCAGTCTATGGACTGAGGCAAAGTTTCAAGGTCTTGGAATATCCGGTTTATCAAAGGAATCCAGACCTATGGATTTATTTAGTAACCAGATAAGTCTTGTGTATACAAAAGGTGTGATGGAAACGTGGTGATATTTTTTGTACTATACGTAGATAACATTTTTTGGTAGTTGGAAACAATATCAAAATGTTGTCAGATGTAAGGGTATGGTTGTCCAAACAATTCGATATAAAGGACTTGGGAGAATGAATATATTCTTGGGATCAAAGTAATACGGGATCGCAAGAAAAGAATATTTTAATTATCCCAAACTTCATAGATCGAAAAAAATCCTTGCTCGTTTTAAGCATGCAAAACTCCAAGAAAGGTTTCTTACCTTTTTAGTATGGAGTAACTTTATCTAAAGAAATGTCTCTGTAGACATCAAAGGAGATAAAGGACATGAAGGCAGTTCTTTATGCTTCGACTGTGGGAAGCCTAATGTATGCAATGCTGTGTACGAGACTGGATATCTATTTTGTCGTGGGCATAGTTAGTAGACATCAAAGCAACTCTGGACAAGGACATTGATCTGCGGTAAAGCATATATTAAAGTACCTTAGAGGCACTAGAGATTATATGCTAGCTTATAAGGCAGATAATTTGTTCCCTGTGGGTTGCATGGATTTTAACATCCAATTGAAAAGGGACAATAGTAAGTCAACCTTGGGGTTTTGTGTTTACTTTAGGAGGTAAAGTCATAACTATGGAAGAGTGATAAGCATAAGTGTTTTTCTGGACTCCACCATAGAAGCTTAGTATATGGCAAGCCTCTGAGGTGGCTGCTGAATGACTTAATAATCTCAAGATAGACTTAGATATGATTTCTGATTTATCCAAAGATTATTACAATTTATTGTAATAATATTGGTGCAGTAGCAAACTCAAAGAAACCATAAGTCTATAAGGCAAGTAAACACAATAGAGCGCAAGTACCACCCAATACGAGAAATCATATAAACGAGGAGAAGTTGTTGCTGCCTAAATTGCATCAGGTGATGACCTATAGATCCTTTCACTAAGGTCCTTAAGGCAAGAGCTTTTGATGGACATGTTGAAGGGTTGGGAATCAGATGTATGGTAGCAGATATGGCAGCTTAGTCTTTTAGTATAAGTGGGAGATTGTTAGGATGTATACTAAAAGCCTAGCTTTTGGTATAAACATTTATCTAGAAATAAGAATCACATTGGTCAAATGTCTACATTTACGATAAATGTAGTTGCTCAATTAATTTATATTGTAGATAACATGGTGTGTGGTGTCACATACAGAAGATCATGTTATCGGTTCCTTATAAATTATAAACAGTATCTCACGACCAAGATGGAAAGGAACAAACCATTGGAAGGTCGTAGTGTAATTAGGTATTAGTTTATCTTAACTATATAATTACACTAGTATACTTAGAGTGTATTGAGTAGGACCATTTGAGGTCGTTCCTTTTATACTGACTTTATGAAGGAACAAACATCTCAGTTATTATGGAAGTGTGTGCTCTTAATCCTAATATAATAACAAGCACATATATTTGATATTTATTTCTTTAATTTATCAATGGGTGAGATTTAGTTCGATAAATCAATAAGCCCGATAAGTTGGGAAATGATATCACTTATAATGTGTGTTGTTGATTATAGAAGGAAACTGTGTCCTAGTGATCTAGGTTGAGAATGTACCCAAGAGGAGCTCATAAGGATTGTCATGTTAAACCCTGCAGGTGGACTTAGTCCGACATGACAATGAAGCTGAGTGGTACTACTCTTGGAGCTAGATATTAATTAAGTGAGTTGTCAGTAATTCACTTAATTAGTGGACAGTTGTTATCTTAAACACAGGGAGACTAACACACTCATAATAAGAAGGAGCCCAAAATGTAATTTGAGATTGGTGCGGTAGTTCAATAATAGTTCTCTAGTGGAATGAATTATTATTGATAAAATTAAGTTGTGTGTTCGGGGCGAATACGGGATGCTTAATTTTATCGGGAGACCAAAACCAATTCCTCTTCTCGGTCCCTATCGTAGCCTCTTAATTATAGAGTACTATACCCACATATACCCACCTTCTTACCCATCCCATAGGGGCCGGCCAAGCTAGCTTGGAGACCAAGCTAGGGCCGGCCAAAGTTTGGTTCATGGGTGCTTCAAGGTGGCCAACCCTAGCTTGGGTTCAAGCTTGGTGTGGCCGGTCCAAATTAAAATAAAAGGATTTTTATTTTTATTTTTTAATTTTTCTTATGTGGATAACATGATTTAAAAGAGAGTTTAAAAATTTAAATCTTTCCTTTTATAAGATTCTACAAAAGATTAAGAGAAGAGCTAAATCTCTTTCCTTATTTGTAAATTAAAAGGTTGATTTTAATTTTGGTAAAAACTTTACTTTTAACCATGTTCATGATTTAAAAGTTTAAAAAATTAATAATTCTCTTTTATTAGTTTCTATAAAAGATTAAGAAAAGATTTTATATCTTTCCTTATTTGTAGATTGAAAGAAGATTTTAATTTTTATAGATAACTTTTCCGAAAATTATCCACATGTTTAAAGAAAGATTTAATTTATAAAATTTCCTTTTTATTAACCAATCATGAAGGGATAAAAATTATTGGAGAAATTTTTTATAAAATTTCCGGAAGCAAATAAGGAAGTTTTAATTTGTGTTTAAAATTTTTATTTGCTTGGAGATTTGGTGTGACCGGCCATTATAATAATGAGAAGAAAAATTATTTTTAATTAAATAAAATTTTCCTTTTCATGGTAAAGGAATTAAGGAAGTTTTTATTAAAATTTCCTTATTTGCCAAAACCAAAGATTATAAAAGAGGAGGTAGAGGAGCCTTCATGGGTGAACAACCTCTATTCTTTTCCTCCCTCTCTTCCTTGGTTTTGGTGGCCGGCCCTATTTCTCTCCTCTCCTCTTGTTTGCCGAAACCTATCTTCTTGGTGGAGCTCTTGTTTGTGGCCGGATCAAGGAAGGAGAAGAAGAAGAGAAAGCAAGCTTCGTCTCTAGCATCCCTTGGAGCATTGGTGGTGGCCGAAATTCTTCATCCTTGAAGAAATTTATTGTGGCCGAAATCTAGAAGAAAGAAGGAAGGTGGAAAGGTGGTTCTCATCTCAGAAGATCGTTGCCCACACAACGTCCGAGGTTAGAAGAGGAATACGGTAGAAGATCAAGAGGTCTTTGTCTTCAAAAGAAAGGTATAACTAGTAATGTTTTCCGCATCATGCTAGTTTTATTTCTTTGTAAAAATACCAAATACAAGAGGCATGCGATTCTAGTATTTAGAATTAGTTTTTGATGTTGTGTTCTTTTGGTTTTCTTTTCCTTGTGATTTGATTGTTCCTTTTGGTTGACCTAAAGTTATTTAAGGAAATTAAATATTAGCTTTCCTTAAAATGTTTTGTCTAGTCGGTGGTGGTTGCTCCCATATCCAAGAAGGCCATGTGCCTCGCCACGTCAGTACTAGAAGCCAATTTTGGAAATTAATATTTAATAGAATTAATAACCTAGGTGATTTGGATCGAAAGTGTTAAGTTCCGCAGGAGATCCAAGTCTAAACCTAAAAGAACAAATAAATTAAACTTTGGATCAAACGTGTTAAGTTCCGCAGGCGATCCAAGTTTAATTTAAAAGAACACATGGTAGCTAGGAAAAGGTTCAGACCTTTGTACAAAATTTTTGTATAGTGGAACCATTAGGCTTTCCGAGTAGCAACCAACAGTATCCAACAACATAACTGACTAATCTGCAAATAAAAAGAAAGAAAGAAGACATTTTATAGCAGTTCGTCCCCTTAAGTTGTAACGACCACCCTTCTTACTACTACTACTACTCTCTAAGAGTGACCGTTACTTATCTACTAACTCTACTTAACCGGTTTATTAAAAATCTCTAGGAAAACCCTACCGAAAATTTTCGGCAGAGTCTCCCCTGTACCGGTGACCATTTTCCATAATACAAGCATAATATACTCAGCCACAGGCGGCTGGAAATATATTTCAATCAACCACGCAGTTTAATAAGAAATGAAAACTAACTTCTTACTACATCCTTTCCTTATCAACTTAATAAGAAATCAAACTAATCACATTCTTAAACTAAATGAATTCCTTAGCTAAGTCCCAAGGACCTCCATAGTCCACACATCACACACTCCTCTTGCATCTCCTTGTCGCCTTCCTTCACTATATCTTTTCTTTCCCTTTATCTGCAGTAGGAGGAAATGCAGTCTATAAGCATAAAGCTTAGTGAGCGCTATCTACTCACAAAAACTCGATATGCATGTATATAAATAAAAACATGTTAAAACTGAATGCTAACATATAAAACTACTCATGTTCATATATAGCAAAGGAATCATGCTAACAGAAATACTAAACATGTATAGCTAATCATGCTCATAAGAATAAAACTATAACAGCATGCTGAAAGCAAATAAAACTAAACATGCTGAATAATCTAATAGCAAGAAACAAATAAAACTACTACTGAATGCTTCAAACAACAAGAAACTAAACTTTCTAATTCTAAACATATTTGAAGCTTGTTTCATTTGTTTCAAAACTTATACTTTAATACTTCAAAATAATAATAAACTTCTTTTGGGTCCGACATTGTACCAATTTGCGCGCATCCTTAATAAGAGTCGAGGTAGCTAATCCCAAAACTACTAAGGTTCTTCTAGGCGATCTTGTGCCTAGGGGCGTTCTAGGAGCCCACCCTTTGGACCTTGTGTCCTGGACCTTGTGTCCGGTACATGCCATTAAAAGTAAAATACTTTCTTTTTTAACTATAACTTCTTTATACTTGCCCTTACTTGGCATTTAAGCAAACACCTTGTGTGCGCTTTTGATATTCCACTTCTGGAATTAAGATCAAATTAAAGCCTTGGTCTTTCTTCGCTTATAACTTCTCATATTAGTCCAATAGCAAA
The DNA here is from genome assembly GCF_018446385.1 of Zingiber officinale. Classification (NCBI taxonomy): domain Eukaryota; kingdom Viridiplantae; phylum Streptophyta; class Magnoliopsida; order Zingiberales; family Zingiberaceae; genus Zingiber; species Zingiber officinale. The sequence goes on from NC_056002.1 coordinate 68,315,342, forward strand.
GGACTAAAAATAGGAATCAATAATGCTCATGTTAAACTAATAGCAAAGGAAACTGTACGTCTAATAGCAATAGAAAAGAAGTCTGCTCATGCTTACAAATAGCTAAGGAAAAGCTAGAAAAAGAAAACTGCTCTTCTATTAGCAATGTAAAAGAAATCTGCTCATTCTAATTAATTCCAACAAAGTGGAACATAAGGAAAGGATGATTTCTGCTACAATCAAAAGTTACCACATGATATACTAAAGCATATGTTGTTCATGTCCAGTTAATGGCATACAAACCCATTCGGCAAAGCTAACATAGAATGATATACTTAAACACATGATATTCTCAAATCTCCAACTATCTCAATGTTGTACTGTATAATCTGAAAGCAAAGAAAAACATATCGAAGCTTAACAGAAAATCTGCATACAAAACTAAGTTTCTAAAAGCTTCCTCAGCAATTCGGAAGACACAAGCAGCAACAACTAACTCCTATAGCAAAGTATGAGTAGCAGTAACAATGTAATTGGTCACCTCCTATTACCTTAGCCTGTTTAGTGAAGCAAAACCAATTAACAAAATCAAAACTCTACCCACATTTCATACACTGCCATGGTCGACACTAAAAGGAAGGATCATGAATAAGACTTTAGTGCAACCTATCTATCCAAGATTACTCATCCAGTGCACGAAGAAACATCACAATGAAAAGCCATGTTAAACACCATCTCAAACCCGTCCAAATATGAAAAATTAACCCAAGATCCGAAATACTAAAATAACAACTAACGAATCTAGGGCTATTCCTGCTCGGCGAGAAAGCAAAGAAGAAAAGCGAAATCGCGGAACAACTCCTACTGCAGGTGAGTAGCAACTCACCTCGCTGTTCCTGGACTTACAACCGAAAAGGAGAAGTCTAGGGTTCCGGATAGGTGAAGATTCCCGTGATCCCTTGCGGCAACACCTTCTCCTCGATGAAGGGGACTCGCGATTGTGAAGATCTCATCGGGAAAAACCCTCGCCGGTCGTCGGAGACAAAGCTAAAGCTTCGTATTTCCTTCGCTCGGGAAGAAGCGGCGCCGTCGCATGCAAGGAGCAGAGGAGAAGAATTTTGAGAGAAAATGTTTGATTTTTTGAAAATCCAAAACCCAATTCCCTTTCTTAAATTCGAGTTTAATCAAAACTATACCTTAAATATAATCCATTCTTTCCTTAATTAACAAAAACTCGCCGGCACAGCTGGTTAACCGGCTTTTAACCGAAACAAGAGGTCTCGGCTTCAATCCCTCAACTGCGCACTTTTTCCCAATTTATTCCCTAATCATTAACTATGCTATAAACTTAATTCTCACCATATAAGGTTAACAAAACCGTGTAGCTCAGCTGGTTGGGCCGGTTGTGCTTAGGTCCGAGGAGCTGGGTTCGAAACCTAGCTTCTACAACTTTTTTTTTTTTTAACTTTCTCCTCTCGGTAAAAATACTAAACGAACTCCAAAAATTACATAAAAATACTGTAAAAATTCCTAAAAATCTCTAGAATATTTTAAAAATATTTCCAAATATTTTTAAGGACATTTGGAACTCCAAATAGAGAAAATTGGGTCGTTACAATCCCCCATACCTTATAAAAAGTTCATCCTCGAACTTAGAATAACTCTGGATACTTCTGTCTCATACTTGTTAGTTAAAGCCTTAGAGCCAATCATTTGATGATTGTATGGACTCATTGTATCATATTCTTGTATATTAATATAGGCATTTGTTTGGTTATTATACTTATTTGTATTAGTGCCAAATAGATTAAGTATAATAGCGTCCTTGAGTAGAAGGTTCATACCTATATCAATCGATTAGTTGAATCGATAGTGAGATGATATAGGGAACACTACTCAAAATTATTCCTAGTCGAGTATTAACATTCAGGGACAATGTTAATACAATAAGACTAGCATGTAGGTCAGCTCGATGACTTGATCTCACAAGTCATGGATATAGAGATATCAAGCTGACACATGGGTATGCATTAGAGAATGTATACTGAATGACCCGCCATGAGAAAGTATCATGGATCATTATATGAGTGTCATATACTTTCTCATGTGGCTATTAGTATGACTATTAGTCCTTAGACCTGAAGTCACCATGGATCCCTACATAAGGAGTTATGTACTTTGGTTTCGTCAAACGTCACCCGTAACTGGGTGGACTATAAAGGCGATTACTGGGTATGTAACGAATTATGCAGAGGGATGTGAGTGATGTAGATGGGATCTATCCCTCCTATATGACGGGAGTGACATCGATATTCTTGATAGAGTAAGACCACGAAGTGTATGGCCATACCCAAATGAGTCAATATGAGATATTGAGCTCATTTGATTGAGTGAGTCTACTTGGAGTTCAAGATTTAGATTGGTCAGAGGATGACACGGTCTATGCCTCACATTGATCAATCTAGATGTCTAGGATAGAAGGACACTTGTCATATATTGTGAGGAGTCACAATTAATAGTCACAAGGTGATGTTGGATCTCAACATTCATGTAACTTGGGTAGCAATGATGTATTGCTAGATGCCGCTCATTGCTTATGTTTCTAAAGGAGTTTAGAAACATTGCCAACGTTACAAGAGCCTATTGGGTCACACACAAAGAACAAGTGGATGGAGATTAGGTTCATATGATGAACCAATTGGATTAGGTTCATATGATGCACCAAAGATTGGATTCGAATTAGACTTATTGAGTTAAACTCAATTAGATTCAATTGTTGAATGAGTCTAATTTAAATTTGATTCATTGAGTCAATTTATATTAATGAATTGAGCTCCATTAAATTGAAATTGACTTGAATTAAAGGTTGGATTTAACTCAACAAGGAAGAAATTGGTCAATTTTGACTTGACCAAATGGAATTTGAAACATCAAGTTTGACTTGATGTATTGCCACATCATAAGGATGACTCATCCTTGCCACATCACCTCCACCTCATGAGGTATGCCACCTCATGGGGGTTACACTCTTCCCTTGATTTTAATGTGGCCGGCCACATTAATGAAGGGGGTTACATTGTGTGGCCGGCCACACTAATGGTAGGGGGGTTTTGATTTTGTGTAGTTATGTGTGCATTCATTCTATCATCTTCTTGCTTGCTTCTCCCCTCTCTTGGCTAGATGTTGCCGTGACTTCCATGGTGTGGAGAAGGTGGTTGAGTGAGTTAATCCAAGAAGTCCAAGAAGAACGGTAATATATTTAGAGGAGTGTATTGTATTCTCTTCTTTGCTTTCCTTTCTTCTTCCATTCCCATCCGAGAGCCCTAGAGAGAGTGCTAGCACACTTGGGGTCTTTCTTCTCCATCCTTGAGTGCTAGAGAGTACTCCTTGTTCGTGTGGATATCACTAGAGAAGTATCTATCTTGATACTTTGGAGATCCGACACGTACCTTGGACAAGCGGGATTTTGCAAGGGCACGCATCGAAGGTAAAATATTTTCTTTGTAGATCTACTGTAGATCAAAGTATTAAAACTCGTACTCGTGTTTTCCGGAAATTTTTCCTTGCACGGATCTACGGCTTTGGGTGATTCGGGGTTTCCGCGACGCGAAAAGCGATTTTCGCGGCCCGAAAAACCCAACAGTGGTATCAGAGCCACGTGCAAGGCTTGTACGAGTTTAATTTTTGGTTTTATGAAAACTAAAGTTTCTGTAATTTTCTGTAAAATTATGATTTTTATAGTTTTTATGAGTAATTTTTCCGTAGAAGCGAAGCACAAGTGTCTCGGCACTTGTAGGCTTCGGCTACCGGAAAGATTTTTCCAAAACGGCTTCGTTTTGCCCCAAATTCGTTTGGGACAGCGGGCTTGGGTGCCATTAGATCGCAAAGGAGAAACTCACGATGGTTAGATCATGGGTAGGGGTACTGCCCCTAACCCCGCAAGGGGATTTGCTCCGCGATTGCACCCGAAATCGCTAAAAACGAACCTGTCGGGAAGATTTTTCCGAAACGGCAATGTCTCGACCCAAATTGTTTTGGGACAGCGAGTTTGGGTGCTGTTGGATCGCAAAGGAACCCTCGCGATGGTTAGATCGCGGGTAGGGGCGCTGCCCCTGGCCCCGCAAGGGGATACGTTCCGCGATTGCGCCCGAAACCGCTAAACGAGACCGCCGAGAAATTTTACTCGTAAAAATTGTAAAAATTATTTTTAAAATTATAGAAAATTATGAAAATATATAATTTTGAATTATATATTAATTTTGTGATAGTCATGGCCCAAAAACCCAATATGATTGGATTGTGTTGTAATTCATAATACGGCCTGCGTGCCGTTATGTGTTTGCGTGTGTTGTATGTTTTATTTTTCCGCGACCTGCGCGTCGTGCCTTTCTCTTATATTCTTGTTGTAAATTAGATTTAGACTCGAATGTAACTCAAGTTTCAAATTGTAATGTACAAATTGGAGCGGTGGAGGGTCCACACGAGACGGAGTTCCGAGGCGGGCACGAGCAACACAAGGTGGTCAAAGGGAGGAGCTTGGAGAAGCTGTTGACCCTAGGTTGACCATTCGATCTTCTCATTGGCTTGAGAATATCGTAGTAGGGCCATGACTAAATCACAAATATATTAATTAGTTAATTGCTTATGTATATGATGCATGTTTAATAAGTAATTAATTAATTAGTGCCATACGATTAGATTAGATCTAAGTCGTGCACATGATGCACCCTTGCGATTAGATTAGATCTAAGTCGTGCACAAGATGCATCCTTTTCGATTAGATTAGATCTTGATCGAACCAACTCTAAATGCCTAACCGTGCCGTGATACCTATCACTACCTCGATCACATGTATTGTTGAATCTACCAAAGCAGAGCAATACATATTATCTTGGTAGGGTACGGAGGGACAATCTTGGTCCCGCCTATCAACGCATGGGTGAATACAAACTCAATTAGATTGAGTATTCCTAGTTACTCGGTTGGATCGAGTCAACCATAGGCATTCTTCCAATAGTTGGAATGATAGGTCAAAATCACATCTATATTAACTCTCGGGCGTATTAGCCAAAGCTAACTCGAGTTTTAATATAAATGCGGATATTGATTTTATAAACAAGAGTTGCATAGAGATGTAATTGGTAATCGTTACCTACCGATCATACTAAGCCTTGGGCGTATTAGCCAAAGCTAACTCAAGGGTTAGTATGATGTGGATCTTGTCCCACAAGAATTATAGAATTCAGTGGGAGCATCATTTAATTAAAGGCCTAATTAAATGATTTTAAAATAATATCATATTTATTTCTGCAAATTTTCTGTTGTAGATAACCATGACGTCGAATACGAACTCTTTCTCCCTGCGTTCTGTCCTTAAGAAGGACAAGCTCAACGGAGCAAATTTCCTGGACTGGTACAGGAACCTGAGAATAGTTCTCACTCAGGAACGTAAACTGTACGTTCTGGAGCAGCCCATTCCGGAGGCTCCTCCTGCCACTACCACGCGAGCTGACCGGGATGCTTACAAGAAGCATCAAGATGACGCATTAGATGTGTCCTGTCTTATGCTCGCAACCATGAACTCTGAGCTTCAGAAGCAACATGAGTTGATGAGCGCTTACGATATGGTTGAACATCTTTGTCACCTATATCAAGGACAAGCAAGGCACTGGAAGAGGAACTCCAAAGAATACCTGGAAGATCTTACGAAGAAGAGAAATAAGATTTCTACTTCAGGTATACATGTTATAGAAGTCAACCTCTCTATTTCTTCATCGTGGGTATTAGATACCGGATGTGCTTCGCACATTTGTACTAATGTACAAGCGCTGAGAAATAGCAGGGCATTGACGAAGGGTGAGATAGACCTACGAGTAGGCAATGGAGCACGAGTTTCTGCTATTGCTGTAGGAACTTATCATCTATCTCTTCCCTCTGCGCTTGTACTAGAATTAGATGATTGTTGTTATGTGCCGCCTTGACTAAGAACACAATTTCAGTTTCTTGTTTGGACAAGAAAGGATTCTCATTTATAATAAAGAACAAATGTTGTTCTGTCTATTTAAACGATATGTTCTATTGTAGTGCACCTCTAATAAACGGACTCTATATTCTAGACCTTGAGAGCCCTATCTATAACATAAATACCAAGAGGTTCAAGTCAAATGACATGAACCAAACCTACCTCTGGCACTGTCGCTTAGGTCATATAAATGACAAGCGCTTATCCCAGCTCCATAAGGATGGTATGCTGGACTCATTTGATTTTGAATCATATGAGATATGCGAGTCATGCCTACGAGGCAAGATGACCAAGACTCCCTTTAGTGGGCACAGCGAGAGAGCGACTGATTTGTTAGGACTCATACATAGTGATGTATGTGGCCCTTTCAATGTCGCTGCTAGAGGCGGTTATAGGTACTTCATCACATTTACTGATGACTTCAGTAGATACGGTTATGTGTACTTAATGACACATAAGTCCGAATCCTTTGAAAAGTTCAAAGAATTCAAGAATGAAGTACAGAACCAGCTTGGCAAAAGTATTAAGATACTTCGATCCGATCGAGGTGGAGAATACCTTAGCCATGAGTTCCGTGACTATCTAGCTGAGTGTGGGATTCTATCCCAACTCACTCCTCCTGGAACACCACAGTGGAATGGTGTATCCGAACGGAGGAATCGTACCTTATTAGATATGGTACGATCTATGATGAGTCACACAGATCTTCCGATATATCTATGGGGATATGCTCTAGACACGGCAGCTTTCATACTCAACCGAGTTCCATCAAAGGCCGTTATAAAGACACCATATAGGATATGGACTGGGAGAGATGCCCAGGTGTCTTTCATGAGGATTTGGGATTGTGAGGCTTACGTTAGACGTCAAGTCTCAGACAAATTAGGACCCAAATCCGACAAGTGCTTTTTCATTGGATATCCCAAGGAAACTAAGGGATATTACTTCTACATTCCCAGAAGCACAAGGTAGTTGTGGCAAAGACGGGGTTTCTAAAAGGGACTTTGTTTCTAGAAAGACTAGTGGGAGCACGTTCGATCTTGAAGAAGTTTAAGATGCGAATACTAGCACTCGAAGCCTCGATGGAAGTTGAACTGAGCCACAAAGTGTTGTGGATGATGTTCCACAAGGAGTTGAGGAACAACAACCGTTCAAGTAGACATACCTCTTGGCAGGTCTGGTCGTCAGCCCGAGAGATACTCATTTCTCTTGTCTCGACCATGATGACGTTATGCTCATAGAGGATGAGCCTACCACCTATCAGGATGAGACCAGATTCCGAGAAATGGCTAGAGGCCATGAGATCCGAAATGAAATCCATATACACCAACCAAGTATGGACTTTGGTTGATCCACCTGAAGGGGTAAAACCCATTGGGTGCAAGTGGGTCTTTAAGAGAAAGACTAACATGGATGGACTTATCTATAAGGGTCGCTTGGTAGCTAAAGGTTTCAAGCAGATTCATGGTATTGACTATGATGAAACCTTTTCTCCAGTAGTGATGTTTAAGTCCATTCGGATCATGCTTGCTATTGCAGCATACCATGACTATGAGATATGGCAGATGGATGTCAAAACCGCGTTTCTGAATGGAAACCTGCTCGAGGATGTGTACATGACACAACCTGAGGGTTTTATAGATCCACAGCATACTAGCAGAGTATGCAAGCTGTATAGGTCCATTTATGGACTAAAGCAAGCTTCTCGGAGCTGGAATCTTATTTTCGATGATGCAATCAAATAGTTTGGTTTCATCGAGAACGAAGATGAGCCTTGTGTCTACAAGAAGGTTGTAGGAGATATAGTTATCTTCCTCATATTGTATGTGGATGACATACTACTCATTGGGAAGGACATCCCTATGCTTCAGTCTGTCAAGACCTGGCTAGGGAGTTGCTTCTCAATGAAGGACTTAGGTGAGGCATCCCACATTCTAGGGATACAGATCTATAGGGATAGATCTAAGAGATTGCTTGGCCTAAGTCAGAGTACATACATTGACAAGGTACTCCTTCAGTTTGCCATGCAGAACTCCAAGAAGGGATTTCTGCCGATGTCACATGGCGTGAGTCCTTCGAAGACTCAAGGTCCCTCTTCTATAGAGGAGAGAGACCATATGGATCAGATCCCTTATGCCTCAGCCATAGGATCGATCATGTACGCCATGCTATGTACTCGACCTGATGTCTCGTATGCTTTGAGCATGACGAGCAGATACCAGTCAGATCCAGGTGAAAGTCACTGGATAACGGTCAAGAATATTCTTAAATACTTAAGAAGGACTAAAGAATATTTCTTGATATATGGAGGTGATGACGAGCTAGCTGTAAAGGGTTACAGTGATGCCAGCTTCCAGACCGACCAGGATGATTATCAATCGCAGTCAGGGTTCGTGTTTTGCATAAATGGTGGTGCTGTGAGCTGGAAGAGTTCGAAGCAGGACATAGTTGCTGATTCTACAACAGAGGCCGAGTATATCACTGCATCAGAGGTAGCAAAGGAGGCAGTTTGGATCCACAAGTTCATCACTGAACTTGGGGTGGTTCCTAGCATCGCTGACCCCATTGAGCTCTATTGTGACAACAATGGAGCTATAGCACAGGCGAAGGAACCTCGCTCACACCAGCGGACCAAGCACATACTACGGCGCTTCCATCTCATTCGAGAGATTATCGATAGAGGAGATGTGAAGATTTGCAGAGTACCTACAGAGGCTAACATCGCAGATCCCTTGACCAAGGCTTTGGCACAGAGAAAGCATGATGGTCACACTAGGTCATTAGGCCTTAGAGCCTATACTGATTAGCACTAGTGCTAGTGGGAGATTGTTAGTTAGAGCCCTAGAGCCAATCATTTGATGATTGTATGGACTCATTGTATCATATTCTTGTATATTAATAAAGGCATTTGTTTGGTTATTATACTTATTTGTATTAGTGCCAAATAGACTAAGTATAATAGCGTCCTTGAATAGAAGGTTCATACCTATATCAATCGATTAGTTGAATCGATAGTGAGATGATATAGGGAACACTACTCTAAATCATTCCTAGTCGAGTATTAACATTCAGGGACAATGTTAATACAATAAGACTAGCATGTAGGTCAGCTCGATGACTTGATCTCACAAGTCATGGATATAGAGATATCAAGCTGACACATGGGTATGCATTAGAGAATGTATACTAAATGACCCGCCATGAGAAAGTATCATGGATCGTTATATGAGTGTCATATACTTTCTCATGTGGCTATTAGTATGACTATTAGTTCTTAGACCTGAAGTCACCATGGATCCCTACATAAGGAGTTATGTACTTTGGTTTCGTCAAACGTCACCCGTAACTGGGTGGACTATAAAGGCAATTACTGGGTATGTAACGAATTATGCAGAGGGATGTGAGTGATGTAGATGGGATCTATCCCTCCTATATGACGGGAGTGACATCGATATTCTTGATAGAGTAAGACCACGAAGTGTATGGCCATACCCAAATGAGTCAATATGAGATATTGAGCTCATTTGATTGAGTGAGTCTACTTGGAGTTCAAGATTTAGATTGGTCAGAGGATGACATGGTCTATGCCTCACATTGATCAATCTGGATGTCTAGGATAGAAGGACACTTGTCATATATTATGAGGAGTCACAAGGTGATGTTGGATCTCAACATTCTTGTAACTTGGGTAGCAATGATGTATTGCTAGATGCCGCTCATTGCTTATGTTTCTAAAGGAGTTTAGAAACATTGCCAACGTTACAAGAGCCTATTGGGTCACACACAAAGAACAAGTGGATGGAGATTAGGTTCATATGATGAACCAATTGGATTAGGTTCATATGATGCACCAAAGATTGGATTCGAATTAGACTTATTGAGTTAGACTCAATTAGATTCAATTGTTGAATTAGTCTAATTTAAATTTGATTCATTGAGTCAATTTATATTAATGAATTGAGATTCATTAAATTGAAATTGACTTGAATCAAAGGTTGGATTTAACTCAACAAGGAAGAAATTGGTCAATTTTGACTTGACCAAATGGAATTTGAAACATCAAGTTTGACTTGATGTATTGCCACATCATAAGGATGACTCATCCTTGCCACATCACCTCCACCTCATGAGGTATGCCACCTCATGGGGGTTACACTCTTCCCTTGGTTTTAATGTGGCCGACCACATTAATGAAGGGGGTTACATTGTGTGGTCGGCCACACTAATGGTAGGGGGGTTTTGATTTTGTGTAGTTATGTGTGCATTCATTCTATCATCTTCTTGCTTGCTTCTCCCCTCTCTTGGCTAGATGTTGTCGTGACTTCCATGTTGAGGAGAAGGTGGTTGAGTGAGTTAATCCAAGAAGTCCAAGAAGAAAGGTAATATTTTTAGAGGAGTGTATTGTATTCTCTTCTTTGCTTTCCTTTCTTCTTCCATTTCCATCGGAGAGCCCTAGAGAGAGTGCTAGCACACTTGGGGTCTTTCTTCTCCATCCTTGAGTGCTAGAGAGTACTCCTTGTTCGTGTGGATATCACTAGAGAAGTATCTATCTTGATACTTTGGAGATCCGACACGTACCTTGGACAAGCGGGATTTTGCGAGGGCACGCATCGAAGGTAAAATGTTTTCTTTGTAGATCTACTGTAGATCAAAGTATTAAAACTCGTACTCGTGTTTTCTGGAAATTTTTCCTTGCACGGATCTACGACTTTGGGTGATTCAGGGTTTCCGTGACGCGAAAAACGATTTTCGCGGCCCGAAAAATCCAACAATACTGTCCTCCCGCTCCCAAGTGATTTCCTCGTGCTTCTGGTTCTGCCGGACGACCTTCACTAGTGGTACTTCTTTGTTTCTCAATCTCTTGACTGCTCTGTCCACTATCTGTGTAGGTCTACTCTCATAACTAAGATCCTCTCGGATCTGCACTGACTGAGGCTCAATCACTTGACTAAGGTTGTGGAGACACTTCTTTAGCAGAGAGACATGAAATACATTATGTATTGCTGACATGTCCTGTGGTAAATCCAGCTTGTAAGCTACTTTTCCAATCCTTTCTGTGATCAGGTAAGGTCCTACATAACGAGGAATTAATTTGCCCTTCTTGCCAAATCTCATCACTCCCTTCATTGGAGCAACCTTGAGAAAAACTGAATCCCCTACTTGGAATTCAAGTGGCCTACGACGTGTGTCAGCATAACTCTTCTGTCTACTCTGGGCAGTCTCAATCCTCTGTCTGACCTTCTGGATAGCCTGAGTAGTCTCATCTATTAGCTCTGTCTGAATGCCCAGTTCTACTTCCATTTCTTTTCTCTCACCTGCTTCTTGCCAGCAAATGGGTGATCTGCACTTCCTGCCATATAGTGCCTCATAAGGTGCCATCTTGATGGTCGCCTGATAACTATTGTTGTAGGCAAACTCAGCTAAGCATAGATATTTGCACCAACTTCCTTTGAAATCTAGTGCACAAGCTCTGAGAATATCTTCTAGAATCTGATTTACTCGCTCTATCTGTCCATCCGTCTGAGGATGGAAGGCTGTGCTGAACTTGAGTTTGGTGCCTAGTGCAGTCTGAACACATTCCCAGAAGTGAGAGGTGAATCGCTCATCTCTGTCAGACACAATAGATTTAGGAACTCTGTGAAGTCTGATCACCCCCTTAACATATAACTGTGCCAACTGCTCTATTGAGTGGGACACCTTGATGGCTAGAAAATGAGCAAACTTGGTTAATCTGTCCACTATCACCCATATCGCATCATATCCATTTGTAGTTCTTGGGAGACCTGTTATAAAGTCCATGGATATGTCTTCCCACTTCCACTCTGGTATTGAAAGAGGTTGTAGCATCCCTCCTGGTCTCTGGTGTTCTGCTTTGACTCTCTGGCATGTTAGGCAGGTACTGACATATTTTGCAACATCTCTCTTGAGTCCAGACCACCAGAACCTCTGTTTCAGATCTTGATACATCTTGGTAGAACCAGGATGCATGGAATAAGGTGTACTATGAGCTTCTTCTAAAATTTTCTTTCTCAGCTCTTCATCATTGGGGACACAAAGGCGGCTCCCCTGATAAAGAATTCCACTGTCTGATACTCGAAACTCGGAATTTCCTTCTTCTTGTACCCCTTGCTTGATGTTTTGGATATCTGGATCTTCACTTTGCTTCTTCTGTATATCCTCAAGCAGGGTTGACTCTAGAGTCAATGCAGAGAGTTGACCATAAATAATTTCAAGTCCGAAATCTGACAACTCCTTCTGCAGTGGCAGGGCTAATGATGACAAGGACATCAGGGATGCATTGGACTTTCTGCTTAGTGCATCTGCCACTTTGTTAGCTTTACCTAGGTGGTAGAGAATTTCACAGTCATAGCCTTTGACTAACTTCAGCCACCTGCGCTGTCTCATGTTTAAGTCTTTCTGAGTGAAGAAGTACTTAAGACTCTAATGGTCAGTGAAGATTCTACACTGAACTCCATACTAATGATGTCGCCAGAGTTTTAGTGCAAAGATCACAGCTACCAGCTCAAGATCATGAGTGGGGTAATTCTTCTCATAATCTTTGAGTTGTCTGGAAGCATAAGCTATCACTTTTCCTTCTTGCATGAGTACAGCTCCTAAGCCCATCTTGGAAGCATCACTGTAGATGTCAAAACTCTTGTCACTCTCTGGAACAGTCAAAATGGGAGCACTGGTCAGTCTCTTCTTCAACTCTTGGAAACTTTGCTCATATTTGTCTGACCATTCAAACTTCTTGTTTTTCCTGGTGAGGGTTGTTAGTGGAGAGGCTATCCTGGAAAAGCCTTCCACAAATTTCCTGTAGTACCCAGCTAAACCAAGGAAACTTCTGATCTCCCTTGCATTCTTGGGTCTCTTCCAATTGCTGACCGCTTCTATTTTGGCTGGATCCACTTGAATGCCTTCTCTAGAAATGATGTGACCTAGAAACGCCACCTGCTCCAACCAGAATTCGCACTTTGAGAATTTAGCATAGAGCTGCTTTTGTTGAAGGGTATGCAGAACTATTCTCAAGTGCGTGTCATGCTCCTCTAGGGTTTTGGTATAGACTAGAATGTTGTCGATGAACACAATGACGAATTTGTCAAGGTATTCTCTGAACACTCTGTTCATCAGGTCCATGAAAATTGCAGGTGCATTAGTCACACCAAAAGGCATGACTACGAACTCGTAGTGTCCGTATCTGGTCCTGAAAGCCGTTCTGGGTATGTCTCTTTCCTTCACTTTTAGCTGATGGTACCCAGAGTGCAGGTCTATCTTTGAGAATACTGTCGCCCCTCTCAACTGATCAAATAAGTTGTCGATCCTGGGAAGGGGGTACTTGTTCTTGATTGTCACTTGATTCAGAGCTCTATAATCTATGCACATCCGCATAGATCCATCCTTCTTCTTGACAAACAACACAGGAGCTCCCCAAGGTGAGTGACTAGGGCGGATGAAACCCTTGTCAAGTAACTCCTGAAATTGTTCTTATAACTCTTTTAGCTCTGCTAGAGAAATTTGGTACAAAGCTTTTGAAATTGGCTCCACTTCTCTATTGGGAGGTAGTCCAGGTAGCCCTTCTGGAAATACTTCTGGATATTCACAGACTCCCCGAACATCTTCCTGCTTGGGTCTTTCTTGTTATCTTTGTCCTTCCAGTTCTGATTACTTGTTTAGGTTCTCTGTTCCCCCCCTGTCTTGTCTTCTATCTTGACTGACTTGTGTTGCGTTTGTTGTGCCTTGTTGTTGTTCAGATAGTGATCACTAATGCCCTGCTGACCAGCTCTTCACCAATCTATGGTTGGTGAGTTTCACTACTCACATTAGGTGTTATTTCTGATCTCAGCGTTAGGAGCATCAGTCTGACTCGTTCTTTCACTGTACTTACTAACTCTAGGCAAAGGTGAGCTAGCCTGTTAAATCTTTTAACCGCTTCTTCTACTGGTAGGTCACCTGGTCTAAATTCTATAAACTGCTCATAATGTTTATTGGTGATCCGTTGGCGGAAGTACTCTTAGTAAAACTCTATCTCAAAGTCAACCCAGCTCATCTGGTTGACTACTCTCTTACTCTTAACTCGCTCCCACTACATACAAGCATCTCCAGATAGGCAGAAAGAGGCACACTTACCCTTCTCGACCTCTGGTCAGTCAAGAAGCTCCATTGTGCTCTCAAATGTCTTGAACCAAGCCTGGGCATCCCAGGGCTCAATCGTGCCTGAGAATCTTTCTGGTTTCAGCTTCAGCCACTGGATAAGGTATGCTTCTTGTCTTCTAGGTGTTGTGGCGACCTCTAGGACAACCGATAAGACTTCAGTCACCACTGGGGTCTCCACATTAATGGTTGGGGAAGTGGGAGGAGTTGGCTTTTGATTGGCCATTAGATTGGCAATCACTTGTTGCTGCTCGCTACTTGTCTTTGAAGTTGAGCAACAACTTCAGAGAGAATAGGCCCAGGGGTTCTGGGCTCTTCGTTCTCCTGAACTTTGTCCTCAATATAAACGATACGGGAACGTCCTCTTCTTGACATCTAATTATGCAGGGAAAAAGACTTGGTATCCTCTCTCTAACCCTTCTAATCATACATAAATATGAATAAAGAAAAGGAAAACTAAATCTTCTATCTTACTTAAGCATTCAGAAACAACTACTCTATACTGCAATTAATAATAAGGAAAGAATTTAAATACTTTCTTACTTGAAGACGGCAAGGATGATGTTGATGTGTGTGTGATGCTGGAGAATGGAACACTGCTCTGATACCAACTGTAACGATCACCCTTCTTACTACTACTACTACTCTCTAAGAGTGACCATTACTTATCTACTAACTCTACTTAACCGGTTTATTAAAAATCTCTAGGAAAACCCTACCGAAAAATTTCGGCAGAGTCTCCCCTGTACCGGTGACCATTTTACATAATACAAGCATAATATACTCAGCCACAGGCGGCTGGAAATATATTTCAATCAAGCACGCAGTTTAATAAGAAATGAAAACTAACTTCTTACTACATCCTTTCCTTATCAATTTAATAAGAAATCAAACTAATTACATTCTTAAACTAAATGAATTCCTTAGCTAAGTCCCAAGGACCTCCATAGTCCACACATCACACACTCCTCTTGCATCTCCTTGTCGCCTTCCTTCACTATATCTTTTCTTTCCCTTTATCTGCAGTAGGAGGAAATGCAGTCTATAAGCATAAAGCTTAGTGAGCGCTATCTACTCACAAAAACTCGATATACATGTATATAAATAAAAACATGCTAAAACTGAATGCTAACATATAAAACTACTCATGCTCATATATAGCAAAGGAATCATGTTAACTGAAATATTAAACATGTATAGCTAATCATGCTCATAAGAATAAAACTATAACAGCATGCTGAAAGCAAATAAAACTAAACATGCTGAATAATCTAATAGCAAGAAACAAATAAAACTACTACTGAATGCTTCAAACAACAAGAAACTAAACTTTCTAATTCTAAACATATTTGAAGCTTGTTTCATTTGTTTCAAAACTTATACTTTAATACTTCAAAATAATAATAAACTTCTTTTGGGCCCGACATTGTACCAATTTGCGCGAATCCTTAATAAGAATCGAGGTAGCTAATCCCGAAACTACTAAGGTTCTTCTAGGCGATCTTGTGCCTAGGGGCGTTCTAGGAGCCCACCCTTTGGACCTTGTGTCCTGGACCTTGTGTCCGGTACATGCCATTAAAAGTAAAATACTTTCTTTTTTAACTATAACTTCTTTATACTTGCCCTTACTTGGCATTTAAGCAAACACCTTGTGTGCGCTTTTGATATTCCACTTCTAGAATTAAGATCAAATTAAAGCCTTGGTCTTTCTTCGCTTATAACTTCTCATATTAGTCCAATAGCAAAGGAATAAAAATAGGAATCAATACTGCTCATGTTAAACTGATAGCAAAGGAAATTGTACGTCTAATAGCAATAGAAAGAAGTCTGCTCATGCTTATAAATAGCTAAGGAAAAGCTAGAAAAAGAAAACTGCTCTTCTATTAGCAATGTAAAAGAAATCCGCTCATTCTAATTAATTCCAACAAAGTGGAACATAAGGAAAGGATGATTTCTGCTACAATCAAAAGTTACCACATGATATACTAAAGCATATGTTGTTCATGTCCAGTTAATGGCATACAAACCCATTCGGCAAAGCTAACATAGAATGATATACTTAAACACATGCTATTCTCAAATCTCCAACTATCTCAATGTTGTACTGTATAATCTTAAAGCAAAGAAAAACATATCGAAGCTTAACAAAAAATCTGCATACAAAACTAAGTTTCTAAAAGCTTCCTCAGCAATTCGGAAGACACAAGCAGCAACAACTAACTCCTATAGCAAAGTATGAGTAGCAGTAACAATGTAATTGGTCACCTCCTATTACCTTAGCCTGTTTAGTGAAGCAAAACCAATTAACAAAATCAAAACTCTACCCACATTTCATACACTGCCATGGTCGACACTAAAAGGAAGGATCGTGAACAAGACTTTAGTGCAACCTATCTATCCAAGATTCCACATCCAGTGCACGAAGAAACATCACAATGAAAAGTCATGTTAAACACCATCTCAAACCCGTCCAAATCTGAAAAACTAACCCAAGATCCGAAATACTAAAATAACAACTAACGAATCTAGGACTATTCCTGCTCGGCGAGAAAGCAAAGAAGAAAAGCAAAATCGCTGAACAACTCCTACTGCAGGTGAGTAGCAACTCACCTCGTTGTTCCTGGACTTACAACCGAAAAGAAGAAGTCTAGGGTTCCGAATAGGTGAAGATTCCCGTGATCCCTTGCGGCAACACCTTCTCCTCGATGAAGGGGACTCACGATTGTGAAGATCTCACCGGGAAAAACCCTCGCCGGCCGCCGGAGACAAAGCTAAAGCTTCGTATTTCCTTCGCTCGGGCAGAAGCGGCGCCATCGCACGCAAGGAGCAGAGGAGAAGAATTTTGAGAGAAAATGTTTGATTTTTCGAAAATCCAAAACCTAATTCCCTTTCTTATATTCGAGTTTAATCAAAACTATACCTTAAATATAATCCGTTCTTTCCTTAATTAACAAAAACTCGCCGGCACAGCTGGTTAACCGGCTTTTAACCGAAACAAGAGGTCTCGGCCTCAATCCCTCAACTGCGCACTTTTTCCCAATTTATTCCCTAATCATTAACTATGCTATAAATTTAATTCTCACCATATAAGGTTAACAAAACCGTGTAGCTCAGCTGGTTGGGCCGGTTGTGCTTAGTTCCGAGGAGCTGGGTTCGAAACCTAGCTTCTACAACTTTTTTTTTTTTAACTTTCTCCTCTCGGTAAAAATACTAAACGGACTCCAAAAATTACATAAAAATACTCTAAAAATTCCTAAAAATCTCTAGAATATTTTAAAAGTATTTCCAAAATTTTTATGGATATTTGGAACTCCAAATAGAGAAAATTGGGTCGTTACATAAGTTTTAGCTCATATACATCATTCGAGAAAATAAAAACTTCTTCAAAAATGATAAGCATAAGAATTGACACCATATAACAATCTTCCCCATCGAACACAAGCAATAAACATTATAAAACAAACCTCAAAAGTTTATATCATAAATGAATCGGCACATAACTTATCCAACATTGATAACCTAATCACATGGACTTCTGAAGAGCACCTAAAAATTTATCAAATATGCAGAATGGGTTTCGTTACAAAATGCAATCTGCCCTTCTCATAAGTTATATGTATTCATAACTGGGAGCATCACGCCGGAATGTTATGAACCTCCATGCTCATAATGAGAGTAAAACCTTGCTCAGAATTGGCAAAGCATTAAAGTAGGATCTATCAATCCAAGCCTGTAAAGGCTTCAGGTAAGCCATTAGACAAGAGGGAAAAGGTTTCAATTGCACATGATTGTACGACTTCAATTATTCCTCATTATAGTCCAAAAGCAACAGATTTTAAACAAAAAGAAACTCACTTGAGCATTTCAATGAAGCTCATGACCTCGTTGACTCCAGGGGGATCACATTCGTAAGCTTAGAAAGAAATCCGTTCAAGCCCTCATCAAACAAATCGTCATCCTGATAGAAAAATAGGTTGAGTAATCTCAACACAAAATATATATATTCTATTCAATTCTTAAGAAATTATAAATTGGATAGATAGAATTACAGAAGCATACCAGAATCCATAGTATGCAGTCGATTTTAAGCAAGGTCTTCAATTTACAGATTTTCCTTAGTGTCCAGAGAGTTTTGTCGATGAGGAAACAAAACAAAAGTCTCATCTGCAAATTGGGATCATAACCCTTATTTATAGAAACATAAGTTTGCCTATTTCTAATTTGGCCCTTCAACAAATTGGAAATTACATATGGTATCCACATTAATTTATTCATAACAATTAAACCCTTAAGTCATATTCCTTAATCATAAATTTGATCACATTAAATCATGACTTCTTTAATTGATGACATTAGACATTTATAATTATAATTATGACCTCAAAATTCTAACAATCTTCCACTGGGTCATATGTGTAAACTTATAAATGTTAACCTTAATGAGCTCATAACTTTTGTCATCATAGCCGTAGGGTTCCCTTAACAATCTCGTCCATTAATCATATAGATATAGGATCAATGTAGTCTTCGTTGTATCTATCACAACTAAACCATCAATGTTCATGTACATCAATATAATCAAATGACATAGATCAATTATGAATATGTGGCATGAAAACTACATGCAAGGTGATCTATTCATGTCAATTTTCAACTGGACCTCCTTATAACCAAAGTGAGATCAAAACTTTAACTTAAGTTACACAAAGTGTAATGAAGTAAACATTAAACTTTATATTTGATTAGATAATCTCCAAATACATAAGTATCAACAATATAACCAAGCATATATAGAAAACATATATAGTACAAACTTCCACTAGATCTGGATTTCACCAAACTGAATAACACTCATATGAGTGGTATGCTCATAGATGACATTGGGTGGTAAAGCCTTTGTAAAAGGATCTGCTATGATGGAGTTTGTGCCTATGTGTTCTATCGAAATCTGTCCACTTTGTACTCTTTCTTTCACAACAAGGAACTTGATATCGATGTGCTTCAATTTTGTCGAGCTCCTATTGTTGTTAGAATAAAATACAGCTGATCGATTGTCACAAAATAATTTCAGTGGTCTTTCAACCCTTCCCAAAATACACAACCAAGTGATAAAATTTTGTAGTCATATTCCATGATTAGATGCCTCATAACATGCTATAAACTCTGCTGCCATGGTGGAAGAAGTTGTCAATGCCTGTTTGGCACTTCTCCAAGAGATAGCTCCACCGGCCAATAGAAAAACATAGCCTGAAGTGGATCTCATGTTATCTTGGCATCCCGCAAAATCAGAGTTAGAATATCCCATGATCTCAAGAGCATCTGACCTCTTATATGTGAGCATGTAATCACTTTAAATATCTCATTACCCTCTTTGCTACTGTAACGCCCGAAAATTCTCAAAACTATATTAGAAATATTCTATAATTATTCTGGAATTTTTAGATATTTTTCCGGAATTTTTAGGATAGCGGAAGTAGCAAAAATAAATAGAAAACGAAAATAGCCTACGCGGGAATCGAACCCGAGACCTAGCGAACCCTATGACTTATAGATAGCTTTAGTAAACCAAGTGAACCCAGCAGGGCCGTGCTGAAAGAAAAGGGAGGCAATTAAATTTATATTAGAGTTGGGTGAAATTACCCACTTAATATAAATAAGAAATTATTAAGTGAGGGTTTTATTTTTAATCGGCAACCTCTCTTTCCTCACCCTAGCCACGCCGCAACCCTCCCTTCTCCTCTCTTCCTCTTGGCGCCAACCACAGGAACAAGCAAGGGTTCTGTCCCAAGGGTTTCAAGGGCACGAGGACGCTCCCCTCCGCGAGAGGAACGCATAGACGCGAGAAAATCATTGAAGAGATCTCTCCTCCGTGAAACCTAGCGATTATAATCGTAAGAAATTACGAACAGGAGGTAAGAAACCCCTCACCTACAGTATAAGTAGCTTCCGTTTGGTTTTCTATGCATCAGTTTAGTTATATACAGATTGTTCCGACACATAGGGTGTGTTTAAACCCTCCTCGCAGATTAGGGATCTAGTTGAGCACCTCTAGATGGGCCAGACACGTTGTTCTCCTTCAGTTGGAGGCTCTAGACATTGTCGGGTGCCTAGAGGTGGTCTCCCTATTAGAGGGGAGAGTTGGAGCACACCGAGTGTTCGACAAAATGATTAGTGTAGCTAAGTACTACCCCAGATATTTTTAATAGCTCAGTTAATTGCATTAGTAGCACTTAAATCAGTATATTAGTCTAGTTTCAGCTTACATGGGACTACGGTCCAATGGGTGGGCTCCCACAGTCGCCTCTAGGTTTAGATAACCTAGCTCTAGGTTCAGATAACCTAGAAACAGCAAAATAAGCAATTAGTAGTTATATTCAGTATTTTATTTTCAGTGGCACTGTACTGGATTAGATACCCACAGTCGGTCCCTAGGTTCAGATAACCTCGTAACCTTTCTAAATTCGGGACTTGCAAACCCGGGTCTAGTTAGGGATGCGCGCACAGCAGGTACAGTTGCCGGGCCCAAACAGCAGCATGATTATTATTTTGAACTATTATGTATATAGTTTTCAAAAGTTCATAAAATAGTTATATGAATTCAGTACAGTTTTAGTATCAGATCAGTAATAGCTTAGCTCAGTATCATGCTCCAGCTTAGTATTTCCCTGTGAATATGCATGATAACTCCATGTTCAGTTTGATATACATGTTTGAATGATTGTATGCCATGCCATCTTTTACATGTTCAGCATATGTTTTAAATAGCATGTTTTAAAATCATTATTAGCACCGTATGCATGTTTTTGTGAGGTAGATGGTTTCTTACTAAGCTTTAAGCTTACAGATTCTATTTTTCCTTATACTGCAGATAAAGGTAAAGGAAAGATGGATTAGCAAAGGAAGCTGGAGGACAATGCAGAGATGGTGTGTGTGGCAGGAACTTGGAATAAACGATTCTAGGGAAATTTAGCAAGCTTTGTTTAAGCATCAGAACTTTACAGTATTTTATTATTTGCACTCTAGTGGTTAATCACTATGAATTAGTTAGTCATGCACTCTATTATGCTTAGAACCCTTCTTTTATGATGTTAGAATGTTAGTTGTCATTGTTAGAATGTTTCCTAGTCATTTTAGAACTTGTAAGGTGATTAAGGCACGAAACAGTGCTGAAATCAGGGGTTCTGATTCGAAATCAGAAACCCAGATCGATCTACAGATCGATCAGAATGTCGCGAACAGAGAGTTAGCCTCTGATTATGGATCGGTCAGCCGACCGATCAGTGAGCCACTGGATCGGTCTACCGACCGATCAGTGTGCTCCTGGATCGGTCGGTAAACCGATCCAGCCGCATACAGAAGCAATGTACCTTATGGATCGGTCAGCCGACCGATCCAGGGTTTTCTCCGTGTAACGACCACCCTTCTTACTACTACTACTACTCTCTAAGAGTGACCGTTACTTATCTACTAACTCTACTTAACCGGTTTATTAAAAATCTCTAGGAAAACCCTACCGAAAAATTTCGGCAGAGTCTCCCCTGTACCGGTGACCATTTCCCATAATACAAACAAATAATAAACCATCAGCCACATGCGGCTGGTATAAATACTTCACAACCACGCAGTAATAATATCACAATAACTAAAAGGAAACTATTCTAGCAATAGTAAACAAATAGAACTCCAACGATAAGACATACCAAACTACAAGTGCGGAATAGACTCAATTACAATCTCAACTTCATCATAGCATTAAAAGAGAACTAAAATAACTAAACAGAAAAGTCTTGGCAATTTGCTAGCTCATTCTGGATCTCTCCATAGTCCAGCCATCACACACCTTCATCACCACCACCTTGTCGCCTTCCTTGCTAAATCTTTTCCTTTCCTTTATCTGCAGTAGGAGGAAGTGCAGTCTATAAGCATAAAGCTTAGTGAGCGCTATCTACTCACAAAAACTCGATATGCATGTATATAAATAAAAACATGCTAAAACTAAATGGTAACATATAAAACTACTCATGCTCATATATAGCAAAGGAATCATGCTAACTGAAATACTAAACATGTATAGCTAATCATGCTCATAAGAATGAAACTATAAAAGAAGTATACTAAACATGTAAAGCTACTAAACATGTAAAACTACTAAACATGCTGAATAATCTAATAGCAAGAAACAAATAAAACTACTACTGCATGCTTCAAATAACAAGAACTAAACTTTCTAATTCTAAACATATTTAAAGCTTGTTTCATTTGTTTCAAAACTTATACTTTAATACTTCAAAATAATAATAAACTTCTTTTGGGCCCGGCATTGTACCACTTAGCGCGCATTCTTAATAAGAATCGAGGTAGCTAATCCCGAAACTACTAAGATACTTCTAGGCCTTGTGCCTAGGGGCAACTTGGAGCCCATCCCTTGGACCTTGTGTCCGGTACATGCCCTTTAAAAGTAAAATACTTTCTTTTTAACTATAACTTCTTTATACTTGCCCTTACTTGGCATTTAAGCAAACACCTTGTGTGCGCTTTTGATATTCAATCTTCTGGAATTGAAATCAAGTCTAAACCTTAGTCTTTCTTGCTTATAGTTCCTAAAGATAGAAACTCATGCTTATGTAATAGCAAAGAAACTAATAACTGCATGCTCAAGATATTCTAATAGCAAAAGAGACTAAAAAATATCACTGTGCACATCTAATGGCAAAGAAAAGGAGTCTACTCATGCTTATGTAATAATTAAAGAAAAGCTAGAAAAGAAAACTGCACTTCTATTAACAGGAAAAGAAATCTGCTCATGCTTACAAATAAACCGAAATACTTAAATCACATGCTGTTCATGTCCAGTTAATGACATATTACTAAAATCTGCACATTCTGATTTATTCTAACAAAGTGGGACACATGGAAAGGATGCAGTTAATACTTAATGAAGTTAATACTTAATGAACTAAAATTCTGCACTTATCAAATCTACAACTAAAATCCGGAAACCAAAGAAACCACATCCGAAACACTAACTATAAGGCTGTTCTGTACTGCATACTTTAAATAAAGGCTATTCTTGCCTTTTTGAGTTGCAAGGAAGATACTAATCCCATTCTTATACATGGCAGCGAGATGAAACACTAATACTACAAAGTGAACAGCCGAAATTCTCAAAAATCAGCAAGCATAAATAGAACCTGTTTACACACTTTGATTTGCAATCTAGATCATGCTAACCTTCTAGAAAAGAACTAAACTCAACAATAACTAGCATACCTAGCAAATGTTATAGATTAGCTACGCCACTGATTTGTATCTCACAACAGGAAACAACATAACAGGTAATCTAAACATTTCTTACTGCGCTTACTTGCTAAGAATTAAAATGAACTCCTTCTATACATTTAAACTCAAACCATAAATTAGCATGCTTAATATGTATGCTACGGAAGGTAAGGAATGAAAGGGAAAATCCTAGCTTATAATCCTGTTCAACAGCCACCCAAGCAGGAAACTTTCGGCACAGCAACTTAGCATGGCAATTTGGCATAGCAACTTCAAAAAAAAGAAAAGCTAACACAGGAATTTCAGCACAGCAACCCTAGCTTACTCCAAAGAGAAACCCTAGCATAGAAATCTGAAACCTAATGCCCTAACATGGCCAATTCGGTCCAGCACCCTTAGCACAGCAAATTAGCACAGCAAAAACCGAAAGCAAGAAACGAAAATCTGAAACTCGGAGCTACTCCTACTGCAGGTGAGAAGCAACTCACATCGCTGTTCTTGGACTTACAACCGAAAGGAAGAAGAAAAGCTCTAGGGTTTCGGTCAACTCAAGTCTTCCGGCTCCTCTTCGTCCGCCTACGTGTGCTCCTCGTCGAGAGATGCTCGGATCCAAGAAGAGCTTGTGAAATCTCCCTCCGGCGGCCATCGGAGAGCAGCCTTAGGTCTCCTGCCATTTTTTCGCCCGAGAGCCGCCGCACGCAGAAAAGAGGAGAAGGGAAAAAATATTTCGGGAGAAAAGAAATACCCTAATCCCTCTTATAACTTAATCTTTCTGTTTCAATTATAACTTAACTATATTTCTCTCCCTATAAGGTTAACAAAACCGTGTAGCTCAGCTGGTTGGGCCGGTTTTGCTTAAAGCCCAGCTCATGGGTTCGAATCCCAGCCGCGCACTTTTATTCCCCTTTTATTCAAAACGCTCTAACTATAGCTTAAATATATTCCACCTCCTATGTAATTAACAAAAACTCGCTGGCTCAGCTGGTCGAGCTACGTCCGGATGGGTTGTGTCTGACCCGAGGTCACGGGTTCGAGACCTAGCTTCAACATATTTATTTATTTATTTTTTTAAACTTCTTCCTCTTGGTAAAAATACCAAATGGACTCCAAAAATTGCATAAAAATACTCTAAAAATTCCTAAAAATCTCTAGAATATTTTAAAAACATTTCTAAATATTTTTAAGGACATTTAGAACTCAAAATAAGGAAAATTGGGTCGTTACACTCCGTGCCAGTATCAAGCTGGATCGATCACTGGATCGATCTGACAGCCCAATCGATTCATGGATCGATTGAAATGCCTGATTACAGCTAGCAGGACATCCGAGAGGCATAGATTATCTTCCCTAGCATGTGTACAACTCCTAGGTACACCTAGAGTATTAAGTTCAGATTTTACAGTAATCAGTTTAGTAAAATTTTAATCAATCCAGATTTTCGCAATAGTAATTTAGCACAGCATTACGTAACGATCGGCCTCGCAGCCTAGTCAGTAGGAGGCGGGTCATTACAGCTACTTTCGAATGATCCATTCCTGGGTTGCTTAAATATCTACCCAACACTCTAACAATGTACACAATATCCGGACGTGTACAAACTTGAGCATACATAAGACTTCCTACAGCCGAAGCATAGGGAATCTTTTGCATTTCTTGAGTCTCGAGGCTTCCTTTAGGGCATTGTTTAAGAATAAACTTGTCTCCTTTAGCGACTGGGGTATTACATGATTTGCAATCTTGCATGCCAAATCTTTTAAGCACTTTATCGATATAGTTCTTTTGCAATAATCCAAGAGTACCTCGAGAACGATCTCGATGTATTTGGATTCCTAATACAAAAGATGCATTACCAAGATCTTTCATTTCAAAATATTTAGATAGAAATCTCTTGGTATCATTTAACATACCTATATCATTTGTGGTAAGCAAAATGTCATCAACATATAGAACCAGGAAGATATGCTTACTCCCACTGAACTTATGATACACACAATCATCTACCACATTCACCTCAAAACCAAATGAGATTATTATTTGATGAAATTTGTGGTACCATTGACGAGATGCTTGTTTTAACCCATAGATGGACTTCTTAAGTTTGCAAACCATACTCTTTGGATCTCCTGATACAAAGTATTCTGGTTGCACCATATAGATTATTTCCTCAATGTTTTTATTGAGAAAAGCTATCTTGACATCCATCTGATGGAGTTCCATATAGAAGTGTGCAAGAAGTGCCATGATTATCCTTAAAGAGTCCTTTGTTGAAACTAGAGAAAAGGTCTCTTTAAAGTCAATCTCATATTTCTAAGTATAGCCTTTAGCTACAAGACTGTTGGTTTGTCCTAGGAAGATCATACCGGTTCCACTGTACAAAAATTTTGTACAAGTCCTGAACCTTTCCTAACAACGTATTGTGTTCTTTAGAAATTAAATTCGGAATCACAAACGGAACTTAACATTATTGATTCCAAATTTAATTTATCTGTTCTTAATGGTTTAGACTTGGATCGCAAATGATGCTTAACATTATTGATCCAAATCCACTTATGTTATAAATTTAATTAAATATTAATTTCTAAAATTGGCTTCCAGGACTGCATGGTGAGGCACTAGTCCTTCTTGGGTATGAGATCATCCACCACCACCTAGACAAAGCCTTTTAAAGAAATTTAATATTTAATTTCCTTATATAACTCTAGGTTTAACCAAAAGGAATAATCGAATCACAAATTTGAAAAGCAAAACAAAAGAAACACAACTCCGAATATCTAATCCAAAAATCTAGAATCTCTAACCTCTTGTGTTTGGAATTCATACAAAGAAAAACTAGTATGATGTGGAAAAGAATTATTAGTTATACCTTTCTTTGTATGCAATGATCTCTTGATCTTCTACCGTATTCCTCTTCTTATCTCAGACGTCGTGTGGGCGACGATCTATCGAGACGAGAACCACCCAAACTCCTTCTTCACCAAGCTAGTTTCGGCCACCACAAAAAAAACTCCAAGAGTGTGAGGTCCGGCCACAACCACCAAGCTCCAAGGGATGCTAGAAACAAAGCCTCCTTTCTCTCCTTCTTCTCCAAGAAAGATTCGGCCACCTTCCAAGCTCCCAAGCATGAAGAGGTTTGGACAAGGAGAAGAAAGAAAAAGGAGAAGGGAGAATAAGAAGGGACGGCCACACCTGTAACACCCCTAGAAAGCCTAGATAAGAAAGTAAGGATAATGAGAGTTTGAAGGTAGTGAAAAGAAGGTGTAAATATTCTAAGTTGAATATTAAGATGGGAAGGATTTAGATGATTAAAACTTTATGAAAGAAAATAAAGTTGAGAATATAAATCATCTATATTTATAATACATGGAATTAATGTAAACAAAAGGAAGGAATATGAGATAATATATATGTGTATGAAATATTTATGCATAATGCATAATATGGTAATATATGAATTATTATGTACAAAAGAATATCAATAATATGTTAGAAGAGAAATAGGATTGAACCTTGGACCTCTTGTAAGGAACATGTATAGGATATCAAAGGGGATAGGAGAATTATTGATAAGGAGAGAAAGGACTAAGTAGTTAAGAATAAGAAAGGATTCTTTTTACTTAAAAGGAAAAGGAAGTAAAAAGAAGTAAAAATATACATAACCAAGTTTTGATCCTTGGTTCTCTTGTGGATGCATGCATATGTTAACCAAGTGTGATAGGAGAGGATATTGTAAGAGGAGAGATAGGAATTTTAATTAAAGGAAAGAAAAGAGAGAAATTAAAGAAGCATTTCTCTATAATATTCTTATCATTAAAGAGGAGAAATAAATAAGGAGGATGAATCAAGTCAAGTTTTCCTCCCCTCATTTTAGTATAAATAGGCATGGAGGGGTGGCTTCATCCTCAACTCACTCTCCTCCTCTTCCCCTAGAGGTGCCGAGACACTCCCTCTTTTCTTTCTTTCTTTTTGTTGCTGAGCAACACAAGAGGAAGAAGCCTCCTCTTCTTCCTCCTCCTCTCCACCAAAAGACCTAGCCACTTCTTCCTCCATTGGTGCCGAGCAAAGCAAGCAAGGAAGAAAGGTCCACAAGCAAGTTCTCAACTCTAGGAAACTTAAGCAAAGAAGGTAAGCTTCCCCTCACCTGTGGTACAAGGCTTTTATGTGATTTTCGGATTTATAAGGATTAGAAAACCTAGGAAAGAATTTAAGAAAATTTGGCTAAAGAAAAGGTTTTCAAATCTAAGATGATTTAAACAAGACCTCATTTCATGATAAGATTTTCTATGCTATGTAGAAGGATTCTTTTCCATGATTTTATACTGATATGATGTATGATCAGAGGAGTATCTAACCCTAGGATTTAACCAAAAATATTTTAAAGAGGCTAGGAAGATTATTGTCTAACCAAACTAGTGCAAGGTTCCTTCTATGAAATGCTAAGGACCTTTCTATAGTTTTCTTGCTTGGAAATTAATTGGAACCAAAAGAAAACTCACTTGTATGCTTCGGACCAGAAAGGTTAAGGGTTAGAAAGACCTTCAAAAAAAAAATTTAAATAAACATGCTCCTATGATAGGATATAAAGTTTCTTAAAGGGTGTTCACATTGCTAGAAACTCATGAACTCTTTTTAGGGTTTTTCGGCCATGATAAAAGGGATAGCTTAGATTAGCCTAAACAAAAATATTAATATGCTCAAGACCTCTGTGATATTATGATATGAAAGTTGATTAATGCTCTCATGTTTAGTTGGAATGTAGAAAATTAGTTACATGATATAAGACATGTAAGACCACAAGAGTCCTAGCTTGTTTATGATCCAATTTTGTGTATGATATTCTTAGTAACTTTTGCCATGATATTTACTTAGGCTTTCCATGCTTTAGGCCACTTAAGAAACCTAGCTTAAGGACTGGTAGGTTTCGCCCATGAAGGAAAATAAAAGAAAAAGGGAAAGAAACCTAGGAAATGCTATACATAATGAGAAGAAATGAAATTATGTTATGTAATATGCCATGATATGTTATAGCATAGGAAATGCTATACATAATGAGAAGAAATGAAATTATGTTATGTAATATGCTATGATATGTTATAGCATAGGAAATGCTATACATAATGAGAAGAAATGAAATTATGTTATGTAATATGCCATGATATGTTATAGCATAGGAAATGCTATACATAATGAGAAGAAATGAAATTATGTTACGTAATATGCCATGATATGTTATAGCATAGGAAATACTATACATAATGAAAAGAAATGAAATTATGTTACGTAATATGCCATGATATGTTATAGCATAGGAAATGCTATACATAATGAGAAGAAATGAAATTATGTTACGTAATGATATGTTATAGCATAGGAAATGCTATACATAATGAAAAGAAATGAAAAAGGAAATGCATGAAAGATTGTTAGGGACATGATATGATAGTTATGCATGATAAGTTATTTTTTTGTATGGTTTGTACCAAGGGTGGGCTCCGTAAACGCCCCGGGGTCGATGGAGTAAGACTCGGGCCTCGTCAGTAATGGGCCTCTGAATGCCCTAGGTCGATGGAGTAAGACTCGGGCCTAGTATGTATGCATGGTAGGGTTCAAGACTTGCTACCTTGGACCTACCTATGAAGCGCGCGCATTATGTATGTGGTACAAACCGGGATCCCCTCTAATGATGATATTAATTTCAAGTACTTATAAGTATAAGTTTTCAAATTCATGATGCATTGCCTACATATGTGCTTGAATTATCTGATGATTAGATATAATGTCATGTGATATTATGATATGAATATGAATATGATACCCTTGTATGTCGTATGCTTATGATACCTCGCATGATATTGATATGCAATGATATGAATTCGGTTTTAGTGAGTAGGAAAGGAACTTACTGAGCCATGAGTGCTCATAGCTTACTTTCCTTGTACCGCAGATATGGGGGACGGATATTCGGAACGACGGAGCAGCAGGAGGAGCAGATAGTGATGTGTGTGGTGGTGGCTCGGCAAGAACGATTCGGACAAATTAATATTTTTAGTTATATGATCAATATATGCACATTCGAACTAATCAGAATATGTGATATCATGTTTATTTAAATGAAAGGAATGATTTAAAATTTTCCGCAGTTATAGTATAACTAAAGCATGTACGTACGTAGTATAAGATCGTAGCGCCGCCCTTGGGTAAGAAGGGTGGGCGTTTTACAACACCAAGGAAGAGAGGAGGAGAATAGAATAGAGTTCTTTCTCTGAAGGTACCCCTACCCTCTCTTTTATAATCCTTGGTCTTAGCAAATAAAGAAAATTTAAATAAAAACTTCCTTATTTTCTTTGCCATGAAAAGGAAAATTTTAATTGATTAAAATCAATTTCCTTTTCTTAAATATAATGGTCGGCCACCTCATAGCTCCAAGCAAGCAAAGTTTTAACACAAAATTAAATTTCCTAATTTGTTTTTGAAAATTTTAAAATAAAAATTTCTCTAATAATTTTTCCCTTCATGGTTGGTTACAAAAGGAATTTTATAAATTAAAATCTTTCTATTAAAACATGTGGATGATTTCCAAAAAGGAAAGTTATCTTTAAAATTAAAATCTTCCTCTCAATCTACAAATAAGGAAAGATATCAAATCTTTTCTTAATCTTTTGTAGAGACTTATAAAAGAAAAAATTTATAATTTTTAAAACTCTCTTTTAAATCATGAACATGGTTACAAAAAAGAAAAGTTTCCTCAAAATTAAAATCTTCCTTTCAATCTACAAATAAAGAAAGATATCAAATCTTTTCTTAATCTTTTGTAGAAAGCTATAAAAGGAAATATTTAAATTTTAAACTCTCTTTTAAAATCATGGAATCCACATAAGAATTTTTTTTTTAAAATTAAAATCCTTTTAATTTGATGTGGTCGGCCACACCAAGCTTGGCTTCAAGCTAGGGTTGGCCACTCAACTTGGCTCATCCTATTTGCTTGGCTGGCCCAAGCTTTGGTTCCAAGCTTGCTTGGTTGGCCACCTTAGGATGGGTATAAAGGTGGGTATAATACTTTATAAATAAGAGGCTACGATAGGGACCGAGAGGAGGAATTGGTTTTGGTCTCCCGATGAAATTAAGCTTCCCGTGTTCGCCCCAAACACCCAACTTAATTTCATCAATAATAATTCATACCACTAAAGAATTATTATTGAACTACCGCACCAATCCCAAATTACATTTTGGGCTCCTTCTTATTATGAGTGTGTTAGTCTCCCTGTGTTTAAGATGTTGAATGTCCACTAATTAATTGAGTTACTGATAACTCACTTTAATTAATATCTTAGTCCAAGAGTAGTACCACTCAACCTTATTGTCGTGTCAGACTAAGTCCACCTGCAGGGGTTAACATGACAATCCTTATAAGCTCCTCTTGGGGACATTATCTGTTGGGTATTTCGGGCCGTAAAAATCACTTTTTACGTTGCAGAAACCCCGAATCCCATGCCACCGGATCCGTGAGAAGTTATAAAACAAAATTTTCTACGTGTACGAGTTTCTAAAACCTAGATCTACACTAGATCTACAAAGAAAAGGAGATTACCCTTGATGCGAAGCCCTTCGCAAATCTCGCTCGTCCAAGGTTCGCCGGATCTCAAGGTTGTCAAGTGTACAACCCTCTATGTGTATCCACACGAACAAATCGATGGAGATAACCTCTAAAGATGTGCTAGCAACCTTAGAGGATTAGCAATGGTGGAGGAGAGGGAGAGAAGAAAGGTAGAGAGGAAGAAGAAGACTTGAATGAAAAATCAATTCACTCTTGTAACCCCCACCAAAGTGGCCGACCACTTTATGTTTCTAAACCCCATGGAATATCAAGAGTCAAGTCTCTTGATCTCCTCCATGAGGTGGCATTTGGTCAAGTCAAACTTGACCAAATGAAGAAGCCTTGATGATGTGCCATTGGTCAAGTCAAAGTCAAGTCAAAATTTGACTCTTTATCTTCCTACTTAAGTCAAGTCAAACTTGATCTTTTTCTCTCCCATGGTTGATCAAATCTAACCATTGGTTCAAGTCAATTTTAATTTAATGAATCTCTATTCATTGAATTAAAATTGGCTCAATGAGTCTAAGTCCAAATTAGACTCATTTAACACATGAACCAAATTGAGTCCAACTCAATTAGTTTACTTTGGATTACTCTTAATCCAATTTGGTTCATCACATGAATCTAATCCTCTTGGTTCATCAAATGAACCTAATCTCCATCTAATTGCCCTTTGTATGTGACCCTATAGGTTCTTGTAACATTGGCAATGCTCCTAAACTCATTTAGAAGCATAAGTAATGAGCGGTATCTAGCAACACATCATTACTACTCAAGTTACAAGAATGTTGAGATCCAACATCACCTTGTGACTACTAATTGTGACTCTTCACAATATATGACAATGTCCTTCAATCCTAGATATCTAGATTGATCAATGTGAGACATACACCATGTCATCCTCTAATCATTCTAAATCTTGAACTCCAAGTAGACTCACTCAATCAAATAAGCTCAACATCTCATATTGACCCATTTGGGCATGGCCATGCACTTAGTGGTCTCACTCTATCAAGAATAATGATGTCACTCTCGTTATATAGGAGGGATAGATCTCACCTACATCCCTCCACAAAATTTGTTACGTACCCAGTAATCGCCTTTATAGTCCACCCAATTACGGGTGACGTTTGACGAAGCCAAAGAATATAATGTTGGTGCAAACTGCACCAGAATCAAACCTGAGTTTTGATATTGTCAAAGGTTCAAGTTAAGTCTTATTGTGATCTAACAAGTTTACTGAGTGTGCAGAATGTTTACTCAACCGAGAAAGACCTAGTTGGAGGCTAGGCAGAAGAAATCTTAGCAGATCGTGGAACCCAGGTGAAAGTCCAAGAAGGTCGGGGGGAGACAAAGCTTGGCAGTGTGATCGAGAGGTCTGAAGGACCGAAGATCAAAGGAAAAGTCCTGGGGAGCCGATCAAGGCTGAGTGAGAAGTCCAAACTAGATCTGGAGGATCAAAGTTTGGCGGGTAGGTTGAGGTAAGTAAACTGGAGGAGCGACAGTGAGGTCGGGTTCCCGGAGGGAACAACCTTAGGCCGCTGATCCAACTGAAGAAACCGGGAAGGTTTCCAAGTTGAGATCAAGAACAGTTCTACTGTTCTTTTATTATGCATGCATTATTATACTATTATGCTAACATCTGTGTTGCAAGGTGTTTTTTGTTCTAACACTGTTTTGCAGGTCTAGGCGGATCGGTCGACCGAACCAGAGGACCAGTCGACCGAACCAAGTAAGATCAGCACAAAAGTTAGTCCAGATCAGAACTGAGTCAGAGTCCGGTCGAAGCTTGATCGGTCGATCAAAAGGTAAGATCGGTCGACCGAACCTGTTGACTCAGCAAGCCAGTTCATCAGCACCGAATCAGCAAGCAAAGGAAAGAAGGGTTGATCGGTCGACCGAACAAGAGGATCGGTCGACCGAACAAGAGGATCGGTCGACCGATCCAATCAGCATTTAATCAGCATTAAAGGATGATCTCGGCAGATTTCAGCGAACAAGGAAAAACCTTGTTCGGTCGACCGATAAAAGGGTTCGGTCGATCGAACCATTGAAGGCAAATTAAAGCATAATTACGAGCTAGCGTCAGATTGCCAGCTGGAGGTGATCGAAGCTGGTTCGGTCGATCGAACAGGGGATCGGTTGACTGAACCCTCATTACTCCTATAAAACCAGGCTCGAAGACAGAGGCAAAAACAACTTTTCTGATCAACTCTTGTGCTCGTTTGCAATCTGTCCACGCTACAAGTCTTCATCAAATTTGCAAGTGACTTTATCCGATTGTCGACCGAGCTACGACTTAAATTCTGCAATTGTCGGTATAGCTTTATTTTTGTACTGCACTTTAATTCTGTAAGATAGTAGAAGTGTTACTATCTTACATATCTGTACTTGTACGATTCACTTCTTTCCGAGGAGTTCGGAAAGAAGGATTATAGTGTTTTGCCCATCGGTGCGGTCAAGGACCACGGGCCTTCGAGTAGGAGTCGAGCTAGGCTCTGAACGAAGTAAACGATTGTGTCTCCTTTCTTATTTTCCGCTGCACAATTCTGACTTAAAAAGAAAAGAATAGTTTTTAAAAAGAAGCGATATTCCCCCCCCCCCCCCCCCCTCTATCGCGCTACTCGATCCTATCAATTGGTATCAGAGCAAGGTTAGCTCTGAAATTTCTTAACCGATTTTCTAAGCATCTTTAAAATCTTTTCTTTTCTTAAAATTTCTTTAATATTTTTTATTATCTCTATTTTTTCAAGCACTACTAATCCCAAGACAAAAGTCTTGGAAATATTTTTTTTATCTGTGTTTTGCAAGGATGTCGAATTCATATCAAGAAGGGTATAGCACGGTCCGACCTCCACTATTCAAAAGAGAAAACTTTAGCTACTGGAAGAATAGGATGGAGTGTTTCCTGAAGTCTGACATCGAGCTCTGGTTCACAATCTTGAAAGGTTATACTCCTCCAACGAAGGACGGAACAACTCTAGAACCGGAAGAATGGACTCCACAAATGGTCAAAAAGGCACAACTAAATTACAAGGCGATCAACATCATTCAGTGTGGACTCACAATGGAGGAATTGAACCGAGTTGGTCCCTACGACAACGCCAAAGACTTGTGGGACTCACTAATCAAATTACATGAAGGAACCGACGACTCAAAGGTAAACAAATGAGATCTTCTTTTAAATAATTTACTTAATATAAAAATGTTTCCTAGAGAGACGGCCTCGCAACTGCACGCCCGACTGAAAGACATCCTCAACGGTCTTCACCTGATCGGACACGAACTCGAAAATTGCGACATAATAAGGTACGCTCTAAACGCTTTTCCGAGGAATGCTTTGTGGGCATCAATTGTAGATGCATACAAAGTTTCCAAAGATCTTTCAATTCTTAAGTTAGACGAATTGTTTTGCGAGTTGGAATTACACAAGCAATCTAACATGAGCCATGTCGAGAAAGGAGTTTCTTTGTATGCAGGTTCAAGCAAAGAGACAAAATCAAAAACGAAGATCGAGTCTGAAAGCGAGTCAGACTCAGATTCAACAAACGAAGAAGAACTAGTCAACATGGTCCGAAGATTGTTGACTAAGAAAAAGTTCAGAAGAAATACCAAAAAGATTCCATCAAACCAGATCCAAAACAAATCAGAAATGATTTGTTATGGATGTAACAAAAAGGGACATTTCAAAAATGAATGCCCAAATCGGAAAGAAGAACGACCCAAATCGACAAGATGGAAGAAGGCACTTCAAGCGACTTGGGACGAAACCTCTTCCGACGAATCTGACACGGAGCAAACGAAGCACTCAAGTCACCTTGCATTTATGGCAAGGAACGAAGATTCCGAGTCCGAGTCCGACGAAGAATACGAGTCCGAGATCGACCTCGATTCCGAGAGAAGCCCCGGATCGAAAGATCCAAATATGGTAACGATTTATTCAAAGTCAAATTTGCTTAAAGTAGTTAAATGTTTGTTTAAAAAAATAGCAAAATTGGAAAAACAAAATAACTTGTTACTTAAGGAAATAGACCACCTTAAGAAACAAGTTAGCTTGAGTGACTCGACTAACCAAGTTCAAGTCGGAACTTCAACTCAAGTTGAAAAACTCGAGAAAGAAAATTCCGATTTGAAAGGTCAAGTCGAGCGACTCAAGAAAACTTTTGAAAGGTTCGAAATGGGATCCAAGTGTCTAAATATGGTACTTGGATCGCAACGAGCCGTGTACAACAAATCGGGGCTTGGCTATAAACCGAACAAAACAAACAAATCATACATGTCTCTAATCAGTCAAAATGTTAGAAGTCAAGTCCAAGCATGGGTTCAAACAAAACACTTAACCAAACCAATCAAATCAAACCACTACTTGGTCCCTAAGAGTCAAATTCATTACTTAGATAGACCTTATCTAAGCTATGACTCAGGGGGAGCAACTAGAAAAACAATCCAACCAACTTAAACCAAACTCAATACTTAGGATTAGGATTATTAGAACGGTTAGATGAAAAAGGTTTACCAAACCCTATAACATAGCACCGGAATGGATTGGGATGATAGTACGTCAAGGAAACTCTGTCGAAGGCATGTCTAGGTTGAATATGGAATTCTACCTGGTGCACTAGACTTAGTGGATCTGACCGAAGCTACCCCAGTCAAACATGGGCTAGTTAGACCAAAATTTAGTATTAAGTTTTTTGGGCAGGAACAGTTTGGAAAGTCTTCAGCAAGTGGTCTAATGATATTCAAGTAGGTCATATGCCTCGCCACTGAACTGAAACTTATCCTTAGGACGCCTGCTTGATTAACCCAAAGCTATGTTTGAATCTAACATGTGTTCAATAACCTCTTTCAAATTAATTCTAATTTGAACTAAATTAATTTTAATCTAATTCAAACTAATTCAATTTAAAACTTAATTCAAAGCTAACTAAATGCAAATCTAATCTAATTCAAACCAAATTAATTAAAAATTAATTAAAATTATTTTAAACTTAATTAAAATTCTTTTAGACTTAAAATTAAAATTATTTTAAACTTGATTAAAATTATTTTAAACT